>NC_054467.1:186215622-186840622 GCF_017639515.1 Carcharodon carcharias | reverse complement strand
TAAGGAGGTCATGTTGGAGTTTTATAGAACCTTGGTGAGGCCACGGCTGGAGTACTGTGTGCAGCACATTATAGGAAGGCTGTGATTGCACTAGAGGGGCTGCAGAGGAGATTCACCAGGATATTGCCTGGGATGAAACCGTTAAGTTTTGAAGAGAGGGTGGATAAACTTGGGTTGTTTTCGTTGGAGGAGAGGAGACTGAGGGGTGACCTGATCGAGGTGTACAAGATTATGAGGGGCATGGACAGGGTGGATAGGGAGCAGCTGTTCCCCTTAGTTGAAGGGTCAGTTATGAGGGGATACAAGTTCAAGGTGAGGGGCAGGAAGTTTGGGGGGGATGTGAGGAAAAACCTTTTTACCCAGAGGGTGGTGACAGTCTGGAATGCACTGCCTGGGAGGGTGGTGGAGGCGGGTTGCCTCACATCCTTTAAAAAGTACCTGGATGAGCACTTGGCACGTCATAACATTCAAGGCTATGGGCCAAGTGCTGGTAAACGGGATTAGGTAGGTAGGTCAGGTGTTTCTCATGTGTCAGTGCAGACTTGATGGGCCAAAGGGTCTCTTCTTCACTGTGTGATTCCGTGATTCTGATTCATCTCGGTCCTAAGTGGCTTCCCTCTTATTCTGAAATTGTGTCCCCTAGTTCTAGATTCCCAAACTAGGGGAAACATCTTATCTGCATCTACCCTGCCTATCCCTTTAAGTATTTTGTGGGTTTCAATGAGATCACCACTCATTCTTCAGAGAATACATGCCCAGTTTCCCCAATCTCTCTTCGTAAGATAGTCCCGCCATCCAAGGAATAAGCCTGGTGAATCTTTGTCGCACTCACTCTATGGCAGTAATATCCTTCCTAAGGTAAGGGGACCAAAACTGCACACAGTGCTCCAGGTGTGGTCTAACCAAGATTCTGTAGAATTGAAGCAAGACTTTGCAACATTCTTTTCTCATCAGAAATAATTTCAAGAAACTTCTCTGGGAATTTTTGTCACTCAACAGTGATAAACAACCAAGAGTGAACTCTATTCCTTTATCGAAGAATCAAGCACTTGGCCACTTTCGTCATTAGTTCGTCCAGACCTACTCATTAACATTGGCCCAGATTTATGGTCAGCAGGAAAACAATGACACTCATAACTGATCTTGAAGAAAGCTGCCCACAAAGAACTTTTAATTTTATTCTTTCATAGGATGTGGGCATCACTGACAAAGCCAGAATCTGTTGCCCATTGCTAATTGCTCTTGAACTGAGTGGTTTACCACACATTTTCATGGGGGTATTAAGAGACAACCACATTGCTGTGGGTCTGGAGTCATGTGCAGGCCAGACCAGGTAAGGATGGCAGATTTCCTTCACTAAAGGACATTAGTAAATCAGCTTTTTTTTTTAAATTACAATCACTCGTAATTTCATGATCACCATCACCGAGACTTGTTTTCAATTCCTGATTTGTTAATTGAATTCAAATTTCACAGCTATCATGGTGGAATTTGAACCCATGTCCCCAGAGCATTCTCCTGGGCCTCTGAATTACTAGTCCAGTGACATTTGCCACTATGCCACACTCTTTCTCTAAAACTAGTGACCCCTGTAGTGTGAATTTCCCCTTTCCTGATGTTACTTTGATTCCATTGCCTTCTCAAGGAAATCTCTGGCATCCAGCAACAGTGATGTCATCACCAGAGTAAACAGCCAATCAGATTGAAGAGTTCTCACAGACATAAACCCAGGAAATAAAAAACAACGATAATCCTTCGCTTTTTAAAAATCACTTTACAAACAGTGAAATAAAGATTGGGACATAAACATAGGATTAAGGTAGAAATGGAAACATCATAAAAAACGAAAAATTTTTAAAAATTATTTTAAAGATCAGTGGATTTTTTTTAAATAATGGGGAAATTTGTCATGTCACAAACATAAAAGTAGTTTTTCAGAGTTAGAGACGTTTTCAACAATAATTATAAACCCCCGCACAACCCCCCATAGTATACTGTCAAAAACCCAGTTAGATATCATTCAACTAAGTCCAATATTTCAAGGATTTTTCCAGCAAGATCAGCAGCATAAAAGTGGAAGTTCACACCTAGTTGGGTGATTTCAGAAAATTTCTGTCTGCCAGATCTTCAACAGTGCAGCCTATGGAATCACGGACAGCAGATCCTTGATTTCCGTATGTATATGTGGATGTCTGAAGCTGCTGTCAGTTTCAAAGTTGTAATGATGGAGAATGCTGAGAGAATGCTGAAACTGCTGCAATATCCAAGCCAATATGTTTAAATTCTGATAGTTTGGCAAAATACATTGCAGATATTTAAAATATCCTGATAATTTAGAATTACTTCCTTTAGAGTATAAATGCTATCACCAATGTTATAGGACCAAGGCCAATTGTGCTTTTAAACTCTGCCTGAAAATCACCACTATAACAAAGCTTTTAGTTACTCCTCTTAATATCCCTTTCTTTTGCAAGACACAGCAAATAGCCTTATATTTATGTATATTGCTGTTAAAATGTAACTGGTTCAATCCCTGCACTGGTTGAGGTAGTTCTTGGGGCCTGTCTCCTCACCTTGCCCTATCGTGATATCATGGCATGAGCCATGGTTAGTAATCCTTGGTCAACTAGGATGCTACATGGATAGAGAGAGAATACCTGGAAAACTCCTCCACAATTCAAACCCCCTACACGTTCATCCCACTAAGGAAAAATATTGCATGTAGTACATGATGCTGGTAAATAAAAATATAAACAGAAGCCCTATTGCCTTCCTTAACTCAGATCGCTCTACTACCACAAAAGGAATGAACCTCAGTCAGTTATTGTGCTGGCTGTTTTATGTAAAACACACATTCCAATATTTGCATTTAAATATCAGAATGTTCACCAAAATAAAACGCAAAGAAAGAGCAATGTTCTTATGTGATTGCTGCTTTAGCACTGTTCCATGACATTGCCATTAGTAATGCTGTTTCAGAGGATGGTACAGACACATGTTCTGCACATTCTCAGACATAGTTTTATTACAGTGTTTGTGCCTCAAGTAATTTATGCTGATTAAAGACTTAATATATGCATTACCATTCAGACTTTGGATGGTGCTGATAAACAGACTTTGAAGGTGGATTAAGAGCTGGGTGGAATATCACTAAACATTAATGCTGGATTGTGGGCTGAAGTATACAGAAGCCAGTCGACACAACATGACTATTGAAGAACAGTGGTATAATGTGATTTAAAATTATTCAATGTTCAATGATTGATTAACTAGAGATGTCTTTAAAACTAACAACACAGATGGAGTATGGAAGGTCAGACTTAGAAAGAAGAAAAGCAAATGCTGAAATAAAAGCAGAAAATCCCGGAAATGCATAGCAGTAGGTTAGTGCTCGCAAGAAATCAACAAGCTAATGGGCAGAATCTTCGGCTCGGCAAGCGGGGGCGGGGTCTGCTCACTGAGGCATAAAATGACGCGGAGTGACGTCAGGCATGAGTCCCGATGTCACCGTGTGTCATGCAGATTCTCAGTTCGGTGGGTGCGCACCCAAGTCGGCTGTGTACCTGCCGAACTGTCAAAGGCTTATTAAGACCAGTTAACTCTCAATTAAATCAGTACACTAAGTTGCCTGTCCAACCTTAAGGTTGGCGGGCAGGCAAAGAGCCCAGGCAACTTTTGCATTTTTTTGTGGAACCTCATCCACATGTGGGATGTGGTTTCATGAAGGTTTTTAAAGTGTTGTGAAAATTTTTAAGAAAATTAATAGACATGTCTCAGCTCATGTGACAATTTCATATGAGAGGGCATGTCTTAAAATTTTTTGTTTTCTTTATTAAATTTTTTTGTACTTAAACTAATCTCCCTGAGGCAGCTCTGTGCCTCAGGGAGATTTCTGCACTCTTTTGCGCGTATGTGCGAAAGGGCACAGGCCCCAATTCAGGCAACCACCCTGTCAGCACAGGGAGCACTCAGCGCTTCTGGATGCGTGTCACGCTGGGCGGGCCTTAATTGGCCCGCCCATGTAAAATGGCGGTGCGCAGCCAATCGTGGGCAGCAATTGGCTGCAGGCCCCCTCACCCACTCCCACTCAACACCTCCCAACGGGGAGAAAATTCTCCCCAATGTTTCAGTTGAGAAACTTGCTTAGATCTTAGTTCTGGTGTTGGATCTTCATGTGGAACATTAACCTGAATTTCTCTTTCAAATACTTGCTAAACTGATGTGCATTTTTAGAATTTGTCTCTTCATAAAGGTTAGTTTAGGCAAGAGCTGGAGCTGAACAATGGAATTAACTCAAAGACCAAGAAAAAAACATTCTTCAGCTTCGAAGAGGGCAAGTAAACAATTTCGATATTATACGTGTCAAGTAGTGAGTGCCCATGGAAATGGTCAAAAAGCAGTTTGATAGCTTGTTGTGAAAGAAGTGATTGAGGGATATAAAAATAAGAACACAGTTAGTATTTTATGAACGTCTGGACCAGACTGATAGACTGATGGACTGAAGTTGACTGGAATGGACTGTACTTTCCTTTGGATGCTTATTATGCCTCTATTGGACTCAATTTTAACCTCTTGAGCAAGATAGCAATGCTGTTGTGTGAAAGTGCTATTTCCAAAGTTCAGGTGCAAAGCAAGGTTTACGTCAGACCATTGAGGATAAGATACAATTGCTTTTTCCTAGCAGAATTAGAGTACAGGCAGATGCAGTGGAATTTATGCTTCAAGGAACCAATATCTCTCGTTTAGGCTGATGGATTTTACCAGGAATTTTAATATAAATATTTAATGCTTGAAAATATAAATGCAAATTGCAGAGAGGAGACTATAGTTAGTTCATAAATAAATAACTGTCTGGGTTGAATGACATTGGACTCTCAATTGATGCTGTTTTTGTTGCTCCACAGTTCACTCTCAAACATGGTGGGATAAAATAAACTGAGTTACAATTACCTACAATGTTGGTAGGTCTTATGGCCAACATGAAAAGTAGAATTCTGCATCAAGGTGCAATTAGGGTACAGTTGTGCCTGAATTTGTGCCTGTCCTCATCAACATACAGAGATATCAATTTTACATTAAGAGATCAGTTAAGTCTGTCTCTGTGGGGACATTGCCTGCTTTTAGCCAGCCAAGGACAACCAACTCAGCAAAAACAGGGATTGAATTTGAGATTGTTGTGGCCTATACAGCTCAGTACCACACTTAGATGATGCATTTACCAATTGAACCATTGAGGAAACTCAATCTTATTCTTCCTGATCAAGAATAAACTTTTAGTCATGTTCCTGTATGCTAAATAAGCCACCTCTAAGACATTCTCACTATCCTGCATTGAACTGTTTAGAAACTTTCATTAAAAGATTGATTGTGTTGTTTCATGTTATGGGCAATAGATAATATATAACCTGCCAAACACATGAACCTTCATTGCAAACTGAATAAGATTACTAAAGATTACCAAATGCATGCACCTCCTACAAGTTGCCAAATCCATTTTTAATGTATCATGTAGCTCCTTATTGAAATTTCATTATGTAAGGATTAAAAATCTGGTGTAAACTAAAATCAAAACAATTTACTGTATAACATTAATTAATGATGTAATGATGCAGGAACAAAGTACAAAAAAGTCAAAGGTGATTTTAGATCCCTGTACACCGTGCAGCACAAATGTTGCCTAATTAAAAGCTTGTGAACAATGTATAATCAAACTCTACTATTAAATACTGTTATTTCATGTGAATGTGTGACTCACGCTTTAAAAAATGTTGAAAGGAATGATCAGGGTGCAAATAAATTCATCAATTAAGTCAATTTCACACGGAATACATCAAACGTGGCCTAATGCAGGCTGATGGGAAGGCATTTAGTGCATGACTACCTTTTATGTGGGCTGCACCAAGTGACCATTTAACAGCTGAAGGAACTCTCAAAAACTAAACACTCCTAGTGGGAGTTCTAGGAATTGTTCGCCCCCAAAGCTGCAAAATTAAATAAACTGCTGCTGCCATAAAGGAACCCTAGCATGAATGATTAAAGTTGCACACACAAAAAAACTTCTACCTTATCTGTTTCTCTTGTATAATAACAGAGAGGTGCTAAATTACAAGGCATCAGTTTAACCAGATGTGGTTTGAAATGCTTTATCCTGAATTAATTCAAGCTTCAAATTGGCACAGCTTTAAACAAATTCATCACAATGTCCATACACCAAGAAAAAAAGGTTTCTCGGTTATTAATGATAAGTCACTTGAACAGATTATTTGACAAAATATACCCGTCCAAATCTTTTGAAAAACATACCCATGAGCTAATACATTGTTTTATTTTGAGTAAATGCTTCTAAAATATACGAAGTAAAGCGACCAGGCTTCAAAGATCTAAAACAAATTCTAAAATGCCATCTCAGTTAGCTAAGTAATATAAATTAATGGAGATGGTGATTATATTTTATCCATGCTGAAATTTTTGTTTTCCGTAACATTGAAGCACAAAAATTGTACTTGACATCTTAACATATGAACATTGCTGAAAAAATACTAACACTGTGGTGACGATAACACTAAAGATTAATAGTTCAGCAGAATGCTGACTGTATTGCACACCTCAATCCAATCCATTTGTATAAAAAATAGGAGAGTGAAAAAGATCATAATTACAATAAGCAAAACGTGCTTTTAGTGTGATTCTTTTCCAATTATAACTATCCACTTGTCAAAACTGTTTCCCCCTTTAAAGGCTATTAACAGACCAACTCCTATCAGCTACCTTTTCAGTTACAATTTACGCATTTTAATAAACATTAATTGCCATGTTCTAAAATTGGACTTATTTTTCTGGCAAACAGAATGAGGCTGTAAAATCATTAGATTTTGCTTTCATTGAAAGTCTTCACCTGTTTGAACAATCTTTTTGATGGAACATTAAATCAGATGAAAGCTATGCCTTGTGACAATAATGAATGAAATTCCAAAGGGCTTTGCTATGTCTCATGTGGTTTGTATGCCCATGGAGTGCTCTAAAGAATAAATACAATTGAGGATAGTGTTTGAAACAATATGAGTTGAGAAGTCCTTTAATGTCATTACTGTCAGGTGTGCAAATGAAACATTCAGACCATTAATTTACAGCATATAGTGGGAAGCCATACCTAGAAAAATCCACATCAATTTTTTCTGGTCATATCTTTGCAAAGGAAATAAAGATTTGATTAGGAGATAGTAATGTGTATACATAGAAAATGGTCCAAAACAATTTCACAGCATTCTTTAACACTTGCTTCCTTTAAATTTATCAATTGGGAAATGTGACTACCCTGCTTAACAGGCTCTACTCACCTCCTTTGAAGACACCTTAATACAGGCAAACAAAATCATAGATCTGACATGAGATTAGCTAATCTGGATGAGTTCCATATTTTTTATCAGCAGCATTCAAGGTTATCTTATTCTTTCACTCATTATATCCTTTAACTTCATCCAATTATATTTAAGCAATGCAACTATGACTAAAAGAAGGCTGCACAGAAATACCCAAGGTTAGTTTACGAGTCTACCATATGATTCAACTAATCTTGGATCTGTCTAGTAATTCCTGGGCATTTTTTTAAAAAAAAACTTCTTTTTTCTCCCTCTCCTTAGGAGAAATGCAGAAACATACTCACCCTGCAGTGCAGTAGTTAAGGGAGATCACAGCAGTCTAGCCTCTCAATCTGGATTCCATTAATGTCACAGCACAGCAGATCCTACTTGGCAGCAGGTTGGTGTCTCTGCAGTTAATAACCTCAACGAACTGCACCTCACCAGCTTGCTACAGTTAAATAAACTCACCGTAACTCAAGAGTTTGTTCCAGCACACAAATTGCAACAAAAGGATTGGTGTTAACACAACAGCCAGTGTGTAACTGTTTGAAGTCTTCAAATTGACTCTAGTATTACAGTATTTCATTTGGGGGGAGGGTGGGGGTAATGGTGCTCCTCCTCCAAGACTCCCTAACCCGCCCTCTTAAATGAAGCATAAGATATGTCAACTTGTCAGTTTAAAACTGAGACGAGACACTCTGCTGGTGTTTCTGAAATTTAGCTTCTGACTTTTATTCTCTCCTGCTATTTGAACCTTATCTGACGATGTATTTGCTCTAGACCTCTGCACCCATTACATTACTAGCCAAGTGAGCAGTAGAAACTCTAAGATGAGAGTTAAATGCAATTGCTTTAGGGCAAAATGTAGTCCTTTGAACTTCTGTGTGATGTTACTTTCCAGGTAGGCTAAAAAAGAATGAAAGAAATCTTTAAAAAAAAAAATTACACTGACAGGTGGTATAATTGAGTAAGCAAATGCTTAATATTCAGCCTAGAGCTTTGGAACCTTAAAAGCATGTTTTTTGCATGGAATAATTTTAAGGACCTGCATCGTCTAACACAACAATTCAAGTTATTGAGCCATGATTTGCTGTCAAAATAGCAATGATGTTAATGACATTGCCTGATATTTATGTGCAAATAGCACAGCAACAAATGCTAGGTGAGGAACAAATACGCAGATAAACTTAAATATCCCAAAGTGGAAACGGCATCTCGCTGACTGGCTCACCATTGAAACACTTTGAATGGCATGAAGTTGTTGTATTTGCGCTATAGCTACCAACTCAACTCACCACATTGGGAGAAGGAGGCTCCATGGACATTGCACCCTGATTGATGGCAAATCCCGGATTTCAAGAGACAAGACTGAAGCATTTGCAACTATCTTCCGCCAGAAGTGCTGAGTGGATGATCCATCTTGACATCTTCCTGAGGTTCCCAACATCACAGATACCAATCTCCAGCCAATTCGACTCTTTCCACATGACCTTAAGAAACAGCTGATGGCACTGGACAGCAAGGATTATGGGTGCTGGCAATATCCCACCTCCAGTATCCAAGACTTGTGCTCCAGAACTAGCTGTGCCCCGAGTCAAACTGTCCCAGTGCAGCTACAACACTGGCATTTACTCGACCACCTTGTAAATTGCCCAAGTTTGTCCTGTCCACAAAATGCAGGACAAATCAGATCCAACCAATCAGCCCCATCTACCTATTCTCGATCATCAGAGAAATAATGGAAGATGTCATCAACAAGGCTATCAAGGGATACATCGTGAGCAGTAGCCTGCTTACCACTGTTCAGTTTTGGTTCTGCCAGGGCCACTTGTCTCCTGACTTCATTACAGCCTTGGTCTAAACATGGACAAAAGTGTTGAATTCAAGAGGCAAGGTGAGAGTGACTGCCCTTGACATCAAGGCAGCATTTGACCAAGTTTGGCATTAAGGACTCATAGTAAAATTGAAGTCTTCACCAGCTGTTGTCATACTTAGCCCAAAGGAAGATGGTTGAGGTTGTCAGAGGCCAATCATTTCAGTCCTAGGATATCGCTGCAGGAGTTCCTCAGGGTAGTGCCCCAGGCCCAACCATCTTCAGCTGCTTCATCAACGACCTTCCCTCTCTCATAAGGTCAGAAGTGGAGATGTTTGCTGATGATTGCACAATGTTCAGCACTATTCATAACTCCTCAGATAATGAAGCAGCCTGTGTCCATATGCAGCAAGGCCTGGACAACATTCAATCTGGGGGTGATAACTGGCGAGTAGTACTCATGCCACACAAATGCCAGGCAATGACCATCTCCAACAAGAGAGAATCTAACAATCTCCCTTGACATTCAATGGCATTTTCATTTCTGAATCCTCCACCATCAACATTCTGGGGGTTACTGTTGACCAGGAACTAAACTGGACTAGCCACATGAATACTGGGGTTACAAGACCAGATCAGAGGCTAGGAATTTTGCAGTGAGTAATTTAATCCCTGACTTCCCGAAGCCTGTCCACCATCTACAAGGCACAAGCCAAGAGCGTGATGGAATATTCTCCACTTGTCTGGATGATTGCAGCTCCAACAACATTCAAGGGGTTTGACACTACATAAGACAAAGCAGCCTGCTTTATTTCCACCCCGCCCACCATCTTAAACATTCATTCCCTCCACCACTGACGCACGATAGCATCAATGTATACCATCTACAAGATGCACTGAAGAAACTCACCAAGGATCCTTAGCCAGCACCTTCCAAACCCCTGTCCTCTACCACCTGGAAGGACAAGGGCGGCAGAGGCGTGGGAACACCACCAGCTGCAATTTCCCCTCCAAGCCACATGCCATCCTGACTTGGAAATATATTGCCATTCTTTCACTGTTGCTGGTCAAAATCATAAAACTGCCTCCCGGGGTGTGCCTACATCAAGTGGACTGCAGTGGTTCAAGAAGGTGGCTCACCCCCACCTCCTCAAGGGCATTTAGGGATGGGCAATAAATACTGGCCTTGCCAATGATTTCCACATTGCAGGAATGAATAAAATTCTGAGCTTCTCCAGAATTTCTACCTGAAGCATCCTTTCTAAATGGGGCAGTATCAGTTTGGACTGACAACAGGCATTTGTTCCATTATGGGCCTAAGTGGGGTTTGCAGCTCCAAATTAAACGGCAACAAAAGGATGACCAAAGGGACTAATCAACACTTCTTCAAATTGTACCTCATCTTTTGGCCTTGTTGCCATTGGTTCCCCTTTTGGGTCAGACTTTCCCTCTCAGAGAAGCAGAGTAAAACGTTGCTGAGTCCCACTCCCAATGGATGCCCTTATTACAGGTGCAGGGGCAGCTCATTCCTCAGGTAGAAAGTGCAGGGTTAGCAGTGGATTACCCTGGTGGCATAAGTCTTGTCCCATTGCAGACCCACCTTCACAGAATGGATCATGGAATTGCATACAATAGAACTTGTGTCATATTTCAGCAATAGGGAGAAATGTATCCAAACTACAAAAGTCATTGGTGATAACTCTATTTAGATATTTATTTTATTTTTGTTTTAAACATCAAACAAATCTGGTGATATAAAAGAGTAAATTCTTTCACCATAATCCCTTTTCACTCAATGGCAACATGGAGATCCTACCATCAAAAACTGGTAAAAATAGTTTTTAATATACAAATATGCCCTCAGTGATACATGAGACTATAGCACAATTATACAGGCCAATTTTAACCATGAGAGTAAAACTCTCTTTTATATCAACCGCTCTTTTGTGGGATCTAATTTGTAATTACTTTGTGCTCCATAGAGGTGATACAGGCAGCACACAAACTTTGTGCCATCTGTTCATCTCCGTGATATGATGTGTAGTACTAAATACACTGCTAAGTGGCTGCATGCTAAGCTGGGGCATAGGTTCATGTGAGGCTAGCATGAGTTAAGGTTATCCCTGAGTTTCTTAAAGCCAGCCTGCGCCTCTTAAAGGGGAGGTGCATTCTGGCTGTAATGGGTGTTGGAACTATATCTGAAAGTGTTTCTCACAAGAATCAAAGAGGGGTAATGACGCAAGAGGCCAGAGAGAGGCCTTCCATGTTATCCAGTGCAGTTCTGGGGGGACACCTTAGTTCAGGAGGTGGAGAGGATGACAGAAGTTATTTATCATGATGTCAGGAGGCCCTCCGGCATGTACTGTTAAGGGAATGGGAGCAGATAGCCACAGAAGCCAATGGAAGGAGCCTGGCCCCAAGGGTGTGGCTGAAGTTTCATAAAAAGTTCAGTGACCTCACATGAGTGGTCAAGGTCAGTAAATACTTCTTCAAATGCTATCTCCTACCTACTGCACCACCAACCTCACAATGCTCAGTGTTCATCCCGATCACTCACCCATCAACAATCTTTAACAGTGGTGGCTAATGACTAACATTCAGATGCTCCACCTTACCCCCATGCACGTACTAATGCTGCGAGACTCATACTTACAGCTCACAGCTTCCACAAACTTAGCTATGACAGACACATCACATTGCAACACAGTCACTGATACTCTTCCCTTTCCCATGCAGGACAAGGTGCACAAAACAGGAGGTAGCAGCAAACAAAATGACAGGGAACAGGCACAGCTACATTTCCTGAGTCCCTTGGAGGAGACGGTGCTCCAAATTATTGGCTCCAATTATTGGCTTCACTGAGACTGTTGCAACTGTCATTGCTGACACCATCCAAGATAACATCTAGAGTGGATGTGCTGGCTATGATTTCTCAAAATCCTTTAGATTCAGGAGTAGTCTCACTGGATTGGAAGTTGACGAAAGTTACACCGCTTTTCAAGAAATGAGTGAGAGAGAAAACAGAACTACAGGCCTGTTAGGCTCAGATCAGTTGTTGGGAAAATGCTGGAATCTATTATGAAGGAATTTTTAAAAATACACTTTGAGAAACATAGGGCAGAATCATCCCACATTTTTACAACAAGTGCGGTAGCAGCGGGGAAAAAGGAGGTTTTACCTGCTGGCTGCAATGACAGGTTTTCATGCCTTATCGTCCCAATATTGGCTCATTAATCATGCATTTCCAGGAAACATGCCTGACTCCGATTTGTCTGCCAAACCATCACCTTGCTGTTTCCTCTAGCCAGGCACCATATTTAAAGTGCAACCGTGCGCACACCTCTCAGAGCTTCCAGGCCAAGACTTCTGCACAAAAGACATGGCCCTGAAAGGCAAGAAGACTGCAGCCCCTTGATTCAGTGACAGATCCCTGGGACACCTTCTGGGCACCTTTGGAGCCACTGCCATGTCCTCTACTCTTGTTCCGGCTGCAGGAGGCCCATCAGTGTCACCACTCCGGCTCGGGAGGCAATGGCAGTTGGGGTCGGTGCCGACGCTGCACAGAAGAGGTTTACCATCCAGTGCAGAAAGAGGGTGAATGATCTCATCCACAGCGTCAGGGTAAGGCAACTGTCTCATCACTCTAAACTCTCACTCACACAAGCCCATCACACAATCACTGGTATCTCACTCACTAGCAGCTCAAGAGACATCACCACCCACTCACTCACACATACCCCCACATCTCCATCTGGAGTTTTTTCCTCCTCAGCCCCACCCTTTCGAGGCACTTGCACAGGTCAACATGTGCCCATGCACACACACCGGGATAACCCCCTTCCCCAGTAGTGCCCTAGCCCTGTAGCCTCTTTTCTTGCCTGAGGCCACTTCCCCTCCTTCCCGAAGCAAGCCCAAGCCCTGCAGCCATTACAGCTGGTCTCATAAGTAGAGACCTGTCCGTGAGCCCCCCTAAAACTGATATGGTGCTGCCTGCAAAGCCTGGCGCTGATGACTGCAAGTGCTGCCCGAAGCAAGGTAGGCAAAGAAACCTCAAAGTCCCAAGTGAAGTGCAGCCCGCCAGATCCACACCACTCATGTTCAGTTGTGAAACACATCGGCGTGCAGTCACACCGATGTGCTCGGATGATTCAACGTGGAGGCATGATTCTGTCAAGCTCGGCTTATGCAGATGTATTACAATGAAATTCCCCATGTGCGACGCAGGAAACGCAGCCCACCATTGACAGGCGGAGCGGACAATTGCAAACTGTTTTCCCGACATTATGAAACCAATTTTTGGCTTTCCCGCCATATTGTCTGCTCATGCCCACTAAGAGACCCGACGCCAGCAGGCACAAAAATTTCCGCTCATTGTATGGTTAGAACAAGTCAACACAGTTTTACTAAGGGAAAATCCTGTTTGACAAATTTATTGGAGTTTATTTGAGTATGTAACTTGTAGGGTAGATAAAGGGGAACCAGTAGGTGTAGTATACCCAGATTTCCAAAAGGCATTCGATAAGGTGCAGAACAAAAGATTAATAGGCAAGATAAGGGGGTCATGGAATTGGGGGAAATATTTTAGCATGGGTTGGTTAATGGATCGATAACAGAGAGTGGGCATAAATGGGGGCATTTTCAAGCTGGCAGGCAGTGAATAGTGGAGTGCAGCAAGGATCTCCAGTGGTCCGACAGGCTCCTTATTGTGTCTGATTTTTGTTAACCAATGAATAGCAGGATGCAGAAAGCAAGAGAGCTAAATAGAAGACCTAACTTGCATTTACGTAGCATCTTCCGCAACATCTCAGCTTTTTTTTTATTCACTCATGGGATGTGGGCATCACTAGTTAGGCCAGCATTTATTACCCACCCCTAACTGCCATTGTTCAGAGTGCATTTAAGAGTCAATCACATTGCTGTGAGGATGGAGTCACATGTAGCTTAAGGATGGCAGATTTCCTTCCTAAAAGGCATTAGTGAACCAGATGGGTTTTTATGACAATTAGCAATGGTTTCATGGTCATCATCAGTCTTTTAATTCCATATTTTTATTGGATTCAAATTCACCATGATGGGATTTGAACCCAGATCCCTAGGTCTCTGAAATGCTAGTCCAATGATAATACCACAATGCCAACACCTCCTCTATGGATCAAAAGGAAGAATATGCCTTAAACTATGTGAAACCTGTAAGCATTGATGTTCAGAGAGACATGAGTGTGCTTGTATAAGGAACGCAGAAATTAACATGCAGGTGCAGCAAACAATTAGGAAGGCAAATGACATGTTAGCCTTTATTGCAAGTGAATTGGCGCAGAAGAATAAGGAAGTGTTGCTGTGATTGTGTAAGGTTTTGGTGAGACCACATCCGAAATAATGGGCAGAATTTTCTGCCTGCTGGGCAGGTGGGCCTGACCCAATCTCTGGCTGGCGGGGAGCCGATCCCTGCTGGGGAAGGGTGCCCCGCCGCCATTTTACATGGGTGGGCCAATTAAGGCCCACCCAGTGTTATGTCTGGCGGGAAGCGCTATGCACTTCCTGTGTGGGCGGCGGGGGGGGGGGTGTTTCACCAAAAGCGAGATTGTGCTTGTGCTTGAAAGAGCGCACATCTCCCTGAGGCTAAGCGCTGCCTCAGGGAGATTGCTGAAAGTTTTAAAATGATTGAAAATAGAAAAAGAAAATCCTTAACATGTCCCCCCTCATGTGACAATGTCACATGAGATCGGACATGTTCATTAATTACAGTAAAATTTTAATAAACTTTTTAAATCCCTGCATGAAACCTCACCTGCCAGTGGATGAGCTTTCATGTTTTTTCTATTGCCCGCCAGGGCTCCTGGCCAACCCACCAACCTTAAGGTTGGACGAGCAGGTCCTTTAATTGTATAATTGATCCTGTCAACGCCCTCAATTGGCCATTGACATGTCGGGGGGCCCGCAGCTGATTTTGCTGTGCCCCTGTCTTCCTGAAAATTTAAATGGGGATGACGTCGAGGGGAACCCCCGATGTTGTCCCGTGTCATTTTGCGCATCGGCGAGCAGGCCCCGCCCCCTTCTGACCGACGGCAAAGTTCAGCCCACTGTGTGCAGTTTTGGTGCCAACAGTTAAGAAAGGATATACTTGCATTGGAGACGGTATTCACTAAATTGGTCCCTGGGATGAGGAGTTGCCCTATGATGGGAGGTCACATAATCTTATAGGCTTATAAAATCTGGTGTTTAGAAGAATGAGAAGTTATCTTATTGAAACTTACAAAACCCTGAAGTGGTTTTATAAGGTGGATGCTGAGAGATTGTTTCCAATAGTCAGGGAATCTAAAACACATGGACACAGTCTCAGGATAAAGGATCGATCATTTAGGACTGAAATGAGGAGAAATTGCTTCAGTCAAAGGCTGTGAATCTTTGGAATTTCCTGCCCCAGAAGGTTGTGGATACTCCATCACTGAATACCTTTAAGGCTGGGATAGAGGGATTTTTGGTCTCTCATCTCAAGGAATTAAGAAATATGGGAAGCAGGCAGGAAAATTGAGTTGAAACCCAAGATCAACCATGATCATATTGAATGGTGGAGCAGGCTCAATGGGCCATATGGTCTGTACCTGCTCCTATTTCTAATGTTCTTGTTTTCTTATGATACCATGTTCCTCCCTTATGCACCTCTTCAAATCTCACTTCACCCTCATCCTACAATCTGGCATGAAGTAAAAGTTGCAGATGCTGTGGCCATGCACCTCTTTCTTTCTGAGCCATCCAACTGCATCTCATTCCCCCCACCTCCCCAATCTTACTCTTGTCCCCAACCCTCCTGCATTTATACTTTGATACCCAAGAACTTATGCCTGGCCTGCCAGTGCGGACTGACAATGAAAGGTGAGAAGAAGAGCAGATGTCTGATGAAGAAGCACTGTTACTTGATCTGGTTCTCACAGTCACCTGATACTGGCAATGTGTGAAGTTTAAAGAGAAGTATAGATGTTTGACCATCAAATGGTGAGTCATCGAGTATGAGTGAACTACAGCCTGGCCAGGAGGAAAGGATGATTTGTGTGTGAACTCCTGGAGGGTGAGGCCACAGATGAGATTTACTACAGAGGATTCAGCTGAGAACTTTGATGGAGTGATGTATGGGGAAAAAGCTGACAAGCATGCACACAGAAATGCTTAGTGCATTGCCTGCCACAGAGCTTGTCATCACTATCAGGTAGCACAGAGGAGTCTGGCCCTATCTTGGCACAGGACATTTCACAGAGTGTGGAGCCCATCATTTCCAATGTGCAAGTGGTCACCATGGCAGCAATTGCAGATCCAGCTATAAAGGTGTGTCTGATTGCCAATGCCTACAGCACAAATAGAAGCCGTCCAATGTCTGAGTGTTGCCGCAAGAGCTCAAGCTGAGTTCATGAGGCCTATGATTGTTGTCATGTAGCTCTTACTGCTGCCAGCATGATTGTGAATACCATTGCTCAAAGGGGCTCTCAGGCTCTCACAACAGCTCAGCAATCTATACTCCAGCAGATTACTAGGATTTCTGAAGTACATCCCTAGGGGAGTGGTGGCTCTGTGGAACACAAAACTGCTGCCCTCTCTCAGGATGACAGCATTCATTCTCCCACCACTGCCACTCTGCCACTGCCCCTGCTGTTTTTTTAAAATTTTTTCATGGGATCTGGGTGTCAATGGATAGGTCAGGATCCTCCATCCCTGATTGCCCTTGAGAACTGAATGGCTTGCTAGGCCATTTCAGAGGGCATTTAAGAGTTAACCACATTGCTGTGGGTCTGGAGCCACATGTAGGCCAGATCAGGTGAGGACGGCAGGTTTCCTTCCCTAAAGGATATTAGTGAACTGGATGGGTTTTTGCAACAAGCAACAACAGTTTCATGGTCATTGTTATCTCTCAGTCAGCCACCCCATATTTTGCCGCCCATGTGGAGGTGGTGCAGTCCAAAGTCAGGCCTTCTTGGCCAAGAGCTGCTTGAGGGCATCCTGCAAAGCTATCACTGAAAGTCAGCAGCCTTCCACCAGCCATGCTGCAGACACCGAGGTAGAATTGTGTAGGAAAATTAGGCCAGGGAAAGGTACAAGACAGGCACTAATGAAGGGGTGCACAAAGCTGAATGGTTCAGTTTTGTAGGTACTACTGGAAACATTGTTTGACAAAGTTGTTATGGAATGGTTCTTTTGTGGTGTCTTTTATTCAGGATTTTAGCCAAGAAGATATTATGATGGTCCATAGCAGATGGACTGAAAGATGGGAAATTGTGGAACAGGGCTGATGTAGCGATGTTTTTGTGGGAATCAGAGTCTGATGAGCCATTCATGGACAGCACATCTGAAACAATGATGTCTTGAATGCCACTTCCCTTTCTCCTCTTCTCCCTGCTCCTCCCCAAGTGCTCGGTGAAAGCTTGGTGGCAAGGGCAGCACTCTCATGAGAACCAGGATGTGCGGGACGCAGCAGGCCACCATGAATTGAAGAAAGATCATACAGACTTGAAACATTAACTCTGTTTCTCTCTCCACAGATGCTGTCAGACCTGCTGAGTCTTTCCAGCATTTTCTGTTTTTGTTATGAATTTGGAGCTACTGTCCACTGAGTATTGGAGGACTGCCCAAGTGGTTCAGGAACCATTGTATGAGAACATCTATGATTTGATTCACGGCATTCTTTGTTGCAGCATGGCTCTTGTTATATGATCACTGCTTACCTGTGGCCATGTGGCAGAAGCGAGTCATGAGCCATGTGAACAACAACATCCCTTGTCACCAAGCAACCACCATTTGTCATGGTGGCTCAAAGATGCCGGGGAAGCCAACTGGCAAAGGATAAAAGCATTGTGTTGTTTCGTACGGTTGCTGCACATTAAGGAAGTGGAAATCTTTGTGGTTTCAGTGCATCTCCGCTCGAGATGTAGCAGCAGCAGAGCCATGTGCATGCAGTGAATGGCTCCTTGCACTGGTGGGAAGGTGATGAAGTCCTCTTTCATAAGAACATAAGAAATAGGAACAGGAGTGGACCATTCGGCCCCTCGAACCTGCTCCGCCATTCAATAAGGTCATGGCTGATCTTCTTGTGTTTGGATTTCCACATTCCCATCTAACCCGGATAACCTTTGATTCCCGTGCCTAACAAGAATCCTTCTCCCAGTGCCTTAAAAATATTCAATGACCCCGCTGCCTCCACCAGCTTCTGAGGCAGAGAATTCCAAAGTCGCACAACCCTCTGGGAGAAAAAATTTCTCCTCATCCCTGTCCTAAAACAGCGTCCCCTAGTTCTGGACACACCCACAAGGGCAAACAACCTTTCGATGTCCACCTTGTCAAGGCCGTTCAGCATCTTGTATACTTCAAGTCACCCCTCACTCTTCTAAACTCCAGTTAAACAAGCCCAGTGTCCAACCTTTCCTCATTAGATAACCGACTCATTCCAGGTATCAATCTAGTAAACCTCCTCTGAATGGCCTCCAATGCACTTACATCCTTCCTTAAAAAAGGAGAATAAAACTGCACACAAAATTTGAGGTGCAGTCTGACCAATGCCCTATAAAACTGAAGGATAGCATCCTTACTTTTATGTTCAATCCCTCTCATAATAAAGGATAGCTGTCCTCACTGTGATTTAACAGACACAGGCAGTGCCGTCCTCACTGTGATTTAACAGACACAGGCAGTGCTGTCCTCACTGTGTTTTAATAGACACAAGGCAGTGCTGTCCTCACTGTGTTTTAATAGACACAAGGCAGTGCTGTCCTCACTGTGTTTTAATAGACACAGACAGTGCTGTCCTCACTGTGAATTAATAGACACAGACAGAGCTGTCCTCACTGTGAATTAATAGACAAAGACAGTGCTGTCCTCACTGTGAATTAATAGACACAGGCAGTGCTGTCCTCACTGTGAATTAATAGACACAGACAGTGCTGACCTCACTGTGAATTAATAGACACAGACAGTGCTGTCCTCAGTGATTTAATAGACACAGACAGAGCTGTCCTCAATGTGATTTAGTAGAAACAGACAGCGCTGTCCTCACTGTGAATTAATAGACACAGACAGTGCTGTCCTCACTGTGAATTAATAGACACAGACAGTGCTGTCCTCACTGTGATTTAATAGACACAGACAGTGCTGTCCTCACTGATTTAATAGACACAGACAGTGCTGTCCTCACTGTGAATTAATAGACACAGACAGTGCTGTCCTCACTGTGTTTTAATAGACACAGACAGTGCTGTCCTCACTGTGAATTAATAGACACAGACAGTGCTGTCCTCACTGTGTTTTAATGGACACAGGCAGTACTGTCCTCACTGTGCTTTAATAGACACAGATAGTGCTGTCCTCACTGTGTTTTAATGGACACAGGCATTGCTGTCCTCACTGTAATTTAATTGATACAGATAGTGCTATCCTCACTGTGTTTTAATAGAACAGGCAGTGCTGTCCTCACTGTGCTTTAATAAACACAGGCAGCACTGTCCTCACTGTGTTTTAATAGAACAGGCAGTGCTGTCCTCACTGTGCTTTAATAGACATACGCAGTGCTGTCCTCACCGTGCTTTAATAGATACAGGCAGTGTGTCCTCACTGTGATTTAATGGACACAGGCAATGCTGTCCTCACCGTGCTTTAATAGACACAGGCAGCGCTGTCCTCACCATGCTTTAATAGACACAGACAGTGCTGTCCTCACTCTGCTTTAATAGACACAGACAGTGCTGTCCTCACTGTGCTTTAATAGACACAGACAGTGCTGTCCTCACTGTGCTTTAATAGACTCAGACAGTGCTGTCCTCACTGTGCTTTAATAGACACAAGCAGTGCTGTCCTCATGGTGCTTTAATAGATATAGGCAGTGCTGTCCTCACTGTGCTTTAATAAACACAGGCAGCACTGTCCTCACTGTGTTTTAATAGAACAGGCAGTGCTGTCCCCACTGTGCTTTAATAAACAAAGACAGTGCTGTCCTCACTGTGTTGTAATAGAACAGGCAGTGCTGTCCTCACTGTGCTTTAATAGACATACGCAGTGCTGTCCTCACCATGCTTTAATAGATACAGGCAGTGTGTCCTCACTGTGATTTAATGGACACAGGCAATGCTGTCCTCACCGTGCTTTAATAGACACAGGCAGCGCTGTCCTCACCATGCTTTAATAGACACAGACAGTGCTGTCCTACTCTGCTTTAATAGACACAGACAGTGCTGTCCTCACTGTGCTTTAATAGACACAGACAGTGCTGTCCTCACTGTGCTTTAATAGACACAAGCAGTGCTGTCCTCATGGAGCTTTAATAGATATAGGCAGTTGTGTCCTCACTGTGATTTAATGGACACAGGCAATGCTGTCCTCACTGTGTTTTAATGGACACAGGCAATGCTATCCTCACTGTGGTTTAACAGACGCAGGCAATGCTGTCCTCACTGTTTTTTAATGGACACAGGCAGTGCTGTACTCACTGTGTTTTAATAGACACAGGCAGTGCTGTCCTCACTGTGTTTTAATGGACACAGATAGTGCTGTCCTCACTGTGCAGGACTGGGTGGAGGAAGGTCCATAGTTTAGTGACCAATGGTGGAACTATGGCCCCGTCACGGGGGTGGGGGCGGGGGGTGGCTGGTGAGGCTGGGGCTTTAAAATGCAATGAGCCATTCAAAAGTCCATTGACTTTGACGGAACTGGAAAATCCCTCCAACACGAGGGGCCATAAAAATTCTGCCCCATCTCTTTGGAGAAGTCTAGCCAGTTCAGATGCTGCTCCTGACTGGAGGTTGAAGAAGTGCTCCTTGAAGGTTGTAGATGGGTAGGGCCTTCTGTGGGAGACTTTTTATACCATCTATGCACAGTTTCCCCTCTTATCAGCCTGTATTCCAGCTTCCTGTTGTGCTGCAGCCCAAGAATAACTGCAACCAAAGGCCACAAAAGTGATAACAAGCTTTCTGCTCAGACGCCTTCAAACACCTCTCAACTCCTTGTGAAAGTGCAGCACCGCTCGCTTCTGAGTCCAACAACGTGTGTGTGCTCCTTCAACAACACAGGCCAGGACACTGCAACAGCAAAAGAAAGCCAAAGTATCTCAATTAAAAGTCTCCCACTAATTTTTATTTATTAATTCATGGGATGTGGGCTTCGCTGGCTGGGCCCATTTATTGCTCATCCCTAACTGCCCTTGAGAAGGTGGTGGTGAGCTGCCTTCTTGAACTGCTGCAGTCCATGTGGTGTGGGTACACCCACACTGCTGTTAGGAAGGGAGCTCCAGGATTTTGTCCCAGCGACAATGAAGGAACAGCGATACGTTTTAGGTGAATTCCTGCAGTGCATCTTGTAGATGGTATACACTGCTGCTACTGTGCGTTGGTCTTGGAGGGAGTGAATGTTTGTGGATGTGGTGCCAATCAAACAGGCTGCTTTGTCCTGGACAGTATCAAGCTTCTTGAGTGTTGTGGGAGTTACACTCATCCAGGCAAATGGGGAGTGTTCCATCATACTCCTGACTTATGGATTGTAGATGGTGGACAGGCTTTGGGGAGTCAGGAGATGAGTTACTCATCGCGGGATTCCTAGCCTCTGACCTGCTCTTGTAGCCACAGTATTTATATGGCTAGTCCAGTTCAGTTTCTAGTCAATGGTAAGCAGGATGTTGATAGTGGGGGATTCAGTGCTGATACCATTGAACATCAAGGGGCAATGGTTGGATTTTCTCTTGCTGGAGGTGGTCATTGCCTGACACTTGTGTGGCGTGAATGTTACTTGCCTCTTGTCAGCCCAAGCCTGGATATTGTTCAGGTCTTGCTTCATTTGAACATGGACTGCTTCATTACCTGAGGAGTTGCGAATGGTGCTGAACATTGTACAATCATCAGTGAATATCCCCACTTCTGACCTTATGATGGAAGGAAGACCATTGATGAAGCAGCTGAAGATGATTGGGCCTAGGACACTACCCTGAGGAACTCCTGCAGTGATGTCCTGGAGCTGAGATGACCTCCCACAAGCACAACCATCTTCCTTTGTGCTAGGTGTGACTCCAACCAACGGAGAATTTTCCCCCGATTCCCATTGACTCCAGTTTTGCTCGGGCTCTTTGATGCCACATGGTCAAACGCTGCTTTGACGTCAAGGGCAGTCACTCTCACCTCATCTTGGGAGTTCAGCTCTTTTGTCCATGTTTGAACCAAAGCTGTAAGGAGGCCTGGAGCTGAGTGGTACTGGCGGAACCCAAACTGGGTGTCATTGTGTAGGTTATTGCTAAGTAAGTGCTACTTGATAGCACTGTTGATGACCCCTTCCATTACTTTATTGATGATGGAGAGTAGACAGATGGGGCGGTAAGTGGCCGGGTTGGATTTATCCTGCTTTTTCTGTACAGGACATACCTGGGCAGTTTTCCACATAGCCAGGTAGATGCCAATCTTGTAGCTGGAACAGCTTGGCTAGGGGCATGGCAAGCTCTGGAGCACAAGCCTTTCATACTATTGCCGGAATATTGTCCGGGCCCATAGCCTTTGCAGTATCCAACACCTTCAGCCATTTCTTGATATCACACAGAGTGAATCGAATTGGCTGAAGGCTGGCATCTGTGATGCTGAGGACCTCTGGAGGAGCCTGAGATGGATCATCCACTCGGCACTTCTGGCTGAAGATTGTAGCAAATGCTTATCTTTAGCACTGATGTGCTGAGCTCCTCCGTTACTGACGATAGGGATATTTGTGGAGCCTCCTCCACCAGTGAGCTGTTTAATTGTCCATCACCATTCTTGAGTGGATATGGCAGGGCTGCAGAGCTTAGAACTGATTTGTTAGTTGTGGAATCGCTTAGCCCTGTCTATCACTTGCTGCTTACGCTGTTTGGCATGCAAGTAGTCCTGTGTTATAGCTTCACCAGGTTGAAATCTCAATTTTAGGTATGTCTGGTACTGCTCCTGGCATGCCCTCCTGCACTCTTCATTGAACTAGGGTTGATCCCCTGGCTTGATGGTAAAGGTAGAGCAGGGGATATGCTGGCCCATGAGATTACAGATTGTGTTCGAGTACAGTTCTGCTGCTGCTGATGGCCCACAGTGCCTCATGGGTGCCCAGTCTTGAATTGCTAGATAAAAACAAAAAACCTGCGGATGCTGGAAATCCAAAACAAAAACAGAACATGTCTGTCCTTGGCTTGCTGCATTGTTCCAGTGAAGCCCAACGCAAACTGGAGGAACAACACCTCATCTTCCGACTAGGCACTTTACAGCCTTCCGGACTGAATATTGAATTCAACAACTTTAGGTCTTGAGCTCCCTCCCCCATCCCCACCCCCTTTCTGTTTCCCCCTTCCTTTTTTTTCCAATAAATTATATAGATTTTTCTTTTCCCACCTAATTCCATTATTTTTAAATAATTTAAAAATCTTTTATGCTCTCCCCACCCCCACTAGAGCTATATCTTGAGTGCCCTACCATCCATTCTTAATTAGCACATTCGTTTAGATAATATCACCAACTTTAACACCTATGTGTTCTTTTGTTCTATTGTTGTTGACATCTTTTGATGATCTGCTTCAATCACTGCTTGTTTGTCCCTACAACCACACCAACCCCCTCCACTTCTCTCTCTCTCTCTCTCTCTCTGCCCCGCCCCCCACACACACCTTAAACCAGCTTATATTTCAACTCTTTCTTGGACTCGAACTCAAGTTCTGTCGAAGGGTCATGAGGACTCGAAACGTCAACTCTTTTCTTCTCCGCCGATGCTGCCAGACCTGCTGAGTTTTTCCAGGTAATTATTTTTTTGTTTTGAATTGCTAGATCTGTTTGAAATCTATTCCATTTAAAATGGTGGTAGTGCCACACAACACAATAGAGGGTATCCTTAATGTGAAAGCAGGACTTCCTCTCCACAAGGACTGTGCAGTGGTCACTCCTTCCGATACTGCCATGGCCAGATGCATCTGTGGCAGGCAGGCTGGTGAGGATGAGGTCAAGTATGTTTTTCTTTCTTGTTGGTTCCCTCACCAACTGTCACAGACTCAGTCTAGCAGCTATGTAGGACTCAGCCAGAAGTGGTGCTACTGAGCCACTTTTGGTGATGGGCATTGAAGTCCCCCACACAGAGTACATTCTGCACCCTTGCCACCCTCAGTGCTTCCTCCAAGTGATGTTCAATATGGAGGAACATTGATTCATCAGCTGAGGGAGAGCCGTACGTGGTAATGAACAGGAGGTTTCTTTGCCCATGTTTGGCCGGATGCCATCAGACTTCACAGGGTCTGGACTCAATGTTGAGGACTCCTAGGGTAAGTCCCTCCTAACTGTATGCCATTGTGCTGCTATCCTTGCTTGGTCTGACCTCCCAAGACATACCCAGGGCTGGTGGTAGTGGTGTCAGGGACATTATCTGTAAGATATGATTCTGTGAGTATGACTATGTCAGGCTGTTGCTTACCTAGTCTGTGAGACAGCTCTCCCAATTTTGGCACAAGCCCCCAGATGTTAGTAAGGAGGATTTTGCAGGGTCAATAGGGCTGCGATAGCTGTTGTCATTTCCAGGACCTAGGTCGATGTCAGGTAGTCCATCCAGTTTCATTCCTTTTCTTTGGAGACTTTGTAGTGGTTTGACACAACTGTGTGGGCCATTTCAGAGTCAACCACATTGCTGTGGGTTTGTCACATGTGGGCTAGATCAGTTAAGGACACGGATTTCCTTCCTTCAGGGGCATTAGTGAACCAAATGGTTTTTTTACAACAATGGTTTCACAGTCATCATTAGACTTTTAGTTCCAGATTTTTATTGAATTTAAATACCACCATCTGCCATGGCGGGATTCAAACCCAGGTCCCCAGAGCATTACCCAGGTCTCTGGATTACTAGTCCAGCAACAATACCACTACACCATCACCTCTCTGCAGACGCCTCTAAAAGCACTAGTGGAGGCTCCCTTGTGCAGCTGAACACATGAATACATGTTCAGCTGAGCATGTTGAGAAGCGGGTGCTAACAGGACTTGTGAGGCCCAAAATTACAGGGTGGGCATCAAACAGCATTAGATGCTGACTGATGTCACAAACTTCCCACTCGGTATGGTTCCGGATCATGCTATCACCATTCGTAAGATGGCAATTGGCATGGATTGCTCTGGAAATCAACACATTGAATGCCTTGCCATTTTAACAACCTTTGGGTTCCCGTACCATTGAAACCAGTGGCACTACCGAACTGAATTTTGCAGCCAGTGAGTCAAGTGCTATTTTTGTGTAGCAGGGCTGAAATATATCATATAATAATAACAGGAAAGAATCCCGTAGACCTGTTGTATATAGCTGGCAGCTTATCAGAAAATCGTTGGCACACTGCCTAATCTTCTGTCCAGTGATTTCAATTAATGGAAAGCTGGCAGAATGCCTGTGATTTTCTGATAAAATACCTGTTGCCTCTGAGGCTCTGCCATTGGCATGGGGTCTTGGAAATCATTGCCATAACTGTGGATTATATTCAAAGCAGCACCATTAATAAAGTAGGAAATCAATCCTATAATACCATTTTCAAGACATTTACATTATGATCCATAAACTGTTTTTCTTCATGTAAAGCAAATTAACTTTTCTTTGGAACAATGGAGCTTGTTTTCAGTGAAACGGTTCAAGTTTACTATCTGGAGGTTGAAAATTACCAAGTATCATTGGAGTGAAATAGAATTTTAACACTCTTTTGGAGGTGTATGAATGAAGAAGCTACTCAGATTTTTCAAGCTTGTAATTTAGATGGCTTTACTGGCTACGTGTGACTACAGTAATACCAGGGCATAGTTACATGATTATGGATTACATGACAAGTATCTGACTAAATGGCTAAATCTTGATCATGGAAATACAATACTGAGAGGAAATATGTTTTCCCAACTCATCTGCTTAAATATTTAGGTGGAAATCGAAGCTCCTACTTACTGTAATGGAAACTGAATTTCCTCAAATTACCCCACTATTGGAATGTTCCTCTATAGGATACTGATCTGAGTTTGGTAGGAAAAGATACTTTTAAAATTATAATGTATGCTTTGCTACAATTTTATTAATTGTGAAGCTAGAAATTTACTGATTCTCTGCTTATTTTTAAAATTGATTCAATCCTCCTTGATTTCTTTCTCCTTTTCTCTAGACTTTTCCTAGTCTTTTCTATTCCAATGTGCTCATGGTTGGCCTGTCCTATTCTCCATAAGCTTGAAGACATACAAACCTCTGCTGCCCACGTTCTAACTCGCATTGACTCCTGTTTACATATCCTGCCTGTGCTTGCTGACTTACGTGAATTCCCGGTTAAGCAATGCCTTGACTTTAATATTCTCAATTTGTTTTCAAATCCTTCCAAGGTCTCGCCTCTCCCTATCTCTGTAATCTTCTCCAGCCCCATAGCCCTTCAAGATGCCTGCACTTCTCTCATTCTGGCCTGAGAAGCATCCCAAATTTAATTGCTCCACCATTGTGTCTTCAGTTGCCTTCGCCCTGATCTCTGGAATATCCTCCCTAATCCTTTCCACCCCTTTAGCTCTTTTTTCTGTTTAAGACACTTGATCAAAGCTATTTCTTTGCCTAATCTTTTGTTCATCTGCGTTAATGCCTCTTTATGTGGCTTTGTGTCACTTTTGTTTGATAACACTCCTGTGAAGTGACAGGGATGTTTTATTATGTTAAAGGTGCTATATAAATATCTTTCAGGATGTTGTTGATTTTTCCTGTGTTATTGTTCCATGTGTATGTTCCATGTGTAGGTTTTATGAGGGAAATATTAAGTTGGAAGTGCGTGTGTGTTTATATGTGGGTGGTGGGTTAAAGTCAGTAAAAACTCATTCACGTCCGGAGCCAGGAACCAATACGATGACAGAGCAAAGCACCAAATCGTGGAACACTCACAGCAACAGCCTCCCGGGGAGTGACCTACAGATGATTAGCAAAGCGAGGAGCAACAGGAGGGTGCAGGTGGCAGGAGGCACTACCCAAATGACAGGTTGTACAGGCAGAGACTTTGTTTTCTTGACCTTTGAGAATAGCAATATTTCCAGAGGCTGAAGTTGTTGCCCCAGGTGGTGGATCTCCCAGTCATCTGCAGACAAATTCATAAGCAGGTCACTGATGGTTTATTTGCCATGGCTGACAATTATGCCAACTTTGCCTGTGATGACATTCATCAGAATGAGTGAGTGCTGGGTTTGCATCTCTGGCTGGCTTCCCATAGATGCGGGGCGTCATTGGTTGCACACATGTGCCAATCTGTGCACCTGCAGATCAACCAGGAGAATTTGTATTCTAATCCATCAATATGCAGCTGGTGTGCAATCACAAGAAAAAGTTGATGCAGGGCCATGCCAGATTTCTGGACTGCTGCCCAGATGCTGTCAACCTGTGGAAAAGCAAAATACTGCAGATACTGGAAATCTGAAATAAAAACAGAAAATGCTGGAAAAACTCAGCAGGTCTGACAGCATCTGTGGAGAGAGTCTTACGGACTTGAAATGTTAACCCTGTTTCTCTCTCCACAGATGCTGTCAGATTTGCTGAGTTTTTCCAGCATTTTCTGCTGTCAACCTGTGGCTGTCCAAGCTTCCTGACCTCTTTGGATCTGTAAGCAGACTTAAGGGGTGGATGCTCAGAGACAAAGGATATCCCCTTCAAACTTGGCAGATGACAGCAGTAAGAAACAAACCTCATTTGACAATCAGCTGCATCACTAAGCAAGCAATCGGCATGCTTAAGATGGTGTTCAGGTACCTGGTCAGAACTGTAGGCCCACTTCAGTCCTGGCCAGCCAGGATCTCCAAAATATCCATACTATGTTGTGCTCTACACAACATTGCATAGCACTGATGATTGGAATTGCAGGAGGACAAAGTGATGATCATATATGGCCTGAGGACAAATCTGAAGAGGAGGAAGAAAAAGAAGAGGAAGTGGAAGAGGAGGAGCAGGGGAAACGCCATCTCTACTAGCCACACATTCCAACATGCTACTAATCTCCAGCACTTCCTCTTCAGCCACTGTGAAATCTGTTGGGGATCATTCCTGGTTCTCCCTATAAACTAAAAATTCTCATACAGCTGCAGTACATTTTTTACTGAAGGTGACTAACAGGGGAGGAATCAAATTATTTAAGCATCAGGGTGAGTGGCTGGATGGATGAATAGTGAATTTGTTTATAGGGATGTGAGCAAGTGCATGGAAAGAGAACAATAAGTGTGCTTGCCAGGTAAGTGGATGTGGAGAGCAGTGCCCTCCACCAATATGTGAAGGAGCTGATTCCACAAGTTCTGACAGGGTCAACAATGTACCTGCCCAGTAGGTAGAAATCCCTTACCATCATTGGCCCTGTAGGCACTTAGAAAATGTGGAGTCATTACATAATCAAAAGCAAAGAACAAAAACAATATTGCCTCGCAATGAATCTGATTTGAGTCTTCAATGAATGTGTGAAACTGAGTGCCCTAGATGTTAACTCATTAGGGCTGGATTTTTGCAGGGGGTGCTGGGTCCCTGCCCCCATGGTGAAGTCAGGCTGTTATTTGATTTGAGGCACGCCTCCTGCCTCATCCTTGAAGGAAGTCCCGTCTCCAAGACTAATAACTCAAAGCCATATGCTTACCAAATATTTTCAGGTCACCTTCTTGTTACCTCTTGACTCATCATTCCAACCCACCACGGTTGGTCTCCCATATTCTACCCTCCGTAAGCTTGAGATTATCCAAATCTCTGCAGTCCATATCATAACTCGCACCATGTCTCATTCAACTATCACCCGTGTGCTTGCTGACCTACATTGATTTTCAGTCAAGCAGCATATTGATTTCATTCCCATGGCCTCCCATCTCTGTAATCTCGTCCAATTCTACAACCCTCCGGGGTATCTGTGCTTATATAATTTTGCCCACTTGAGCAATCCCCAACTTTAATTGCTTCATCATTGGTGGCTGTGACTTCAGTTGCCTAGGCTCCAAGCTCTGGAATTCCCTCCCTACACTCTCCGCCTCTCTACCTTCTTTAAGACACTTCTTAAAACCTGCCTCTTTGGCCAAGCTTTTGGCCATCAGGCCTATTATCTCCTTTTGTGGCTCAACGCCATACTTTGTTTTACAATGTTTCTGTGAGGCACCTTGAGACATTTTATTATGTTAAATGTGCTGTAAGAATATAGGGGAGAATTTTCTCCCCGTCAGGGAGGTTTGTGTTGCAGGGGTGGGCACGGGCGGGCATGCAGCCAACTGGTGCCCCCAATCGGCTGGATGCTGCCATTTTACGTGGGTGGGCCAATTAAGGCCTGCCCAGCGTGACGCGTGCCCGGAAGTGCTGAGCACTCCCTGTGCAGGCCAGGGGGGTGGTGGTGGGGGTTGCCTCAGGGAGATTACTTGCACTTATAAAACATTGAATAGTGGTAAAAAAATAATTTTAAGGACATGTCCCCTCATGTGAAACTGTCACATGAGCTGGGATATGTCTGTTAATTTATTAAAAATTTTTCAAACACTTCAAAAACGTTCATGAAACCTCATCCCACCTGTGCGTGAGGTTCCATGAAAAATGCGAAGGCCGCCTGGACTCTTCGCCTGCCCGCCAACCTTAAGGTTGGACAGGCAGCTCAGCTAATTGCTTTATTGACTTTTTAAGTGGCCTTAATAGGCCTTTGACAGTTCGGCAGGCGTGCAGCTGAGTCAGCTGCGTGCCCGCTGAACTGAAAATCTAAATGACGTGCAGTGATGTTGGGATGCATGCCTGACCTCATCACACGTCATTTTACACCTTGGCGAGTGGGCCCTGCCTCTGCTCGCCGAGCCGAAAATTGTACCCAAAAGCTATTGTTGTGTGATTTTTCAAATCGTGAAAGCATTGGTTGTTCTACAGTACACTTGTCACACATCATGACACGGCACTGAAATCAAACATGTTGTATAAAGGTAGAATTGCTCACTTATCCTCAGGTAGTACTATAGATTCTGTTTGCAGTATCAGAGCAACCAATATTTATTTTAAAAACTTCAGAGTTGTATTCCTTGTCTTATCTCTAAACAAAAATATATGCATTACAAAATTCAGCTGCCCAGCACTCAATTTTACCAACCCAGTGAATTTCCAATATGGCAGGTAGGAAGTCCACCAACATATCCAGTTAGAAGTGCCTTTCCCTCTATTTTGCATTAGGTAGGTGAGCTGGCAGTAGGATAGCATGAATGAGAGGGTCACGTAAAGGTTAGAATAATTTATTTAACTTAGGAAGCTGTGCACCTTGCAGGACCTGTTTTCAATTTTAGAATATCCCAGCAGGTTGCCTGCCTCGTGTTGAAATCACGCACAGTATGGCACAGTATGCCATGCCCCAAGCTTAACCTGAATATGGAGCTGGGAAGAGCAGGCGTGTCCTTCTTAAATTCACGTTAAAAGAATGCCAGCTACCTGTCTCTCCCCTGTTACTGCCATCTTTTTCACTGGCTGCTGATTGCATCCACCCCAGTCCCAGGCCTGACCCTGTTCCAAGGCACAGGCCCAAAACCCAATCAATATAACAAAATACTGCAGATGCTGGAAATCTGAAACAAAAACAGAAAATGCTGGAAAATCTCAGCAGGTCTAACAGCATCTGTGGTGAGAAAAAAAACCAGAGTTAATGTTTCAAGTCCATATGACTCTTCTTCAGAGCCCAATCAATATACCTTTATTCATTTACTTAAGGACAATCTTCAATTATGATTCATTGGCAGCTCACTGGCTCAATTGCAATGAGGCCTGAGGCTCAAACTTGGGGTTGCTTTGGACTTCACCATTGAGGTGCAGAAATTGTACCCTGCATGCCACCTCATGCCCATGCTTAGGTCATCATGTACAAAAACACCACAACCATAAACACTGTTAAGTACAACAAAAGCAAATAAAGTGCACTAAAATTACGCCCATATTTAAGATTTGACTTTACTTTAAAACAAACAAACAATTTGGTGAAATCTGCAATGAACTGGCAAGGTGAAGTTATTAAAAAATGTATTGGGAAGAACCAGTTGGAGGATTTTCCTATTACCAGCTAGGATTCTAGCAGGTTACCTGGAATCACACACCACTAAGCACAGCGATAAACTGGTCAATGTACTAATGTTGCACACCAGTGATTCTCAGACCAGGACCTGGTGACCCCTGGGTGCCTGTTGAAAATTTGCAGAGGGTTTGTAAAATAATATGAAAGTGCTTTCTGAATATTATGGCTGGAAATCGGCAAAGTACGATTTTGGGAGGGGAAATCGATATGTGACCCACCAACAGCAATGGTGGCTTTTCCCACCATATTGTGTGCTACTTTGTTTAAAAAACTGAGAGGCACAGGTTACACGTCGGATCGCTGGCAGGGTGGCCTCTGATTCCCCTGCCCCGCCGACCTGAGGTCTTCAGTAAACCCGGTGCCATATCTGAAGGCCACCCTTGCACAGAGCCAACAATCGTCAAGGGATAGGAAACTGCTGGGAACTGAAGGCTGCCAAATTTAGTGATACCTCCTTCGAGCACCTCCTGGATGCAATGGAGGACTGCCACAATGCCCTCTACTCCCCCGCTGTGGGCAAAGAGTCTCATCGAATGTGACAAATCCAGCATAGGAGGTGGTGGCAGTGTGGTCAGTGCCAATGCCCTGCAAAAGAGGACTGCCACTTAGTGCAGAAAGACAATCTCCGTTCCGCCAGGGTAAGTCACTCTTCTCATCACTCTCAACTAACGCATTCACAAACCCATCCCACATCCACATAGATCTCACTCACTGTGAGCTCAAGGGACATCACCATTCACTCTCTCACACACACCTTCACCTGCCCTGCAGATTGTGTCCTCATCCTGTCCATGGCACCACACACCACTCACACATGCCAAGGATCCATCTTTTCTGCCCTGGCACTCTATCCATCTGTATTCATGCTGGAAAAATTGGCACACAACAAAAGGGAAAGGTTGCAGACTGGTGGAGGAATGCCCAACATCAAGGTCCTCAAGGACTTTGAAAATAGAGCCATCCAGTGGCGCTTAACCAAGTGAGGATCCAGCAGTGCAACATCCATCAGTCAACCATGCTGTGTGAGTTCCTTGTTCCGCAGTCCCCTGCCATGCATAATTATCTCTCCTTGCTTTCGCAGGCACAACTGGGAAGCAGCTGAGGGGCTCCACAAGCCAGGGTCTTGACTCCAGCCCCAAGGGTACCACGGAAGAGGAAACCGCAGATACTGAAATTGAAGACCGGTCACAGCGCTCACCCACACCTTCCACCAGCGCAGACACACACCTCGATGGGGCCTAATTCTAGAATAGCCTCGGGATCACAATCTGGTGAGCACATTGCACTGTCTGATCCACAGCAGGTGGCGGCAGGGACTTTCCAGATTGCCAGCACTCTGAGGACTGCTGGAAGCCAGAAATCTGCTGAATTCAAGTCTGCTGAGGAGACTCTGGACTCAATCATATCTCAGTTACTGGAGCTGCAAAGGCAAGCTCAGGAACATCAGGAAGGGATGCCCACTGCACTCCTCAGATTGCAAGGCATGAAGGAAGAGTCCATCTGCCTTCAGACTGAGGTGATAGCGCCAGCATGCCAATGCACTGAGATCAACACTGGTAGGATGGTGGCTGCCATGGATACCTTGGACCAGGACATCGCTCCTGCATTGCTGCAGGACCTGAACTCCATCGCTGAGACACTTGCAGACATCCACCAGTGTCATTGCGAGAGGGAGCAGAGTACCTTGAGCTCATTCCAGCTGCCCCTTCCTCTCAAGAAGTCAGCCCGGGGCCTTGGGGCACCCATTGGGAGGAGGATCAGCAGGTGCACACCCTGGCCATCCATCCAGGTGACTCCAGGAGTGTCCCTGTGACACATCAGCTCCATCTCCATAGGCTGAGGAAGGTCCCACTGCCACACAGCAGGACCCCCAAAAACAGACCAGGGCTCTCCAGGTCTCAGCCCTCCAGAGGATGCCCACCAAGGTCAGAACATACAGCAGGGTGCAGCAGTCAGCAGGCTGCCTCCACCTCCACTGTGGATGTCCAGGGAGCATGAAGATGTAGTGGCAGGTTTAGGAAGGTCAAGAAGATCTAGTTGCACAACGTAGGCTTGAATGTTAATCGCTTGTACTTAATGTTGACCACTGTAAATACAATCCCAAAGCATGTCTCCTTGTCTATGGCTCCTTGTTATGTTGAGCAGTGTTCTTGTCAATCAGATGTGAAACTTTGCCTTCTGCATAAAATGAAGGCAGGTGTTGCAATCCAGGGCCCCTCCCCTGTGCAGAGTGTAACCTTCTGGGCACAGAGATTGTCCGACTTCAAATTCACTCTCTGGATTAGTGATCCAAGCACCTCGATGTTTCTTGTGTTTGCTGCAAGACTCTTATACCCAAGCGTCACTGGGTCCTGTGATGTTCTCTGTGTGCTCTCAGCACCTTAGAGGCAGGGCTGCCCCCCATCTCTACACCATTCCTGACAAGTGAAGATGTGGTGCTGAAGGGAACGATAAGCCTGCCTAAGGATCAAGTTGTCTGAAAGTCCATATGCCCGTTGTATCTCAGCAGCGTCTCTATGATAAGAGCCTCTTTACAGGGTGTATGTGTGTTGCCCTCAGCCAGACAGTGTCAGACATTCCCAGATGTAAAGTGAAGATCTGAGGAGTGTCCTCAATGTATCCTGTCATCATCCTCCTGGAAGCTTGCAGTAATGAGGGCTTCACGATTATGCCTGCCTCGTCTGGCCAGTGCAATAGCCTCATCGCCTGCACCTCGCCTTCCAGGGCCTCATCACCCTCAACCCCTTCGACTTCCTCCCCATTGGAAGAGACGTGGATTTCTTGCATCTCCTCATCATTCAGGTCCTCCCCGCTTTGCATCGCCAGGTTGTATAGTGTGAAGCAAGTCACTATGATGTGTGACACCCTCTGGGGAGTGTACTGAAGTGCTCTGCCAGATCTGTCCAGGGACCAGAGTTTCATTTTCAGGATGCCAATGGTGTGATCAACCAAACTGCGGGTTGTGGCATGAGCCGCATGTACCTTCTCTCACCATGATTCTGAGGCCGCTACACAGGCGTCATCAGCCACGTCCTTTGTGGGTAGCCTTGTACCTGAGGAGCCAACCCTGTAGCCTGTGTTGTTCCTGGAAGCAGTCAGGGATCTGAGACCTGCTGAGCATGTACGAGTCGTGGATGTTTCTGGGGTATCTTGAACATGCCTGCATGATCTGTTTGTTATGGTTGCAGCCCAGCTGAACATAGAGAGAATGAAAGCCTTTGCAGTTCACGTACTGGACTGCTTGTTGCTAAGGAGATTTAAGAGCCAAGTGAGTGCAGTCGATGGCACCCTGCACCTGTGAGAATCCGGAAATCTCCAAACATCCTAGCGCTCTTGCTTCCTGATTTTCCTGATCTTTGTCAAAATTGACAAAGGTATGTGCCTTGATAAGAAGGGCATCCGTGACCTCCTGGATACATTTATGGATGGAGGCTTGTGAGATCTCGCAAAGGTCCCCAGTGGAGCCCTGGAAGGAGCCACTGCCTTAGAAATTGAGTGCAGCGGTAACTTTAACTGCCAATGGCAGTGGATACCCTCTGAGACGCCATGGTGCCAAATCCTGCAGAAGGTGGTATATGTGCTTGACTAGCTCCCTCGACAGGCGCAGGCGTCGGCAACACTGGTTCTCGCTCATTGGCAGGTAGCACATGCACCATCTATGGACCCTGGGTCTAGCAATGCACCTACAAGCGACGGCTCTGAGGGGGACATCCATGTGTGTGGAGGATAATGTGCCACCACTTGGTCTTCAGGGCTCTGCTCCTCCCTTTGATGAGCCAGGCGCCTCCATCACAGTCCTCTCCATCTTCTCTCCTGCCTATAAGCAACGAGGCAGACAGACAGATCACCAGACCCCATGTTCCTGATCATCTCTTCACTACAGTATCAAACAGAGGGATCCACAACTGTCCCCTAAGGACCACTCTTGGTTAAGCCATCGCCTGTGGCTGCCTCTCAAGGCCCTTAACACATGCTGGAGAGTCCAGGTCCCTGCATGAATGCCCAGTGTTTAGTGCACACAGTGGCTCACCATGTCCCCACCCAGCACTGCCCCATACCACATGACTGAGTGGCAATAGCTTTGGCCACTTGACTGCGTCCTGAACCCTCATCTCAGGTGCAGGTATTTTCCTAACCTGGACTCCAAGGCTTTGTGGTTTGCGTGTACCATGAGGGTGACTTTTCAATGTCAACTTAAACATAATGCAAGGGATTAGGAAAGCACCCCACCTTCAGTGTTCAATGGCCACCTTTCCCAAGAGGATCCTTAGACTTGTCGAGTCACCCAATGGTTCTGCAGTGCTATGGCACTCATTTGAGTTTGAAGTGTGTACGCGAGAGGTTAACAGTAGAGGAGCAATCATCAGTGCTCTCAGGAATTAGTGCTGCTTGAGTTGGTGCAGTCGCTTGACTAGCCTGACTCCAAGCATGTCAACTGAGCTCACACTAAACACTCTTGATGCTCTAAGCTGCAGAAGGGTGCTCATCTTTGAATGTTTTGGCATTTGCTCAGCTGTTTTTTACTGCTCCCCCAACTCAGCATGTGTTTGTGTTTTAACTTCAGTCTGTGCTGTCATGACCAACTGCCACCACCCACCCCACCCCCCCACCGGCACTGTTGCCCTCGTCTCATGGCTCCCTTCTTCCCCTTGCCCTGTCACCATTACCCCGAAGTTCCCTTCTCCCCCTGTATTGCCGCCTTTGCCCAACACCACAAGCCAGCCACGAAGGAGCCGCTGTGGAGACTTGTCTGTGAGCACCCCCCAACGCCGAATCCACAGGGCCACCTCCTTACACTGGGATCATCACAAGTGCTGCAAAAGTTGTGTACGCTCACCTCCAAGTTCCCCTGAAGTTCACATCGCCAGGTGCATGCCTTTTAAAGTCAGTTGTAAATCACGCTGTTGTACAGTCACACCGATGTGGACTTTAAATTTGACATGGGAAGTGATTCCAGCATGGGGCCATAATAATGAGATGCAAATGCATTCAAATTGAATTCCTGACATTCGACAGTGGGAAACACCATCTATAAAGGGAGATTTTATTAGTTTTCCCATTCTATGTTCAGGTGTATTCCCAGTATTCCAGGTATTATATGGTAATGCTGAAATATCAACATTTTTTTGCTCCTTAATTTTGTCCTCCACATTGTTTTCATTTTCAGCCTCTGTTCTTGTTCTGAAAGGATGCCAAGTCTGAATGATTTGCCAGACTGGGCTGGAGATTAGGGGTGAGTGTGTTGAAGATATGAGCTAAAGCACTGTCACAATGTGTTTCACAACTGGAGAAACAACAGAAAGCACTGTGACTCAGGAGTGATTTATAACAATCCAAGAGTGACCTCGAGTAATTTCACTGTCTTCATAATTTACCATTTGGTTCCTCATAGTTCCACCATTGTATTCACTATTCTATGACCAACATATAATCAACTGTCCGACAGTATACAGTAGACCATAAAAACTGTCACCTCTGCGAATAGCCTGAATTATGTTGGTCCTGGGACCCCATTTGAGCCAGTGCTGCTGATGTTTTTAATGTGAGATGAGCAGATGTATTCCCTGCCCTGGTGAAGGAATTTAATCATTTTAGGTAGGTAATAAAGGAGCTCATTCCATGTCATCAGATACATGACTGAAGATCATTTACAATCAAAGCATAAGGAGGTTGCATCATTGAGTAAACTACTCTTGCCAACTCAATTAGTAATACTAGTCAGTAAAACAAAGCTCACTGTCACAGGTATCAGCTGCCTTATTTGACATTTTGGAGATGAAAATTTGTCTTGGGCAGCAATGCAAAACGGGTGATAGTGAATCAGCAACCAGCTTTTTAGCCTGCATATCAGTAACCAGCTTTTTAGTCTGCGCATTGGTAGCCTATTGGTAACCAGCTTTTTAGTCTGCATATCGGTAACCAGCTTTTTAGTCTGCGCATCAGTAACCGGCTTTACGCACCATGAATCATTAACCAGATTTATATTCCACAAATCAATAACCAGCTTTACATTCCATGAACCTGTAATTAGATTTACATTCCATGAATCGGTAACCAGTTAACATACCCCAAATCCATAACCAGTTTTATGCTCTGAGAATTGTTAACCATTAATTGTAACATTCATGCCACACAAGTATCAGTCTATGGCCATCTCCAACAAGAGAATCTGACCATCTTGTCTTGACATTCAATGGCATTACCATCATTGAATCCCCCACTATCAATATCCTGGGGGTTACCATTGACCAGAAAATGAACTGGGTCAGCCTTATAAATACTGTGGCTACAATAGCAGGTCAGAGGCTAGGAATCCTGCAGAGTAATTCGTCTTCTGACTTCCCAAGATTTGTCCACCATCCATAAGGCGCAAGTCAGGATTGATGGAATATTCTCCACTTGCCTGAATGAGTGCAGCTTCAACAACACTCAAGAAGCTTGACACCATCCAGGACAAAGTTTGATTGGCATCCCATCCACCACCTTCAGCATTCACTCCCTCCAGTACCGACGCACAGTGGCAGCAGCGCGTACCATCTACAAGATGCGTTGCAGCAACTTACTAAGGGTCCTTTGACAGCACCTTCCAATCCCTACCATCTAGAAGGACAAGGGCATCAGATGCACGTGAGCAGCACCACCTGCAAGTTCCCCTCCAAAACACGTGCCGTCCTGACTTGGAACTACATTGCCGTTTCTTCACGCTTGCTGGGTTAAAATCCTGGAACTTCCTACATCACATGGTCTGCAGCGGTTCAAGAAGGCAGCTCATCACCACCTTCTCAAGGGCAATTAGGGATGGGCAATAAATGCTGGCCCAGCCAGTGATGCTCACATCCTGTAAAAAAATAAAAAAAATACATTCCATGAATCATAAACATATTTACATTCTGCACATTGTTAACCAGCGTTCCATCCCGTGAATTGTTAACCAGCTTTACGTTTCTTGAATCAGTAACTAGATTTACATTTTATCTGATTTTTTTGAAGCTAAGTAATCAGTTAAAGTATCAAGCTAGCTGCTGATTCACCAATGTTTGTGTTGTGCTCATGCCCAAGGGAAGCTTCACTCTCACAATCCATCAATGTTAATTTGCTAAAGCCCAAAATGTTATTTAAATCATGGATTGGAACAGTAATAATCAAAATTTATAATAAGCAATGCTCATAAATTGAAATTTATCTCACATCAAACTATAGGCAAGATGATAAGAAACAGGGCTCTCATGTTGAACAGAGGGAAATGCAAAGGGCTAGGCCTGTGACCGGAATATTTAGTCCGGCTAATGTTGACATGAAAATGGCCTGCCAGTTGATCTGTTTAAAAAGTGCATTTTGTTATGACGGCTTTTAAAACTGAGCACCTAACTCACAATTAGAAATCACACAGATAATGACACAGGAACTAATATTTAAGTACCCAAGTCTGCGTATTTAAATATCTATATCCCTTCAGGCAGAGGAGTCGACTACAGATGTGTTTCTATCAGATTAAATTATAATTATTTTAAACCTTAATTCACTCTGATATAGTAAGTAGTTAAAAAGTGCGTTGAAGGGGGAGCTAGATGAATACTTGAGGATGAAAGGAATAGTAAGGTAGCCTGACAGGATGTGATGAAGTAAGGTGGTAGGAGGCTTGTGTGGAATATAAACACTGGCATAGGCCCATTGGGTTGAAGGACCTATTTCTTTCTGTGCTTTAAATTCTAACCTGGATGACCACCACATGGCCCTGTTCCAAATAAAACCTATGGATGTCTCATTCTAGCAGGTCATCAATTAAAAACTCAATCATCAAACTCACATAAACCCTGGCAAATACCATTCTTCTCTAAGAAAGGAGTTGGCTATCTGTTAGTAAAGAGAAACTAAAATTATTTTTTGCAATTGTTTTGTTGCAGTTAACAGCAATTAGTTACCCTACATTTGTTAACTGTCTGCAGCTTATCAGCCTTGGGGCTGAACTTTTGGCAAAGTGTGCCAGGGTTCCTTGACCTAGCTCTTTGTTCAGTCTATGGAATGCTTCAAAGCAAATGACTTGAGAAATAACTGGATATAGGAAAAAATGCACTCACGTGCAAAATTTCATTTCCCCCATTCTAGTGCATTGACTGCAGCCCATCTGACTCTCCATATGACTGCAATGGGGACTGCTGATTCCTTGCACCTCAGCCACTCTGCATTGTGCTGGGCACCCACTATGGCATTTCACCAAGATTGCTGGTGCTTTCACAATGTTCTGAGTTATATGAGATTACAGCTGGGATTTTCTGTTCCCATTCGCAGCAGGTGTCATGGCAGATGGGAACAAAAATTATAACGAGAAGGCCAAAAATCAGTTTTACGCCATCGTAAAGCCAGTTTGTAACTGTGCGCTGCAGCCTTTCCCACCGTTTCCCACTGCGGCATATTGGGAACATTATTTCAATATATTTGCTTCTCATTATAAGAACTCCTTGCCGGAATGACCCACATGCTGGATCATCAGGGCATATTGGCATGTTTCACAATGGCATATAAGCGACGTGCACCTTTAGCCATGATTTCGAGGTTTGTTCGCCTACCTTACATCGTGCAGCACCAGGCTTCACAGGCAGGACCACATTTCATTCAGGAGTACGTCAGAGTCAAGTCTCTGCCCAGCAGACCAGTGGTAAAGTGAGGATGGCTTTTAATGGGCTATAGGGTTAAGGCTATACTGGCGAAGAGGGGAAAACTGTCCTCAGATATGGGAAGGGGCTGCAGGGCTAGGCCTGTGCTGGTGGAACAAGTATGGAAAGTCACACTCAAAGACATGATTGGAGGAAGGGTGCTGGGTGTTAGCATACTCAGTGCCAGGATGAGGAGAGAGTATGTTACAGAATGACATAGGCCACTTAGGGCCAGAATGGGAGGAGTGCTGAGTGAAGAAGCAATTCAGTTTATGTTGTTGAGCTTGCAAAGACTGTCCTCGTCCTAGTCCAGGGAGAGGGAGGGCATGTCCATCCAGCCTCAGTCATCTCCCGCATGTTGTGCGCAGGGCATTGTTGTAACATCACGCTCCTCGGCCCGTGAGATTTCTGGCATCACATTGGGCCACAGATGGCACACTCAGTTAGGGGGGACATCTAAAGCCTACAGATGGGAAAAAGGCATTGTGGGGTATCCGAGGGTCTGTAGGGGGTATATATGTTTAACCTAGCAAGTGGCCTCAAGGTGTGGAGAAGTGAGGTCCACACAGGGCATAGGCACATCCACCTCAAAATGTTCAGGGACTAACAAACGGATATCTACTGCAATCACGATGGGATCAAGGAATACAGGGGGAGGATTAAGAGGTCTTGGAGGGAGAGAAACCTGAACATTAAGCTACTTCAGGAGGGTGAGAGGGGTTTCCGTGCTCAGACAGGGAAAGTCCAAGATGGTCTGGCTTTGGGAGCACAGCACCACCATCTTTCAACCTGAAGTGATGGCGCCTTACAATATTAAAATGAGAAGATCTACTGGTGAGGGCCTACGGGTGACTTGGAGGCCAGGTGCAAGTACTTGGGTGGGGTGGTTGGTGGTGGTAATTAGAGGGGCACACAACTGAATTGTGGTTCCCAAATGAGGGGAGATGCACAGCTGAGACATGTTTGGAGCCTTTCAATGACAGTGCAAGGAATCAGGAAAGTGAAACAATGATACACATTCACGCGAGACTAATCCGACAAAGTGGCACTAATTGATCTCCCTGTTTTAGCCCCTTGTTCGCTGCATGGAAATTATCCAGAACAATAATGAACTCTAGAGTAATTGGGTGACCGGATAAGCTTCTGAAGTATGTTAGAATCATGGCGAGCGATGGTTCACAGGTGAGAAGCCTCAGGACCCGCTCAAATAATCTCATTTTCTGACTAAACATTTATCCTTGTGTTTATTCCAAAGAGTATTAGAGTGCAGTGAATGAAGATCCCAAGCATCTGGGCAGAAAGCAGCAGATCCAAATACCAGGCCAAAGCAATGTCATAGCAGTCGATCATGTAAAGGTATCGAGTGGGAGGAGATCCTTGATACACACCCCACACTGGCCACCATTTCAAGGGCAAGTAGTTGCTGATATGGGAACAAAGCTCTTGAACTCACATTCACTGATGAGTCACTGACAGAAAGAGGACCTTTGGAGACTAATGCTGATACTTGTCTGTTTCTCACTGATACTGCAGAGGAGACCATCAGGAAGATGGAGGCTGGATTTATTGCTGCTTGCATTCTTTTTCACTCATGGGATGTGGGTGTCGCTGGCTGGACCAGCATTTATTGCCCATCCCTAATTGCCCTTGAGAAGGTGGTGGTCAGCTGCCTTCTTGAACCGTTGCAGTCCATGTGGTGTAGGTATACCCACAGTACTGTTAGGGAGGGAATTCAAGGATTTTGGTCCAGTGACATTGAAGGAACAGCGATATATTTCCACGTCAGGATGGAGTGAGTTTTGGAGGGCAACTTATAAGTGATGTTGTTCCCATGCATCTGCTGCCCTTGTCCTTCGAGATGGTTGTGGTCATGGGTTTGGAAGGTACTGTCTAAGCAGTACATGGTAATCAGCAGGAAGTTTCTTTGCCCATGCTTGACCTGATTCCATGAGACTTCATGGGGTCCATAGTTGATGTTGAGGACTCCCAGGGCAACTCACTTCCAACTGTGTACCACTGTGCTGCCACCTCTGCTGAGTCTGTCCTGCTGATGAGACAGGACATGGCCAGGGATGGTGATGGTGATGGTGGTGTCTGGGACATTATCTGTAAGATATGATTCCATGAGGATGACTATGTGAGGCTGTTGCTTGACTTGTTAATGAGACAGCTCTCCCAATTTTGGCACAAGTTCCCAGATGTTAGTAAGGGGGTCTTTGCAGGGTTGACAGGGCTGTGTTTGCTGTTGGAGTTTCCGGTGCCTAGGTTGATGCCGGGTGGTCCATCTGGTTTCATTTCTTTTTGACTCTTTAGCAGTTTGCCACAACTGACTGGCTTGTGAGGCCATTTAAGAGTCAATCACATGGCCTGGAGTCACATGTAGGCCACACCAAGTAAGAATGGCAAAATTCTTCCTGAAGGCCATTTGTGAACCAGATGCGTTTTTACAACAATATTAGATTCTTTGTCCCAGATTTTTTTATTGAACTCAAATTCTATCACCTGCCATAGTGGGATTTGAGCCCAGGTCCCCAGAGCATTAATCTGACTCTCTGGATTATTAGTCCAGTGACAATACCACTACACCACCACCACCCTAGTATAACATTGTACAGACAGGAGAGAAGAAGGGGAAGATTGCAACAGTCATGCCTGATTCACCAACGGGAGGAGCAAAATCCTCAAGACCAAAGGCCAGCAGGGCCCCCTTCAGATGCAGAGGATGGGGTTCACAGGAACATTGTGTGTAGGCATATTTAAGGCCGAGGATGTACAGAACTCGCTTGTCTTATCTGCAGATGAGTAAGAGCCAGTGTCACTGATGCCTCTGCATGCCCGGGGATCTGGTGACTCACATTTGCCAGGAATTGGTTCCACCGGGACTGGTCGTTTTGCAAGTAAAGTCCGCACTCAACTTGTACGCCAATGGCTCCTTCCAGGGCTCCACTGGGGACCTCTGTGGGATCTCTCAAGTGCACACGCATAAATACAAACATGAGGTCACAGATGCCCTTTTTCCAAGGCCCACAAATACATAACTTTGACTGAGATCAGGCAAGCCAGGAAGGCACAGCACTGGGCTTTGCTGAGATTGTCGGATTCCCACAGGTGCAGGGCGCCATCGAATATACTCATGTGGTTATAAAAGCTCCCGAGCAACAGGCATTCCAATACATCAGATAACAGATAACTTTATCACAGAAAGCTTTTCAGAAGCTACATGCTTGAACTAGATCCTCAGCTAGAAAGCCATGTCCCCTTGATCACCAGTGCTTAGAGCCCATTGGTCAGAGTCTTCAAGAGCAATCTCATGACCCCTGCCTTCAATTGTTACGTTTCCTCCCCTTTTAGTTTTTTTTACACTTACTATTTACAGAGAACATCTGAATAACGTGCAACATATACATATATACAAGTTGTTTCATTCAGCTGATTCTTCAGCATTTCTGTCTCTTTCTTGTACCTCTTGGCTTCCTCCTGGAATATTGAACATTGTTGAGTCTTCTCTGCCAACTGTTTCTCCAGTTTGTTCAGAGTGGCAGTAGATTCATTTTGCTTCTCTTCGTGATTTTCCAGAGGAACCAACTCTGACCTGAGGGATCCTTGCACCAATTCTCCTAATTCATTCAGAAATACGATGTCATATTCCTTTAGCAGTTCAGGAACTCCTCCTGTTCTCAAGTGAAATATTTCAGACCAGTTGAACTTGATTTTTTGTAACCAGTCTCGATCCAGTAGACGAGGTCCCTCACCTGTCACTATGATCACTGGAAGATGGGCTGTCTGTTGCCTATAGGACACAAGTACTGTGGCGATGCCCTTTACCTGTATGGATTCTCCAGTGTATGTCTTCAATTGAGCTGTTGTTTGTTCCAGATTCAGTGGCTTGGTACCTTCATTTGGGTACTTAAATGTGTGATCTCCCACCACTGTGGCTGAGGCTCCAGTATTTACCTCCATTATTAGTGGCTTCCCATTCACTTGGATTATGACAGTAATAGATTCAGTTTTTACTGCTGTGACATTATAAAGGGAATACATATCAGTATCAGCAGCTTCAGGTTCTGTTATATTATTCACTTCAATAATTTTGGTCTGCTGCCTTATGGGCTGTTTTGATTTCACCCTGCATTGCTTTATTATGTGACCATTCTTATGGCGGTGATGGCATTCTGCCTCCTTGAAACTACAGATGTCCAGTCTGTTGTCATCCCTACATCCATAACAAGTTAACCTTGGAGTTGCTGCTGAAATGTTTCTACTAGGCCTTTTCATTTTTCTAGCAGCAGAGATTGCCTCTCGCTTTGCTGCTGTGTCTCAGGTTTTCAGGCCACGCTCGATGTAGGTTCCTGCCCCACATGAAAAACAGTGCCATGTTGTACATGTCATAAAGCCTTTGAGTATCTCTCAGCACTTTCCATGGCTAATGCTATTTGCACGGCGCGCTTCAAATCGCTGTTGACTTCTGCAAGTAAACAGCGCTGAATGGCAGTGTCGTGAATGCCACAAATTAATTGGTCCCTCAACGTATTGAGTGTGTCTCCGAAGTTGCAGCACTCAATCAACTGCTTCAACTTTGCTATATAGATTGTGACGACGCTCCTGGGGCCATTACTCTGGAGTTAAACTTAAACATCTGCATTATTACCGATGGCTTTGGCTGAAAATGCGTCTTCATGAGGTCTACCAATTTGTTAAAAGATTTAGAATTGGGCGTGTTCGGGGCCATCAGGCTGTGGATGAGATTGTATGTCTTGCTACCACATAGACTCAAAAGGATTGCTTTCTGCTTCTCCTCCACAGTAATTTCATTCGCCACAAAATAAAAACTAAGGTGTTCTACATACTGGCTCCAGTCTTTCATTGTCGCATCGTAAGGATGAAGAGTGGCACGACTGGTGCAGTGTCAGAGCTATTTTACCTTCATCGCCAAATGTAATGACTTGACATACTGGACAGGTTTCTACGTGAAACAGATAACCTTATTATAGAGAGCTTTTCAGAAGCTACATGCTCGAACCAGGTCCTCGACTAGAAAAGCCATGCCCCGGATTACCAGCGCTTGGGGCTCATTGGTCAGATTCTCCAAGAACAATCACGTGACCCTTGATAGGCAGTAGGAAAGACTATACCTTCAATTACTACACACACACTTATAGAAGATGTGAAACGAGTGCTATTCTGTTTACATTTGTGAACATTATATATATGTTATGAACATAGTGGCACCATTGTGCTCTTAAATCTTTTTAACTTTCCTAACCCTACCACTACATTTTGGTTTTTTTCCCTGACATTCACAATGGAGGTGGAGGCAGTTTGCTGACGGCTATGCCCTGTTGTCTGTGATTACTTTGGCAGGCGCCCTTTGGAGGGCTGAGACCTGGAGGATCCTGGCCTGCTTTGGGTGTCCTGCTGTGAGGCAGATGCATCCTCTTTGGCCTGTGGACCTGGAGGTGATGTGATCGCAGGAAGAGGGGATTGGGATCGGCTGGACAGTCCCATAGGCATCTGGGTGGATGCCCTCAGGGTGTCCAGTGGCTGGTCCTCTTCCCTGTGGGTTCCCAGGGCCCCTGGTTGACTCCTTCAGGAGAAGGGACAGCTGGAGTGAGATCAAGATGCCATGACCCCTCTCGCGTAACCAATGATGGATGCCACCGATAGTTACAGCGATGGAGTGCTGCACCTACAGCAGTGCAAGACCAATGTCCTGAACCAAGGTCTCCATGGGGGCTGCCATCCTACCAGTGTTGGCTTCAATGAGTTGGCATGCCGGCGCTATCACCTGAATGCGAATGGACTCCTCCATCGCCCGTTGCAATCTGAGGAATGAAGCTGACATGCCTTCCTGATGTTCCCATGATTATTGCTGCAGCTCCAGCAACTGATTTAGGACCAAATCCGGAGATTCATCATCTGACTTGGACTCCGCAGGTTCCTGGCCTCCAGCAGCCCTCCGAGTGCTGGCGACCTCAGATATTCCTGCCCCACCTGCTGTGGACCAGATTGTGTACTGCACTCACCAGATTGTGTTCCAAGGTTGCTCTAGAAGAGGTGTGTGTCTCTGCGTTGCTGGATGATGTGGGTGAGTGCTATGATGCACCTTCTATGATGCTTTCCTCTGGTTCCTCATCTGAGGTGTGGTCGGGGCTGGAGCCAAGTGCGATGTCCTTGGGCATTTTCCATGAGTGCCTATGAAAGAAAGGAGAGATAATTAGTGCATGGTAGGTGACTCTAAAACAGGACAATGCACTCACAGGATGGTTGCCTGATGAATGAGCTGGTGCAGGAACCTCACTTGGGTGCGCGTCTCCCACCTCACCATCAGTGCTGGCACAGTTCACGTCCTCTCCGGCTAGCTCAATGGCTCGATTCTCGTAGGGAGTGAGGACCTTGATTTCAGCCGCTTCACCCCCAGTATGAGACCTCTCCCTTCAATTATGTGTGAACTTCTCCTGCATAAAGACAGATGGAGAGCATGACCAGGAGTATACCAAGACAGATAATATGGATGCCAGCCACGTGTGGGTGGTGAGTGCAGTCATGGACGGTATGAGGACATGAGCTGCAGAGATATGAGGCCAGATAGATATGTGAAGGTGTGTGTGAGAGAGCAAGTGATGATGTCTCTTGAGCTGGCAGTGCGTGAGATGCCAGTGAATGTGTCATGAGATTGGTGAGTGTGTGAGTTAAAGTGATGAAATGGTTACCTTACCCTGGTGGCACGGATGAGATCATTCATCCTCTTTCTGCACTGGATGGCTGACCTCTTCTGTGCTGCATTGGTACTGACCACCACCGCCACTGCCTGAGAAGCCAGAGTGGTGAGGTTGGTGGATCATCTCCAGCCATCACGGGGGTAGAGGATATTGCAGTGAGCCTCAACTGTGTCTAGCAGGTGTTCCAGGGGGCGTCACTGAATTTGGGCTTGGCTGTCTTTTTCCCTTTAGGTGCAACCGCTCTCACCTGTGGCAGTCCTGGGCTGGAGAGATTGACAAAGATATTCACAGGTGCTGTTTAAATTTGGCGTCCAGAGTGAGGAAGTGGTGAGCTCACGGTGGGACAGGTGAATCAGAGACCACCAACCCGCGATCTGGTGTGTTTCTTGTTTGTGCATAATTAATAAGGCAGGAAGCGGACAATGTGGCGTGAATACCCCTATTGCAGCCGGCGGGTAGAATGCCGTTTTTCATGCTCGTTGCTGTACTTAGTGCACTGAGGGGATAATCCTGCCCTACAAAACAAAAAATGAGCTTCAGTCATGATAAGATTTTATTTACTGGTTCCCAAACAGAGGTCACAGCAATCTCACATATAAAATCATCCATATTACAGTGTATTTTGAGAAGCTATGTAAAACAACATCTAACTGTTAAATTGTTTTTTAAAGAATCAGGTTTTAATTCAAATGCTTTTGTCAGACTGTCCTGGAGACTTCACACCAGGATCAAGAGAACAAGCGACATCCTGGGAAATGGGAGAGTTGAATGCACCTGGGAATAGGCAAAATATCTGAAGCCTTTGGGGTTGCTGTAACAGATACATGCTTAGGTGGAGTAGGCATTGGTGATAGACCACACTCAATGGTACATCAAAAGCAGTAGTTCGATACAGCTTTCGTGATTGATCCTTGTGATGCTTCCGCAGCAGTGCATGCACCAGAACTAAAACATGTCACAGCTCCAATTATTGTTTCATAACAATAACACATGCTCTTGGAAGTAAAGACGTTATATCACCTGCTTGCAAAGATCAAAAATGTGGAAGAAGATGCCTCTCCAAGCAGATAGCATGGATTTCCCTGCCCTTAGAACAACATTGTGTTCATCCCAAGAGCTCCTTTGGCAAGAGTGCTTCACGGAAAATTAAGAAAAATAAAGATTCAGCTCCTCTGCTAGAATCCAGGACTTGAGCTTGGTCCGGTTTGACCACTGTACATAAAACACCAGCGATGAAATGAGGTTTGGGTCCTTCGATGTTCAGATCCCCTCCCAATGGTGTCTGTCTGGTGGGGGGTGCAGAGGGGAGGGGTTTGTGGAGCAGGCCGTGGAACTTAAGCTTAAAAAAACCAAAGAGGAAATTCTGGAGAAGGCTGGTACCTCGATTAACTGGGTGCTGAGCACTTATCTGCCCATAATAGGGGGTTCCCACTGAAATTATAGTCGGATTATGCCAGATAATCTCTGCACATAGCTCATTAAGGGCACAGAATTTATTTAAATTTGGCCAAAGCTCCATAAGATTGCTGGAGGGTCTGAACAGTGTCCCTAGTTCTTCAGTACCTTTTATAAATAAGTTCTACAAGGGATAGCCAGTGTTGCAAGAGAAAGTTCTACGTAACTTCTGCCTGGGTAGTCCTGTACCTTCAATAGGGACAATCTGTGTTCTCCTCTTTATTCATGCATTCATGGCCCATTATTGAATTAAGTTGTTGTGTCATAAATACATAACACAAAAAAAATGAGATTGTCTGAGACTGATACCCAAAATACCACTCCTAGCATATCTGCATTCTCTCAGCTACTATTCACTGTACAGTGTTTAAATTATGTTAGTTATCTGACCTCACATTATGGGCAAAACCATAATTTCTAGTAGGAATCTCAATGCCTATGAAGAAAATGTAGCCTAAAAGCTACGAAATGAAATATTGTGTGATCATTTGCATAGGGCCAAATTTCATGGGGGCATGGCGGGGAGGGGTAGATTCATATTGCTTGTGAACTGTGTGACTGAAGAATACCATTCTTACTTCTATGTTCAATTCCTCTCATAATAAAGAATAGCATTCCAAATTCTTAATTAATTGCTGCCCCTGCATATTAATTTTTGGTGACTCATGCACGAGAAACCATCATACCATCTCCTTTAACCCTACACCCCATAGATGAGATTTCATGGCTTTTTCTGAAGCCCGCCAGGTCTCCCGGCCTGCCCGCCAACCTTAAGGTTGGTCGGGCAGGTCCTTTAACTGGTTCAATGACTTTTTAAATGGCCTCAATTGGCCGTTGACAGGTTGGCGGTTGCACAGCTGATTCGACCTGAAAATTGAAATGACGCAGGGTGACGTTGGGAGGTCTGCCTGACATCATCCCACGTCATTTTACACATCGGCAAGCGCCCCCCCCCCCACCCCGCTCACTGACCTCAATATCCTGCCCTGTGATTCTGTGAGGGGGAGAAGGGCTCTCAGCAGGAGACGATCCCTTTAAAAAGCATTCTTGGTGCGTTATTGGATTATCCTTCCTGCTGTTGAACCCATGCTCAGTTGTGCAAGTTTAAGAGACCATGCTAACTGGAGTTGTGCTCCAAAATACTAGCTGATTACATGTTGATTGAATTCCAATATACCTATTCTGTGTACTTCCAGTGGGTGCTCTTGCAGAAAACCAGCATGATCTCATTAGGCTGAATGGCATCCTTCTGTTCTGCACCCATTGTATGATTCTATGGTGCCTGCTGCAAATGTGCTAATACCCTTATCAGAATGGCATCTGGTGTGGTTCGTACCAGAAGTATGTGCGCGCACCACAGATGCCATTTTGGAGGTACTGGCAGTGTAAAAATCTGGGTGTTAAAGAACCAGACTTTTGTAGTCAAGCACTTTGTAATAATTCCAGGACATTGGTGAGACCACATCACAGAATTACAGAATTTTAATGGCATAGAAGGAGGCCATTCAGCCCGTCCTGTCTGCATCATGCCTGCATCTTAAATACTGTGTGCAGTTTTGGTCTGGGCTTGTTTCCACTGGAATTTAAAAGATTGAGGGGTGATTTGATTGAAGTATATATGACCCTGAATGGTATTGACAAGGTGGATGTGGAAAGGACGTCTCCTCTTGAGGGTGAGTCCAGAACAAGGGGGCACTGTTTTAAAATTAGGGTTCACCCTTTTAGGGCAGAGATGGAGAATTTCTTTTCTTTCAGAGGGTTGTGCGACTTTGGAACTCTGCCTCAGAAGGTGGTGGAGGTGGGGTCATTGAATATTTTTAAGGTGGAGGTAGATAGATTCTTGTTAGGCAAAGGAATCAAAGGTTATCAGGGTAGATGGGAATATGAAATTCAAAACACAAACAGATCAGCCATGAGCTTAATGAATAGTAGAGAAGGCTTGAGGGGCCGAATAGCCTACTTCTGCTCCTATTTCATATGTTCATATGATCTTGGGAGGTTTGCCTCTAATGAGCACAGGGGACCCCCAAAGGAGGCCCTCTCCCTTCTTACCTGACAGCAGCCTGCACAGTGAAATTTGCTGGGCTTCCTACTTGGCCTTTGCCTTCCCCTGCTCTGGATAACATAGCTGCGTAGGCAGAATGAGGCCCTCAAAGTGGCCATTAGCTGGCCGCTTAAGGACTTCAATAGGCATGAGAGTGCAGGGGTGCCTGATCCCTCTCCCACCCACTGTAATATGGGAAACAGGTCGGGGGTGAGTGGGAAGGCGATGGGAATGCATGCACTTTATTTTACATGCCTCCCCCAGCCTTCAACAATGCTGGGCTTGGGGGTGGTGGGGTGGGGGCATAAAATCCAGTCCTCTGTCTCTCTCTCCACAATGCTGCCTGAGTGCTATGTATTTCCAGAATCTTCTGCTTTTTATTTCCAGTATTTGCAGCATCTACAGTTAAGATAAACTCCAGTCTTTCTGAACAGTTTCCATCTGCCCCGATTTGGGCCCAAAATCTTAGGAATCTGAAATCTTTCCTCTTTCCACCATATCTCAGGCCACACATTAATTGGCCTCATCAGTCTTTGTCTAACCCAGGACATGGCACAAGAAGTAATTCTGAGATTCCCATCCTTAAAGTCCTCACCTCCAGTTTTGACCCTAGCTCCTCAAACTGCTTCCACACAAGACCTCAAGATTGCTCTTTCCTGCAACATTGATTCTTACATGGATGACGATTCCTGGCTGTCCACTATCCCTTTCTGTTTCTAACACCTTTCATCCTGGTACCAGAGAGGGCACTCAGTAGTCTGGACTCATGCTGTAGAATTTTGCCCCCATTGGTGGGGGTGGGGGGGTGGGGGTGTCGGTTGTGCAGGCATGGGTGTGGACCCTATCAGCGCCCTGATGTGGGCGGGCCAATTAAAGCCTGCCCAGCATGACACACGCCCGGAAGCGCTTAGCGCTCCCTAGCAGGTGGTGGAGGGTTTCCTGAGTCGGGGCCTGCACTCTTTTGCGCATGCGCATGAAAAAGCGCAGAAATCTCCCTGAGGCATGGAGCTACCTCAGGGAGATTAGTTTAAGTTCCAAAAATTTTAATAAAGAAAAGGAAAAATTTGAAGACATGTCCCCTCGTGTGACAGTGTGGGGACATGTTGATGAACTTTAATAAAAAATGTAGTTAATTAATAAGCCCTTCATGAAACCTCATCCTGCCCGTGGATGAGGTTCCATGAAAAATATGTAGGCCACCTGGGCTCTTCACATGCCCGCCAGCCTTGTGGTTGGAAGGGCAGCTTTCCCAATAGGCTTAATTAGTCCATTAATGGCCTTAATAGGCCTTAGACAGTTCAGCGGGCGCGCAGCCGAGTTGGCTGCATGCCCACCGAACTGAAAATCTAAATGATGCGCGGTGATGTCGGGACGCATGTCCAATGGCACTCTGCCTCGCTGACTGGGCCCCACCCCTGCTTGCTGAGCCAAAGATTCAGCCCATGGTCATGGCTGCAAAAAAGCTGTTAATCCCTCTGTTAATTTACTCTCCCACTATTATCACTTGCCTAGTCACCACTTTCTTTTTATTTCTCCTTGGGAATTAGTTCCTTCACAGTGGCATGTCAATTGTAATGATTACCTCGCACCAGATCACTAACATTGTTATTCAAAGGTATTAAAGGATATGGGGCAAAGGCGGGTTTGTGGAGTTAGGTTGGCTCGGCCATGATCTAATTGAAAGGAGGAACAGGTTTGAGGGGTTAAATGGCTACTCCTGTTCCTATTGTTGCCTGCATCACAGACACCCATCAGACAATAAGAATTGAATAATTTCAGATGTGCAGTTTCACAGAATCACAGAATTATTACAATGCAGAAGGAGGCCATTCGGCCCATCGTGTCTGCACTGGCACGCCAAAGGACCAACTCACCTAGTTCCATTCTCCCGCTTTCTCCCCGTAGCACTGCACATTCTTTCTTTCCAGATCACAGTCTAATTCCTTCTTGAATGCTTCAATTGAACTTGCACCCACCACACTCTCAGGCAGAGCATTCCAGACCCTAACCATGCATTCACTGCATGAAAACATTTTTTCCTCATACCACTATTGCTTCCTTTACTAATTAATTTAAATCTGTGCCCTCTCGTCCTGGATCCTCTCAAGAGTGGGAACAATTTCTCCCTATGCACTCTGTCCAGACCCCTCACAATTTTGAATACCTAAATCTCTAAGCCTTCTCTTCTCTAAGGAAAACAGTTCCATCTCCTACAATCCACTTCATTACTGAAATTCTTCATTCCTGGAACCATTCTCGTGAATCTTTTCTACAGTCTCTCTAATGCCTTCACATCCTTCTTAAAGTGCGGTGCCCAGAACTGGACACAATACTCTAGCTGAGACCGAACTAGTGACTTATACAAGTTCAACATAACCTCCATGCTCTTGTATTTTATGCCCCTACAAATAAAGCCCGGAATGCTGTATTTTTTCTAATTGGTCTCTCAAACTTTTCTGTCACCTTCAATGACTCATGCACATATACACCCAGGTCCCTCTGCTCCTGAACCACCTTTAGACTTGTACCCCCCTATTTTATACTGTCTCCCCATGTTCTTTCTTCCAAAATTAATCACTTCACAGTTCTCTGCATTGAACTTTACCTGCTCCCTGCCCACCTATTCCACCAAGTTGTCTGTATCCTTTTGAAATTCAACACTATCCTCCTCACAGTTCACAATGCTTCCGAGTTTTGTCTCATCCTCTAACTTTGAAATTGTGCCTTGTACACCAAGATCTATGTCATTAATATATATCAGGAAAAGCGAGGGTCCTAGCACTAGCCCCTGAGGAGCTCCACTACAAACTTTCTTCCAGCCCAAGAAACATCCATTAACCATCACTCTCTGCTTCCTGTCACTCAGCCAATTCCTTATCCATTTGCTGCTGGTCCTTATATTCCATGAGCTATAACTTTGCTCAAAAGTCTTTTGTGTATCAAACGCCTTTTGGAAGTCCAAGTACACTGCATCACCAGCATTGCCCTCATCAACCCTCTCTGATATCTCCTCAAAAAAACTCCAGCAAGTTAGTTTAACCTATATTTAATTAACCTATATTTGTCCATGGGGCCATTAACTTTGTCTCAAATTGTTGTTTCTGAAAGCTTTCCCACTACCGAAGTTAAATTGACTGGCCTGTAGTTGCTGGGCTTATCCTTACATCCTTTTTTTTGCAATTCTCCAGTCCTCTGGCACCACCCCTGAATCTGAGGAAGACTGAAAACTTATGGCAATCAGCAATTTCCATTCTTACTTCTTGCAGTATCCTTGGCTACATCTCATCCGGTCCCAGTGCTGTATCAACCTATCTAATGCCACCTACTTTTCAATTTTAAACCCTTCTAGTGTCTGAATTACCTCTTCTTTTCCCATGGCCTAGGTTGCCTCTTCTTCCTGGTAAAATCAAATGGGAAGTATTCATTTAATACCTCAGCTATGCCCTTGGCCTCCATGTGTATATTCCCTTTTTGGTCCTTCATCATCCCTACTCCTCCTTTTATCACCATTTTACTATTTATATGCCAATAGAAGACCTTGGGATTCCCTTCTATGTTAGCTGCCACTCTCTTTTTATACTCCCTTTTTGTTTCTCTTATTTGCTTCTTTATCTCCTCTCTGAATCTTCTATATTCAGCTGGTTCGCAATTGTAGCTTCTTCCTGACATCTATCATAAGCATACCTTTTCTTAATTCCTGTCTCCTTTATTATCCAAGGAGCTTTGGATTTGTTTTCCTTACCTTTCCCATTTGAGGGCATATACCTTGACTATGCTCGAATTATCTCTTCTTTGAGGGTAGTCCATTGATCAACAACTGTTTTTCCTACCAACTTTTGACTCCAATCTTTTTGGATCAGATCTGTTATTATCCCATTGAAGTTGGCTTTCCTCCAGTTAACTTTTCTTACTCTGGACTGTTATTTGTCTTTTTCCACAGTCAGCTTAAACCTGATGATACAATGATCACTGTCCCCTAAATGCTCTCCTACCGACACTTGATCTGCTTGGCCCACCTCATTTCCAAAAACCAGGTCTAGCAGTGCCTCCTTCCTCGTTGGACTGGAAACATACTGCTGAAGAAAATTTTCCTGAACACACTCTAGGAATTCTTTCTCCTTTCCGCCCTTTACACTCATCCTATCCCAGTCTATATTTGAAAAAGTAAAGCCCCCATTATAAGTACTCTATAATTTTGGCACCTATCTGTAATTTCCCTGCAAATTTGTTCTTTACATCCTTCCCGCTAGTTGGTGGCCTATAGGCTACACTGAACAATGTTCTAATGTGAGCTTTCTCTCAGCAAAAGACCAACAGGTCGCGCACATCTGCAGTACAAGGATGCCTGCAAGCAAGAATGCAAGTTAACTGGGATCAGAGTTGATATATGGGAAGACCTTGCTGCTGACAGGAGTGCCTGGGGATAAGCAGTCATGAAGGGCATGGCAAAAAAGCACAGGACCATAGAAAGGACCAGGTAGCAGAAAAGAGAGCTCATCAGAAGGAAAAAAATGCCAGTTGACCTCAGGCCAACACTATTCATCTATGCCAAGGACAATCACTCATGAATTGACATCTACAGCCACGATAGACGATATTCAATCCAGAAATGATACACACCCTGGGCTCAGTCCATTGTCTCTTGAGATGGATGGATGCCAAAGAGAAGAATCCCCTCCAACCTACCAAGTGCAGAGTCTGGCAGCTCGTTTAAGGGGGCCTCCCAACAGAAGGACCGGTGGCCATTTGTAGTAATTATAGTTTTGATAAACATAGGGCTGTAGCTTTTAAGAATAATCCTGTGTTGTAAATCATATGATCCGTGTAAACCCATAAGTTTACAGCATGGGGAACCTCCATGGGAGTTGGATGCTCACACATAACTGTTGGTGTTGTCTTGTAAATAAAGTTCAATATTTCCACCAAGAAAATCGACTCTATAACAAACTGGCGATAAAGAGAAATCAGATCTAGTGCTGTCCCTTGCTCAGCAATTGTGAATATCTAAGATAATTTTTTTAAAAGGAGGATATACACACCCGAGATGCCACAGTTTGGCAGAATTGATCCCTTTGAACCAGCCACAGATGACTGGTCTCAATATATAGAACGTCTTGCATCCTACTTTCAAGCCAACGAAATTGCAAGGGAGGAAAAGAACAGAGCAATTCTCATGAGTATTTGAGAAAGCAAGCCATGTAATTTAATTTGAAGCTTGATGGGCCCCAGTGCCCCAGACTCGAAGACTTTCAGTGAATGAGTAGACCTCGTTAAGGGACGTTTCCAACCCAAGCCCTCAGTCACAATGCAGAGGTTCAGGTTAATTCATGGAATAGAGTCCCAGGCGAGACCGTGGCTTCCTACATGGCAAAATTAAAACAACTAATGGAATATTGTGATTTTGATGAAACCCCGTATGACATGCTCAGGGATCGTTTGGTCTGTGGTGTGCAAGAGGATGCAGCAAAGATTTCTGGCTGAAGTGGGTCTTGATTTTAAGAAATAGCTCTTGCAATGGAAAGCGCTATAAGGGATTCACAAGCGATTCAAGGTGCACAAAATAGCGCCATTTTCCTAGTTGGGTGGGAACTGTCAGCCAGAAGTGGTGCGAAAAGCTGGGACTCCGCTGTGAAGCAGGGAACAGCCCCCACTCACCGAAAATTTAGAGGAAACAGCTTAGCAGCAAATTTGAAAACTAATTTTTATCGATGTGGACACAATCATACTCCTAATGATTGGTAATTTAAAGAAATGGAGCGTTATTTTTGGCACAAAAGAAGGTACAAATTGAAACATTGCAACGCAAGATTAAAACAGGCTTCCAGGCAACAAACAAAGTCCAATGAAGTATATAGTGTGGAAGAGCCAGAAACAACCAATTCTGGCATTTATTCCTTATTCAGCATGAAAGTTGGGAAGACAGAGCCAATTACTGTCACATTGCAAGTGAATGGTAAACCCATAAAAATGGAAGTAGACACTGGTGCTTCTACCACTGTAGTAGGAGGATACACTTTCAGATATTTAAATAAAGGCGCTCAACAATAAAATTTGGAACAATCTTCTGCCAAATTGTTACAGCTGAAGAAATTCAGGTGAAAGCTATCACCAGAGTACCTGTTTACTATAGACACCAAACAGCTAACTACCAGTGATGGTCGTAGAAGGTGAAGGGTCAAGCCTTCTAGGTTGTGATTGGTTGAAAGGCATTAAATTAAACTGGTCTGATATCTTCCAGTTGCAAGCAGGAGGGCTGCCAGAGCTGTTAAAAAGAATGACACTGTCTTCAAGGATGAACTGGAAAAAATCCAACGCCTACAGGCCAAGGTTTATGTGGACCCAGAAGCAATTCCTCGCTTTTTGAAAGTAAGACCGGTGCCTTATGCCCCGAGAGAGAAGGCTGACGCTGAGTTGAACTGGCTAGAGAGACTGGGTGTCACAAAAACATTTCAGTTCTCAGAGTAGGCAGTACCCATAGTCCCTGTCCTTAAACCAGACCAGACCATCCGGATCTGTGGGGACTATAAACTAACAGTCAACAAAGCAGCCAAACTGGACAGGTGCCGTAACCCCTAGATTGAAGACCTTTATACCAAACTAGCAGGAGGAACAACGTATACATAGCTTCACATGAGTCACACATATCAGCAACTGGAACTGGATGATATCTTCTGAGAATTTGTGACCATAAACACTTATATAGGGTTATACATGCCTGCCCATCGGTGTTTTTTTGGCCTGTGCCATTTTTCAAAGGATGATGGAGAGCTTAATACAGGAACTACCTCAAATTGTGGTCTACCTGGACGATGTACTAATAACTTGATTCATGGAAACGGAGCACTTGGTTAATCTAGAGGAAGTCCTGAAACGATTTTTTGAACAGGAGTGTGCCTGAAGAAGGAAAAATACATTTTTCAGGCAAATGAAGTCACTTATTTGGGCTGAGGGGATCAAAGGCTGCAACCCCTTCTAACATTACACCTGTGGAAGAGTTTCCTCTTCACCCCAATGACCCTACTGGCTTTGGGCCTCTTTATTTGCCAAATTCTCTGCAAGCAACTAAAGGCAATTCCATGTTAAGGTGCCACTGTGCTTGGCTGACTGCCTTAGAAGAGCCCATCTCTCTTGAAGGGGCTGCCAACCCAGCATTGCAATGGCCCTCTGATTAGAGTTCCCACTTCCCTGGTATACTTGCCGTCCTTAATTGGATGGAGGTCCCGGAGTTTTCTTCTTAATTGGCCACCTCCAGCAAGATCACAACTGATGTCCTCCCACAGCCTGATGGTAGGATCATGACACAACCTGGAAAATCCAGTCAGTTGTTTCACCTGGAATGCTTTCGGCCCAGGACAGTGGAAAGGGAGGAGGGAAAAGGACATATGTTGTAGTTCCTGCCTTTTCATGGGAAGGTGTCATGGGATGGGGGTGATTGGAGACAAACTGAGTTAGTTACCTGCAACAGTTATATTGCCAAATTTACTTTCTTCCACTATTGAAACATTCCCTACTTCCTCCTTTCCAAAATCAACTGTTGTTCAGTGAATTGACTTGAAAATTCTATCCTTGCTTTAAAATCCAACCATGGCCTTGCAACACCTACCTCAGCCTAACTGCTTCCACATACATTGCACTTCTCTGTATTTGTCTATGTTTCCACCTTATTCACTATGATCTTGCCCTCTGGAACTTCCTCTCTCCAAACATCTAATTCCTACCTGCTTTCAATAACCTGCACAAAGTTCTTCCTTTTATTTCAAGCATGTGACCACTTCCCTCCTGACAATGGGCCAAAACCAATTCCTCTCCCTCTATCCAGTGGGGATAATCAGACATCTCCAACCATTCTGAAAAGCAATTGTTTTACTTTTGTCCATAGAAAGATCTGGGAAGGAAATTAATTTTTAAAATAACTGCTGGGTTTGCCTGTTTAACCCTTTCATGAACAGGTTCCAAGTTGCTGTGTTATGTGGACTCATTTCAACCACTTGTTGTCACTACCTCAATAAATTACCTGATCTGTGAATAAACCTTTGGAAGTTTAGTATGTTGTAAATGTGTCTGGCATGATTACTACTACTCATTTTATTTCTGAAGTGCATGGAAAAGTAATGAAAATCTTACATATGATTGAGAGAAAATAAACAGTCTTATTGTTTGTTCAGGATATACAATTCCAGATTGCTTTGCACGCAAAGTCACACTTCAGCTCATGGAAAGTGTGGACTTGTCTATGAGAGTTGTTCTTGTGTGGGACATGGGACAAATTACTGGGATAAGCCCGAGTCTTAAGATATCTTTCACTTGTGAAAAGTGCAATCGAAAAGTAGATTCTTGAATATTTAACATGTCCGTAACAAATTCCTTTTCCACTGCTTTATCAGAATTGGTAGGTAACCTATTAAAGCTTTAAAATTCCAGGGAGAGGATTTTAATATAAACAGGCAAAATTTGGTGCACTGTGCATTTTCCAAGCTTGTGGTCTTTACATTTAGGAAATCCATGAGGGTGTTCAATGCAATTTTTAATTGCGCATTTCATGTTTTTTTGTATTCTTTTGTTAATAGTTCAGAAATTCAGACTGCCTTACAAGTTTGAGTTGTTGCCATGGACACGTGTATACATTATTTTCTACTCAGTTTATTAACCATTGGCATCACTGACAATGTATTAATCCTTAAAAAAAACAACCAATTGTTAAAAATTAATGTCCATCATGTAACTACCCTTTTAGTTTGTTGCATTGTGCGTTGGAGTACAGCTTGGAGTAAATATTGTAGGCAGGAATGCAATTGTCTCTGTGCCCTTGGTAATGCCTAAGCATTAGAAGATAGAGAACAGAAAATTTACAAAGCTTTTTTCTAAACCTGCATTCTCATTGAATCACCATTCTTATGGGGTAGTAACCCACTTGCATTCTCAAATCTAATATAATTGAATTGCATTAGAAAAAGCTGAATGGGTAACCAAATACTAGCATCAAAGAGCACCATTACATTTGACCGGGTTCACTTGTACATTTCTTTTCAAGGTTTATCATCTCAACAGGATTAAGTATAGGATGTTTTTTAGTGAGTTAATATCAGCTTTCTGATAAATTCTTTGTAGCAAAGCTTTTTTCCCTGTGTTTGAAGAGTCAATGTGTAAAAAGAACTCTCCTATTGTGTGACCACTGATAGCTTATACTTTTCCTTCTGCCTTGCAGGATTGGATTGCACTGCCCATCTTCCGTACTAATGCCTAAATTTGCAAGTTGACAGCAAAGTAGAAGATTATTGTTTATTATGTGTTTTACTGTCACTAAATCTTTCTCCAAATGGAACCGTAACATTTTAAGTATGGATGGTCCAGTTATTGTTTTGTTTTAAACATTCTGCTTCATAGTTTGCAACACTTTCTGTATTATCTAGTAATGACTTTATGAACTCATGCACCCACCACCGTTTGCCTAATTGTGGACTACACAGAGTGTCTTTATAATGTACCATTTTCAGGAAATGCCACATCAACTCACCACATCTTCTTGTCATTTGCAGCAAGGTACATCTCGAATTAGAACTATAGAATGGAATAACAGCTGTAATGCATGGCGAGACATGCCCTACAGAAGCTGTCAGTTAAACTGTGTGCAAATTAAAATCGTGTGCCATTGATGAAAACATCTGATTTTTGGTGAGATATCCACTGCAGGTTCTACATTTATCATACCTGGCAAGAAGTGGTTCAAGAAGGAGATTGGAGTTGAGAAGTTTGGTTTAGAAATGATTAACTGTGTAATTGTACTTTTAATATCTTTAATGTAATTGACCATTTAAGACAGAATGTAGTTATAAATATTCATGTTCCTTTTGTTTTAGTAAAATTCTTTGGATTTAAAGTGTGAACATTGTGACTTCATTCTTTTAGTAAATACCAGGGATTTCAGATTAAAAAAAAATTAAACATGTAACTTGTCCCTATTGAGATCATAACACTACACAAATCCAGGCCATCTGCATCTGCCTTTGTGTTCAGGTATAAATCAAGAAGATTGGTTTCAATAAGGCTTGATCTGGGCTCCCCGCTCCCACAGCAACCTAGCCACATGGGCTTATCACCAGGTGGAACAAGTAGGAGGTCACATTTCCATTTTACCCTGTGTTTAAAACGACAGTTTAAAACATAACCATCATACAACGTCTAGCAGTCATGCCACCTTCCCACCTGAAAAATGGAAAATGCTAATGATTTTTCTACAGCGCAATCAAAATATAATATTGTAAACTCCCTAGCAACTAACTTACAATACAAGTAATATTCTCTCCCATGTTGTCACATTTCTCCATTAACCAGCAACATTATAAGGCTTAACCACTCAAACCCAATCTCATGCGACAATTAGGATTTAAAGTTCAGTTTGTATTAGTTCTTGGAATTCCAATTCTCTTGTGAATGAGAGTTCATTTTACTGTTGGTGGCTCCACTTTTTGTCACTCATTGCAGCTAATCTCCTTTCTCATTCTGAGTATTTTTTTACAACTTTTCCATGTCCTGGGTTAGAAAACTATATATTTAGTTTGGTCTAGTTAACTTTGTCAAGGACAGCATTGCTGATAATCCATTGACTTTCTGGTACTGATAGGTGTGAATCTTAACTCAGAAAAAATTCTCTTTCATGTTGTTCTTACCCTCCGCATTCAATAGTTCTCCTTGTTCTTTCTTAAACCAGGCACTAAATTGTCATCAAGGTGTTGACCTTTTAACATCATCTTTGAATCACCATGTTCAGCTTTAAACTCCTGAGCTCTGTTTTCTTCTATGTTTGCTGGATTTTTATTGTCCAATTCTGTAAAGAAAGTCTTACCCAGCAAAACATCGAATTGTCCTTCTCCTGTTTAAATGCAGGATTACTTTTTAACTTTAATTTTGTTTCCATGATTTAAACTTGCAGTGTTCTTTTCCAGTATATGCAGGCTTAACACTGTCTTGTTATGCACAAATACTTCATTTTTCTATCAAATAAAATACTCCTTCGCTGTTTTAAGGACTTCATTAATGTCATGTTAGAGATCAGACAGAAAATCTTGATACTCTTTTCTGGTTGGTTCACAAATCCTTATAAATTCTTTTTGTTTTTCACCTTTCCACTCAGCATGAGTTTTATCTATTTGTTTTCTGGGAAGAACAATAGCTTCATAATCCTGAAGTTATAATTTATTTCCAAGGACTTGTAACCTTCCTTGCAGCTCCACAGTAACATTACTGGTTGGAGCTGAGTCTATCAGTTTTAAAGCAATTCTTTCCTTTATTCCATCATCAGCTTTGGGTACTGCTGTTATCTGCTTCAATACTCTTTTCTCAGGTTCAGTCTGCAAGTTTAATTCAAGCAACTTCAATGGCTTTCCAACTGTCATTCACCCTTTGTTGTCAGTCTGATTTTCCAATGTCCCATTAACTTTTGACTCTTTGGACACATCTTTAGTTGAAACAGTAATTTTCACATCAGGGTTACAGAAAGGCATAGGTTTCTGTATGTCATTTAATTTCCCTGGTACATTTACAGCTTTAACAACTTCACAGGTCTTTTCTGGAACCGCTGGAGGTGGCCATATCTTATCCCAAGCCAGGTCATTTCCTAATATTAAATCAGCACATATAATAGGTGACTTAAACACAATCCCGACAGCTACAACAATGGAAATTAAACCACATTTTAACTTTATTTTATGCAATGGAGCAGTTAAGCAACCTCCATTAATAACGTTTATCAAAACATTTTTATATAGCAAACTTTCTAGAGGGAAATCGCCATTACCTGCCATCATTAATGAATAAGTTGATGCCATATCACTATGTCTATTAATTAGATTGCTTAACTGGATAGAAATGGGGATATCCCACCCTTGAACAAAAACTTCTATAATTTTCTCTTCTTTGATCTATTCTAGCAGGAAATACATTGGAAGCGACCAGCTTTCCACAAGCTCCGCCCTCTGGTACAGCATTTTGTGAAGACATGCTATGCACTCCCACAAATGCCACAAGCTTGGCTTTTAATTTCCAATAATCTTCCTTCACATGCCCTCTCTTATGACATAAATAACATATTTGATCCCTTGAATCATACTCATCCCATTCCCTGTCCTTTTCATTACTCTGAGGAGTATCTGTCTTTTCGTTTCTGCTATTATCTTCACTGTAACCATAATTTTGTTCATTATTGATCTCTTACCTCCCCCATCTCTGTATGAGTTTGCAAACAAAGGCTTACTTCTACGCACACACTTGTGAGATCATTCATAATCATCAGCCATTATTTCAACTATCCTTATCTTAGAAATTTTATGGTTTTTCCAGTGGGGCCTTATTCCTAAAGGGACACCATTTTAAAATTCCACCATTAGCACTGCCTTTCAAAAGTTTTAAAAACCTTGTTCAACTTTCATAGTCCTATACCATGGGCAGAATTTTGCCCTTGGCGTGTGGGCTCAGCAGGGGTGGGAGGGGGCAATTGGAAAGCTGACCGCTGCCCGCAATCGGCCCTGGAAGGCAATTTCATGCTGAAACGCGAGCAGCAGCACTCAGCACTGTCTGTGCAGGCGGGGGGAGGAGTGTAAGATGGGCGAGCGTGATCTCCGTGCATGTGCATGAGCGCACACTATATAATCTCCCTGAGGCAGAGAGCTGTCTTAGGGAGAAGAATTTTAGTGAAAAAATTTTTTTTAAATAAAAATGAAATGAAACATGAGCAGGGACATATTGTTAATGAGAAATTAAAGTTTGGATTTTATTTTTATTTGCTTTTGGAAACCTCATCCCACTCATGAACGAGCTTTCCAAAAAAGTGCAACGGCCGCTTGACGCTTTCGCCTGCCCGCCAAACGTTAGGGCAGTGAAAAATTTATTTTAATTAACTTTTTATTGGCCTTAATAGGCCTTTCAATTGTCAGTGAGCGTGCTGCTGACTCCGGCATGCGCCCACCGAGCGAAATGTCATGCGAGTGTGCGATGACATCGGGACGCTCGCTCGACATCACCGCTCCTCATTTTATGCCCGGTCAGGTTGGATGTGTGCCCGCCCACCGAGTGATAAGTTTTACCCCACCCGTCAAATCTCATTTCCTTTTTTGTAGCGAATTCTACAAAAGCCTGATTCTGTTTCTTCCTTAAAGTCCTCAACTTTTGCCTATAATCTCCTGGAACTAAATTATAAGCGTGAGAACAGCAGATTTCATGCTATCATAACCACTACATCACATAGCTGGAAGAGATGAGTATATTTTTAATTGCTTTTCCATTTGCAGTCTTCACAATAAAACCATACAACTTTTTTTTTGGCCTTTGTAACTTTGTGGCAATTTTCTCAAACAACACAAATTACATTTCAACTCCTTCCTCACTATATCCAGGCATTAGGTGAAAATTCTTTGCCAAATCAAAGCCAGGAGTTAAAGCTAAGTCATTATTAACTTTTCCTGTCACCCTCTGTTTGTGTAATCTAAGCTTTCCTTTGTTGAGGTCAAATTTCCTTTTCTCTCTGGAATTCAATTTTCCCTTTCCTTTTTTTCTTTTTATCTTTCTCTTTGGAACGCTAGGTTTTCCTGTTTTAGTTTTCTTTAGAATTCTAATTCAAGTTTTTTTACTTCTTTTTCTTTCTCAAATTCAAGGTTTTTCATTCATTTTTCCAATTCCTGTTGGAAATTTTCAACAGAATCCTAGCTAACTCAACCTGTATGCTAAAGGAAAAATACTGCGGATGCTGGAAATCTGAAACAAAAACAAAAGGTTTTGGAGAAACTCAGCAGGTCTGATAGCATCTGTGGAGAGAAAGACAGAGTTAACATTTCAAGCCCTTATGAAGAAGAGTCATAAGGACTCGAAATGTTAAATCTGTCTTTCTCTCCACAGATCCTGTCAGATCTGCTGAGTTTTTCCAGCATCTTATGTTTTTGTTTCAGCCTGTATATGACTCAGATTACTCTTTTTTCCATCAAGTTTCAGGTGTCGAGCCAATACTACAACAGTCTTCTAAAACTACAGCTAACTCCTCTGCCACCATCTTCAAATAAACATTTGTTAACTGTAGCTAGGCAGGACAAATCCAACCCAGCAAATTACCACCTGATCAGATACTCCTGATCATCAGTAAAGTAATGGAAAGTATCATCAACAGTGCTATCAAATGGCATTTGCTCAGCGATAACCTGCTCAATGACGCCCAGTTTAGATTCCGCCAGGGCCACTCAGCTCCTGACCTCAATACTGCCTTGGTTGAAACGTGGACAAAAGAGCTGAACTGCTGAGGTGAGATAAGAGTGACTGCCCTTGACATCAAGGCTGCCCTTGACTAAGTGTGGCATCAAGGAGCCCTAGCAAAACTGGAGTCAATGGGAATCAGGGGAAAAACTGTCCACTGGTTGGAGTCATACCTAGCGCAAAGGAAGATGGTTGTGGTTGTTGGAGGTCAATCATCTCAGCTCCAGGACATCACTGCAGGAGTTCATCTGGGTAGTTTCTTTGGCCAAACCATCATCAGCTGCTTCATCAATGATCTTCCTTCCATCATGAGGTCAGAAGTGGGGATGCTCGCTGATGATTCACAATGTTCAGCACCATTCGTGATTCCTCAGATACTGATGCTGTCCATTTCCAAATACAGCAAGACCCAGACAATATTCAGGCTTGGGCTGACAGGTGGCAAGTAACATTCACGCCACACAACTGCCAGGCAATGACCATCTCCAACAAGAGAGAGTCTAACCATCACTTTTTATTGTTCAATGGCATTACCATTACTGAATTCCTCACTATTAACATCCTGGTGGTTACCATTGACCAGAAACTGAACTGGACTAGCTATATAAACACTGTAGCTACAAAAGCAGGTCAGAGGCTAGGAATCGTGCAATGAGTAACTCACCTTCTGACTCCCCAAAACCTGTCCACCAACTACAAGGCACAAGTCAGGAGTGTGATGGAATACACTCAACTGCCTGGATGAGTGCAGCTCCCACAACACTCAAGAAGCTTGACACCATTTAGGACAAAGCAATCTGCAAGACTGGCACCATATTCACAAACATTCACTCCCTCCACCACCAATGCACTGTGGCAGCAGTGTGTACCATCTACAAAATGCACTGCAGGAATTCACCAAGGCTCCTTCGACAGCACCTTCCAAACCCACGACTACTACCATCTAGAAGGACAAGGGCAGCAGATAGATGGGAACACCACCACCTGGAAGTTCCCCTCCAAGTCACTCAGCCTCCTGACTTGGAAATATATCACCATTCCTTCACTGTCGCCGGGTCAAAATCCTGGAACTCCCTTCCTAACAGCACTGTGGGTGCACCAACACCATATGAGCTGTAGCCGTTCAAGAAGGTGGCTCACCACACTTTCTCAAGGACAACTAGGGATCAACAATAAATGCTGGCCCAGCCATCGAAGGCCACATCCCATGAATGAATAAAAAAAAATTCTCAGATAGTTTCTCTCTTTCTAGAAATGCTTCAGCAGTAGAAGTAGCCATGCAGATTTTTCAATGAATACAGCAAAAGTAATTGTGAATCTTCTCCATTTCACCTCTGGCAAATTCCAGTTATTCATTTCCAGCTTCTATCCTGCAACAGCCCCCAATTTGTTACCATCCCGTAAATACTGATAATTTAGAAAAGAGATTTGAATTTCCAGAGTCAGGTTTTCATGTTTTAAGGCTTTCACTGTAACAAAAAAAATAAAATCAACATTAATTACTTTGTGGGCAACTAATGCATAAACTATGGAAAATATATTCCTCCCCTTTAATTTTCAATCATAAGACCATAAGATCATAAGACATAGGAGCAGAAATTAGGCCATTCGGCCCATCGAGTCTGCCCCGCCATTCAATCATGGCTGATAAGTTTCTCAACCCCATTCTCACGCCTTCTCCCCGTAACCTTTGATTCCCTTACCAATCAAGAACCTATTCATCGCAATCGAAAAACCCACAACATGCTTTTTGGTTACCTCTCAAAACATGCAGAATTATAGGCTGGGATCTTCTGTCTCGTTGTGGCGGGACCTGCCATGGGAGGTTCGGCACCCCACCCAAAAGCCCATTGACTTTTGGTGGAACCAGACGATCCCGGCAGCAGGCGGGGCCGGAAAATGCCGCCCGTAATCTTTACAGGTTTCCTCCTAGCTTCCAACAAACACACTTCTTTTCACTGAGTTGCAATGTCTAGTGTCCATCAAAAGTCATTTCCCTTAGTCTTCTGAGAATCTCAGAACTGACTTCTAGCAGCAAGGCTCACTCCAGTGATTCCTTCTCCTGGCCAAGTCAGGGAGAAGATCCCGGTTTCCTTAAATCTCTGCAGGTTCCATCTTTTCGACCAAAGGACAAGCTCCTACCAGTATTCTGCCTGTCAGCAGACAGAGAACAGTAATTTTCCCTGCTGTCCACAACATCAGCTGTTTTTCCTGTGTCTTTCTCTGGGACACTTTACCTCCCTCTCTGTGTGCAGGATTTCTCAGTCAGTAACTCTGAGAATCTTCTGGCTGGCGTGCAGGTGGCGGAGTCCGCAAGCCAGCGCATAAAATGGCGCACGCTGATGTCGCGCGAGCGTCCCGACGTCAGTGCACGGCATCGCGATATTTCAGTCGGCAGGTGTGCTATACAGCGGGACGCGCACCCGCCATTAATTAGAGACCTTGTTAAGGCCATTAACCCTCCAATCGACAAGGATTTTGAGGGGCCCGTGTGAACTCTGGGTCGGCGCAGTGGTTCGCGCTGCTACCTCACAGCTCCAGACACCCAGGTTCGATTCTGACCTCGTGCCTATGTCTGAGTGGAGTTTGCATGTTCTTCCCATGTCTGTGTGGGCTTCTGCCATGAGATCTGGTTTCCTTCCACTGTACTGCTGGTTAGGTGGATTACGTTGCCTCTTGGTGTGTGTGTCAGTATGTTTCCTGTGATGGACTGGTGTCCCACCCTGGGTTTACGGTGCCTAGCATCCATTACCTGTCAGGATAGGCTCCAACTCCCTGTGCCCCTGAATTGGATGAAGTGGTTCTGGAAAAGTGGGTGATTTTAACACATAATCATCTTATAATATTTAGCATTCATTAACATATCTCTGTTCACTATGTGTGTGCGTATTGCAGATCACTTGGAGTCCAAACTGCAAGGCTACATGCATGTTGAAGTCTGGAGCTATGGATTGTGATGGCAGAGGCTTCAACTTTCCTTCCAGCACATGGTTGACTTAGAATCTCTCTCAATCTTATGCCTGCCATTGGTGTGTGTGTTGGAAGGATTTTCAGGTTCATAATCAACCCATTTGGCCTATGAACACACCTTTCTTGGCAATCAAGTCCTGGGGTGGGACTCAAACTATGACTTCTGATTCAGAGCCAGGCCTCCTATTCACTATATACTCTTATTTAATTCCAGGGGTACCTGAGAAAACTGATCCTTAAGCGCAAGCTTTCAGCAGAAATCACTTGCAGGGGTCTTTACAAATATTAACAAACTCTATTATTCATCCTCAAAATCATCTTTGCGATTGTTTTTTTTGGATGATTAATTAGAATACACTTTTGTCTGCAATTTTTTGAATTCACAGTTTTTGAGTTACTGCATTGTCAGTGCCTTCATCCATCCTCCTTTTGCACTGACAATTATATCCTTTCTTTTAGCCTCAGCTGGCCTTTTCACTTCTCCCCCATTGTTAAACCTGCCTCCATAAAGTTTGCTTTATTTTTTTTCATATCAAACATTCACCTTTCCCCTTACCAGCTCATAAACCTCCATCAAGCGCACATTTGGTCATAACTGGGTTCTGCTCAAATATCAGAAGAGGTTCTGGCACCTCTCTCAGACATTCTTTGTTCATCTCAAGCCTCTCTTCCTTCCACAATATCTCCTGCTTTATCAATATTATTCTGGTTCATAAGCCTTCCTTTCGTGTTAGCTTCAAATTAACCACTTCATATGCACTTTCTCCATCCTGTATCCTTGCTGCATTGAAAGAGTAATTTGGCCTAGAAATTCAGTGCAGCTGTGCTCCTTTTTAAGCACAACATCAGCACCTTAGTATTCAATAAGGCAGGCAGGGCACATGCTCATTGAACTCTAGAGTGTGCCATTGGCCATGCTGGTGAAGGGAAAAGTAGACTTGTCCAGGGCCCATGCCTGAATCAGGTATTAGGCCCTTTACACATGTGGGCAGGGGGATTAATGTGTCCTTGAGGCCCCCTATGAAGCATTTGGCAGTTGTGAATGAAGCCAGCACTGGAAAATGTGGTCCACATGCAGCCTAACCAGTCACCCTTAAAGGGACCACTGGAAGTTCATTTTAAAGGGTAGATGTAAAAGAAAATGCTTAGAAGAATCACTGCAGTTCTAAAGAGAACCGCTAGCCCCACTTTACCCCCTCTCCCCTCCCCCCTCCCCAGTTTGTTGCTGCCTTTCCTGATCATCCCCCTACCCTCCGATCCCTACCGCCCCCTCTGTCTCAGGATCTACCAGAGGGACATGGTCAACAATGCAATGATCTAAAATTAAAATTGCCTTTGCTGGTGAGCCTGAGGGCATCCAGCAGCTATCTGCAACTCAATAGCTTCACGTAAATGATGCCCAATGCTCATAATTAAGTTTACCTTGCACAAGGATCATTCTCTGCTGGCAGGCTGGCATAAATCAATTACTAAGCTAGCGTGTCATTTCCTGCTCCAAATCTTTAGTTTCTGAGATCTCAAAGCTGTGGAGCTTCTTACCCTCCTAGGCTTACCTTTTTACCTTCAATGCAAAAGATGTTAAAGAGCTCAACCTTGCCATTACCTAGCCACTATTCCTAAACATACCACACCTTCAGTCTAATTTCTTTTGCACTGTGGCCTTGGCTTTTTAATCTACAATTCTCGATCTTAAAATATGTTAAATCCTTTGGTTTGAACTAAAGGCCTCAAACAATTAGAATTAGAACTCGTAATAAAAAAGCGCACTGGAGTTTTTTTCTGCAGTGCTGTCCACTAAATGTGAAGTTGGCTCTGGGATAGACACTACTAATGGCCATCAGCACTCAGTGGGAATGCTAAACAAGGGGCAGGATTTTATGTCCCGCAAGTGGGCAAGCAACCCGACGTCATCGTGCACTTGTATGATATTTTGGTCGGCGTGCACGTGAGAGTTGGCAGTGCACCCGCTGACAATTAAGAGGCCTCTTAAGGCCATTAATCCATTAATTAAAAGCTATTTTCTGCGGTCCATTCAACTTTACAGTTGGCAGGTGGGTGAATTGGCCAGGCAGCTTTTGGATTTTTTAGGAAACTTCATCCATGGGTGGGATGAGGTTTCCACAATTAAATTAAAATACATTTTGGGGAAGAATTTTATTTTGTTTATGTTATTGTGAGTGGGTCCTGTGTCGGGACAATTTTTTCAGATTTTAAAAACCTTTCTTTTTTTATTTTAAAATTATTCAGCTGCCTGAGGCAGCCACCTGCCTTCAGGGAGCTTTCAGTGCACACGCTTTTGCACAGACTTTTGTGCTTGCACTCCTCCCGCCCCCACCCCAGTAGTGCTGAACCTTCCAACGTGCCTTTCACGCTGGCTGTTGTTAATTGGCCAGCCAGTGTGAAATCGCAGTTGGGGCTAATTGCAGGCTGCGAGCCGTTTCCTGGCCACACTCGGGCCTGCCCACCATGCCTGCCCAAAAATCCTGCCCAAGTAGTAAATCTACCCTATGCACATTTGATATTGGAACAAAGCCTTACTGTCAGCAATAAGTTCAGCTGGTCATTCTAAGACATAGGAAAATTCCACACTTACTCGTTAAAGGGGAAGGCAAGCTATAGAGAGTCCTTTTAAGATTGCACCGAAGGTTCACCAGGCTCTTTACTGGGATGGTGGGATTGTCCTATGTGGAGTGATTGATGCGATTGGGCCTGTATTCTCTAGGGTTTAGAAGATTGACAGGTGATATCATTGAAACATACAAAATTCTTACAGGGCTTGACAGGGTAGATACAGAAAGGATAGTTCCCCTTGCTCGGGGTCTAGCACCAGAGGACACAGTCTCAGAATAAGAGCTAGACCATTTAGGACTGAGATGAGGAAGAATTTCTTCACTCAGAAGCTGGTGAATCTTTGGAATTCTCTACCCCAAAGTGCTGGGGAAACTCAGCCGTTGAGTATGTTCAAGACAGAGATCAATAGATTTCTAGGTAGTAAAGACACCAAAGGATATGGGGATAGTGTGAGAAAATGCTTTGAGGTAGCAGATCAGCAATGATCTAATTGAATGGTGGAGCAGGCTTGAGGGACCAAGTGACCTACTCCTGCTCCTATTTCCTATGTTCCTATGAAGTAAAGACATAGGCCGGCTTGGGTGCTAATTTTGAGGTTATCAAGCCAGGAAAGGAAAATATCAACTCCACCCTGCACCTTTCCTTTAAATTATGGAATAAAGGCTCATCAAATGCAATACATTTAGGCATAGCAGGGACAGAAATAAGAAATAGCTCTTCTGACTGGAGGGAAGAAAAGAAAATTGTCAGTACTTGAAGATCCTAAAGAATAAGGGTCACTTTTATGTCTTGGGTTGGTGAGTTCGCTTGCCAATCGAACACTAACCTTCCTATGTACTCATCAATTGCTGCTTGCAATCAATAATGGGGAGAGACTGATGTAAGAATAAACAGTGATGTTTTATTGAGACATTGGGCAGAGCACCAGATCATACGTGTTCACTCAGAAACCTCCAGAACTAGACTTATAGTTCTCACGCTGTACAGTAATTCGTCAGTGCTGTCACATGATCAGTACACTTGCATTCTCGTAAAGAGACAGGGTACCTCACTTTACCATAGTCACTTATTCTCATTTCAACATGCATATCTTTTTGTTGCTGCATCACCAAGGTGAAAATGTGCACTGCGAGTTCTCCTGCTTTGTTGACATAACTTTGGTAGATGAGCAGATACCCTGGAAAGACATGTAAATGGGATTACTATCAATCTTCCACCAAAGTTACAGTGGCCAATCAGAAGAACCGCTGAGGAACTGATTTCCATTTGACTGCAAATACATGTTTGATTCCAGGAAAGGAAACAAACTATAATCTCCATGAGTCCCGAAGTAGTCATGTTGGACTCAAAACGTTAACTCTGTTTCTCTCTCCACAGATGCTACCAAGCCTGCTGAGTTTTTCCAACACTTAGTGTTTTCATTTCAGAACTCCAGCATCCACAGTGTTTTGCTTTCAATTCCTCCACATTTACGCTTCTCACTGAATTCTGAATTTAAATAAAGGGGACCAAGTTGAAAGGTTTTATTTGTCTTTCTCAACTAGGTCACCTGAAAATTCAGCTTTAAAGTTAAGGATGGAACACATTTTTAAGAAGGAAGTTAAACTTCAATTTCGGTACTTAGTTTAAGGGAGCATATTGAAGTCAAAAAACGATGATTGACCTAGGAATTATATTATACCTGATTTAAGGCACAATCCCAGTGCAATGAATATGGCTAATGAGCTGGCGGAAGGACTATCCCAAACTGGTCTGCCACCCTCACTAGTTTATTATCTGTAAGTTGCAGGCATCTGTCACAGCTCCAGAAGCAACTCGCTTGCCCAAGTCGTTAAGAGAGTCCAAAGGTGGGAGATGATTGGGAGGACCATGATCTCTGTTCCTCCGAGCTCCACAATAAGCTAAGTAAAAAAAAAATTCTGGTGGCAGCCTCTAGTGGTCCCTTTAAGGACCACCGGATTGGCTGCCAAGCAGTTGAAGAAACTGGCCGCAGCGTGGATGGAGCAATCCAGCTTCAGCTGTATATACTGGGGCACCTATACAAATATGGTGAGCAGAGCACTTTTGGTGCGAAATGCATGTGTATGCGGTTCCCACAGTATTAAAACACTAGGTATAATCCAATTTCTAAACCAATGGCTGTAAATTACAAATCTGTGGTGTTTTTTTTAATATTAGGTTTCAAGTATTGCTCTTTATGCCTTCTCTCCGGGAATTGATGACCTGTGTTGATGTACAGTTCTTCCGGTGACAGTGACTCTGTTCTATCTCCAAAAGTGCTCTTAAAGTGAGTAAGTTCTTTGCAAATATGCTTTGCAGTAGGGAAATATCAGAAGTAAATTGCAAGCTGGGACAACCTTTTCAGAGAGTAATTTTTCCTTCTTCCTCCACAGATCTGTTAACATCAAAAAACTGTTAATTCTCTATTTATGAACAATAAGGGTAGCTCAGAGTGCGAAAGAGAACAATGCTCATTTTCATAGTGAGAAATGTCAAAATGAATCAAAATTTACTCAGTCTCACTCTAACAATCTGATATTTAACAGGATCTCCCATTGCATTCTTAACTTCTTTGTGTGGTTGTGACCAGGGAAGCAAAAATCCTAATACAAGACCTGAAAATATGTCTGCACTGGCTGCTCTTTCAAGAATAATATTTAGTTTATTGCATTTTCCCAGTCCATTTGCTGCTTTGTATTGTGTTTGTAACTGAGGTGCAATATTATTCACTAACTTGGGGAGAATTTTCTCCCCGTTGGGAGGACTGTGCAGGGATGGGCGGGCACGCAGTCGATTGCTGACCCTGATCGACTAGGCGCCGCCATTTGACATGGGCGGGCCACTTAAGCCCCGTCCAGCATGATGCATGCCTGGAAGTGCTCACATGAGCTGGGATATGTCCATTAATTTTATTTTAAAATTTTCAAACGCTTTAAAAACGTTCATGAAACCCCATCCTGCCTGTGGTTGAGGTTCCATGAAAAATGGGAAGGCCGCCTGGGCTCTTCGCCTGCCCAGCCAACCTCAAGGTTGGATGGGCAGCTCAGCTAATTGCTTTATTGGAATTTTAAATGGTCTTAATGGGCCTTTGACCAGTTCGGCGGGTGTGCAGCCGAGTCAGCTGCGTGCCCGCTGAACTGAAAACCTAAATGACGCGTGGTGACGTCACCCCGCATCACTTAACACCTCAGCGAGCGGGCTCCGCCCCCGCTCGCCGAGCCGAAGATTTTACCCCTTGTGTTTATTATTATGGGCTAATATATTTCACTGAAAATAACATTACTAAGCTCCCTGGTGTTTTGTGTCTGTCTTTCTCCATTATACGTTTTGTCCTGGTGAATCAGTTGCTTTCATCTTGTAAATCCTTATGTTGAATTGTTGAGTTTTATTTAAAATGAGCCCAGCAAACTGCCTTGATCTTCATAGGAAAATGTCAAGGCTTAATTCCCCAGCTGTTTTAACAAGCTCCTTAGCAGATGTGTGTCTCACATCTTTTTTTCCAGAATATTTATCAACTGTACAAAGAAATTAAAGCAATTTAATTAAAAAGGCTATGCAGCTTCGCCTCCCTGTGCACCCCGCCACCCCCACCCCCGCACCCCGTGCTCCCACTCCCCTCTAATAACAAGTACTGTTTATTTTCTGGTAGCTGTTTTCAGGAAATTACTTTTACTTATTTGTTTAATGTTGTAATTTTAAGGATATGTATGTTTGTCGTCTATCACTGTCAAGGCTCCTTTGATAGCCTCTTACAATGAACACCCTCATAGTTGTTTTGATACTGGACTAGTATTTCAGAACTCTGGGCTAATGATCCAGAGACATGGGTTTAATCCCACCATGGCAGCTGTGAATTAATTAATTAATTTAATTAATTACATTAATTAAATTAATTTGTGATAAAATGCTCATTTCAGTCATGGTTACCATCAAACCACAGGATTGTCATAAAAACCCATCTGGTTCATTAACGTACTTTAGGGAAGGGGCTCTGCCATCCTTACCTGGCCTGGCCTATGTGAGACTGCAGAAAAATAACAATGTGGTTGACTGTCAAGTGCCCTCTGAAATGGCCTAGCAAGCTTCTCAGTTGTGTCAAATCATGATGCAAAGGTGAAGAAAAGAATAAAAATGCATGTATGACAGCACCAACCTAGACATCAGAAACCATGGAAGAATACTCGCCCAGATGATCCTGCAAAGTCCTCCTCACTAACATCTGGGCCAGAATATAATGCTCGTCGGGCAGACGCACACCCAACCTGCTCGAGCGTAAAATGATGCACCCCATTGTCATCAAGCACCCGCACAATATTTCAGTCGGCAGGCGCACGCGGGAGTTGGCAGTGCACCCGCCAACAATTAAAAGGCCTATTAAGCCCTTTAAAGTTATAATTGAAAGAAACTTTTTGCTGCCCATCCAACCTTAAGGTTGGCAGGCAGTGAAAAGGCCAAACGTCCTTTGCATTTTTTAGGGAACCTCATCCACGGGTGGGATGAGGCTCCCAACAACAATTTAAAATAAAATTAAAAAATTAACATTTTATTAATAACAGAGGCACATGGGGGGACATGCTTTATATCATTTTAAAAACCTTTATTTTTAGTGTTCAAAACTTTTCATCTTCCTAAGGAAGCTCTGTGTCTCAGAGCTTTTCCAGTGTGCACCCGCATGCATGCACGACCTTGCGCTCTTGCCCTCCTCCCCCCCACAATGCAGGCAGTGCTGTGTGCTGCCGTGCACTCTTCACACTGGGTGGGCCTTAATTGGTCCACCCAGTGTGAAATTGGGGTCCGGCCCCCATCGCGGGAGGCGGTCAGCTTCCCAACCGCCCCGGCCAAGCCTGCCCAACAAGGGAAAAGTCCTTCCCCCTGGAGCCTTGTGACAAAACTGAGAAAGCTGCCTCACAGACTAGCCTGATTTAGTCATACTCATCGAACCATACCTTACAACCAGATTCCTCCATCAACATTCCTGGGCATGTACTTTCCCACTGATAGGGCAGACCCACCACAGGTGGCAGTATGGTGGTATACAGTCGAGTGGGAGCTACCCTGGGAGTCCCCAACAGTGAATCTGGACCCCATGAGGTCTCATGGCATCAGGTCAAACATGGGCAAGGAAACCTCCTGCTGATTATGACCTACTGCCTTCTATCAGCTGATGAATCAATGATCATAAATGTTGAACACTAACTGGAAGAAGGATAGCAAGGGCACAGAATGTGCTCTACTCAGAATGTTCACAGGATGAACTTCAATGTCCACCACCAAGAGAAGTTCAGTTGTGCCATCACTAACCAAGCTGGCCAAGTATTATTGACATATCTCCTAGTCTGGGCTTGCAGCAGGTGATGAGAGAACAAACATGTGGGAAAAAATCTGCTTGACCTTGTCATATGCGTCAGATGCATCAATGAGTGACAGTACTGATAGGAGTTGCACAGTCCTTGTGGGGCTATGACTATGCATAATCCACCCTATTATCAACTCCATCTAAATTTGTAATCTCCTGAGTTAAAATTTGCATATTTTCCAGTCCTCCAATCCTCTAAGGCAATCAAACGTCCAAAACATGAATCCATCTACACATCCCCGCTATTCAGTTCTAATTGGTTGCCTTGCAGAGATGATACTGTCTCTGTCCCTCCCCAACCTCTGCCCTCACCCCCATCTTCAGCCCCTTATCTGTGTGTAATTATGCTTATAAACTTCAGTCCCAAACAAATGTTTGACTAGCTTTCATTTTTTAAAACAGCAACTTTAGCTGCGAGTCTGTTGTTCATAACTACTGTTCTGTTGTCAGCAGAATTATTATAATTCCTAGTCACACGAAAGGCTTGTTAAGTTTCAATCTACATCCAGTTTGTACACACAATCCAAAGCAAATAGTCTACTTAGATTTAGAGTGTCAATGCCTCTTAAGTATCATGAGGTAACTCTTTACTTTGTGATAGTATAGAATGGGTAATCATGAGCTGGTGGCCTGCTTTACATCTCACCTAATTTTTATTTTGCACTGCCTTCAAAATACAGGTGTTTACCATCCAGTCTATGTCTAGACTGTTGAAGGTGCCCAACTTTGTATTACCATGATCAACCAATTTGGATTATATTAGAACTTATAGGACCAACTTTCCATCAGTAACTGCATAAGCTACTCAGAAAATAAATGAAACTTCTCTTGCCAGTGTCAAAGAAGCCAGGCAAGAAAGCTGTGAACTCACAATTGCTTATTAAATTTAGAATCTTAGCAGCACTTAAAAATGGAGTATGAAAATAGTGGATAGAGTTTATGGATGAACAGCAGCTCAGATGTGTCACAATAAGTTGGCAGTAACTTTTTGTTGATTATATATTTACAGTTGAGATCGATGTTTGACATCATTAGGATTGTTAGGATTAGGCCGTCTAGCTGACTAACACGTTAACAGCGTTGGATAGTCAGTCGATTGAATGATTTAAATTCCATGGCCTTGAAGTTAGTATCCCTTGTGCTACTAATGTCAGTGCTATGGAAGCTCTGACGTTGGAAACGGCGCATGCAGTGCTTCTGGCCATTTCTAGCATGGCCCGTGTGCATCCCCATGCTGGTAAGGGTGCTAACACAGGCATGCTATGTGTGTGCCAGAAATTATTCGTGTGGGCATATTGTGACATGGAACAATTGTTCTGGCTGATTTGATGCAAGTTTCTTAAACTTGGATTGACTTTGCTAAACACTCACAGCATGATGAACACTCCCCACTCAACACCACAATACAGCTATTTATAGGAACAGCTAACCAACATGCCTGTGAGGTTCTTTTGACTTAATTCTGCTATTGTAAAGTTTATGGAAGCACAGCGGAGTGTTTTTAGAGGTTTTGTGGTGAGTTGTTGGATTTGGCCAGAGAGATAGAGGGAGGGCACAGGATTTGGGATCTATATACACAAAGGTGCAACAGATATGGGGGCTGTAGTTGCAGTGCCTCTGGATCTGGAATACAACAGGCAAATGAAGTAGAGACTGCAGAAAGGGGAAGCTCTGCACAGTGGAAGGTGGATGATGGCTCTCCACAGAAGGTCCTACTCACCACAGGTTTTCAGGCAGCACTTCCCTACCTCAGCCAGGAGCAATGTCTGAGGCACCCAAGATTCACCAAGGAGATGGTCACACCTCTTTTCTGTGCCACCTCCTTCAAGAGAACCTGCGTCTTCACAGCAGAGCAAAGATGGTTCAAGCTTGGTATGGGTGGCAGCAGCCCAGCTGGTTGGCTGGCTGAAAACAACAGCAAGAGCACTGACTGGGTGGCAGAACTGGGAGCATGAAATCTATCTTCCTGAGGGAGGACAGCAGATGTGTGCTCCATAGAGCCATTCATTCCTCGGGACAACTCCTCAATGATCTTAGGAATCGGTTGGAGGACGCATTTCTGAACTGCTACAAAGGCCTGCAGTGCCTTTGAACACTAAGATCTGCAGCCATGTTGGCAGCTGCCTGAGCCTGGAGCAAGCATGGAGCTCATGAATTCCATCTGAGCTGACACTGCCACAGGATAATTTCTATCTGTGCTGCACTGGAAGCTGAGGCATCAACCACAAGGTGCTCCATCAAAGTTGGATCTGCAAGTACTGTAATGGAGTTGGACGCCACTTCCATGCTAGGAACGATCAGCTCCAGACTCTGCATGCTGCCGTGTACCACACTGGAGCGACACTCCTTCGTGCTCCAGGGCAGTGACAAGGGGCTGACTGGGCATCTCATCTGAGTCCCCTGCAACAGAACTCACATGTAACTTCACCCGCTGATAAGCTGCCACACAATGAACCTTTCCACTGACATGGGTGCAGCCCACTCATACCAGTGCCAGTATCTGAGCTGGTGGCTATGAGTGTGAGATTGAGTGATGGTGCTTCTTCATCAGTGCACGGTGTTGCTCTCATCCATCGTCTTGCTGTTGCCGTGACAGGGTAGGCAGCAGTTCTTGAGTGTTTGAAAACAAAAAACAAGGGGAAGTTTGATGAGGGAATTGGGGAGGGTGGAAAGCAAGAGATCCATGGTCACACTTGCCCTTTATGCCAGTTAGCAGGATGAGTGTGAGCTGATTATTTAAAAGGGGCATAAGGCAGGAATATGGTATCATTTTCAATGTTCTTGGCAATGCCAGATGCAATGCTCTCTGTTGCAGCTGGCTTCATGATGCAGAGGCCATCTGATAGCCATGGCAGAGGCATGGCTGCAGGATGGCAAAGATTGGGATCCAAGTACTGAAGGGTACAGGACACTTAGGAAGAATAGAAAGCTAGGCAAAAGTGGAGGGGTGGCTCTCTTAATGAGGTTATTAACACAATAGAGAGGGATGACATAAGTTCAGGAAATTCAGGTGTGGAAGCAGGTTGGGTAAAGAGGAGAAATGATAAAGGCAAGAAGTCCCTTGTGGGAGTGGTGTACAGACTTCTTAACTGTGCTCACATAGTAGGTGCGGTGATAATCATGAGGGATTTTGATCCACAAATGTACTGGAAAAATCAGAAGCAAAGGTAGCAAACTGCAAAGGTAGACCAGATGGAGGCGGTGGCGTACTGCTATTGTGAGTGGATTAGTAATCCAGAAATCCTGGGGAATGCTCTAGGGACCCAGGTTCACCAAAGCAGATGATGAAATTTGAATTCAATAAAAATTTGGAATTTAGAGCCTAATGATGACCATGAAGCAATTGTCAATTGTCGATTGTAGTAAAAACCCATCTGATTCCCTAATGTCCTTCAGGGAAGGAAATCTGCTGTTCTTACCTGGTCTGGCCTACGTGTGACTCCAGATCCACAGCAATGTGGTTGACTCATAAACACCCTCTAAAAATGGCCTAGCAAGCCACTCAGTTGTATCAAACCACTAAAAAGCCTCAAAGGAATGAAACTGGATGAACCACCTGGCATCGACCTGGGCAACAGAAATGACAATTGCAAACTCAGCCCTGTCAACCCTGCAAAGCTGAGCTGTCTCACAGGCTAGTCCAGAAACAGCCTGACATAGTCATACTCAAGGAATCACAACTTACAGGTAATGTCTCAGATACCACCATCACCGTCCCTGGGTATGCCCTGTCCCACTGGCAGGACAGACCCAGCAGAGGTGGCGGCACAGTGGGATACAGTCTGGAGGGAGTTGCTCTTGGAGTCCTCAAAATCAACTCCGGACCCCATGAAGCCTCATGGCATCAGGTCAAACATGGGCAAGGAAACCTGCTGCTGATTATCACATACCACCCTCCCTCAGCTGACGAATCAGTGCTCCTCCATTTTGAACACCAGTTGGAGGAAGCACTGAGGGTGGCAAGGGCACAGAATGTACTCTGGGTAGGGTGCTTCAATGTCCATCACCAAGAGTGGATCAGCAGCACCACCACTGACAATGCCGGCCGAGTGCTAAAGGACATAGCTGTTACACTGGGTCTGTGGCAGGTGGTGAGGGAACCAACATGAGAGAAAATCATACTTGACCTCATCCTCACCAACCTGCCTGCCACAGATGCATCTGTCCATGACAACATTGCAACTTAAGACTTGGCATGCATGAGGTGCTGAAGGCCAACAGCAGTAGAAGAATTGTACTCAAACACAATCTATAAGCTCATGGTCAATCATATCCCCCATCCTACCTATTACCATCAAGCCAGGGGATCAACTCTGGTTCAATGAAGAGTGTAGGAGGGCATGGCAGGAGCAGCACCAGGCATATCTAAAACTGAACCTGTTAACCTGGTGAAGCTTCAATTTAGGACTATTTTGTGTGCCAAACAGCTTAAGCAGCAAGTGATAGACAGAGCTAAGCAATCCCACAACCGATGGATCACATCTAATCTCTGCAATCCTGCCACATCCAGTCATGAATGGTAGTGAACAATTAAACAACTCACTGGAGGAGGAGGCTCCATAAATATCCCAATCCTCAATGAATGGGGAGCCCAGCACAGCAGTGCAAAAGATAAGGCTGAAGCAATTGTTACCATCTTCAGCCAGAAGTGCCGAGTGGATGATCCATCTCGGCCTCCTCTGGAAGACCACAGCATCACAGATGCCAGTCTTCAGCCAATTTTATTCACTCCATGTGATATCAAGAAATGGCTAAAGGCACTGGATACTGCAAAGGCTATGGGCCCTGACAATATTCCAGCAATAGTACTGAAGAATTGTGCTCCAGAACTTGATGTGCCCCTACCCAATCTGTTCCAGTACAGCTACAACACAGGCATCCACCTGGCAATCTGGAAAATTGCCCAGGTATGTCCTGTACACAAAAAGCAGGACAAATCCAAGCTGGCCAATTACTGCTCTATCAGTCTACTCTCGATTGTCAGTAAACTGATGGAAAGGGTTATCAACAGTGCTATCAAGCGGCACTTGCTTAGCAATACCTGCTCACTGATGCCCAGTTTGGGTTCTGCCAGGGCCACTCAGCTCCTGACGTCATTACCAGCCTTGGTTCAAACATGGACAAAAGAGCTGAATTCCAGGGGTGAGGTGAGAGTGGCTGCCCTTGACATCAAGGCAGCATTTGACCGAGTGTAGCATCAGGGAGCCCTCGCAAGTCAATGGAATCAATGGGAATTGGGGGAAAACTCTCCGCTGGTTGGAGTCATCCTGTGGTGAGTAACTCATCTCCTGACTCTCCAAAGCCTGGCCACCATCTACAAGGCACAAGTCAGGAGTGTGGTGGAATACTCTCCACTTGCCTGGATGAGTGCAGCTCCCACAACACTCATGAAACTTGACACCATCCAGGACAAAGTAGCCCGCTTGATTGGTACCCCATCTACAAACATTCATTCCCTCCACCACCGATGCACAGTAGCAGCAGTGTGTGCCACCTACAAGATGCACTGCAGAAACTCACAGCCGCTCCCAAACCCATGACCACCACCAGCTAGAAGGACAATGGCAGCAGACACATGGGAACACCACCTTCTGGATGGTCCCCTCCAAGCCACTCACCGTCCTGACTTGGAAATATATCACTATTCTTTCACAGTTGCTGGGTCAAAACCTTGGAACTCCAACCCGCATAGCACTGTAGATGCACCACATGGACTGCAGAGGTTCAAGAAGGCAGCTCACCATCACCTTCTCAAGGGCAATTAGGGATGGGCAATAAATGCTGGCCTAGGCAGTGAATTGCACATCCTGTGAATTAATTTAAAAAAAATGTTTTCACAATAGTTTCTTAGAACAGCACATACTGGAGTCAACCAGAGAGCAGGGTATACTAGATCTGATATTGTGCAATGAGAGAGGGTTAATTAATGACCTCATAGTGAAGGCGCCTCTAGGTAGCAGTGATGATAATATGATTGAATTTTACATTTAGTTTGAGGGAGAGAAGAATGAGCCTAAGACTAGTGTTTTAAAATAGAATAAGGGCTATTATGAAGGCATGAAAACAGAGCTAGCTAAAGTGAACTGGCAAATTAGGCTAAGGCATATGTCAATTGAAATGCAGTGGCAGACATTTGAAGGGATATTTCAGGATATACAGAATAGATATATTTCAATAAGATAGAAGAACTCCAAAGGGAGGGCCCACCATCCATGTTTATCTCAAATAGTTAAAGATTGTATCAAACTTAAAGAAAAATCATATAATTGTGCAAAGATAGGTGGAAGGTCAGAAGATTGGACAGAATATAAAAACCAGCAAAGAATGACCAAAAGATTAATAAGGAAGGAAAAATTAGAGTATGAGAGAAAGCTAGCTAGAAATATAAAAGCAGATAGAAAGGGTTTCTATAGATATTTATAAAAGAGAAAAGTTAACAAAGTGGCATTGGGCCTATAGAAAGTGAGCCTGGGGAACTAATAATGAAAATATGGAAATGGCAGATGAATTGAACAGGTATTTTGCATGGGTCTTCACTATAGAAGATATAAGTAACACCCCTCAAATAGCTGTAAATCAGGAAATGGAAGGGACAGAGGAAATCATGAAAATTACAATCACTTGGAAATTGGTACTAAGGAAATTGATGGAGGTGCAAGTTGACAAATCCCCCGGTCCCGATGGACTTCATCCTTGAAGGAGTCTTGAAAGGAGTGGCTAGTGAATTAGTTGGTGCATTGGTTTTAATTTTCCAAAATTCACTAGATTCAGGGAAGGTTCCCTAACATTGGAAAATAGTTAATGTAACTCCTTTATTCGGAAAGGGTGGGAGACAGAAAGCAGGAAACTACAGGCCAGTTAGCTTAACATCGGTCATAGGGAAAATGCTAGAAGCTATTATTAAACACGTTATAACAGGGCACTTAGATAAATTCAAGGTAATCAGGCAGAGTCAACATGGCTTTATGAAAGGAAAATCATGTTTAATCAATTTATTGGAGTTCTTTGAAAAAGTAACATGTGCTGTTGATAAAGGGAAGCCAGTGGATGTACAAACAAAGAAGAAGCAGGAATAGGCCATTCAGCGCCTTGAGCCTACTCTGCCATTTAATAAGATTATGGCTGACCTGATCGTAACCTGAAACCTGCATCCCACAAACCCCTGATAACCTATCACCCCCTTGCTTACCAAGAACCTATCCACTTCTGCCTTAAAAAATATTCAAAGGCTCTGCTCCCACTACCTTTTCAGGAAGAGAGTTCCAAAGACTCAAAACCCTCTCAATGAAAGAAACTTCACCTCACCTCTGTTTTAAATAGGTGACCCCTTATTTTTAAATAATGATGGCTTAGTTCTAGATTTTCCCACAAGAGGATGTACTGTACTTAAATTTCCAGAAGGCATTTGATAAGGTACCACATCAAAGGTCATTGTGGAAAATGAAAGCTCATGGCATAGAAGATTAGTTGACTAATGAGAAACAGTGTAGCCATAAATAGGTCATTTTCTGGATGGCAAGGTGTAATGAGTGGTGTTCCACAGGGATCATCAGTGCTGTGGCCTTAACTTTTTATAATTTATATAAATAATTTGGATGAAGGGACAGAAGGTATGGTTGTGAAATTTTCTGATGTTACAAAGATAGGTCAGAAAGTAAATTGTGAAGAAGACATAAGGAGGCTACAAAGGGATATAAATATTAAGTGAGTGAGCAAAGATCTGGCAAATGGAGTATAAGGTGGGAAACTGTAAAATTATCCATTTTGGCAGGGAGAATAAAAAAGAAACATATTATCTAAATGGTGAGAGATTGCAGAGCACTGAGTTGCAGAGGGATCTGGGTGTCCTAGTGCATGAATCGCCAAAGATTAGTATGTAATTGCAACAACTAATTAGGAAAGCTAATAGAATCTTATTTTTTTTTGTGAGGGGAAATGAATACAAAAGTAGAGAGGTATGCTTCAGTTATACAAGGCATTGGTGAGACCACATCAGGGGTACTGTATACAGTATTGGTCATCTTATTTAAGGAAGGATATACATGTGTTAGAAGCAATTCAGAGAAGGTTTACTAAGCTGATACCTGGAATGGGTGGGTTGTCTTATGAGGAAAGGTTGGACAGGTTAGGCTTGTATCCACTGAAGTTTAGAAGAGTAAGAGAAACTTAACTGAAACATATGAGATCCTAAGGGGTCTTGACAGAGTGGATGTGAACAGGATGTTTCCTCCTGTGAGGAGGATGTTTTAGTCTCAATCGACACTAAACCTTTCGAACTCTCTTCCTCAAAGGCATTGGAAGCAGAGTCTTTGAACATTTTTAAGGCAAATTTAGATAGATTCTTAATAAGCAAGGGGGCGAAAGGTTATCAACGGCAGGTGGGAATTGGAGTTGAGGTTGCAATCAGATCAGCCATGATCATTCAATGGCAGAGCAGGCTCAAGGGGCCAAGTGGCTTACACCTCTCCTAATTCATATGTTCCTATGTTTGTATCTCCTCCATAGAGCTTGGGATATGCTGTTGAGCCTGTCCCCCTGGCAACTCTGCTCTGCCTCCTGCCCTGTGCAACCTTACCCTGAAAGAGAGAGGACAGAATGTCAGTGGATTACGTTGGACTATGTTTGGTGATGTTCCTGCTGTAGCTGGACAGCTAGGAGTGTTTCAAGACTGTGAGAGGTGTGAGTGAGGCTTGCAACATTGGTGAGATAGGGTATCTGAATGTTAGGTTCTGTGTGTCCAGGCCGCTAAGGACTACAGATGGGTGAGTGATGAAAATGTGATGCATTAAGAAATGTGAGGTTGGTAGTGTAGTAGGTAAGATGTGTCCTTTAAAGATGGAATCACTGACCTTGACCGTGCCTGTGAGGTCAATGAGCTGTTTGCAAAACTGCTGCCAGGTATTTAGGGCCAGAGTCCATTAATTTACCTCCCTGGCCACCTGCTCCCATTTCTTCTGAGGATGGTTCATGCGGGTCCCCTCGCCTCCCACAGAAACATGACATCTCCTCCTTCCGAGCTCCATCACTAGGGCCTCCAAAATTGTACCTGTAAACCTGGAAGCCTTCTATCTTTCATTAAAATTCAGAAAGAAAATTATAATCTCAATTTACTGTGGGGTAAGGAGTCACTGAGCATAGGGGTGACAGGAGGTTTAGTACTGGATAGGACATGAGAGTAGGCATTTAGATGTATTGGAGATTATATAAGATATAATTGAGGCCCAGGGTGATGTGGACAGGGATGAATGTTGCTGCTGATCTCTCATTTAAGCTATGGGCTGGATTTTATGAGCCCTCTGGGTACACGTTGGGAGGTGGGTAGGACCTGTAAAATGTTGAGGGAAGGCAGGAAGATGGAGGGCTCATCGTCAACATACCACTATGCCATGTTACTAGTGGTGGGAAAGGTAGAGGTGGCCCTCCGATCCAAAGATAAATTGAACCATTTGCGGCCAATTAAGGGTCTCTTACTACTGCTGCTGGGATTTTACCACTGGTGGGTGGACTCTCCACCACATGGAAAAACCACAGTCTCCCTGTGGGCTCAGGGAGGGCCCAATTTTCAGGCACCCTGTACCCACAGAGGACTCCGCCCCACCCACTGTGGCAATGGTTACTCTAACAAAAACTCTTTGCCCTACCGTTTCCAACCACCCTCCCCTCACTAGGACCTGCCAGATTGGTCGCTGTGCCTCCATCCACACTTACCTGGTTGGGAGGGTGGGTTGCTCCTATGGTGTCCTCATTTTCTGGGCACAGTCTTTGTAGTGGCCACAACTTCCAGTGATGCTGCTGAGACTGATGAGCTGCCGGCCCTCTAATTAGCTGGTAGCTCTTAGGCGTGGACACCCATCGTTTAAAGGGACTGGAGCTCCGACAGCAACTAATTAGTTGCTGGACACCCAACAAGTGCGGCAATGGGTCCCACAGAAGGCTGAGGCGGGATTGACTGCCCGCTCTCCCTTCCCAGCATTTGGGGTCATCCTCAGGGCTCCTGCCACACTGAAAAATTCCGACATATGATTGGAGACTGGGAGAAATTAATCTGAAGTTGTTCTCCATTATTTGGAATGGTTTTATTTATTACCAATCAATTGGGGGAGACAGTGGTGTAGTGGTAATGTCATTGGACTAGCAAGCCAAAGGCCCAGACTAATGCCCTGGGGACACAGGTTTAAATCCCACCAAGGCAGCTGGTGGAATTTAAGTTCCATTAACAAACCTGGAATCTAATGCTACTTTCAGCAATGGTGTTCATGGAACCATGGTTGGTTGTTGTTAAAAATCCATCTGGTTTACTGGTGCTCTATGGGAAGGAAATCTGCTGTCCTTACCCTTAAATGTGACTCCAGACCCACAGCAATGTGGTTACTCTTGACTGCTCTCCCTGAAATGGCCCAGCAAGATGTTCAGTTCAAGGGCAATTAGGGATGGGCACCAAATGCTCGTCTTTTTCTTGAAAGAAAAAGAATCAGGTATACGGATATTTGCATCAGAGCTGGAGATAAGGTTTATGAAAGGATTGTTTTCCTCTGTACTGCACTAGTGGACTTTGCATCCTCCAGGCACAGAGTTCGATGGAAAAAAGGAGGAAACCCGATACATCACTGAGTGGGTAAGACTAAACTTTCTCTCATACTGCCCTGAATTGGCATGACTAAAAATTCTATAAAAACAATTATGCTGTGTAATGTTATTAGATGAATTTCCATCCGGTTCATATTGAATTCCTCTGTTACTTTAATGGTGGAGTTAAGCCATTTATTTGAAATGGGTCAATTCCACCTTTAAAATAGCAGGCCACCACAGTACATTTTCCTGACTTTAAATATTTCCTTATCTTGAATACTACTCCACACAATTTAAAAATAATAATATAACATTTCAGAATATAATATGTAAAATCAAATTTTCCTCACAGTGCATTTTTTCCTTTTCATAGTTCACAAGCACTCAGCATTACATTCCCATGAGTTGTAAATCAGACTCTCCTGTCACATAATATGGCTAGAGCTTCATTTCACAGCTCTACTATCTATCTGAATCTTATCCTCCGGCAGACAACAGCACACATTTAGCTATTCTATCAGCCAGAACTGTTATTTTATTTACGCTTTGTGCAGGTGTTGAACTCCAATAATTAATATGGAAACATTGGCTGAGAGACAGGAAACAAAGAGTTTGGTTACTTAGGTATTGCTCAGATTGGAAACAAGTTGATTGTGGTGCACCCTAGCAATCAGTGCTGCACTCGCTTCTGTTGTTGGTTTGATAGTGTAGATGAGCTAGGTGTGGTGAGGACAAAGGCTTCAGGAAGATAGAGTGGAATGGGCACACAGGTGGCAGACGCAATTTAAAATGGTTAAGTGTGAGTTAACATATTTTGAGGGGAAATAAGGGGCAAGCAATTATAATCAATAGAAACTTTAGAGCTGCAGTACGATATCGGTGCTGGGCAGGCACAATAAGGGGCCGATTGAGCTGGATGCCACCTTGGTAAAGGCATTAGTGCGCACAGTGAACTCCCACCAGAGATATGCAGAGCAGATGGATCATGCTCCTTTGACGCTGCCATTTTGGAGCTCAACATTCCAGCTGACACTCTCTGTTCAGCACACACAGTTAAACAAACGTTAAGCAGCAGGAAAGGAGGAAGGAGCACCACCACCCCCCACCAACCCCCTCCAAACCCCCATCCAACCCCACCTCCTACCAATACTACTTAAAGGGATCGTCAATGACACACTGGTTAGTTGTTGGTTGCTTTCTTCTGGCTGCTGTTACAATTCTACAAGTTTTTGGTGTTTTTCATGTTGGTTCAAGTTTCAAACATTTACAGGGAGATGTGTGGCTGGTGCTGAAGCACTTGGTGCTGATGTCAAGCAATTGGTGCTGAAGCACTTGGTGCTGATGTTAAGCCTTTGCATAAACCAGTTGCTGTCAGACATGGATTGATTAGTCGGCAGTCCTTTTGGAATACAGTATGACTCAGAGAATGAGCGGAGACCACACAGGACAGGACAAACTGCTAGAAGAGGGGAGAGAAGAAGGGGGGAAAGGGCTCTCAGCAGGAGGCCATATCCACCCAGGTTTTTAAGAGAGTGACTCTCCTACCTAAACCTCAACGAGGAACAGTGTGTGAGGCATCTGTATTTTACTAAGCATGTCTTCAAAGGATGTCTCCACTGAAACCTGCTAACTGCTGCAGCCACTACTGCAACCTCAGAGTAGGGCACGGACAGTATTGTCAGTGGCTGTGAAGGTAACTGCGGTTATCAACTTGCATACATCTGGCTCCATCCAGGTTGGAGCTGAAGATAGAGCATTTTGTCATCCAAAGATGCAAAGGGATCTGAGTGTCCTAGTGCATGAATCCCAAAAGGTTAGTATGCAGGTACAGCAAGTAATAAGGAAAGCTAATAGAGTGTTATCATTTATTGTGAGGGGAATTGAGTACAAAAGTAGAGAGGTTATGCTTCAGTTATATAGAGCACAAGTGAGACCACATATACAGTATTGGCCACCTTATTTAAGGAAGGTTGTAAATGCATTGGAAGCAGTTCAGAGAAGGTTTACCAGATGAATACCTGGAAGAGCGGGTTGTCTTATGAGGAAAGGTTGGATAGGCTAGGCTTGTATCCGCTGGAATTTAGAAGACTAAGAGGCAACTTGATTGAAACATATAAGATCCTGAGGGGAATTGACAGGATGGAGGTGGAGAGGACGTTTCCTCTTGCCGGAGAATCTAGAATTGGAGGGTCACCCATTTAAAACAGAGATGAAGCAAATTTTTTTCTCTTAGAGGTTCATGAGTCTTTGAATACTTTTAGGGGAGAGGTGGATATACTCTTGGTAAGCAAGGGGGTGATAAGTTATTGGGGAATAGGCAGGATACAGATTTGAGGTTACTATCAGATCAGCCATGATCTTATTAAATGGCGGAGCAGGCTCGTGGGGCCAAATGACCTTCTCCTACTCCTTGTTCGTATTTTTGTAAGTTCAAATCAACTGTTACATAAGTGAGATCACTGAGTCTCTCTAAAGAAAGCTAGTTTGATTACATTCTCTCTTAACAGAGACAAGTAGGCAGAGTTTTTATTAGGATACAGGCTTCCCATGGTCAGTGTGCCATTGACTGCATGTACATCATTTGCAGGTGCTACATGCCAACTTTGCCATGTACCAGACCAAACTGGATCCAACTCCCTCAACGCCAAGCTGGTTTTTGACCATAGGCAGTGCAACATGCAGGACAGTGCCCAATGCCCTGGAAAAGGTCATGACGTTTACATTCTGTCTCAATCCTATGTGATTGCTGCAATTCAGTCATTACACCAAGCCAAAGGGTAGCTACTGGATGACAAGCGCTATCCACTGATCATGTGGCTCATCACTCTGGTTCACAACTCAAACACGAGTGGGTAGCATGCATACAAAGAAAGCCATGCTATCACATGAATGCGATAGAGCAGACCATTGGGGTACTGAAATAACAATTCCGTTGGCTGGGTTACCCTGAGGCCTCCCTACAGTACTCAGCTGATGAGGTGTCAGGTTTTGTGGTCCTCTGTTGCATGCTTCACAGCCTTGCAGTCATATAGGGCCAGCTTTGTTACCTGCTATTACGTGAGAAGCTGAGGAGCAGCAGCATGAGGAAGATGAGAAAAAGGATAGGAGGCAGCAACCTAGACAGTGTCTTTCTGTCCACTGTCCATGAAAAATTCATCTGGGTATGATCCCACAACTGCAAATTCATTTCTCAATTGACCAACAGTCAACCTTACCATGGCTGTGTCACTGACATTGTCCTCTTGGTCACAATAAAAAAATAAGGACCACCACAAAATAAATATTCCAACCCAAATTTCTAAATGAAACCATGCCATGTTTTATACCGATGTAAACTGCTGTGCATTCTTTTAGTTTTTTTTTCAAATTTATTCACTTGTGTGATGTGGATGTCACTGGCTAAACCAGCATTTATTTCCCATCCCTAATTACCCTTGTTCAGAGGGCATTTAAGAGTAACCACATTGTTGTGAGCCTGGAGTCACATGTAAGGACATCAGATTGTCAGCAGACTTCTAATTCCAGATTTTTATTGAATTCAAATTTCATCATTTGCAGTGGAGGGATTCAAACCCAGGTCTCCAGGACTCTCAGGAATACTAATCGGTGACAATGCCATTATGCCACCACCTTACCTTCCATGTCTTCTATGTGCCTTTGCCTGTCTGAGCCCTTCTATGCAGTGCTAACCTGATGGCTGCAGCATGGCTGGTGGAAGACTGTTGAATTTCAGGCCTAATTGAGAATGACCTCAAGCAACTCTGGGCCCAGAAGGTCCAGTTTCAGACTGCACCGTCTCAGCATTGGTGGTTGGCTGACAGGAAACAGTGAGGGTACTTGTGGAGAGGCAGGGGTGGGAGGGTGAATGCTGTGACCTTGAGGGAGCCATGATGGCTTTTGAAGATGCATTCACTGACCTTGCCCACTCGAGAGGTTATTAAAATTCTTATGGCATTGTATCCACATCCTCCAGGTTAGACCTCAGGCTTTGACCTCCACAGCTATCTGCTCCTGCTACTTTTCCATCGTGTGCCAGGAGGGCCTCCTGTAGACACAGGACATGTCTCCTCTGTTCCAATTATTCCATCAAGTCCACTTTGGACTTTTGGAAAAGCCGGCTGCCCACTTGCCCCATGTTCAGCCATTCTTTTGTCTTTCCCAGGTCAGATTCAGCTCACAAAGGACTCCTAGCACATGCTGTGGCCACAATTTATCTTTCTTTAAGTGGTGCAGGATACCTTTAAGTACTGCTCACAAGGATCAATTTTGGGTGCTCTGCTCATGCTGCAGCCAATTGACAGTGTGTTCATTGCTGGCTGTGCATAGAATCATGCAAATGATCAGTGTGAATATAGAGTCCTGCCTACAGCACCTGCAATGTGTATGTGTTAATCATGAACCGTACATTCATTTTTGGTGGCTACCCAGTTTAGCTCCTCAGGAATGGGGTTTAATGGAAGGATGCTGAATAGTATGGATGAACAGAGCGACGTTAGGAGTTCAAATACATCTTTCATTGAAAAATCAATTGGAAGTTATAAACAAAGAGCAATAGAGTTGAGTTTTATAAAAGGATATGAGCAGCAGAAAGGCATTTAAATTTTGGATATTGATCAACAGAGCACACTGATTGGCCACCTATTCCAGTGATGAAGAGGCCCCAGGATTTTAAGGCCCTGGCCTCATTTAAATCTGGCCAGCCAACTGCGGGGCTGCAGTATGTCAGATTGAGGCAATGGAAGTAGGACTGGCACGACTGCCTGCAAGGAAGATTTGTGGGGATGCTGGAGGTTGTGACTGGCAAGTGGGAATGCCAGTGACCACAAAAACCGTTCAATGCTTATCTTCAGTGGGCCTCTTTGATTCAATCACCCATGGAACTAATTTGAGGATAGACTTGAGATACTATGCCTATTTGCACTGGCCCAGAGTGAACTAAGCAGAGAGATTGAATAAAAGTCTTTAACATTCTGAATGTTTTTGAAAAAGTGAATAGAAGAAAATTGTTTCCTCAGGTCAGAGAGTCAATGGTGAAGCGTCATCAATTTGAAATTGTCACTGCAACAAGTGAGGAGGGATTGGGAGAAATTCCTTAATACCAATGGTTGTCATAGTGCAGTTCTAACTTAACAATTCAACTTATTTTGAACAGAGGTTTGTGTATTAAAGAAAAGAATTTTCCGTGCCCGCCTGCATCGGTATGCTCAGTGACATGAGTGGACAATATGGTGAAAAGGCCAGAAATCGGATTCACAACGCTGTGAAGCCAGTTTGTCATTGTCCACTCAGCCTCTTGATGGCAGGCCGCTTTTCCTGCCTTTGGACATCTGGAGCCTCTTTGTAATATATTTGCATATCATTATAAGGACAGCCCGCTGGAATCTACACTGCAGCTTCTCTGCCCACTCAAGCAACACAGAGACATGAAAGTGCCACCAAGTGCTCCAGAGCCTTTCATCCCTCAGGCACAGACTGAAAACTAATAAGCGTTTCAGTGGACTTCAGAACAGTTGGATGACTGGGCACGTTGTACAATCTCCTTGCTAAAGCTGGTCCTGGAGCAGTCACTGCTGGAGGTGCTCACAGCCCCTTGAAATGTCATCATCCTGGCTTGGACCAGCCTCCCCCTGTTCAAGCTAACAGTGCAGCCTTGCAGTGTGGGTTAAGTGAATGCCTGCGCCTGAGCTGAGAGCATAGGATGGAGTCCAGTGGGCAAAACTGCTGCCAATCATCTGTTGGAGTGGGGCGGAGGTGGGTGGGGTTTCAGGCAGCCATGCAGTGCATTAAATTCTGGTCATCCAAGCGATGTATTAAGGGGCCTTCAGATTTAACCGAGAGGTTCTTAGTACACCCAAGCTAACCCATACATCTTTCTCTTCCATCCTGCAGGGGGAGTACATCAGGAGCATGGAGCCTGGTGAATTAGCTGTATGCATCTTGGCATACAGAGAGCAAAGAAGACAGAGAAGAGAGCGACGGAGGCGCCTGGCTGCGCAGAGGGAGGAGCAACAGCCTCAGGAAGAAGGGGTGGCTGGTGCTCCCATACACACTGCCGAAGAGCCACAACGAGCCATTGCTGGTTGGTGCCCAGCTGGACCCAGTCTCTGCCTTTCATTCCTGCAAATGACTGAGAACCAGTGTCACCAAAGACTGCACATGTCTAGGGAACTGGTCAGTCACGTCTGCCACTTACTGCAGGCCTTGGCACCATGGGGACATGGAGGGCATCCACTGCCAGTGGCAGTGAAAGTGACTGTGGCGTTCAATTTCTATGACAGTGGCTTTCAGGGCTCCACAGGTGACCTCTGTGAGGTATCACAAGACTCCACCCACAAATGCAGCCATGAGGTCATGTTTGCCATCTTCATGAGGGCACACAACTTTGTGCATTTTGCCTGGCACCAGGAGAGCTAGGATGCAAGAGCAATTGGATTTACCCAGGTCTCGGGTTTTCCACAGGTGCAGGGTGCCATCGACTGAACTCATGTGGCGCTCAGATCTCCGTCGCAACAAGCGGTCAATTATGTCAACCTGAAGGGCTTTCATTCACTGAATGTGCAGCTGGTGTACGACCTCCACAAAAGCATCCTATAGGTCTGAGCATGTCCAGGGTGTATCCACGACTCCTACATTCTCAGTCAGTCAGAGATCCCTGACGTATTCCAGGGTCCACAGAGATGCAGTGATGGCTCCTCAGGGACAAGGGCTACTTGCTGAGGACATGGCTGATGACACCTGTGCAGCGGCCTCAGACTGCAGCAGAGCGACGGTACAAAGAGGCTCATGCTGCAACTTGCTGGAGGAAACCATTGGGATGTTGAAAATAAGATTCTGCTGCCCGGACCAGTCTGGTGGAGCCCTGCAATACAGTCTGCAGACAGTGTCACACATCATCGTCACCTGCTACGCCTTTACAACCTGACGGTCCAACAGGGAGAGGAGCTGGCTGAGGAGGAGGTGGAGGATCTGGAGGTCTCCTCCGATGAGGAGGACGTGGATGATGCTGATGAGAGTGAGGAGGTCCTTGAAGGTGATGATGACGGTGATGAGGCCTTCGCACTGGCCAGACGAGGCAGGCGCACTCGGTAGGTCCTCTTAGCTGCAAGATTTGTGGAGGATGATGATGACATGAGGTGAGGAGACGGCATAGATCCTCACATTGCGTCTATGAACGTTTGACTCCAGTCTGGCTTATGGCAGTGCACATACCCTCTGTGAGAATGCTCCTGTCATGGACACACAGTGGAGGCTCTAATAGTCACTCAGCTGCAGAAGGATGATGACGACATGCAGTGAAGACACTCCATAGATCTTCACATAGTCTTCAAGAATGTCTGACTCCTGTCTGGCTGACGGCAGATTGCTTGCACACTGTGGTCACTGTCATATCATGGAGACCCAGCCATGAAACTTTAAAAGTGCCTGATCCTTTGTCTGCCTTCAGCACCTGACCCCTTCAGGAGCATCACTGGTCACAGATGCTGAAGAGATGGGGGCCAGCCCCACCTTAAAGATGCTGAGAGCACATAGAGAGAATGACGGAACTCAGTGATGCCTGCCCACTACATGTACCGTCGAGGTGCAGGCATCAATAATGTTTCCAGGGAGCGTGAGGCCAGACTATCACTTTGGTCTGAAGACTGCACAAAGCACAAGTGAGAGGCACTGGACTGAGACATCTGCCTTTATCTTGTGTAGAAAGGTTTCACATCTGAGTAACATGTATACTGCTCATCAGAGCAAGGAGCCATAGGCAGGGATATATATGAACATAAGTACATATGAACATACGAATTAGGAGCAGGAGTAGGCTACTTGGTCCCTCGAGCCTGCTTCACCATTCAATGAGATCATGGCTGATCTGATTGTAACCTCAACCCCACATTCCTGTCTACCCTTGATAACCTTTCACTCCCTTGTTAATCAAGAATCTACCTAGCTCTGCCTTAAAAACATTCCAAGACACTGCTTCCACTGTCTTTTGAGGAAGAGAGTTCCAAAGACTCACGACCATCTGGCAGAAAAAATTTCTCCTCACCTCTGTCTTAATGGAGCGACCCCTTATTTTTAAACAGCGACCCCTAGTTCTAGATTCTCCTACAAGAGGAAACATCCTTTCCTCACCCACCCTGTCAAGACCCCTCAGGATCTTAAAAGTTTCAATTAGGCTGCCTCTTACCCTTCTAAATTCCAGTGGATACAAGCCTAACTTGTCCAGTCTTCCCTCAAAAGACAACCCATCCATTCCTGGTATTAGTCTAGTAAACCTTCTCTGAACTGCTTTTAAGCATTTGCATCTTTCTTTAAGTAAGGAGACCAGTACTATACACAATACTCTAGAGGAAGTCTCACCAATGCCTGTACAACTGAAGCATAACCTACCTACTTCCGTAATCAATTCCCCTCACAATGAATTATAACATTCTATTAATTTTCTAATTACCTGCTGTACCTGCATACTAACCTTTTGTGATCCATGCTCTAGGATATCCAGGTCCATTGGAACCTGAGAGTTCTGCAATCATTCACCATTTCGATAATAGGCTTCTTTTTTATTCTTCCTGCAAAAATGAACAGTTTCACATTCGCCCACATTATACTCCGATTGTCAGGTATTTGCCCATTCACTTAACCTATCTATGTCACTTTGTAGCCTCCTTACGTCCTCTTCACAATTTACTTTCCTATCTATCTTTGTGTCATCAGCAAATTTAGCAACCTTTCTTTGGTTCCTTCATCCAAGTAATTTATATAAATTGTAAAATGTTGAGGCTCCAGCACTGATCCCTGTGGCAGACCACTCATCACATCCTGCCAACCAGGAAAAGGACCCACTGATGCCAAATCTCAGCTTGCTGTTAGATACCCAATCTTCTATCCATGCCAGAATGTTATCCCCTACACCATGAACTTTCATTTGCCACAATAACCTTTGTTGAGAGTTTATTTACAATAGTGAACACTATTTACATGTGATTAACACCCATGCCCAGGTTGTGCAACTAATCTTCTTAACCTTCCTAACGCTGCTGCTACATCTCAGTGCTCCCAGGACATCCACAGCGGAAGTGGAGACAGCCTGCTGACTGCTATGCCCTGTCTGTGATGACCTTGACAGTGTCCTCTGGAGGGCCAACGCCTGGAGGGCCGTGGCCTGCATTGAGGGTCCTGCTGTGTGGCAGTGGCACCCTCCTTGGCCTGTGGAGCTGGAACTGCTGGGGTCACAGGTAGAGGGGGTTCGGATAGGCTGGACACGCCCAGAGTCACCTGGGTGATGGCTCTGGGGTGTGCACCTGCTGATTCTCCTCCCTATGGGTGCCCGAGGGCCCCTGGCTGACTCCTTGAAGAGAAGAGGAAGCTGGAGTGAGATTGAACTGCCCGACACCCCTCTTGCAAACACACTGCTGGAGGCCAACTATGGCATCAGCGATGGAGTTGAGCCCACACAGCAGTGCAGGAGTGACGTCTTAGACCAAGGTCTCCATGGTGGCTGCCATCCTACCAGTGTTGACCTCGGTGCATTGGCATGCCAGTGCTCTTACATCAGCCTGAAGGTGGATGGACTCCTCCATTGTGCCTTGCAATCTGAGGAATGCAGCGGAAATTCCTTCCTGATGTTCCCGAGATTGCCTTTGCACCTCCAGCAACTGGAACATGACAAGTCCAGAGGCTTGTCATCTGATTTAGGCTCAACAGATTTCTGGTCTCCAGCAGTCCTCTGAGTGCTGGGGAACTGGGAAGTCCCTGCTTCTGCTTGCTATGGATCAAAAAGTACAATGTGCGCACCAGATTGTGATCCCGAGGCCACTCTAAAGCTAGGTCCCACCGAGGTGTGTGTCTCTGCGCTGGTGGAGGGTGTGGGTGAGTGCTGTGACGGGACTTCAAGGAAAGGGCCTTCATATTCCCCTTCAGAGGTTTCTTTGGGGCTTGATTGGAGGCCCTGGGTCATGGACGCTGTTGGGCAGATGTGCCTGGGAAAGCAAGGGGAGATAATTGGTGCATGGCAGTGGCCTGTGAAACAGGATGCATCACTCACAGCGTGGTTGTCTGATGGATGTTGCACTGCTGGATCCTCACTTGGCAGAGACCTCACCGTCAGCACAGGACTGGTCCAGATCATCGCCGGCGTGCTGGATGGCTCTGCTTTCAAATTCTGTGAGGACCTTGATATCAGGCATTCCTTCACCTGTCTGTGACCTCTCCCCCTCATTGTGTTCCAGCTCGTCCTGCATGAATAGAGATAGAGAGAGTGTAAGCAGGACGCTTGCCAGGCCAGATGATAAGTATGGTTGGCATTTGTGGGTAGTGAGTGGTACCATGGATGAGCTGAGGACAATGAAGGTGTGTGTGAGAGAGTGAATGGTGATGTCCCTTGAACTGGCAGTGAGTGAGGGCCCTGTGGATGTGTGATAGTTTTATGAGTGTGTGAGTTGAGAATGATGAGAAGACTGACTTACCCTGGTGGAAAAGAGGAGCTCATTCATCCTCTTTCTGCACTGGGTGGTTGTCCTCTTACGCAGGCCGCTGGTGCTGACCACTGCTGCCACCACCTCCCAAGCCAGATTGGTGATGCTGCTGGTCTCCTGCGGCAGAGAGGACATCGCAGTGGGCCTCCATGGTGTCCAAAAGGAATTCGAGGGATGTGTCACTAAACCAGGGGGCTGCAGTCATTTTGTCTTTTGGAGCCATCCTGTCTTCCATGCAGTAGCCATGGGCTGGAAGCATTGAGAGGTTCGCAAGCAGCTGCACTTTAAATAAGGCGCCCAGCGTGATGAAGCAGCAAGGTGATGGAGTGGTGGACGAATGAAAGCCTGTCTGCCATCGAAACGACGAATGTATAATTAATGTGTTGGGTTTGAGATGATACTGTGTAAGAAGCTGCCATTGCGGCCAACGGGTAAAACGTCATTTTCCCCGCCCCCTACCGCACTCAGTGCAAACCTGGGACAAGTCCGCCCAAAGACTCCTGAGCACTAATTTTTCAGAATGGCCTGCTTGACTTTGGGTGATAATACTTCTATGTATCCAAAATCCCTGCCAATCTTAGATCAATCAGAGTCCTTCAAATTTCCAATGTTAGTTCATATCCAAATGCAGCAAGACGTGGACAATATCCAGGCTTGGGCTGATAAATGACAAGTAACATTCGCATCACACAAGTGCCAGGCAATGACTATCTCCAACAAGAGAGAATCCAACCATTGCCCCTTGACGTCAACAGTATTACCATCACTGAATCCTCCACTATCAAAATCCTGGGGGTTACCATTCAGAAACTGAACTGGACTAGCCATGTAAATACCATGGCCACAAAAGCAGGTCAGATGTTAGGAATCCTGTGGTGAGTAACTCATCTCCTGACTCCCCAAAGCCTGTCCACCATCTATTAGGAGACAAGTCAGGAGTGTGATGGAATACTTCCCACTTGCCAGGATGAGTGCAGCTCCCACAAACTCAAGAAGATTGACAGCATCCAGGACAAAGCAGCCCATTTGATTGGCACCCCACCCACAAACATTCTCTCCCTCCACCACTGAGTCACAGCAGCAGCAGTGTGTGCCACCTACAAGATGCACTGCAGGAATTCTCCAAGGGTCCTTCCAAATCCATGGCCTACTATCTAGAAGAACAAGGGCAGGAGATAGATGAGAACACCACCACTTTGAAATTCTCCTCCAAGTTACTCACCATCCCGACTTGGAAATATATCTCCGTTCCTTCACTGTCTCTGGGCCAAAATCCTGGAACTTACTTCCTAACAGCACTGTGGATGTACCTACACCACATGGACTGTAGCAGTTCAAGAAGGCAGCTGACCACCATCTTCTTGAGGGCAATTAGGGATATTAGGGATGGGCAATAAATGCTGGCCCAGCCAGTGAAGCCCTTGTCCCGTGAATGAATAATAAAAACAGTATTAGCTTTAGAGGTGAAATTCTTCCTCTTGATAATTGTGGCTGAAAAAAAGCAAAAAAGAAACAGATCTCATGAAAAATCTTTAAAATTATGTGCCACATTCTCCTGAAATAAACAGATGTTAGAATTGGCAACCACCTGTGGTGGCACTGGAAAAATAAAAATAGTAATATTCTGCTGTAATGAATAGGAAAGGATCAAATATCAAATAAATTTGATTGTGATGCAAGATTCACCAACATCTGCTCAATGTGACACAGACGCACACCAACTTCACGTTGCCTCCTGTTTACCACTCGGTGATCACTACACTGCGTATCACCAGCGAACTAACCACTGAGTGGATGCAAACCTCAACGAGAGGCCAAAATGTGTGAGATTCTAGCACCAGTTAAAGGTAGTCTGTACCACTTAAAATCAGTCTGCAATGATTAAAGGGAAGCTGCATTGTGGCTGGAACAGGTATTAGAACTCATGCTCCAAATGATTCTGACCTGGGACAGACAGAAGATTGACACCACATGGGTGTCAAGCTTTTTAGACGCTGCACTGGATGCTATGATAGAGGGGATGTAAAGGAGGAGAGATGTTCTGTCCCTGCATTATGTCAAGAGGCCTTTAGACACAGGCTCAGATGGCAGTGTGACCAAATACCAATGGAGGTCAATGCAGGACTCAAGCCTGAAGACCTGATCCAATGTTGCAACAAGTTCAATAACCTCACACGTAGTGAAGGTTGCCGAAAACATCTTCAAATCCCACATCCTACCAACCTACAATCCTCAGACACAGCTCAATTTGCTAGAGCCCCATTATTTGCCAGCATCAATCTCTATCATTCAGGACATACAGAGGGCAGATATTGAGGATCAATGATCAGGGAGGAAGCTAAAAGTAGGACCTTGAAGTTACTAATCTCTGGATTACTGGATCTCTGGGGGAGATGGTGCCATAATGGTAACATCACTGGACTTGTAATCCAGAGGTCCAGGCGAATGCTCTGAGGACAAAATTGGCTTAAGGACAGGAAACAAAGAGTTGTCACAAATCATTATTTTTCAGACTGGAGGATGGTAGACAGTCGTGTTCCCCAAGGGTCAGTGCTTTTTTGCTATATATAAATGACTGGATCTTGGAATGCAGAATAAAATTTCAAAATTTGCTGATGATACCAAGCTTGGAGGAGTGGCAAATAGTGGCAACAATATGAATCACCTGCAATAGGACACAAATAGGATAGAAAAATGAGTAAACGAATGTTGGATAGATTTTAATACAGATAAGTGAGCGGTGATGCATTTTGGTAGAAGGGTTTGGGTGAGTCAATATAGACTAGAGTGTACAGGAGAGGAGAGACAGGCAGGTGCATGTGCGTCGATCTTTGAAGGTAACAGGACATATGGAGAGAGTGGACTTCATAAATAGAAGCATTAAGTACAAAAGCAAGGAAGTTATGCTGAACATTTAAAAATCTCTGGTTAGGCCCCAACTAGAGTATTGCATTCAGTTCTGGTCACCACACATTGGAATAGATGTGACAATCTTTGATAGAGTGCTGAGGAGATTTACCAGAATGGTTTGCATGGTTGGGGGATTTTAGTTACAAGGTTAGGTGGGAAAAGGTTGTGTTGTTCTCCTTGGAGCAAAGGAGATTGAGTGGGGATTTGATAGAGATGTATAAGCTTATGAATGGTTTGGATAGATAGACAAGGAAAAACTGCTCCCATTAGCTAATAGTATGAGGACTAGTGGACTCAGGTTTAACGTCTTGAGCAAGAAATGCAGAAGAAATGTGAGGAAGAATTCTTTTACGCAATGAGTAGTAATGACCTGGAAGTTGCTGTACACAGGAGTGGTGGAAGCAGTGATGATAAATGATTTCAAAAGGAAATTGGATGGGCAATTAGAACCATAGAGCCGTAGAAAAGTTACAGCACAGAAGGAGGCCATTCGGCCCATCTTGTCCATGCCAGCCTGAGGAAACCCAGGTGCCCTTTCTAATCCCAGCTTCCTGCACCCGGCCCATAGCCCTGCAGATTACGGCACTTAAGGTGCAGATCCAGATACTTTTTTAAAGAGTGTAGAGCTTCTGACTCTACCACCAATTTGGGCAGTGAATTCCAGACACCTAGTACCCTCTGTGTAAAAAAGTTCTTCCTCATGCCCCCTCACACCTACTGCCACTTATCTTGAATCTATGTCCCCGGTTCTAGAATTCTCCATCAAGGGAAACAATTTTATTCTGTCCACTCTATCTATTCCCCTCATAATTTTGTGCACCTCAATCATGTCACTTCTCAGCCTTCTTTGTTCTAAGGAAAACAACTCCAACCTATCCAATCTCTCCTCGTAGCTACACTTTTCTAACCCTGGCAACAATCTTGTAAAGCTCCTCTGCACCCTCTCCAGAGCTATTACGTCCTTCCTGTAATGTGGTGACCAGAACTGCACACAATACTCCAGTTGTGGCCTCACCAGTGTTCTATATAATTCCAACATTATATCCTTCCTTTTATATTCTATACCTCTGCTAATGAAGGATAGCATTCCATACGCCTTCTTTACAAGCTTGTCTACTTAAACTGCTGCCTTCAGGGACCTGTGTACTTGTACGCCAAGATCTCTCACTTCATCTACCCCACTTAGTATATCCCCATTTATTGTGTAATCCCTGTAACTGTTTGACCTCCCTAAATGTATGACCTTACACTTCTCTATGTTAAAATCCATCTGCCACTTTACCGGCCACTCCACCAACCCATCTATATCGTTTTGGAGATTATGGCTATCCTCTACACTATTCACTACTCGGCCAATCTTTGTGTCATCTGCAAATTTCCCAATCGTGCCCCCACATTCACGCCAAAATCGTTAATATATAACACAAACAGCAAGGGTTCCAACACCGAGCCCTGTGGAACACCACTTGAGATAACTAATCATTCGCAAGGGCATCTATCGACTATTACCCTTTGTTTCCTGTTACAAGGCCAAATTTTTATCCAGTTTGCCACATTACCCTGAATCCCATGGGCTTTTACTTTCCTGAACAATCTGCCATGTGGGACCTTGTCAAATGCCTTGCTAAAATCCATGTACACAACATCCACTGCACCACCTTCATCAACCATTCTTGTCACTTCCTCAAAGAATTCAATCAACTTTGTGAGGCAAGACCTTCCTTTAACAAATCCATGCTGACCATCTCTGACTAGTCCATGCCTTTCCACATGACAGTTAATCCTATCTCTCAGGATTGATTCTACTAATATGCTCACCAACGTAAAACTCATTGGCCTATAATTGTTTGGCATTTCCTTTGATCTCTTTTTAAACAATGGAACTTGCGTTTCTCCAGTCCTCCGGTACCTCCTCTGTATCTAGTGAAGAATGGAAAATCATCCTCAGAGCATCTGCTAACTTTTCCCTGACTTCCTTCAGCAGCCTTGGAAACAATCCATCTGGCCCTGGTGACTTATCAACTTTCAAGGATTTCAGCCCTTCGAGTACTTCCTCTCTCTTTATGACTATCCCGTCCAATATCTCGCAGTGTTTCTCCTGGACTACTATATCTACATCCTCCCTTTCCTTTGTAATTACGGAGACAAAATATTCATCCTAAACCCTTCCCACAGACCCTGCATTTACACACAAGTTTCCATCTTCATCTCTGATAGGTCCCACTTTTTCCTTAACTAACCTTTTAGCATGAATGTATTGGTAAAACATCTTTGGGTTATCTTTAACTTTACTTGCTAATCTTTTTTCATGCCCTCTCTTTGAATTTCTTATTTCCTTTTTTGCTTCATCCCTGCACTTCTTATATTTGTCTAGGCTATTTGCAGTGCTTAGTTCTTTGTGCCTATCGTACGCTTTCTTTACAACCAGGGGAGTCTAGATTTGGCAGTACCACTCTTATTTTTGTAGGGGACATGTCTACTTTGTACAATTAGGATCTTGCTTTTTAGTGCTTCCCACTGGTTTTCCACTGTTTTATCCTTCAGCAGTGCTGTCCAGGCCACCTCAGCCAAGTCCCTTATCATTTCAGCAAAATTTGCCTTCCCCCAGTTCAAGACTTTTACTCCTGCCTTATCTCTGTGCTATTCCATGGTAACGCTGAATCTAACTGAATTGTGATCATTGTCCCCGATATGGTCGCCAACTGTCACATCACTCACTTGCCCTTCTTCGTTCCCCAAGACTATGTCTAGAATTGCATGTCCTCTTGTTGGGTTTGTCACTGATTGGTTGAAAATATTTCCTGGACACGCTGCATGAATTTTTCTCCCTCAGTGCGCCTTATATTATTTGAAACAAAAATAAAAATACCTGGAAAAACTCAGCAGGTCTGGTAGCATCTGCAGAGAGGAACACAGTTAATGCTTCAAGTCCGTATGACTCTTCAACAGAACTAAGTAAAAATAGAAGAGAGGTGAAATATAAGCTGGTTTAAGGGGGGGTAGGACAAGTAGAGCTGGATAGAGGGCCAATGATAGGTGTAGATAGCCAAAAGATGTCATAGACAAAAGGACAAAGAGGTGTTGAAGGTGGTGATATTATCTAAGGAATGTGCTAATTAAGGGTAGAAAGCAGGACAAGCAAGGTGCAGAAAGCCCTAGTGGGGGTGGGGTGGGGTGAAGGAATCGAAAAAGGCTAAAAGGTAGAGATAAAACAATGGATGGAAATACATTTAAGAATAATGGAAATAGGTGGGAGAAGAAAAATCTATATAAATTATTGGAAAAAAAGGGGGGCATCAGAAAGGGGGTGGGGATGAAGGAGAGAGTTCATGATCTAAAACTGTTGAACTCAATATTCAGTCCGGAAGGCTGTAAAGTGATTAGTCGGAAGATGAGGTGCTGTTCCTCCAGTTTGCGTTGAGCTTCATTGGAACAATGCTTGCATTACCCAGACCTCCCTGTCGTTTGCCATTGCAACACTCCACCCTGCTCTCATGCCCACATGTCCGTCCTTGGCCTGCTGCATTGTTCCAGTGAAGCTCAATGCAAACTGGAGGAACAGCACCTCATCTTCCGACTAGGCACTTTTATCTGCCATCTCGCTTCAAGCAATTTAATATGAGATAATCTTGATATTTAAGTAGATAATACAGTGGAACATTAAAGTTCATACATATATATTCATATTCCATGTAAGAGCAAGAGAGAGAAAATGCAATCATAAGTCACAGATTGTGGAAAATAAACATTGCTCCAGCAAAAATGGGGTCTGTTTGAACACAGCACTGAGTTTAAATGGCCATGCTGAGTTTGCATTTCTTCCGCATGTGAGTCACATTCTTCACACTTTTCCCGACTGGCAAAAATAGGATCTTTTGGAAATGGGGGCAGAACTTTCAGATCCCTGGTTCCGGTGCCACTTTGGATAAGCAGCAGAGTTTCCATGTCTTTGCGAAAATTTGGGCCTAAGTCTGAATCATGTGATACATTGCATAATTTCCTCTCCATCGTTGTATACAGAAAACTTAATCACAACCACTTAAAGACGTACAACAACATATCCCCATTTTTCAAATAAATGACTCCTTCCTACAAATAAATGTAATTATTAACAATGCATGGAAATGTTTATTTACACATTGCAAAGTTATGAGCTAAGAATCCCATTGACTTATAAGTCTCTGCAGTGTAATTTTGGCCTGCTAATGTGCATTGGCTTAGTCACTCTAATGTTATGTAATGAGGTTGTTGGATTTTCTCACAGTGGTCTGTGGGAGTGTCATGCTTGGATGTTGCTTTGGATTTTATCTTGGATTTTGTCCTGGATGCAACAGAGTTACATGGTGGCTGAGGACTTGGTATTTCCCTGATTTGTTCTCTGTACCATTTCACAGTTGCCCCCTTGGGAGTGATGACCTCATATGATCTTGGCTCTGGACAGACCCTTGTCACTTCAGCTAGTTGCCATGTATCTTCAATGGGATGCTGAATTTGAATCTGTTGTCCTATTGTAATACTTGGCTTTTATTCCTGTCATGCATGTCTCTCATCCTCCCCAGTTTTTTCAAAACTTCTTCTCTGGCTTCTGAAAGGGTAATTTGATGAAAACTAGGTAGATTTGTTTGCACTGCTCTGCCAAACATGAATTCCATGAATGATGGAATGATTGCACTTAAAGGTGTTGCCCTGTGGTGTAGCATTGCAATGTGTAAAATTGTGTTTGCTCTATCTGCACTTTAGAAGTAAAGATTTCACCATGCAAATCATTCTTTCAGCCTTCCCTTTAGACATAAAGCAGTGCAGTGAAGAAGTAGTATGATCTATTCCCCAATTCTTACAATGGCTTCCCAGTAAATTGAGGACCGTTATCTGAGATTATCTCTCTCAGTGCCCCAAATAAACTGAAAATAGAACTTAGAGCGTGGGCTACAGCTGTGCTTGATGCATTGTGAAATTGATGGATGAAAGGATACTTAGAAAAATAATCAGTGACAACTAAGAAATCATTCCTGTGGACATGGAAGAGGTCAGAAGAAATCTTGACCCAAGGATGAGCAGGAATTTTGTGTGGTAAAAGTGATTCCTTGTGCTGATTTGGCATATTTTCCTGACATGCCTTATGCTTCTTATCTGTGGCTTCAATGCCTTTGTTCATACATGGCCAAAAGACTGTTTCCTCCTGTAGCTGTAGATTAATAGGTTAATAGTTATGCTAATGAGACCATGATGTCAATGATGATGTAAGCATGACATCAAGAGTCAGATGACCAAAAAGCTCTAAGAGATTAAATCGCAGAACAGACTGTGCCCAGGAAACCATGTGCTTGCTTACCTTGAGGCCTTTGTAAATAGTTCTTAATAAATAGTTTCAAGAAAAATTATATACCGACTATCTCAAGTCAATCATAGAATAAATAAAGCCTCATCAAGGTATGGTAAGACTCAAAAACATGAAGGCAGTTATGGAGGCCAAAGTTTAAGAAACTGAGGCCACAGGTTGGTAACCCATTGGGTGAGACCTTGGAACAGGTTGATTTTGCAATGATGAAGAACAAAACCAAAAAGTACCTCGTTAATAGGACAATGAGACATGCAAAACAAAAACAGAATTACCTGGAAAAACTCAGCAAGTCTGGCAGCATCGGCGGAGAAGAAAAGAGTTGACGTTTCGAGTCCTCATGACCCTTCGACAGAACTTCATCAGTTTTGTTGAAGGGTCATAAGCACTCGAAACGTCAACTCTTTTCTCCTCCGCTGATGCTGCCAGACCTGCTGAGTTTTTCCAGGTAATTCTGTTTTTGTTTTGGATTTCCAGCATCCGCAGTTCTTTGTTTTTATCAATGAGACATGCATATTGTTGACAACTACTAAAAAGCCACTATCCCTTCCAGAGCCCTTTCAACACATCAAGACTTTGCAGCAAGGACAACAGTGGGAGATCTGGAAGAGACAGTTCAAAAGGTGCCAAACGGCTTCAGGTTTACAAGGAAAAGCACAGAAACACCAGGATCTGTACCTTTATTTGTGCAATTGAGGCCATAGCTGATAATGTCCTAAGGCAACAAGGCATCAAGGAGAACTCAGCATCCTGCGACAAGATTATGGAGTCTTCAATAAGTACTTCAGCGCTAAGAGGAATCTAGTCATTGAAATAGCAAGATTCAACTAGAGGAGCCAAAGGCCAGGTGAATCCATTGATTCTTTCACTAACGATTTATATCGATTGCCTAGTACTTACCATTATGGGACCTTAAAACATGAGTTAATTTGCAACCCCATCATAGTCTGTGTACTTGAAGATGCACTGTCAGATCTTTTGCAATCCAAAGAGGGTTTCACCTTAACAGATTGCAATGCAGGCGGAATTGCAGTGGCAGAATTTGGATGTAATTCTGGAGATGTCAAGGCTCAGGAGGGGTTAATTTGATATGTAGGCCCAAAGTTGGGAGTCTCGCCTACCGAAAGGCCTAAGACAAAGCCTGCTAAAATCACCAACGGGCCGGGGAGAGCCATTCCAGTTACGTTACAATACTCCAGGTGTGGTGCCAAAAGATAACACCCCTGCGAAGACTGCCCAGCAGTGGACCCAAATGCTTTCTTTGTGGCAAGACCAGGCATTTTAAACAGTTCTACATGACTGAAGGGATGAAAGCTCGAACATGTTCCCAATCATTTTAAGGTCCAGGAAATAGGGAATACACCATTCTAACCTGATGAGTTCCTAAGAGAATTTGAAGATTCCAAAAAACATGAATGGCCTGTGGAGTTGGAGGTCCAAGGAAAGATACAGAAAAGAATTTAAACTGGACACCAGAACAAGGGTTGCAGTCTTGTCAGACAAATTGGACTGGTTTCAGAACTGGCTTAAGGAACTAAAAATCCGACCATCCAACTTAAAGCTACAAGGGCCAGGAGGCACAGATCTCAAAGTGAAGGGTCAGTTTACTACAACACTTCAGCATAAAGATACAGAAATTAACAAAACCCTTTACGTCTTACAGAACCAGTAAATTTCTCTGCACAACAGGTCAATGTGTTTAAGACTTGAGTGGAATCATCCTAGATTTGCACAAAGTGCAGTGATGGGCGGGAAAAAAGTCATTTTACCTGCTGGATGCAATGGTGGGTTTTCGCACTGTATCATCCCATTCCCACCTCAATCATTATGCAGCCACAGGAAACGCACCATCTTGTTGGCGGGTGGCCTTCGATTTGCCCGCCTTGTTTGTACCTCGCCACTTCCTCACTTGGGGCATCATATTTAATCTGCAGCCACATGCAACCTCTCAATGCTTGCAGTAAAGACATGGCCCCAAAACCCAAGGAGAGTGCAGCCCCTCGATTTAGTGATGCATCCCTGGGATGCCTTCTATTTGCCGTGGAGGTCCGCCACGATGTCCTCCACCCCCTCTCTGGCCGCAGGAGGCCCATCAGGCTCACCACTCTGGCTTGGGAGGCGGTGACTGAGGTGATCAATGCCAATGCTGCACACAAGATGTCAGCCATCCAGTGCAGAAAGAGAATGAATGATTTCATCCATGCCGCCAGGATAAGGCAGCCATTTTATCATTCTAAACTCATACACTACAAGGCCATCACACATTCATTGGCATCTCACTCACTGCCAGCTCACGGGACATCACCACTCACTCTCTCACACACCCTCACATCTCCATCTGGCCTCATCTCCTCTGGAGACTGCCTCTTCAGCCCTCACCATCTAGAGGTCAGTTGCACAGATCAACCACACACACCCTTGGATACCCCCCTTCCCCAATACAGCCCTCAACCCTGTAGCCTCTCCCCTTGCCTGAGGACACTTCTCTCCTTCCCCCAAGGAAGCACTAGCCCTGCAGCCGTTGAAAAGCCATCCCTGCCTTATGGCTGGTCTGGTAGGTAGCGACCTGCCTGTGAGCCCTTCTAAAAGTGATGTATTGCCTGCAAAGCCTGGCACTGATGACTGCAAGTGCTGCCCGAAGTATGGAAGGCAAAGAAACCCCGAAGTCCTGAGTGAACTGCAGGTTGCCAGGTCCACGTTGTTTATGTACAGTTGTGAAACATGTCAGTGTGCAATCACGCCAAAATGCCTGGATGATCCAGTACGGGGGGATGATTCCGGCAGGAAGGGCTTATAATGAGATGCTAAAGTATTGAAATTAGGTTTCCAGCATGCAGCAACAGGAAATGTGGCCCACCATTGATGGGGGGAGTGGATAATTGCAAACTGGCTTCACGACAGCGTGAAAGCGATTTTTGGCTTTTTCGCCATATTGTCCCCCAACCCCCACTCGCCATAATGCCTGATGCCCACGGGGCTGGAAAATTCCAGCCTTGGTCTTATAAGAAGATTGAGGAAATATTAAAGACCAAAATTTGTCTACTTGGCCCACTGAACACACCAATAATATTGATCAACAATTGCTGGCCAACAGTAAGTTATAACTCACACTTCAATCTCACCAGCAGGTCATAGATACACTCAAGTTACCTTTCAGTAAAGAAGCAGAGACCCAAACTACAGAGCTTCTACAGCTGAAGAGTACCATGCAGGAATTTCATAAGAGCATAAGAAATAGGAGCAGTAGGCCATTCGGCCCCTCAAGCCTTCCCCACCATTCAATAATAGCTGACCTGCCCCAGGCCAGTTACTCATAGCCCTCAACTCCCCGATATTTTAAAAACCTATCCACCTCCTCTTTAAATACTTCCAGTGATCTAGCCTCCACAACTCTCTGGGGTAGAGAATTCCAGACATTCACAACCCTCTGAGAGAAGAAATTCTTTCACATCTCAGTTTTAAGTGAGTGTCCACTTGTTCTGTAACCATGTCCCCTAGTTCGAGATTCCCTCACTAGTGGAAACATCTTCTCAACAACTACCCTGTCAAGCCCCCTCAGAATCTTGTACATTTCAATAAGATCACCCCTCATTCTTCTAAACTCTGATGAATAAAGGCCTAACCTGTTTAGCCATTCTTGATAAATCAATCCCTTCATCCCAGGAATCAGCCTAGTGAATTCTATTTTACTTCCAATACCAGTATATCCTTTCTTAGATACGGGGACCAAAACTGTACACAGTACTCCAGGTGCGACCTCACCAACACCCTGTACAATTCAAACAAGTCTTCCCTATTTTTAAATTCCAAACCCCTAGCAATACAGGCCAAAATTCCATTTGCCTTTTTAATTACTTGCTGCACCTGCATGCTAGCTTTTTGTGTTTCATACACAAGAACACCCAGGCCCCCCTGTGCTACACTTTTTTGGAATCTCTCCCCATTTAGATAATAGTCTGTCTTTTGATTCTTCCTATCAAAGTGCATGATCTCACACTTTCCAACATTGAGCTCCATCTACCAAGTTCTGGCCCACTCACTCAACCTGTCTATATCCCCCTGCAGATTCCTGATGTCCTCATCACAACATGCCCTCCCACCTATTTTTGCATTATCAGCAAAGGTTGATACATTACACTCTGCCCCTTCATCTAAGTCATTAATATAGATAGTAAATAATTGGAGCTCTAGGACTAATCCTTGTGGCACTCCACTAGTTACGTCTTTCCAAGCTGAAAAAGCCCCATTAATCCCGACTCTTTGTCTTCTGTATGTTAACCAATCCTCAATCCATTCTAAAACATCACCCCCAATATTGTGAGTTCCTATCTTGTACAATAACCTTTTATGTGGCACCTTATCGAATGCCTTCTGGAAATCCAAATATGCTACAACTACCAGTTCCCCTTTATCAACTTTGCTTGTTATATCCTCAAAGAACTCTAGCAAATTTGTCAAACATGATTTCCCTTTCACAAAACCATATAGACTCTGCTTGATTACGTTAAGCTTTTCTAAATGTCCTGTTATTTCTTCCTTAATAATGGATTCTAGCATTTTCCCAACAACCAATGTTAGGCTGACTGGCCTATAGTTTCCTACTTTTTGTCTCCCTCTTCTTGAACAGGGGCATCACATTAGCAGTTTTCCAATCTGCTGGGACCCTCCCGGAATCAAGTGAGTTCTGGAATATTTTGACCAGTGCCTCCATTATATCTTCCTTTAAAACCCTTGGATGCATTTAGGTCCTGGCAACTTGTCTGCCTTTTGTCTCATGAGTTTGTCAAATACTTTGTCCCTTGTGACTTTTACAAGATCTTTCCTCCCATTAGCTCCTTGCTTATCTGATATCTTTGGAATGTTTATAGTGTCCTCCACTGTGAAGACCGATGCAAAATATTGGTTTAAATGACCTGCCATTTACCTGTTCCCCATTATCAATTCTCCAGTTACATCCTCCAAGGGTCCCAAGCTCACTTTAGCCACTCCCTTTCTTTTTATATACCAGCAGAAGCTCTTGCTGTTTGTTTTTATATTTCTTGCCAATTTACTTTCATAATTAATTTTATCCGACTTTATTAGCTTTTTAGTCATCTGCTGCTGGTTCCTAAAAAATTCCCAATCCTTTGGCCTACTGCTGTTTTTCATCTTAGCTTTTGATTGGATTCTCTCCCGGATCCAGATCCAGTTTTGGAGGCTTATTTATTTATTCCATTTTTGAAAATCACCACCACCTGGAAGTTCCCCTCCAAGCCACTCACCATTCTGACTTGGAAATATATCGCTGTTCCTTCTCTGTTGCTGGAACTCCTTCCCTAACAGCACTGTGGGTGTATCTACACCACATGGATTGCAGCAGTTCAAGAAGGCAGCTCACCACTATCTTCTGATAGGGATGGGTATTAAATGCTGGCCCAGCCAGCGAAGCCCACATCCCATAAATGAATTTAAATAAAGATGGTACAATCCTATCTCCTCACGCTGACACTCGGATCCCATTGCCTACAGCGGAGCAGCCTCCCACTGAAGCAAGCATGGGAATGATACCACTACCTACAAGAAGTGCAATTCCTTACTGAAGAGTAGTAGGGAAGTCGTCTTTTCTTCGTATCCTGCATTGTCTTCAGGGTGTTGTTTGTTCTTCTTTCTGCCTACCAGGTTTACTCAGGTATTGAACACTCTTTTCATTGTCAAAGCAGTAGTGAATGATAGAGCAGCAAAATTCTTCTTTGAAACTGAAAGTGCTTCATTTTTTCAAGCCTTTCCGCAGTGTGCAAAGCAGAAGAAGAAGATTACAGAGAGAACATCAGTTTTGTTCTCTTCCTTTTCAAGGGTGCGATTGTCCAAGTCCTGAAGATTTCTCTATTGAATCAGCTTTTCCTTGATTGGTTTTCACTTCTTTACAGTCAGTTTGTTATAAGGGTCATAGCCTGGGTATCAGCAGTTGTGAAAAGCTGCTATCCCATTCCACCAATGTGTTTGCAGTCCACAGAGAAGATAAGGAGATGCATAAGTCCACAATGCCCCCAAGAGAGCCAAGAACATTTTTGCAGATTGAAGCCTTTGGTGACAGTGACTTGCAAGCAGGGGAAGTAGGAGCTGGATGGAAACTGTAAACAGTACAGGAGGTTTATAGATGTTGGGAATGTAATGTAAATAGTTTAACAGAAGAATGTATCAGTTTTGAGATTATACTTGGGGGGGGGGGTAGATGTAGATTGCTGATTGATGCCATAATCTGCATAGTTCGTGTGGAAGTTCGCTGCATGCGCTAATAACCTCACCAATATGGTATCCAGCATGACCCATCCCAGAAGTGTGCATGTCTGCCTCAGAAGCCATTTTGAACCTCAAACTATGCCCAAGCAACAGGCACTTTTAATTCAAATCTGATGTTGCATATTTTTGAATTTCACATTCAATAAAACGCATAGCAATGCTACATAAATGAGGTGCTTGATATTACTTACACCATGACAGGAATAACATCAGGCATCTGTTTTTGGTCACTTTCATTAACAAATGCAAGTGTGCCAAACACACTCAGTCGTTGTTAGACTATAATTTTTGGCACAGCACAGTGTAATACAACATGTCAGCTTGTTGGAATCGTATCAGAATCATACTAATTTGTCTAAATTCAGACACAAATTATTTTAAGAGTTGTGAACCCAGGGGTATTAGGTACAAGTTAAAGTTTATTGAACCATGTAGTCCCTCAGCACTACATGTAGTGAACACTCATGAATCATCTTTTTCACTGTATGGCATTAAATGATTGCAACACAAACACATGTAACATCAGAGTCTAGAAACTGATTGGAAACATACAAAGCTATCCAACTTCTTAGACCAGATGGTGCTTGAAGTGGTTAGTTTATTGATGATATAACTATGCACATGTGAAAAAAAAGAGAAACAATTCTGTGCTTGGTTGGAGTTTCTTATATAATATATATAATACATTGCTTACAAGTGAAACTTAATGGCTTCTTTGCTTCATAGCCTATTGCCTTATTTTGTTCTCTCAGAAATCTTTTAATTGTAGTGTCTGAAAAGGCAAGAATTACAGCTTCAGAATGCAATTTATGTAAGAAAATAAAATAAATTATTTTGTACCATATTAGCAAAGTTTTGTTTTGTAACTCTTCTACCCTGTTCTTGTTCATTTCTCCTCACTCTAGGATTTCCTTGTCTGCTCCATTTCACAGCAGACAGGCTAGTCAGTGATTTTATGCCTGCTTGTTGCCAATGGCATTCTTTAGAATGTCATCAGAGAAACACAAAGATGTTCTTCTCTTTGCTGTGGTGGAGCATTTAATCTTTTGTTGGTACCTCCACCAATTGCCTGACAGACTTAAAGGCATTTTCTATGTCAGGAATTGCAACAGTGGCCTAATGCTGATTACTAATACACTGATCTGTATCTTTATGTCGCACCACTTATGAATTATAAACAAGATAATTGCCATTCATTAATTTTACACTAGCCATCTTTGACAGGAGACAAGATTTGATAAAATAAAAGAACAACTTTTAGAGTGTATATTTTCCTGCTTGCTTGACGTGTGAGTTTCAGTGTATAATTTCTTTTTTTCTGTAAGACCGATTTATAAGTAATTCTGATCTTCTCCTGTATCGTGCCACAAAATGAGAAACAGACATTTTAAAAAAGGTCCTGAAGCATAATTCTGAAGGGATTAATATGTACAAATTGGAGATTAAATGGAGCTGAATTGAATTGTTAAAGGTCTGTTGATAAATGACTGAATTTAGGCTTGCAACTATGTCCAACCTTCGAAGACTGAAGTGACTAATCTGCTTACACAAAATACTGGACATACAGTTTTTACTTTAATACTTCTGAGGCTATAAATTAAGATAGAATTACATTAACAGATGCATTTAATATTTACTAGAACAGACTTGATTTCCATTTAATTTTGTTGTGTCACTAGGCCACAGGTTGTCTAATTGCCAGAACACTGAAACTTTTACTGACAGCTACCATTCAGATACAATTATCTTACTATATTAATCTACCTAGTTTTGGAGGTTTGTAGCAGAAGTATGTGCAAGTCATAAAACAAAGTTAGTGTAAGTGGTTGCAAATGTTACCACATCAGAATTTTTGGAATCTATTAGAACTTTTAAAATGAAACTTGCTACAGATCATTTTGGAGGGCAATGAAAGCTGGGAGAAATTATTTTTTCTTTACTGATCCACGAACAGTTGAAAGTTAAAACCAGCGGTCTATGGATCTTTGCCACTTAGATTGTTCAAGAATAAAGAACAGGAAATATTTAAATATACAAACAAGAGGAAACATAAATAATGATACTGAACCAATGCTAGTAGTGCCACACTATACTTTTAGTTCTGGGGTTTGAGTTTGAATCAAGCACAGTAAAATATAGACACTGGTTTGCAATTCCAAATGTTGGTAATTCTTGTTCATATTCCTTATTGTAAATTAAACTGTTTCAGAGAAATGATTAAAAACTACAGCCATTTGGAATAATGCCTTCTGCACTCTATAGGATATGTGAAACTTTAAATTCACTTTGTACTCGTATCTTATGCAACTGATGCTATAATTTGTGGACCATTTTGATAAAAATATTTGGTGGAAAAATAATGGAACATTTTACAATGAACCATTAATTTTATCTGGCTTTGCATAAAGCCAAATGCTGTAGTTTGATAAGCAAATATCCTCACATTTGTATTTTAAGTTAAACACATGCCAAGCCTACTGGCAAAATATTTATAACCTACAATTTTACTGAGTGTAATCTTGAATCAGTTTTAACGCCATGTGATATTTATTATGCTCATTGCACATTAGTGTTAACAGGGGCATACTTCTTCTGTAACTTTCAACAACACCCCAGCACGAGGTCGTTCTAATTGGAGCGTAGATCTATGGTAATGGTTCATAGACGGTCCTTCGTGAATATCATCTTTCTCCCATAAGGATAGAATATCAAAGCAAATGGGACCATGGGTAATGTTGTGCTGCTGGGGTTATTGCTTAAGAGTAGAGCACAAGAATTTTGAGTGTTCTCGAAAATGCAGCTTTACCAGTAAATTAACTCAACGGTGGGGTAACTTACGTGTTAAAAATTTTTCATCCCCCTCTTGCTTTCAGATTTGTCAATGAATCATTTGTAATTTTTAAAGCAATTTCTGAAACACTAATTGTAATATTCTCTTCTAAATTAATTTTTTAAGCAGGTTTTGTCACCATGCATTGCACATTATACAATGGATTTTCAAATCCTGTTGCTCCTCCTGAATCTGATGATTGGTTGCTCATAAGGTGGTTCCATTAAGCCCTGAGCCCAATCTTACCTTCTACTCCCAGCAACAATGGGGTTTTGATCCATCATTCCTTCATCCTTCAGCGGAACATTTTTCTTCCTTTCTCTTCACTAAGTCAACAGGATCTCTATTCCCCAGTCAATTGACTCTTCCTGTCTCCAGATATATTCCTATTGCATCACAATAGAGCATCTCCCCCCTTTCCCCTTCTCCTGCAACAGGTATTTTACTTTCTTCCCATTATTGGATTTGTTTATATTATACTTTGCCCTATCCCAATATATCTCTCCCTCTTTCTCCCTTCAATAAGTGTAGTGGTTATGTTACTGAACTAATAATCTAAAGAACAAAAATTTAATTCTCACCATGAATGTTTGTCAATTCAAATTCAGTTAAATACATAAATCTGGAAATAAAAAAGACTTGCATTTATATAGCACTTTTCATGATTACCAGGCATAACAAAGAGCTTTACAGCCAATGAAGTAATTTTTGAAGTGCAGTCAGTGTTGTAATGTTGGAAACGCAGCAGTCAATTTGTATTTAGCAAATTCCCAACAATCAGCAATATGATAATTACCAGATAACCTGTTTATTTGTGATGTTGATTGAGAGATAAACAGAGGCCAGTACAGCAGGGATATCTCCCCTTCCCTTCCTCGAAATATTGGCATGGGATGTTTTACATCTACCAAAACAGGCAGATGCAGCCTTGGTTTAACACCTCATCTGAAAAAGCAGCACCTCCAACAATGCTCCCTCACTGCAATCGAGTGTCAGGTTTGCATTCAAGCCCTGAAGTAGGACTTGAATCTTGAACATTGTGAGTGTGCTACTGGGGTGACACTTATCAAATACACAACTTACAAATAAAAAGCTGGCATCAGTAAAAGTCACCAAAAACTTGCCGTATTGTTGTAAAAAAAACTCAACAGGTTTATTCAGCCTTACCCAATCTAGCCTATGCGATTCCAGGCTCACAGCAATGTGGATGACTCTTAAGCGCCCTCTGAGGTAACCAAGCAAGCCACTTAGTTGTATGAAAACTTTTCAAAGAGAAAGAATAATAAACCCAAACAGAGTACTTAGATGAGACACAACAAAGGCACTCCCAGCCCAATTAAACCTGCAAGGTCCTCCTCACTAACATCTGGGGATTGAAAGAACTGTTCCAAAAGACTATATAGTCTGATATAGTTATACTTGTGCAATAAAATTTACCAGCCAATGTTCCAGACTGCTCTGGAATATACCTGGATATAATTTCTCCCACTGGCAGGTGGCATACAGTCAGGTGGAAGTGACCATGGGAGTTCTCAATATTGAATTCAAGTCACCATAGGCAACGTAATTTCCTGCTGATGATCACCACCTGTAGAATTACTCAGTACTTTCTAGTTTGAACATTACTTGAAGGAACTACTAGGGAAGCAATAGATTGTAAAACAAAAACAAAAACAGAATTACCTGGAAAAACTCAGCAGGTCTGGCAGCATCGGCAGAGAAGAAAAGAGTTGACGTTTCGAGTCCTCATGACCCTTCGACAGAATACAATAGATTGTATTCTGGTTGGGGACTCCAATATTCATCACCATTCTATCACTGCCATTCACCAAGCTGACATAGCTAAGAGTGATCAGCACTCTATCCTTGTGGAGGCAAAATCCCTCCTGCGCACTGAAGTCTCCCTCCATCATTTTCTGTAGGATTTACCACAGTGTTAAGTGGGATAGATTAAGCACAGTTGCATCTCTGTAATCTTGTCCACCTTAAGAACCCCTAAGATCTTTGTGCACCTCTAATTCTGGCCTTTTTCACATACCCAATTTTAAACACACCAACTTTGAAACCTGTGACTTCAGCTGCTTAGATTCTAAGCTCTGGAATTCCCTCCAAAAACCCACCTCTCTATCTCTCCCTCTCATCCAATACATTCCTGGAAACATAGCTCTATTACCAAGGTTTTGGTCATCTGTTCTAATATGTTCTGATGTAACACTGTATCAAATTTTGTTTGACAGCACTCCAGTTTTACTATGTTAATTGTGCTATATAAGTACAAGTTGTTGTCATTGATCTAGCAGATGAAAACTGGGCATCCATGAGGTACAATAGGCCATTAGCAGCAGAATTGTTCTCCACCACATTCTGTAACCTCTACGGCCTGGCAGATCCTTCAATCCTGTATTAGCATGAAGCCAAATGATGAACCCTGATTCAATGAGAATTTGATAACTGCAAGATTAGCTAGCAATAAATGGAACAGCAAGGCTGAACAATCATATACTTCCACAACAAAAACAAAAACAGAATTACCTGGAAAAACTCAGCAGGCCTGGCAGCATCGGCGGAGAAGAAAAGAGTTGACGTTTCGAGTCCTCATGACCCTTCGACAGAACTTGAGTTCGAGTCCAAGAAAGAGTTGAAATATAAGCTGGTTTAAGGTGTGTGTGTGTGGGGCGGAGAGAGAGAAAGAGAGAGAGGTGGAGTGGGGGTGTGGTTGTAGGGACAAACAAGCAGTGATAGAAGCAGATCATCAAAAGATGTCAACAACAATAATACAAAAGAACACATAGGTGTTAAAGTTAAAGTTGGTGATATTATCTAAACAAATGTGCTAATTAAGAATGGATGGTAGGGCACTCAAGGTATAGCTCTAGTGGGGGTGGGGAGAGCATAAAAGATGTAAAAAAAAAAATAAATAAATAAATATTTTTTTTTTCCTTTTTCTCTTTTTATAATGGAAATAGGTGGGAAAAGGAAAATCTATATAATTTATTGGAAAAAAAGAAAAGGAAGGGGGAAACAGAAAGGGGGTGGGGATGGGGGAGGGAGCTCACGACCTAAGGTTGTTGAATTCAATATTCAGTCCAGATGGCTGTAAAGTGCCTAGTCGGAAGATGAGGTGTTGTTCCTCCAGTTTGCGTTGGGCTTCACTGGAACAATGCAGCAAGCCAAGGACAGACATGTGGGCAAGAGAGCAGGGTGGAGTGTTAAAATGGCAAGCGACAGGGAGGTTTGGGTCATTCTTGCGGACAGACCGCAGGTGTTCTGCAAAGCGGTCGCCCAGTTTACGTTTGGTCTCTCCAATGTAGAGGAGACCACAATGGGAGCAACGAATGCAGTATACTAAGTTGGGGGAAATGCAAGTGAAATGCTGCTTCACTTGAAAAGAGTGTTTGGGTCCTTGGACGGTGAGGAGAGAAGCAGTGAAGGGGCAGGTGTTGCATCTTTTGCGTGGGCATGGGGTGGTGCCACAGGAGGGGGTTGAGGAGTAGGGGGTGATGGAGGAGTGGACCAGGGTGTCCCGGAGGGAGCGATCCCTACGGAATGCCGATAGTGGGGGTGAAGGGAAGATGTGTTTGGTGGTGGCATCATGCTGGAGTTGGCGGAAATGGCGGAGGATGATCCTTTGAATGCGGAGGTTGGTGGGGTGATAAGTGAGGACAAGGGGGACCCTATCATGTTTCTGGGAGGGAGGAGAAGGCGTGAGGGCAGATGCGTGGGAGATGGGCCAGACACGGTTGAGGGCCCTGTCAACGACCGTGGGTGGAAAACCTCGGTTAAGGAAGAAGGAGGACATGTCAGAGGAACTGTTTTTGAAGGTAGCATCATCAGAACAGATGCGACGGAGGCGAAGGAACTGAGAGAATGGGATGGAGTCCTTACAGGAAGCGGGGTGTGAGGAGCTGTAGTCGAGATAGCTGTGGGAGTCGGTGGGTTTGTAATGGATATTGGTGGACAGTCTATCACCAGAGATTGAGACAGAGACGTCAGGGAAGGGAAGGGAAGTGTCAGAGATGGACCACGTGAAAATGATGGAGGGGTGAAGAGTGGAAGCAAAATTAATAAATTTTTCCAAGTCCCGACGAGAGCATGAAGCGGCACCGAAGTAATCATCGATGTACCGGAGAAAGAGTTGTGGAAGGGGGCCGGAGTAGGACTGCAACAAGGAATGTTCCACATACCCCATAAAGAGACAGGCATAGCTGGGGCCCATGCGGGTACCCATAGCCACACCTTTTATTTGGAGGAAGTGAGAGGCGTTGAAGGAGAAATTGTTCAGCGTGAGAACAAGTTCAGCCAGATGGAGGAGAGTAGTGGTGGATGGGGATTGTTCGGGCCTCTGTTTGAGGAAGAAGCTAAGGGCCCTCAGACCATCCTGGTGGGGAAGGAGGTGTAGAGGGATTGGACGTCCATGGTGAAGAGGAAGCAGTTGGGGCCAGGGAACTGGAAATTGTTGATGTGACGTAAGGTGTCAGAGGAATCACGGATGTAGGTGGGAAGGGACTGGACAAGGGGAGAGAGAACGTAGTCAAGATAATGAGAAATGAGTTCTGTGGGGCAGGAGCAAGCTGAGACGATCGGTCTACCGGGGCCCCCCGCTTCCTGTAAGGACTCCATCCCATTCTCTCAGTTCCTTCGCCTCCGTCGCATCTGTTCCGATGATGCTACCTTCAAAAACAGTTCCTCTGACATGTCCTCCTTCTTCCTTAACCGAGGTTTTGACAGGGCCCTCAACCGTGTCCGGCCCATCTCCCGCGCATCCGCCCTCACGCCTTCTCCTCCCTCCCAGAACCATGATAGGGTCCCCCTTGTCCTCACTTATCACCCCACCAGCCTCCGCATTCAAAGGATCATCCTCCGCCATTTCCGCCAACTCCAGCATGATGCCACCACCAAACACATCTTCCCTTCACCCCCCCATCGGCATTCCGTAGGGATCGCTCCCTCCGGGACACCCTGGTCCACTCGTCCATCACCCCCTACTCCTCAACCCCCTCCTGTGGCACCACCCCATGCCCACGCAAAAGATGCAACACCTGCCCCTTCACTTCCTCTCTCCTCACCGTCCAAGGACCCAAACACTCCTTTCAAGTGAAGCAGCATTTCACTTGCATTTCCCCCAACTTAGTCTACTGCATTCGTTGCTCCCAATGTGGTCTCCTCTACATTGGAGAGACCAAACGTAAACTGGGCGACCGCTTTGCAGAACACCTGCGGTCTGTCCGCAAGAATGACCCAAACCTCCCTGTCGCTTGCCATTTTAACACTCCACCCTGCTCTCTTGCCCACATGTCTGTCCTTGGCTTGTTGCATTGTTCCAGTGAAGCCCAACGCATACTGGAGGAACAATACCTCATCTTCCGACTAGGCACTTTACAGCCATCCGGACTGAATATTGAATTCAACAACCTTAGGTCGTGAGCTCCCTCCCCCATCCCCATCCCCTTTCTGTTTCCCCCTTCCTTTTCTTTTTTTCCAATAAATTATATAGATTTTCCTTTTCCCACCTATTTCCATCATAAAAAGAGAAAAAGGAAAAAAAAATTATTTATTTATTTATTTATTTATTTTTTACATCTTTTATGCTCTCCCCACCCCCACTAGAGCTATACCTTGAGTGCCCGACCATCCATTCTTAATTAGCACATTTGTTTAGATAATATCACCAACTTTAACTTTAACACCTATGTGTTCTTTTGTATTATTGTTGTTGACATCTTTTGATGATCTGCTTCTATCACTGCTTGTTTGTCCCTACAACCACACCCCCACTCCACCTCTCTCTCTTTCTCTCTCTCCGCCCCACACACACACACCTTAAACCAGCTTATATTTCAACTCTTTCTTGGACTCAAACTCAAGTTCTGTCGAAGGGTCATGAGGACTCGAAACGTCAACTCTTTTCTTCTCCGCCGATGCTGCCAGGCCTGCTGAGTTTTTCCAGGTAATTCTATTTTTGTTTTTGTTTTGGATTTCCAGCATCCGCAGTTTTTTTGTTTTTATATACTTCCACAATCCCATTTTTTACAGCCAAGCAGTGGCCATGGTGCTTCAGTAGTCAACAAAACCCTTGAATCAGGGTGCTTGATCCTTTGAGTGTGGGGATAATCGTTCACCAGGCTACATGCATTACCATGAATGACCCTCATTCAGGTCTTTTAGGTGAACTACTGGTGCTCAGGGACAGCATCCAGGGCAAGTGGGTGGGACAGGGGGGTTGGGGGGCTTGCTAGTGGTGGGATGAGTGGAGGTGAAATAAAGAGTCACTGAATAGACAGTTGTGGGCCTGAAGACCTTTGTGGGTCTAAGAGTGCTCCTCATTCATGCTCCACCTGACAAAAAGCATTGTAAAAAAGCTTTTGAGGCTGTTTCCTCTGCTAGTCTTTGGAATGGTCTCTGGTTAGGCCAGGCAACAACTGATAACGATGGGTGGCACGGATATGGTGCAAGCTCCTCCAATGGATATTTGAAATTTGAGTGGGCAACAGGCATAGGGCCCCGATTTAACTATTTTACGGTGCCCATATTGAGATGAGTTGAGAAGGCATTTGGCGATTTGGTGAGAATATTTTTTTAACTTCAATGACCTACCTTCTCAAGTTCCACTAAAAATGAGGCAGTTGTCCTGAAATTGTCTCCAATGATATATCAAAATAATGTACATGTTACTTTTTAATATTATTGTCCTGCTTTTATTTAGACAAAACAGTTTCTAACTACTGTCCTGTATTCTGCCATCTAATCCTGGTGAAAGCTTATCCTCACAACTTTCTGCTTTATTTCCCTGTGTTTGCAATATGAGAGGAAACCCTTTCAATTGGTCAGGACCTGTCAAGTGTTCTGGAATGGGAATTCCCATCACTCACGTGACCTCTGAGCTAGAAGCTCTGTGCTCAAGTCACACTCTAGGACTCGATGGCCAAGGAAGATGCATTCATGATGCAGCCAAATATGTTGAGTATCACCTTGTAAATTCTTCCAAATTGTAAAGCTTGCCAATGGCAGGTAAGAGTGGGAGAAAGTCCTGGTCAGCTATGTGATGGAAAGAAAATTGGAGCCTCTACCATCATGATTCATAGCTCTGGACTACAACATGCATTTTTAAAAATGTATTCATGGGATGTTACTGGCTAGGCTAACTTTTATTGCCCAGCTCTAACTTCCCTTGAGAACTGAATGTCTTGCTGGGCCATTTCAGAGGGCATTTAAGAGTCAGGAGTCACATGTAGGCCAGACCAGGTAAGGACGGCAAATTTCCTTCCCAGTAGTGAACCAGATGGGTTTAATATATATTAATGACTTAGATGAGGGAAGTAAATGTATTATCGCTAAATTTGCAGGTGATACAACAATAGGTGGGAAGGCAAGTGGTGAGGATCGCACAAGGAGTCTACAGAGGGATGTAGGCAGGTTAAGTGAGTGGGCAAAAAAGTGGCAGATGGAATATAGGGCGGAATTTTCCAAGAATTGCACTAAGTGCGGTAGCAGGCAGGTAAAATTGAGTCCTACCTGCCGACAAAAATGGCAAGTCTTCACAGTGTATCTTCCCAAGCCCGCCTCATTATTTATGCATTCCCGGGAAACACGCCGTTTCCATGGCGGGCAAGCTTTCATTTGCCCGCTCGCCAACACCCCACAGTTGCATCACACCAGCCGCCATCTTTAAAAGGCAGCCACCAGCAAAGCGCTCATCGCCACCAGCTCACCTCCGCCATCTGGGAGACTTGGCTAGCAAAGACACCAGCGCAGAGACACCCACCTTGTTGACCCAGCTTTAGAGTAGTCTCGGGATCACAATTTAGTGAACACTTGCTGATCCACAGCCGGTGGAGGCAGGGACTTCCCAGCTCCCTGGCATTCGGAGGGCTGCTGCAGGCCAGAAATTTGTTGAGTCTGAGTCACATGACGAGCCTCTGGACTGAGCCATGTCACAGTTACTGGACCTGCAAAGGCAAGCTTGGGAACAACAGGAAGGGGTGTCCGCTGCACTCCTCAGGCACGATGGAGGAGTCAGTCCGTCTTCAGGCTGTTGTGATAGTGCCAGCAGTGCAACACACTGAGGTCAACACTGGCAAGATGGTGGCTGCCATAGAGACCTTGGTCCAGGACGTCACTCCTGCACTGCTGCGTAGGCTTATCTCCATCGCTGATGCCATAGTTGGCCTCCAAAAGTGTGTGTGCGAGAGAGGTGCTGGGCGGCTCAATCTCACTCCGCTCATGGAGTCAGACAGGGGCCCTCAAGCACCCATAGGGAGGAGGACCAGCAGACACATACTCAAGGACCATCCACCCTGCTGACTCTGGGAGTGACCGGCCCATTTGAATCCTATCTTCTTTGTGACCTCCACAGACCTACCCAAGGATCCAGGGCCCTTATGATGTGTGATGGGTCTAGGACATTATCTGTAAGGTATGATTCTGTGAGGATGACAATGTCAGGCTGGTGCTTGGCTAGTCCGTGGGACAGATCTCCCAATTTTGGCAGAAGCCCCCAGATGTGAGTAAGGAGGATGTTGCAGGGTTGACAGGGCTGTGTGTGCTGTTGTCATTTCAGGTGCCTAAGTCGATGCTGGGTTTACTGTTGTGTTTCATTCCTTTTTGACTTTTCTATCACAGCTTGATGCAACTGAGTGTCATGCTATGCCATTTCAAAGGCCCTTTGAGATTCAACCTCATTGCTTTGGGTTTGGAGTCATATGGATGCCAGACCAGGTAAGGATGACAGATTTCCTTCCGTAAAGGGCGTTAGTGAGCCAGATGGGTTTATGCAACAATTAACAATGTCTTCATGTGCACCATTACTGAGACTAGCTTCTAATTCCAGATTTATTAATTAAATTTAAAGTTGAACCCATGGGGAGAATTTTCTCCCCGTCGGGGGGGGGTGCTGAGTGGGAACAGGCGTGGGCAGGCCGCAGCCGATTGCTGCCTGTGATTGGCTGAATGCAGCTATTTTATGTGGGAGGGCCAATTAAGGCCCGCCCAGCGTGATGCGCACCTGGAAGCGCTGAGCACTCCCTATGCAGGTGGGGAAGGTTAGGGGCCTGTGCTCTTTCATGCATCCGTATGAAAGAGCGCAGAAATAAACCTGAGGCAGCTCTCTGCTTCAGGGATATTACCTTGGGTATGAAAAATTGAAATAAAGGAGAAAAAAATATATTCAGACATGTTCCCTCATGTGACAGTGTCATGTAACATTCATAAACCCTTCATGAAACCTCATCCTGCCCGTGGATGATGTTCCATGAAACATGCGAAGGCCGCCTGGGCTCTCCACCTGCCCACCAACCTTAAGATTGGACGGCAGCCATGGTAATCATTTCAATTATTACTTAAATGTCCTTAATAGGCCTTTGACAGTTCAGTGGGTGCACAGCTGACTCCGCTGCGTACCCGCTGAACTGAAGGTCAGAATGATGCACGGTGAAGTTGGGGCACATGCCCGACGTCACAGTGCAGCATTTTACGTATCGGCGAGCGGGGCCTGCCCCCACACGCCTACCAGAATGTTCAAGCCTATGTCCCCAGAGCATTAGCCTGGGCTTCTGGATTGCTAATCCAGTGATATTGCCACTATGCCACCAGCTTCACTTATGCATGGGCAGCCCAGTCATTTGCCTTTTTCAGGTGGTGCCTATTTTGTAATATGTGAATGGGTTGAGGGGACGGTCCATATGATATGCATAGGATTTGAAGTACCAATGGGTGGAGTGTGCACTTGTGGTACTAACCAGTGAGCAACATAACCAGAACTCCTCTGGGCTGCTGCAGGATACTCAGCAAAACGTAGGATTTAAAAAAAAATAAAGCTTGAATTCACATCCTGTCTCCACAAAAATGACACAGGGATTGTGCCAGCACCTTGCTGTGGTATTGAAATGAGGCTCAGCTTTCAAAACAGCTCAGACCTAGCAGCAAGACAATTATCTATGTTGAAGGCTGCTGCCTGCCCAAAGTTTTCAGCTTTTATGCCCATCTGAAATGTTGAGAAAATTCAGACTCTTTTCTTGATCACCAACCTATTCTATTACAAATGCAAAATGCTGTGAATGCTGGGTGTTGTAAGTTGTATGTTCAGTAGGTCTCCTGAAGAGGCTCTGAGTCTTATATGGTGTGTAACATGTCTGTGCCTCAGGGAACTTGTGCTGCGTGCAATAGCGCGCATGTGCAAACTTTTGCACTCACCCTCCTTCCCCACGCACCCCCCCCCCCACCCCCCCACCGCCCACACAGGCAGTGCTGAGCACTGCAGCGCACGGTTCACGCTGGCAGGCCGTTAATTGGCCAGCCAGGGTGAAATGGCATCATGACCCGGTCACGGGCAGCAGTCTGATTCACTGCCGCTCCCGCTCAACGAGCCCACCCAAAAACTGTAAAATTCTGACCAGTGAGAAAGAGAAACATGTTAATAATTTCACACCTCAAATTTATTAAAAATATTTACTGCTAGCTTTGAGAAATGTCATTATGATTTATCCCTTTCCTATTAGTAAAAGACAAGAGCACCAAATTTTTAAGAATTCGATCAAGGATGTGGGCATGGCTGGCTAGGCCAGCGTTTATTCCCCATCCCTAGTTGCCCTTGAGAAGGTGGTGGTGAGCTGTCTTCTTGAATCCTGCTGTCTCTGTGGTGTAGGTACATGCACAGTGCTGTTAGGGAGGGGTTTTCAGGGTTTTGATCTAGCGACAGTGAAGGAATGGGGATATATTTCCAAGTCAGGGTGGTGTGTGGCTTGGGGGGGAACTTCCAAGTGGTGATCTTGTCATGTATCTGCTGCCCTCGTCCTACTAGATCATAGTTGTTGTGGGTTTTGAAGGTGCTGCCTAAGGAGCCTTAGTGAGTTTCTGCAGTGCATCTTGTTGATGGTACACACTGCTGCTACTGTGCATCGGTGGTGGAGGTAGTGAATGTTTGTGGATGGGGTGCCAATCAAGCAGGCTGCTTTGTCCTGGATGGTGTCCAGCTTCTTCAGTGTTGTTGGAGCTGCACTCAACTAGGCAAGTGGAGATTATTCCATCACACTCATGACTTGTGCCTTGTAGACGGTGGACATGCTTTGGGGAATCAGGAGCTGAGCTACTTGCAGGATTCCTAGCCTCTGACCTGCTCTTGTAGCCACAGGATTTATATGGCTCACCCAGCTCAGTTTCTGGATGATGGTAACCCCCAGAATATTGATATTGGGGGATTCAGCGATGGTAATGCCATTGAATGTCAAGGGGTAATGGTTAGATTCTCTCTTGTTGGAGATGATAATGCCTGGCACTTTTGTGGCACGAATGTTACTTGTCACTTGTCAGCTCAAGTCTGGATGTTGTCCAGTTTGGCTGCACATGGACAAGAACTGTTTCAGTATCTGAGGAGTCGCAAATGGAGCAGAACATTGTGCAATCATCAGCGAACATCCCCACTGCTGACTTTATGATGGAAGGAAGGTCATTGATGAAGCAGATGAAGATGGTTGGGCCGAGAACTCTACCCTGAGGAAATCCTGCAGTGATGTCATGGAACTGAGGTGATTGACCCCCAGCAACCACAACCATCTGCCTTTGTGTTGGGTATGACTGAAACCAGCGGAGAGTTTTACCCCTGATTCCCATTGACTCCAGTTTTTCCAGGGCTCCTTGATGCCACATTCGGTCAAATGCTATCTTGGTGTCAAGGGCAGTCACTTTCACCACACCTCTAGAATTCCACTGTTTTGTTCATGTTTGAACCAAGGCTGTAATGAAGTCAGGAGCTGAGTTACCCTCGCGGAACACAAACTGGGTGCCAGTGAACAGATTATTGCTAAGCAAGTGCCATCTGATGGCACAGTTGATGACTCCCTCCATTATTTTACTGATGATGGAGAGTAGATTGATAGGGCAGTGATTGACCAGGTTGGATTTGTCCTGCTTTTTGTGTCCAGGACATACCTGGGCAATTTTCCACATAGCCGGGTGGATGCCAGTGTTGTAGCTGTACTGGAACAGATTGGCTAGGAGGCGCAGCAAGTTCTGGAGCACAAGTCTTCAGTGCTATTGCCGCAATATTGTCAGGGCCCATAGCCTTTGCAATATCCAGTGCCTTCAGCCATTTCTTGATATCACACGGAGTGAATCTAATTAGCTGAAGACTGGCATCTGTGATGCTGGGGACCTCAGGAGGAGGCTGAAATGGATCATCCACTCAGCTCTTCCGGATAAGGATTGTTGCAAATGCTTCAGCCTTACCTTTTGCACTGATGTGCTGGGCTCACCCATCATTGAGGATGGGGATATTTGTGGAGCGTCTTCCTCCAGTGAGTTGTTTAATTGTCCACCACCATTCACGACTGGATGTAATAGGACTGCAGAGCTTATATCTGATCTGATGGTTGTCAACTTACTTAGCCCTGTCTATCGTTTGCTGCTTATGCTATTTAGCATGTAAGTAGTCCTGTGGTGTAGCTTTACCAGCTTGACACCTCATTTTAAGTATGCCTGGTGATGCTCCTGGCATGCCCACCTGCACTCTTCATCAAATCAGGGTTGATTCTCTGGCTTAATGGTAATGGTAGAGTGGAGGATATGTTGGGCCATGAGGCTACAGATTGTGTTTGAGTACAATTCTGCTGCTGCTGATGGCACACAGCACCTCATGGTTGCCTAGTCTTGAGTTGCTAGATCTGTTCTAAATCTATCACATTTAGTGGAGCAGTAGTTCCACACAGCACGGTGGAGGGTATCCTCAATGCGAAGGTGGGACTTCGTCTCCACAAGGACTGTGCGGTGGTTATTCCTACCGATACGGTCATGGACAGATGCATCTGTGGCAGGCAGGTTGGTGAAGATGAGATCAAGTACATTTTTCCCTTTTGTTGGTTCCCTCACCACATGCTGCAGGCCCAGTCTAGTTGTTATGTTCTTCAGGGCTCAACCAGCTTAGTCGACATTGGCGCTACCAAGCCACCCTTGGTGATGGACATTGAAGTTCACCACCTAGTGCACATTATGCTCCCTTGCCACCCTCAGTGCTTCCTCCAAGTGGTGTTCAACATGAAGGAGCACTGATTCATCAGCTGAGGGGGTTGGGGGGGGGGCGGTGGTTGCTGGGATGGGGGTGGAGGGGGTGGTGGTAGCTGATAACCAGCGGGAGGTTTCCTTGCCCATGTTTGACCTTTTGCCATGAGACTTCACGGGGTCCGGAGTCGATGTTGAGGACTCCCAGGGCAACTCCTTCCACACTGTACACCACTGTGCCGCCACCTCTGCAGGGTCTGTCCCATCAGTGTCAAGCTGTTGCTTGACTAGTCTGTGAGACAGCTCTCCAAATTTCGGCACTAGCCCCCAGATGTTTGTAAGGAGGACTTTGTAGGGTCAACATGGTTGTTTGCTGTTGTCGTTTGCAATGCCTAATTCAATGCCGGGTGGTCTGTCCAGTTTCATTCCTTGTTGAGGTTTTGACTAAGTAGCTTGCTAGGCCATTTCAGAGGGCATTTAACAGTCAGCCACATTGCTGTAGGCCTGGAGACACATGTGGGCCAGACCAGGTAAGGATAGCTGATTTCCTTCCCTAAAGGACATTAGTGAACCAGATGGGTTTTTACGACAATCGACAATAGTTTCACATTAGGTCATACATTTAGGGAGGTCAAACAGTTACAGAGATTACACAATAAATGGGAATATACTAAGAGGGGTAGATGAAGTGAAAGATCTTGGTGTACAAGTACACAGGTCCCTGAAGGCAGCAGTTCAAGTAGACAAGGTTGTAAAGAAGGCATATGGAATGCTCTCCTTCATTGGCAGAGATATAGAATATAAAAGTAAGGATATAATGTTGGAATTATATAAAACATGGTGAGGCCACAACTGGAGTATTGTGTGCAGTTCTGGTCACCACATTACAGGAAGGACATAATAGCTCTGGAGACAGTGCAGAGGAGGTTTACAAGAATGTTGCCAGGGTTAAAAAAGTGTAGCTACAAGGAGAGATCGGATAGGTTGGAGTTGTTTTCCTTAGAACTAAGAAGGCTGAGAGGTGACTTGATTGAGGTGCACAAAATTATGAGGGGAATAGATAGAGTGGACAGGATAAAATTGTTTCCCTTGATGGAGAATTCTAGAACCAGGGGGCATAGATTCAAGATAAGTGGCAGAAGATGTAGGGGGGACATGACGAAGAACTTTTTTACGCAGAGGGTAGTGGGTGTCTGAAATTCGCTGCCCAAGTTGGTGGTAGAGGCATAAACTCCAAACTCTTTTAAAAGTACCTGGATCTGCACCTTAAGTGCTGTAAGCTGCAGGGCTATGGACCAGATGCAGGAAGGTGGGATTAGAAAGGGCACCTGGGTTTCCTTGGGCTGGCATGGACAAGATGGGCCGAATGGCCTCCTTCTGTGCTGTAAATTTTCTATGGTTCTATGATTCCATTATTAGGCTTTTAATTCCAGATTTTTATTGAATTCAAATTCCGCCATGTGCCATGGAGGGTTCCCAGGGCATTATCCTGGGTCTCTAGATTATAGTCCAGTGACAATACCACTACCCCACTGCCTCCATTTCATTAATATTTTGCCACTGTGTCCCTGGCCCGACATTCAAATTTCATTGAAAGCCTTCTCCAGATAGTCTCTCTGAAATTGAAGCTTTGTGTAATAATTGGGCATTTATACTGTGGGTTTTCATCATGTACTTGTATCACCGAACCTGATCCAGAATACTAAGGATGGCTCTTAACACCAAAAATGGTTTATCCTTACCTTTGTTGTCAAGGATCTACCTGAAGTTGGAAGAGGAATCACCAAAAACTGAGACATCCCATGGCTGTGTCCTAACTATGTCAAACTTAAAGGCTTAGGCACATTTTGACTTGAAAGACAGCCTTTAGAGCCAGGTTCAGCCAATCAAAGGCCAATTTCTGGAATTTCCCCTATTTAGAATGAAGGAGGAGGACAATGTTGCTATGTAAGAAATAGGTTCTGAAGCGTTTCAAAGCACTTTGAAGGGGAGAGAAAAATTACTTTCGATCAAAAGGTGAAATCAAAGTTAAGATAAAACAGAGATAAAAGGAGAGAATGGGATGGATAGGAATGGCAGGGCAAGTAGAAGCAAAGTGTTCAAAACAGCATCATTAGGCCCCCACTGCAATTATTACTGAATGACCTAAAATGGTAGTTAATTTCCCACAAGCCAAGGAAATCGATTCTAGCCAGAAGCCCAAAAAGATACATTTTCACCTTTTTTCTATGTTTCTCTCAGGCCTAGAGAAACATGGGTTTGACCTCCCCTATCCAATTGTGTTGATCCCAGAGGGACAGCCCAGTGCTAATTGCAGAATTTAACTTCAAGCAGTTTTAATTTTTTGGTGCTTCCTGTCTGGAATGGGTGGTAAGGAACCTGGCAGCAATTAAACGTGACCCAGGAGTTAACATACCCTGTGTGTCTTTTATTTTTGGGGCAGTGAGTTTTGACTTGACTCAACTGCTGAAACTGGCCCGCAGTTAAAATTGGGCCTTTGTTTTACTGAAAATAATTCAACTGCTGGATATTTCTCATTTTTAGTTTTTGCTTTAGATTTACAGCATTTGCATTTTTATTTATACAACCAAGCATAATTGTTTTTTCAGTTGCATGCTTACCCCTTGCCATCCACAAATATACACGTGCACACATACACACTAGCATGTGCACATGCACACACTCTCATGCACGCACACATGCCCACACACAAACTGAAAGAGGGTCACTCCAAGAAGTATTCAAAACATTATTCTGATCATGTCTGTGAGGATCCAGACTGCTCCCTGGACCTAAACTTTGCAAGAAATTCTTGATATGGGAAGGGCCAGTAGCTAGAATTGCCACCTCACATCATCAACCTTGTAGGGGAGGGGCAGAGGTTCCTCAGGACATCCCAAAATTGACAGGCACTTGTAACTGGGTCCCTGCCATTTTCAGTGGCTCCCTGCCACAATTATGATGTGAACCTATGTGAAGTAGAGGAGGTGGTGGCATAGTGGTGTTTTCAATGGACTAGTAATCCAGAAACCTGCAGTAAGGCTCTGGGGACTGGGCTTTGAATCCCACCACAGCAGCTGTGGAATTTTGATTCAAGCAATAAAAACCTGGAATGTCAATGGCTGTAAAAAAAAAATCTGGCTCACGCCTTTACCTTGCTGTGACTCCAGGCCCAAGGCAATGTGGTTGACTCTTAAATGTAGCTGTATCAAACCATTAGAAAGCCTATAAGGATTGAACCCGATCAACTGGCATTGACTTAGGCAATGGAAACGACAATGGCAAACTCAGCCCTGCAAAGTCCTCCTTAATAACATCTGGGGGGTTTGTGTCAAAATTGGGAGAGCTGCCCCATAGACTAGACTAGTCAAGCAACAGCTTGACATAGTCATTCTCATGGAATTATACATAACAGATAATGTCCCAGACACCTCCATCACCATCCCTAGATCTGTCCTGCCGATGGACAGAGGTGGTGGCAGTCGGGGGGTGGGGAGTTACTGTGGGTGGCCTACCCACATTTCCCAATCACGTCCCCGCTACCCTCCCTCCTAAAGATGCCTCTACCTCCCCATCCCCCCTCTTCTCTCCACCCCAATTTCCCAGCTGCTTTTTAAGTACTTATCTGACAGTTGTTGCTGACATCAATGCACTTACGTGAAGTTATAGACCATATGATGATTGAGTTAAAATTCAAACTTGGTGAAGAATGTAACAACTATTTATTACATCATTTTATCTTACTTTTTACAAATAAGTAACTAACATGCTGGTGCACCATACAGTTGCAAAAACTTTGCATGAAACTCGGTTTAGTTACTGCAAAATATATGTGCCTGTGCACACAAAGCTACTTACAAAAATAATGTTAAATGTGGTATTGCAATTGATAGCTGTGTATTGTCTGGAACTGATACTTCTCTTTGTTCTATTTCTTGCTCTTTGACATTCCTGACATCAATGAACAGCAGCTTTGAAGTAATCACATTGCTCCTCAGAGATGTCATTTACAGATTCTATTAAGACTGGGGACCTGTGGAAGAGTTACAGGTATTGTTTTTATCTGTGTACACATGGGATCATCTAGTAGTGTCATATGATGGCTCACATGTCATTACCTGATTTAGAACAGAATAGCAAGGACTTTATACTTCATGCATAGAGATAATGTTATGTAATTCTAGAACCTATTTTCAGCATGAGGTTATTGTATGACCTGTCACCATCTTGTGATAACAAATGACAAGTAATAATTAGTCAATAAATTAGCCAGCACAAGTTAGTAGAACAGGATCATGACCAAGGTACATCGGCTGAATAAATTTGCTCTCCTCACCAATTTCACACTGGCTCCCAAAGCCATTGGACTAATATATGTACATGAAAAGGAGAAAATTGCAGTGTTGTGGGAGTGGAACTAATTTGACAGCAGTTTCAAAGAGCTGACACAGGCATAATGAGCTGAATAGCCTCCTTCTGTGCTGTCTGATAACTTGGCGATGCATTCAGAATTGTGGCAGGGTTGGGCGGGGGGATTGTTATTGGTGGTGGTGGGGGGGGAAGTGAAAGGGGAGTTGATGGATCTGATATCAGATAGGAAACACTGAATAACTTGTTGGCCTGTGGCACTTTAACATGACAACCTAATTAGAATATTACACACAGGTTTGTTGTTAAATCCATGGCAATGGGGGTGATGTGTGACCCTCACAATTGGAACAAAACTCAAACATTTAAAGAAACAATCCGAAGATAGAATTTAGAAGAGTTGGAATGTTTTGTGTAGCGACAGCAATTACAAAAGATGGAGTTAGGATGCTCAAAGGCTGCACGCTACTTGAACAGTGTCTTGCCTGATGTACTGCTGGAGTCAGTGAGGAGCCAAAGAGAGATACACTTCCCCAGCTATAGGAAGAGGAAATCTGCTGTTGGCTGGATGAAGCCAAAAAGGTCAGCAGCAGGACCATTGTGCCACACTCCTAGCTTCAGTGCAGGAAGTGCTTTAATGACCTATCTGGGTTAGGAAAGGTGAGTACAGTTGCATTTTGTTATGTACCTCACCATCCCTCACTCTGTCCTGTCAAGCCACTCCATCACATCACTCCTCACACCCACGTATCTTCCAAGGGCACCCATTCTTTTCTTTTTACGCACCTCTTCATATCCCCATTTATCCATGCAACACAGCCACTCATGATATGCAATTTTTCCCCTTTCCTGATAGCCACCCTCATCAAATGCACTCCTTTCCTTAGGTCAACATGCACCATAACAGTTAATCATGAACCTGTTCTTTCATTATTTTTAAGGGAAGGAAGTGCTTAACACCAAGGACAGAGAGGGAACAAGACAGTAATAAACTTGGAATGCAGCGCAGATTTATTGTAAAAGACAGTAAACTTTATTTACAGAGCTCCTGATGAAGCTACATACTTGTTCCAAGACCTAGGCTAGCAAGCTCCACCCCTAAGATTCCCTGTGCTTAGGGCTGATTCGCTTGTATAGTCATATGATCCCCATAACAGTAAGAAAAGGTACAGCTTACAATTACTACATTCCTCCCCCTTTAATTTTGTTTTACCCTCTTATATACAAAAGCCATTTCATATACAAATGTATACACTTCATGCAAATATAGGATTAGTCTTTGAGGAGGTTTTTGGATTTGAGTAGAGCGATGCAACTCTACATTTGGAGGTTCTTCCATTGGATCAACTTGACCAGGAACTGCAGCATCAGGAACATCCTTAGACAATAGCAGTTCAGAATTACTTACTTCAACAGAGGCATCAGGTATATCGATTCTTTGTCAATCTAGCATCTCAGGGATCAAAGGTTCGAATTTGATTTTAGGTAATTAACTTGTTGTTGAAGTGTGTCTTGACTTCTGAGATGATCCACTTGTTTCCTAACAATCCTGTTTTCCACTTCCACTTGATAAGATAGAGGTCCTGTTTCAGAGACAATTGAACCAGGGACCCATCTCGATTCAGTTGCAAAATGTCTTATAAAAACTGTCTCTCCCATTGTAAATTCATGACCTTTATTGTGAACATCATGATTTACTTTCTGACTATCCTGGTTTTTCTCCATCTTCCCTGCTAAATTAGAGGACATTAGACTCAATCTTGTACAAAGTTGGCGCTTCATTAGCTATTCAGAAGCAATGGTCGCATGAGGAACTTTGTGATAGCTCAACATAAATCTTGAAATTCATGTTTCTAACATTCCCTTGGATGGTTTCTTCATGCCTGTTTTAAAGGTCTGTACTGCTCTTCCTGCTAAACCATTGGATGAGGGAAAATACGGTTGTTATGATGTGTTTAATCCCATTTAGGTTCATGAATCTTTGGAATTCAGTACCAATGAAGGTAGTACCATTATCTGACACAATAACTTCAGGTAGACAATGTACACTGAAACCTTGGTGCAGTTTTTCATTGGTTGCACACGTTGTAGGTGATCTCAATTCATACACATCTATCTACTTTGAAAGTGCATCGATGATCACAAAAAACATGATACTTAGAAACGTTAGAAATGGACCTACATAGTCTATATGTAGTTTAACCCAGGGTCGATCAGACCGTTCCCACGGATACAATGGAGCTGAGGGCAGCTTCTGCTTTTGCTGACATTGGAGACAGTGTTTCACCATTTTTTCTATAGCAATGTCTTTACCTGGCCATCAGATATAACTTTATGTGAGCATTTTTATTTTTGAAATACCATGATGTGCACTATGAAGCTCTGTTAATAGTGGTTCTTTTTCTTGCAAATGGATAATGGCCCTTGCTCCCCACACCAAGATGCCATCTTGACAACTCAGTTCAGATTTATGGGCATAGAATGGTTTTAATTCTTCAGAGACCTGTGCATTTGACTACGCTTACAACACCTGTTCTTGGACTCTTGAAAAATTGGCTCCCGGTTTGTTCAATTCTTTATCTGTTTCATGCAGACTGGTGAAGAGTCCTGGAAATTCAACACAAGTACCACCCCTAGGGGTACTATAGCATGTGTAATAATATCTGGTAAAGGGAGACGACTGAGGGCGTCTGTATTTGCTATATGCACGCCTGGACAGTGCATAAAAATGTACTCATATGCCGGCAAACTTAAAGCCCACCTTTGAATTCTAGAAAGGGCTATTGGTGGGATTGCCTTATCTTCATTAAACAAACCTAACAGTGGTTTGTGACCTGACACTATGGTGAAGTATCAACTGTGCAAATATTAATGGAACTCCTTTACTCAAAATCCAGTAGATAAGCTCTCTTTTTCAATTTGTGAGTAACCTTTCTCGGCTGCAGAGAGGGTTCTGGTGACATATCGTACTGGCCTTTCAGACTTGACTTCTATTTTTCCTTCTTGTGTTTGCCACAGGGTTTTGTCTCATCCTTCAAATTTTTCTCTGGTGAAATCTTAACTTGGTTCAGTTTGGGGATTGAGCTACCCATTTGCATCTTGGAAAGTTCCATGACTTTTTCTTCTAATGCCTCTTTTGTCTCAAACAATTGATTCCTCAGTCCTTCTGTCTCCTTTTTGTATCTTTTGGTGTCCTCTTGGAACATTGAACATTGTCGAGTTTTTTCTGCCAACTGTTTCTTCAGTTGGTTCAGAGTGGCACTGTATTTGTTTTGCTTCTTTTCATTATTTTCTCATGGAACCAATTCTGACCTGAAGGATCCTTGCATCCTGTCCTTCAGCTCTTCTCTCTCATTCCAAAAGACACCATCATATTCCCTTGTCAACTCAGGATTTCTTCCTGTTCTGACCTGAAAAATTTCTGACCAATTTAGTTTAATTTCTTTCAACCAAACACAGCCCAGAAGGCTCAATCCGTCTCTTGTTACACCAATTATCAGCAACTGGGCTGCCTGTTGTCTGTATGATACAGGTACAGAGGTGATGCCTTTCACTTGTATTGCTTCTCATGTATATGTTTTTAGCTGAGCAGCCATTTGCTCCAAACTCAATGGCTGGGTACCTTCTCTGTGGCCGATGCTCCTGTGTCAACCTCCATGACCAGAGGCTTCTCATTTACTTGAAGGCTAACAGTAATCAGCTCAGTTTTCCTGGACTTCAGATTGAGAGGGAATAAATGTCAGTCTCAACAGCTTCTGGTTCATCTATATTGTGCATTTCATTTAACTCGACCTGCTGTCTGAATGGCTATCTTGATCTAATCCTGCACTATTTAACAACATGTCCTTTTTTGTGATAGTAGTGGCATTCTGCCTCTTTAAATCTGCAAGTTTCAGGTACATGATTTCTTCCACAGCAGTAACACTTTAACTTCTGGATTACTGGTGAGCTGTTTCCAGTGTTTCCGATTGTTCTTCTAGTGGTAGGGACCGTGTCCCGCTTCACGGTTGCCTCCCTGACCTTTGCGCTACACCCAGCGGCAGGTTCCCACCCTAACTGCAGAACGGCAACATGTTGCACACTCTGCAAAGCCTGTGAGTCCCTCTCAGCACTCTCCATTGCTAGTGCTATGGCACGCTTCAGGTCTGTCTCAACTTCTAAAAGTAAATGGCACTGAATGATGTCATTTTTAATGCCGTAAACCAAATGATCTTGCAACATATTGTTTAAAGTATCACCAAAGTCACAGTGCTCCGTTAACTGTTTTAGCTTTGGGATGTACATTGTGATTGACTTACCAGGGGCCCTTACTCGAGAGTTAAATTTGAATCTTTGCATGATGACCGAAGGTTTAGGCTGAAAATGTCCCTTCACGAGGTCTACTAGCTCAGGGAAGGATCTGGAATTTGGTGCATTCGGAGGTGTCAAACTACAGATTAGGTAATATGTTTTGCTCTTGCAGACACCTGAGAGAATTGCCTTCTGTTTCTCCCCCGCTGTTATTTTGTTAGCCACAAAGTAGAAATCTAGGTGCTCCATGTACTGATTCCAGTCCTCGATGGATGAGTGGTACAGGTCAATTCTGCCAAAGAGAGGCATTGCTGTTGAGTATACTTTTTTCCTTTCTTCCTTTAAAAATTGAAATACACACAGTTGTGAGGCAAGGTGCTGCATTGGTACTATTTATCGCATGATCCCCATTGCAGTAAGAAAAGGTTTAACTTACAATTATTGCCAGACATGGTCTTCCAAAGATTTCCAAGCTGACACCTGCAGAGGAAGAGACACTGGAGATCAGCAGTGTTTCAGAGACTCTGGTCATCAGAGATGGGGACCTTCTAGATACTTGGTGACACAATTAAATATTAGTAATATACGCTATACACCACTCAGTCATGTTGATTTAATTTCAGCGATGAGTAAAATATGATCACCTTCAATATGATAGGTTGAAACACTCTTACCTTTTGAGCACTAATTCAAATCTTTTCTCTCTGCCAGGGTCTTAAGGCATATAACAGCAGTTGGCAGATGACAAATGCACAAAGGAACTGATTCTTTCTGAGGATGTGGCATCATAAAACACATGCTTACCAGGCATCAGTGCAGACATTCACACTTTGGTGGGTCCAATTATGCAGAAAGTGGACTTTCATCTGTGATCGCACAGTTAACAAATGAGCAAGAGCAGTTAGTGGACACAGCTTCAGCTGTAAAGAGTCCATTTTGGAAGGCATAACCCATTACAAGCTCTGCCCAGCTGGACACAGGTAACGCTCCCTAGTGGTCAGCAAGGATAATCATTGATGGGGAGCAAACCTGCAATGTACTAACAGGCCTTCCACACATGGGGCGGGATTTTCCAGCCCCACCCACTGCCGGGGTCATCCGGTCCCACCGAAAGTCAAATGGGCTTTTGGCTGGGCCGCCGAATCTCCTGTGACGGGTCCCACCACGACCGGGCTGGAAAACCCTGGCCATACATTCCAGAGAAATTGTTAGAATTCACCTCAAGCATGATTGGGTTCATTTTGCAGGGCATTGTGAGGGTGACTTCCCTTGCATCTTGGGCAGTAATGAGTGTAGAAGGTGCTGTATTGCAGTCAGCATCTTTTCTCTCCTTTCCTCCTCCTCCTGCTTGGACTTGTCTGCAGGAGTTCTGTGCTTGCCACTGTGTTGTTCCTGCAATTCCAACCCTCACAGTGAGCAATGTTGTGCAGAGTGCAGAACACCACAAACGGTGTGGAGACTCTTGCTGCTGAGTGCTGGGGAGCACCTCCAGATCTGTCCAGGCACCTGAAGTGCATCTTGAACGTGTCAATTTCTTGCTCAATGACATATGTGGTTGTCATTTGGTTTTCGTTTCACCATTCTTGTGTTTTGTTGGTGGGGTTTCTCACTGGTATCATTAGCTAGTTCTGAAGGTGATATCCTATGTCTTCTAGCAGCAAAATCTTAAGCTACTTACAGATCCAAAGCAGTTAGGGAGCTTGGAATGGTGCAGGATGAAAGCAGCATAGCAGATCTCTGTAAATCTGCCACACCCCTGCATCAGCCTTTTCTTGTGGTTGTAACCATCTGCACATTGCTGGAATTGAATCCCTTTGCTTTACAAATACTCCTAGTTGATCTGGAATTGCACGGATTGCTATGTGAGTGCAGTTAATGATACCCTGCTTTGAGAAGCCAGCCAAAGAGTCAAAGCTGAATGTTCGCTCATTCTGACTGGAGTCATTGCAGGAAAAGTTCACATAATTGCTGGTCATGTTTAACAATTTATAAACCTTATGGATTTGCCTCCAGCTGCCTGGGAGCTCCTGGATGTCTCTGGTGGTGCCATGGAAGGATCCGTGAGCAGAAAAGTAGAGGATAGTGCTCACATTCACAGCCACTGAAATTGCCGTTGCTGCTGCTCCACTTTCTGGTTTTGCACTCGGTTCTCACTACCTGAGGGTCCCTTCATAGCATACTGTTGTTACTGCTGATACTCATCTTGCTGCTTAGCCGAGGCCGAAGTTAAGTCAACTAAGACATTACCAAGTCTGAATTGAGTATCAATATCTCCAAGGTGCAAAAGTGAGCCTGTTGCCGCAAGTAATATGAACAAACCCTTTCCCAGCGGTAGGTAAGAAAGCAACTGTGAACACTGTGTATTTATTGGTGTGTTGGTTTGAATGGTTTAGTCCTCATTTCAATGGCAGGTTTCAGAAAGCCTGGGAAACCAGTGGTTGCACTGTTAGATTTAAATATAAATCAAAATATTGCTGGAACTGATTGATTGGCTCTTCTGTCCAGCAGGGGCCTCTCACAACCAGTTGGACGTGTCGAGTTAAACCCAGTGTCCATCGTATTAGAGTTGACCTCCAAATATGAACACATTTTTGGCCACTTTAACCCTTTCCCACCTATCCAAACCTAGACCCATGCACTCCTATAGATTAAAACTCCCCTCTATGACTCTATAATATCAATGGGAAAGAAAGCAATTTTAGGAATAAATGACAGTCACCTTCCCTATTACTGAACGAGCTTATAAACTTTGGAAAAATACCCAGAATCAATGGTCTTACCTTTTCAAAATAAATAGCTGGCTTTGTGTGCAGTCTATGCAAATAAGCTTAATTTTTCCTACAGTATATGTTTCAATTTGGATCAAAAAATGTAAATTAAAAGTTTAAAATCAGGAAACAGTTTTCCTGGTATCTGATGCCCTTACGGCATAATTTTACCATAATTCTAGTGGAAGGGCTATAAGTTTATCATTGACTGAAAGACGATGGATGCCAGTCTTCTGCTGGGAGTTTCTGTAGGAGCTTTGTAAAGGGTAGATCCTCTTTTCATTCCAATGAGGGACAATAGAAAGAGAGGCCAGGGATGGCAACCCTGAATACCAACTCCTGCAGCACCAAGTTTCAATGCTTCTTAACTGTCAAATGCTCAATAAAACCTCAGTGGACAGAAGACTGAATAAAAATAAATGTACTGGTTGTTCTCTTGGCAGAAGGACAGATTACCAGCAGCTCTGGACTGCTTTGTGCCCTGATGAAACTTCATGCCCCGATGAAACTTCATGCCCTGATAACAGCATTGTCCACTATACAAATGGGGTAAAGTGGAGTTAATGAGGGCCTCCAACACCCCATATCGCCACTACAATTTACATTCTCTCAGGATAGGTGGGCAGATGAAATGCATATATAGTTTCATGAGTGCACACCATTGGAATTCAAACATAGGGATCTCCAAGTAATCCTGTGAATGTTGGCTTAGTTGGTAACAGAGACCCTGGGTAGCTGCATCATGTCACTTACTATATGATTCTGCCCTTGTGGATTTTTGATGCATTTTAAAGGCTTTGGCTGCAAATCATTCAAATAGTGACATTAACTGAGGGATAGAGGGAGGTATGATGTGGGATATTTGGAATTTTCAAATGTCCGTGAGGCCAATCACATGGTCCTGTATAGCGACAGCAGAACCACTGTACCTAAAGCACTGTGTCAATGAGCTAATCTCATGCTTTAGTGGAATTTCAACTCAATTACATTTTAGTGCAGTGCTCTCAACACACAGCACAAGATGCACTGTCCTTGTGTTCCTCAAAGGGATGCTAGCAATAGATACCTTTGTCCCCAGCATCCAGTTTGCCTGGCTCTTCAAATAATGGTGGAACCATAGATTTCCCTAAAGCAAATGAAGGATGCTAACTGTCAATCAAGTAAGTGCTAATGTGGATGATTCACTAACAGAATATGATGGAATAGCATCCTTTCTTACTCATAACAGGAGTCCATGTGGCCACATGAATGCAAACTCTAATACCCTGCAGTTCAGGAATCAAGCCAGGTCATAACAGTGTAGGTCCCTCTAATGTTCTTATCTGTTTTACTTGGGAATATTGAGGAATTAAGGGCATGGAGTATCCAAGTATCTGCAATCTGCATAATACAATCATTGCACTGACAGATACTTTGATTGAAGTATACAAGATCCTGAACGGCCTTGAAAAGATGGATATCGAAAGGATGTTTCCTCTTGTGGGTGAGTCCAGAACTAGGGGGCACTGTTTTGAAATTAGGGGTCACCCTTTTAAGATAGGGATGAGGAGAATTTTTTTCTCTCAGAGGGTTATGCGACTTTGGAATTCTCTGCCTCAGAAGGTAGTGGAGGCAGGGTCATTGAATATTTTTAAGATAGAGGAAGGTAGATTCTTGTTAGGTATGGGAATCAAAGGTTATTGGGGTAGAAGGGAATGTGGAAGTTGAAACACAACAAGATCAGCCATGATCTTATTGAATGGCAGAGCAGGCTCGAGGACCGAATGGTCTACTCCTGTTCCTATTTCTTATATTCTTATATACAACAAAAACTTCTATTTGCATAGAGCCTTTCACATAAAAAAAACCTGCCCAAGATGTTTTACAAAAGCATTTTAAAACAAAATATTACAACAAGCAACATGACGAGTTATGACAGCAGATGGCCAAATGCTTGGTCATAGAGGTAGGTTTTAAGCAGTGTCGTAAAGGAGGGAACTCCAGAGCTTAGGGTCCAGGTAGCCAAAGATATGGCCATCACTAGTGGAACAATCAATAATCAAGGATGTTAAAGAGGCCGGAATTAGAGGAGTTCAGAGGGTTGCAGGGTTAGAGGAGATTACAAAATAGGGAGAAGCTAGGCCACCGAGTGGTTTGAGAGCAAGAATGAGAATTTTAATATTGAGGTATTGCTTAACCTAGAGCCAGAATAGGTCAGCAAGCATTTGTGGGTGGAGGGTTGTGATATCCCACAGACTGTGGAGTCCTGAAAGGAAAACTGGCGTAAAAATTGAGCACCGTGGTCACTTTCACTGCCACTGGCAGTGGATGCCCTCCATGTTCTCTTGGCACCAAGTCCTGCAGTAGCAGGCAGATGTGACCAACCAGTTCTCTAGACATTCAAGGTTTTCGGCGACACTGGTTCTCAGTCATCTGCAGGAATGAAAGGCGGCGTCTATAGATCCTGAGTCTAACTAGATGCCAACTAGTGACGGCTCGCTCTGGCTCTTCATTAGTGTATGCGGGAGCCCCAGCTGCCCCTTCTTCCTGAGGGTGCTGCTCCTCCCTCTGTGCACTCAGGCGTCTCCGTAGCTCTCTCCTCCAGCCTCTCCACTCACTATATGCCACAAGGTATATAGCTAGTTCACAGGCTCCATGCTCCTGATGTACTCCTGCTACAGTATGAAAGAGAGAGGCACGTGGGTTACCATGGGTGTACTAAGAACCTCTCTTGGTTAAGTCTGAAAGTCCCTTAACGCAACCCAGAGAGTGCTGGCCACCACTTGGATGGCCAGAGTTTAGTGCGCTGCATGGCTGCCCGAAATCCCACCCACCTCTGCCCACTTCACCTGACCCATTTGGCAGCAGCTTTGCCCATTGGACTGCATGTTATGCTCTCAGCTCAGGCGCAGGCATTCTCCTAACCCGCATTGCAAGGCTGCACTGTTAGCTTGAACTATGGGGGAGAATGGTCCAAACCGGGATGATGATATTGCAAGGGGCTATGTGCACTGCTCCAGTCTCCAGCTTTAGCAAGCAGATTGTACAATGTAAAGTCATCCAACTGTTCTGCAGTCCACTAAAATACTCAGTAGTTTGCAGTCAATGCCCAAGGGGTGAAAAGCTGTGGAGCATTTAGTGGCACTTCCTTGCCTTTTGTTGCTTGAGTGGGAAGATAAGCTAGAGGCCCAACTCCAAGCATGTCAATGTGGCTGTGTGTGAACTGTCTCAGCTGTAGAGGAATGGTCACTTTATACAAGGTTTCCCTAACGTGTGGCTGCTCCCCTCCCTCCAAACCCAAATGTGCTTGTGCACTGCTATCAACTGCAGGGCAGCCCTTGCCTCTGCCCCCAAGTCGCCTCAAACATAGGACAGCCCTTGCACCCCCCAATGTGCCTCAACCTTGAAGTCCAACAGGCCACCCAAGCGAGCGCTGCGCAATGTTACTATGTACTCTCCTCCAAATTTCTCTCAAAGTGCAGCCTGCCAAGTGCACCCCTTATATATGCTGATGTGGCCGGATGATCTGGCGTGGGTGGGGGGAATGATTCCAACAGGCTGGCTTTATAATGATATGCAGATGTATTACAATGAAGTTCCTGATGTCCAATGATGGGAAACGCGGCCCACCATTGATGGGTTGACCAGATGATCGCAAACTGGTTTCATGACATCGTGAAACTGATTCCTGGCCTTCTCACCATATTGTCTGCTCACGCCGCCAAGCACGCTCAACGCCAGTGGACAGGGAAAATTCCACCCACTGTTTCTATTTAAATAATCATTCAATGCTCTCTTGAATACTTTGATTGAACTTGCCTCCACCACAATTCTAGGCAGCGCTTCTGAACAACTTGCTGTGTGATCAAGTTCTTTCTCACATCACATTTGCTTTTTTTGCAAATCACTTTAAATCTGTGCCCACTCATTCTCGATCTTTTTCTGAGAGGGAACAGTTTCCCCCTATCTACTCTATCCAGCCCCCATCATGATTTTAAACACCTCTATCAAATCTCCTCTTAGCTTTCTCCTCTCCAAGGACAACAGTCCCAACTTCTCCAATCTATCTTCGTAACTCAAGTTTCGAATCCCTGGGACCATTCTTGTAAGCCTCTTCTGCACTTTCTCCAATGTGTTCACATTCTTCCTATAATATGGTGCTCAGAACTGTACACAATATTCCAGCTGAGGTCTAACTAGTGTCTTATATAAGCTCATCATAACACCCTTGCTCTTGTACTCCATGCCCCTATTAATAAAGCCCAGGATACTAACTGCTCTTTCTACCTGTCCTGTAGCCTTCAATAAGTTATGCACATATACACCCAGGTCCCTTTGCTCCTGCACACCCTTAAGACTTGTACCCTTTACCTTATATTGCCTCCCCATGTTCTTCCTACTAAAATGCATCACCTCAAGCTCCTTCACATTGAACTTGATCCGCCACCTATCTGCCCACTCCACTAACTTGTCTATGTCCTTTTGAAGTTCTACACTGTCCACTTCACAGGTTACAATGCTTCCAAAGCTTTGCATCATCTGCAAACTTTGAAATTGTCCCTTGCACACCAAAATCTAAATCATTATATATCAGGAAAAACAAGGGTCCCAATACCGGCCCCTGGGAGTTCCACTACAAACCTTCCTCCAGCCTGGGAAAACATCGATTGACCATTACCTTTTGTTTCCTATTACTCAGCCAATTTTGTATCCACATTGCTACTGTCCCTTTTATTCTATGAGCTACAACTTTTCTCACAAGTCTGTTGTGTGGTACTATATCGAATGTCTTTTAAAAGCCGTGTACACCACATCAACAGCACTGCCCTCATCAACCCTCTCTGTTACCTCTTCAAAAAAACTCCAGCAAGTTAATTAAACATAATTTCCCCTTTAGAAATCCATGCTGGCTTTTCCTAATCAACCCATATTTTTCCGTGTGACTACTAATTCTATCCTGAATAATTGTTTCTGGAATCATCCCCAGCACTGAAGTTAAAGTTAAAGCCAGGAATCCAGGCAAATGGATTTACAACAGTGCTGAAATGTCTGTGAAATCTGAAGATATGCAGATAGCTCATAGGCCCTCTAGTGTAGCTGTGGAAGTGCTGGAAGGGGCCAGGCTTTAGCTTGGAGTGACATAGGCCTCCCAAAGCTGGGCAGGAACAGTGGCCATGGCAATTTAATGCCAGAAAGAGTTTGCCCTTACCATATCAGTCAAGTAAGAATGACAAGTCACACCTATATTGAATGTACTGTATTATGTTTAGCTGCCATTTACAATGGGTTCACCTGTGTTTTCCATCAATGCTTGAAGGTGTATTATCCAGTGTAGTTCTAGCCTTCACCTGGAAACCTTCATTTACTTGCAGCCTTGTGTACAATCATCTTACTGAAGTCTTTCCATAGAACCTAACTGTTCCCATTATGGGTTGCAGGTGGACAGCTGAACCTTATTGCATGTCACTGTAATCAGGAAATTCTTACTTTTCGAGAGGTTAGGCCACAGCTGCTGTGGGAGAACTAATACTGGTAATCCACCCAAATCCTTTGCATTCTCATCCCCAAAAGCAGGAAATTCTACATCCCTGGTGAGGGAGGCGATAGAGAATGTTGGAGAATGAGGAGCTGGGAGGGCAAAAGCCAGCTTCTCTTCCTTCTCATCCTACTGTACCTTGCATTACATATCTGTACACCATAGCATAGAACTTTCAGATCACTCCTACTCAAAGTTACTTGTGAGCTCTACTCATCAGAAATTACTTCAAACCTCCCTTCATCTTTCATAGGTACTAAAGGAAACAAAGCTGACAGTAGAGGAAGGAGAACAACTATACTATTTGCATTCAAGCCTGTCAACACTTTAGAGCAAGCAAGACCACTTATGATCTCCCTTATAACACCAGCCCAGTAATATCCATCGCAGGGGAGTTAGAGAATGAGGCAGAAGGGAATGTATTGAGTGAGACACAGAGGGTGAGTGATCAGGGGGTCAATATTGCTGATTGGAGGATCAGGAAACATCACCAATGGTTGAAAAGCCTCATAATGAAGAAATTCAGACATATTGCTTTAAAAAATAATAATGTTTGCAGTGTATCAAAGTTATGTATGGACACTGGCAACCATGTTAGACAACATTTGCAGAGAGCAACTGGAATGGATAAGTCCCACGAACGAATATTTCAAAAAAAGCTTCCATTCGCTTATGTGTATCATACGGATTTCTATGAAACACCACTTCCCACATCCTGCCAGCCTGAGTAAATCCCTTCATCCCATTGGTTTGTAGCCAGATTGTCATCCTTTAAGATAGTTGTCACCTGACTCCATATCCTCTGACCTTAGTGAAAAGTCTTCAGGTTGGGTATTCTATAGCGTTTGCCTCACTTCCTCTCCACCATCTAAAGGCACAAATCAGAAATGTGATTCAGTATTGTCTGTGCCTAAGAAGAAGGCTTAAGGAAGGTGGTGCTAGGCCCTGCACTCTCACACTACCGTTAGAAGTCTAGAATTTTGACCCAATAACAATGAAGAGAAGATGATATATTTTCAACTCAGGATGATGTATGACTTGGAGGGGAACTTGGAGGTGATAGTGTTCCTATGTTCCTGCTACCCTTGTCCTTAAAGGTGGTAGAGATCATGGGTTTGGAGATGATACAGAAAAAGCCTTGACCAGTTGCTGCAATGCTTCTTGTAGATAGTACACAATGCAACCACATTAAGCCAATGTTGGAATTGGGAATGTTTAGGCTAGTTGTTTTGTCCTGGAAGGTATTGAGCTTCTTGATGTCAGCGCTGCCCACATCTCAGTTTTTTTTTAGAGAGCTCCGATTTTCTACCACTTCTTTTACAATAAAAACAATAAAAATATGACTTTGCTATATTTCTAGGCAGGTCTCACTTATTAATTTCTTGGTGCTAAGCTACATGAGTTCATTATGCCATTGATAAGACTGTGTCTATCATTTTTTGTATTCATTCATGAGATGTGGGCATTGCTCACAAAGTCAGCATTTATTACCCATTATTAATTATCCTTGAGAAGGTGGTGGTGAATTGCCTTTTTGAATCATTGGAATTGAGTCCATGAGAGCCAGGTACTCCCACAGTGCTGTTAGGTGGGGAGTTCTGCCTCTCCAGAGGCACATAGAGGGCTGAGTCTTTGCAAAGCTGAAAGGGCTCTGTGCCTTAACCAAATTGGCACTGGAGCCCTGATTCCAGAAGTCCCAGTCCTGAACCCAGCACCCACTATTTTTGCAGCAGGGCTTGGGGAAAGTAGGGGTGGGCTGTAGTTTGCACATCCATGGTTCATGGATGCAGCTGCACTTGTAAAAATGCAGATGCCTTCAAACAGATGCAAGTTTCATAAGTGGATGTCCAAAACATGACTTGCCAGAGTTATTTGGAGAGGTCCAGGTACACCTTTGGGAGACTTACTGTGCCTTTTGGGATTGTGAAGAGTAGACATGAATGTGTGTAAAAAGTGCATAAGCTCAGTGGAACTGTTATACCGTCAAGTCATTTAAATTGCCAAGCCCTTAAAATTTTTGAAAAAAAACTGCCTGCTGTGGCTGCTTGCAATTTCACTTGCCATCTGTTGACATAAGTCTAAGTTCTATCATTATAGGATTAATTCTGCATGACTCATTTCATATCCTATCATTATCACAGTGGGGGCCCTGTAAGTTTGATCATTTGATTGATGGTGCCAAGTGGTTATAAAGTCTTTGATGCAGGGCTATGAATACAAATGTTTGTTTTCATAATGTATTAAGTACTTAGAAACATGGAAACATAGAAAATAGGAGCAAGAGTAGGTCATTCGTCCCTTCAAGTCTGCTCCGCCATTCAATCTGATCATGGCTGATCCTCCATCTCAATGCCATATTCCCGCTCTCTCCCCAGACCCCTTGATGTCTTTAGAGTCTAGAAACCTATCTATTTCCTTTTTAAGTATATTCTGTGACTTGGCTTCTACAGTCTTCTGTGGTAGGGAATTCCACATACTCACCATCCTCTGAGTGAAAAGTTTCTCCTCATCTCAGTCCTACAGCGCCGACCCATATCCTGAGACTGTGACCCTCTTGTTCTAGACCACCCCCCCCACCGCCCCAGCCAGAGGAAACATCATCTCTGCATCCAATCTGTCCAGCCCTATCAGAATTTTATATATTTCAATGAGATCCCCTCTCATTCTTCTAAACTCCAGTGAATACTGGCCTAGTCAGCCCAATCTCTCCTCATACGACAATCCTGCCATCCCAGGAATCAGTCTGGTGAACCTTTGCTGCACTCCCTCAATGACAAGTGTACCCTTTGTTAGGTAAGGAGACCAAAACTGCACACAATACTCCAGGTGTGGTCTCACCAAGACCTTGTACAGCAGCAGTAAGACATTCTTGCTTCTGTGCCTAAGTCATCTTGCAATGAAGACCAACATACCATTTGCCTTCTTAACTGCTTGCTGCACCTATATGCTTGCTTTCAGTGATTGGTGTACATGGACATCCAGGCCCTTTTGAACATCAATATTTCCCAATCTATCACCATTTAAATAATACTCTGCCATTCTGTTTTGTCTATCGACTTGAATAAAAGTGTGAATTAGAGTGTTTTTTAAAAAGTGAAGTGTGCAATAGACAGTTTGAACTTAATTTTATTTCATCTCAGCATGACTCTTAAGGTCTGCCCATGGTGAATACTGGGTGAGTTGGCATGAAGTGTGTAAAGGCAAAGACTGATGGGTGGGGAATTATGATTTGGCATGCATTGGCACTAAGTTGGCATAGGGACTATAAAGGGTCGTGAGGTGAGTAGAGGGTATAAGTTGGCTTGGAGGGGTTGTGTGGGGGACATGAGGTGGCATGTGGGCATGAATGGAGCATGGGAAGTGCGTGGGAGTGAGGGCTAGAGGGTTGCATTTTGTTTTCTTGTTTTTATTGTAACTGGGACAAAGTCACAACACCAGTGTGCTGTGTTTATTTTCAGACTGGTGCACATGTAGGGTCACTATAGCAACAGTGTTGATGTAAAAGCATCGAACTTTAATGAAGCCACAAAAACAGCAATACAATCCAATGATACAAAATGGCTATACCCACAAGTGAACTCCAGGCTGCCAGCCACCAGAGAATGTTAACCTGAAGTGGTGTGATCTCTTTCTTTCTCCGTCGTGCCTATTCATACAAACATACAAACATCTGAACGAGGAGCAGGAGTAGGCCATTCAACTCCTCAAGTCTGCTCCGCCATTTAATAAGATCATGACTGATCTGATGGTAACTTGAAATCTGCATCCCACTACCTCCGATAACCTATCACTTCCTTGCTTACCAAGAATCTATCCACATTTGCCTTAAAAATATTCAAAGACTCTACTTCCACTGCCTTTTCAGGAAGAAAATTCCAAGGACTCATGACCCCCTGAATGAAAAAAATGTTACCTCATCTCTAATTTAAGTGGGCGACCTCTTATTTTTAAACAGTGACCATCACATACCCATCTTATGCTGACTACTGATGCCCAAAATAAACAACCGAGATGAATACATGTAAACAGTGCCCTCACATCAAAATACACTCATAAGTGAACATATGTGGCCAAAAAATGCAACATCATAAATGTAAGAAGTAAAAACATTGTTGCAAAAGGCATCCCAAACACTTGGAAAGGAATCACAACAAATAGTGTGCATATTGGGCACAAAAACACATTTTACAGGGTGAACTACCCTGTAGCCACGAGGGCTTATTCAGCACCCGAATGCCAACATCAACCCAGAAGTGTGAAATTTGCTAGATGGTCCAGGGGAAGTACCTGACAAGCAGAGCATCTTAAAACAAGCATTGAGGGAACAGAATAGTGGTGCGCATAGATGGCTAACTAAATGCTAAATGCCGGTGCTATAGGATTAGGAGCCTGGGCTGTGGGATGCAGTAGGCAATAAAGACTGTGACCCTGGATCAGATATCAGTGTCTCCACATTGCAGGGGGCTACTTAGGTATTCATCCTGAAGGCAGTGACTGAGACAGGACCGTGGGATCCATCATAGGAGTTTGCATGGTTGACCCAATAGCTGACACATTTGATACCACTGGAGCTGTGGGTGGTGTAGATAGCTTAGCCAGTATGCCAGGGTTTGCAGGAACAGGCTGGACGGATGGACAGACGGATGGGGAGTGTTCACCATGGATGGTAGGACCATAGCCAGAAGTGGAGCAGATCACGCAGCTAGTGCAGAAGGAAGGGACCTTGTAGTATTCAGAACTCTTGACTCGATTAGCTGTGCTACGTAGCTGAGAACCGATGAATTTGTGAATATTATACCAGCTGTCATCAACAGAGGTAACCAAGTAGCATTGGCGAGCTTGAATCAGCATGAAGGTAGACCAGATCACCAACATCAACTAAGATGCTTGTTGGTTGCACTCCTGCAGGAGGTGGTGGGGTGGGGGGGTGGGGGAGGGGAGGGTGGGTGGTGGTACTTAGACTTCTGACTGGGTGGGTGATTGACCTGACTGAACCAATGTTGAGTTTTAATAACCCGGTTGCCAGGCCGGTGAATTTGCCCATTGGTGAATTAATCTCCATGTCCTATTCTCTAGCAGTGAGGCCCTGAGGACCAAAATGTAAGTTGAGTCGTGCAGTGACAATGGACAGGGCCAAAGGTGTGAAAGGACATTCATGTGGTTTGTGGCATAGAAGCACATCCTCCAATTCCCATTTTGCCTTCTCAGCTACTGGGTTTTTGTTGGGGTTCTTCAATCGCCTGAGCTCAATGTCAATGTGGTGTTCCTGAAGCAGCTTATCTCCCAAAAGGGCAGAAAGCCCAGGGGCAGATCAATCCATATGACAGCCAGGGGACCTGGCAGTGGACAAAGCCCAATGCACAACTAGAGGAGAGCATCTCTCAAGGTGTTATGTTGTTCATTGGCAATGATACATGTGATAGTGTAAGAAATGACACACTTTCATGCAACCAAAATGAGTTGTCACATCCACTCCCCGACTACGCCACACTACTCTACACATACCCTGACTAACCCCCACTTCCAATAGGACTCACTCCATGGGACCCCTCATCACCTCAGGGGTCTATCCCCATTCCCCCGACCCTCACAGGCCCCTAACTACCCGCTCCCCTGATCCCCTGGCTAGCCCCTCAACTGCACCCACAACTGACTACCCTCCCCAATGCCCCCCCCACCGACTACTTGCCTGACTCCCCCACAGAAAACGATGACTACCCTCCCCTCCCTCCGGCCACACTCCCCAGCCCCCCAACAGACCAGCCAACCTTCCCCCACTTACCACCCAACCCGCCCGCAAGACCACCCGACGCCCGCAAGACCATCTGACAGCCCCCTGACTACCCACAACCTCACTGACCAAGCAACACCACCATTGACTGCCCGACCCCCTCCGATGCTTCCAATGGCCACCCGACCCACCAATGGCCACCTGGCCCATGACACTCCCCCCCGCTCCGCTGACCACACCCAACACCCTCGGACCCCCCCCCACTGACGACCCATGTGGTCAACCACTACAGCTAGTACTGTACAAAAGGCGGCTTGGTTTCCTTGCCTCCAACTCTCCTGTCCTTGACAGAAGGCCTCAGGAACCTGCTGCGCTGCCCCTTTCCACTTGTCACAGCGTTTGTCAATGTTGGGTATACTGTAAGCTGCAAACTTCACTCTCACCAGCTGTTGACTCAACTTTACACCAGATTGCCTACAGATCTAACCAACGCCTTTTACTAGATTCCATTAGCACAAACTTGCATGAAGTACTGTGGAGTGGTCACGTCCTATAAAGGTATTTGTGTATACACTCGATCTGCCAAGGCGTGTCTCTATCTAAAATTGCCCTTGAAGAATTGATATGCTGTGCTCTTGGTGATCTTCTATTGGAGGGAATAGTCATCAAACTTGCGGATGACCTCTACTGTGGTATAACGGTCCTGAAGAATTTATTCACAACTGGCAACGTGTACCACATGCTTTTTTAATGATGTGACTCATGCCACTCTGCCCCTAAAACTGTCATGTTTCAAGACTATGACTATTCTGGGATGGATTTGGTTCCAGGGCACCTTGCAGGCTACCTCACACTGCATGGCTATCCTCTCTAACTGCCCTCCACTGGAGGAAGTTTCTGGCATGACATCTGATCTCTGCATAAGCTTTCAGTTGGCACAATCTGCTATTTCATTCACTAAAACCATTACCCTTACCCATCCAGACGATCAACTCTGGGCTGTCAGACAATGGCTGTTAAGAAACATGCCATCACATCCACAGTGTATGTAATCCATGGTAACAGGCTTATACTTGTCTGTTTTTTTCAGTATCAATCTGTGCGGTCTTCAAATCTCCTGGTTGCCTTGCACAATTGAAACTCTGTTCATCACAGCTTCTATCAACCCCTTCAGCCCATATATTGTGCAGTTCCAAGTATCATCCTTTCATGACCTCACAGACAGCAATCCTTGTGTGCAGGCCTCTGAGAAACTGTTCAAGAGAGAATTTTCTTCCAGTCCCCATGTCACCACTTTCCTTTCCACAGTCAGTCGCTGCCACGCCCCTGTCAGATACCTAGCTGGATCTGTGAACATCCTTTTGATTTTGCAACCCACAATGCTCCTGACCATAAGGACCCCATGAGCTAAGTCTGTTCTTTCACACACCAGATCTCAGGTTCCACCATTCAACATATTGGCCCGTAATTCCGTGGAGTGACAATCAGAGTCAGAGTGCTACCCTGCTCCTAGTTCCTTACCTGGAAATGAAGCTGCTCCTTCCTTGCCCACCTTCAGACTTGGGAAATAATGGGTTAAGGTACTCCACACTGATCGTCTTATCTTCAGCCCAAGCAAAGACGCCAAAGCTTTAAAGTAATCCAATTTTCATTGTAACTTAACAGTTTTGCCTCTGGCATTCTGGGGGAGGTGACCCTTTAGTTGCATAAGTTCTACAGGTCCCATGTGGACTCTAGCCTTGAAGGATCCAGCCTTGCCATTGTAACCTGGGAAAGCTGGATCAAAGATGTCATCATACTCCTGAAGGAATGTGTGGAACTGAGCATGTCTGTGCTGAGGCAGGGCATGATCCAGATTCACAAGAACAGGCTCTGAAAACAGTTGATTTTTATGTTTGGTAGCTTGGTTGGCAGCTGTGTCATGTCATCCTGAGACGCTGAGAATATTGGTTGAGGGGGTTGAAGACAGGCTGTATCCAAGCAAAGTGTTCATTGCAAGACAGGACTTGCAGTTGAAGAGAAAGATTCTTGTCAACAACACTTGTTAAAATATGTGGTGGAAGCCAAATGTTGGGTGGCTTGTTACACTTTGCTCCTGAAGGAAGAGGGGACAGTTCAAACTGCAAATGTCGTGAGGTCTGCAAGATCATCAGATAGTATCATCTTGATGAAATCCCCTGGCCAGGTTGTTATTGACCTTGAAGGAGCCTGAAGTACACAGGCTCGTCTTACTCTGCATGGGCTAGAGGAAGGATGAGATCTATAAAACATAGGTGGTGGAGTAATCAACTAGCACTAGGCGTTTGGCTGGTCGAATTGACACATCATTGGTTCCCATGAACGGAGTGCTTGCAAGTACCTTAACATCAAGGTACCACATGACCAGGCCTTCAAATGCAAGAACAGAAACAGATAATGCTGGAACAACTCAGCAGGTCTGGCAGCATTTGTGGAGAGAGAAACAGAGTTAACGTTTCAAATCAAATATGACCCTTCTTCAGGGCTGAACAGAAGTAGAAATGTGATGACATTTATACTGTTTAAGTTGGGTGGAGCATGTGAAGCTGGGTAGAAGGCCATGATAGACGGGGGCAAAGGAGAGATTGACAAAGATGTCGTGAACAAAAGGACAAAGAGAATGTTAATGGTAGTGGTAAGGGCTAAAAAAAGGTGCTGATAGTGGCACTAAGATAAGAAATCAGAAAGTGATAATAGCAGAACAAGGGTAAGCACTCTGTGAAAGAACAACATGGAACAAGTAATTGATGGCCCTTTTAAAGTTGGGGTGGGGGAGCGGGCGGTGGTGGGGAAAAGGATAGAAAATAGGATAAAAAGGGGAAAAGGGGATAAAATAATGAATAAATAAATAAAAATACAAAAAAAATAAAAATAAGTGGATAAAAAATAAAAAGGAATTTTGAAAAAAGGGATTAAAAAAGGGGTGAGGATAGAGGAGACAGTTCATGATCTGAAGTTGTTGAAACCAATGTTAAGTCCGCAAGCATTTTGCGTTTGGTCTCTCCAATGTAGAGGAGACCACATTGGGAGCAGCGAATGCAGTAGATCAAATTGAAGGAGGTGCAAGCGAAGTGCTGCTTCACCTGAAACGAGTGATTGGGCTCTTGGATGGTGAAGAGGGAGGGGGTAAAGGGGCAGGTGTTGCACCTTCTGTGGTTGCATGGGAAGGTGCCATGGGAAGGGGTTGAGGTGTTGGGGGTGGTGGAGGAGTGGACCAGGGTGTCCTAGTGGGAATGGTCCATATGGAATGCTGACAGGGAGTGTGAGGGGAAGATGTGTTTGATGGTGGCATCATGCTGGATGTGGTGGAAATGGTGGAGGATGATCCTTTGAATGTGGCGGCTGGTGGGGTGAAAAGTGAGGACAAGGGGGACCCTATCATGGTTCTGGGAGGGAAAGAAAGGTGTGAGGGCAGGGGCACGGGAGATGGGTTGGATACAGTTGAGGGCTCTCTCAACAACAGTGGATGGGAAACCTTGGTTAATGAAGAAGGAAGAAATGTCAGAAGCACTGTTTTGGAAAGTGATATCATTGGAACAGACGTGATGGAGTAGAAGGAGCTGAGAGAATGGGATGGAGTCCATACAGGAAGCAGGGTGTGAGGAGCTGTAGTCGAGGTAGCTGTGGGAGTAGGTGGGCTTGTAATGAATATTGAACAGTCTATCACCAAAAATGGAGACAGGGAGGTCAAGGAAGGGAAGAGGAATGTCAGAGATGGAACATGTGTAAAAGATAGAGGGGTTGAAATTGGGAGCAAAATTGATAAAATTTTTCCAGGGCCAGGTGAAAGCATGAAGCGGCATTGAAACGGTTATTGATGTACTGAAAGAAGAATTGTGGGAGGGGTCTGAGTAGGACTGGAACAAGGAATGTTCCACATAACCCATAAAGAGGCAAACGTAACTGGGGCCCTTGCAGGAAGTGAAACAAGTCTAAGGAGAAGTGGTTCAGTGAGAGAACAAGTTCAGCCAGACAGAGGAGAGTGGCAGTGGATGGGGATTGTTCAGGCCTCTGTTCAAGGAAGAAGTGGAGAGCCCTTAGACCATCCTGGTGGAAGATGGAGGTGTAGAGTGATTGGACGTCCATGGTGAAGAGGAGGTGATTAGGTCCAGGGAACTGGAAATTGTTCATTTGATGGAGGGCATCAGAGGAATTGCAGATGTAGGTGGGAAGAGTCTGGACAAGGGGAGAGAGAACAGAGTCAAGATTGGAAGAAATGAGTTCCATGGGGCAGGAACAGGCTGCATGGTGAGCAGATTGGGATGGACTCTTGACTTGGACATGGAGTTTCATAGCTGTGGAAGCATGGATCAGGCTGCCAGTGGCTTCACTGTTGATGGTCACCTGAATAGAATGGTGCTTGAAGAATGCGCCTATGTAGGGTGACTGATGGATCTTTACACGGATTCCAATGAGATATCAGCAGGTTCTTCATCTTCTTTGTCTAAATGACACTATCATTATCATCATCGTCTGACTTCGTAGCTGTCTTACAAGCTTTAGTCACATACTAGCAGTCTTGATCTGGCAGAAAATTACATTTGCTGAGATTACATTTACAAGCATGAAGTGGGGGTAGCTATGGAGTCTGATCTTGTTAGGCAAAGGTGAAAGGTGAAGTTTGGTGCTCCTGGAAGGAGGAAGCAGCAGTGCAGAGAGCTTTGGCAACAGCAGGTGCGTGATTCTCATCAAACAGTGAATCCAAGGCTTGGGAGATCTCTGGCTTGACAGATGCCAGCATGTGGAACCTGCACTTGGTGCTGTTTGCCTGCTTCACTAGATGTGGTAGGTTAGGGTGAATGAGTTACAGCCAATGTAGGTTCTCCAGTGAGGGCGATATCTTCTTACTCTTGTCAAGAGGTCAACTGGGATAACTGAACCTACCTTTCTGCAAAAGGCTATCCTCAAAGGAGATCATCCGACATTGATACACACCCTCATGCATCTCACCTGATTGCAATCTGAAATCGGCCAGGTCTAAGAGGCGGGCACCCGTGGCTTGGAAACTGTAATGTAGGCAGATGGTCTGCCAAATTTAAGCAAGTGATGTAGATGCTTTAACTATGGAGTTGTGGGATATAATGGGGCAGTAATTTGCTATCCTGGCTGATCAGGTCCAATAAGTTCTCTTTTTGTTGGGCAGTGACCCTTGGAGGTGTACCTTCACCTTCTGTGTCTTTGAAGCCACAAAGTGGATTATTCTTTGTTCTTTTCTCCCAGATGATACTGTCAACGAGAAAGGGGGCAAAGTTAAGATCAAATGCCAAAGTGTAAATTAGCAGCTGATGCCAAAAATCAAATGAATTGACTGCCTTGACCTTTCCTAAGTACCATTGCTTCGGTGCTCAATGCGTTACTGCCATATAGTTTTTGGTGTTACAGTATTATAATATTGTGGACTAAATAGAGGTCAATATCCATGTATAAATGCTAAATAAACTTACCAATTTACGTTGAAGGGGGCCGTGAAAATGTTCCAATGCTGCCTCCATGCCAGCTGGCTGTGTTGACTTTATGATTCGCACAGGCACGGGATCACAATACAAACAGTGTTGAGGTGGAAACATCGAGCTTTAATGTAGCCACACAATACACTGGCCAGAATATTGCTGTCAGCGTATGGGGCGGGCCTGACACGCCCAACATGCCGATGTGCATCCTGACGTCATCCCGCATCATTGAGATATTTCATTCGGCGGGTGTCCACTGAACTATTAAAGGCCTATTGAGGCCATTAGGAAACTAATTAAGCTCATTAACAGCACTGCCCGTCCAATCTTAACGTTGGCAGGTAGGCGAAGAGCCCAAACGGCCTTCGTGTTTTTCAGGAAACCTCATCCACGGGCAGATTGAGTTTCCCTGAAAGTTTAATTAAATAATTAAATAAAATTTGTGAGATGCACAAACATGTCCGAGCTCACATGAGGGGACATGTTTAAATAATTTTTTAGGTTATTTATTAAAATTTATACTACCAACTTAATCTCCCTGAGGCAGCTCCGTGCCTTAGGGAGATTCCTGTGCTCTTTCGTGTGCATGCGTGAAAGAGTGCAGGTTCCCACTCTTCCTACCCCTCCCACCACCTGCGCAGGTAGCGCTGAGCGCAGCCGGCCATGCGTCACACTGGGTGGGCCTTAATTAGCCCGCCCACATTAAATGGCGGTGCACAGCCAATTGCCAGCGGCGATCAGCTCCATGCCTGCCCCGCCCACCCCTGCCCCCTCCCGCTCCCGTCCAGCCCTCCCGACACAGGTAAGTTTCTGGCCACTGTTACAAAATGGCTGCGCCCATTAAGGAACAATGCGCTCCCGGCCACCAGAGGGTGATAACCTATAGTGGCGCAGAGCACCAACGTGGGCCTTTTAACCAGTCTGCCTTGGCACCCAGCAACCCCTGTGGCTGCCTCTATATTGTTTCTGAGGGTGAAAAACCTGACTCCTGTTAACACCCGCACTTCCCGAACGAAAATCCAAAGATTCAGGGCACTTTCTCCCAAATGGAGTTTGCAGAGCCAGAAATTTTATCAAATCTGCACTCCCAACTTGGGAGTGAAAGATTGGCCCAGAGTAACAAAGACTGAACCACCTTTCAACTTTGGATGTCATGGATTAGTCAGCTGAGCCACCAATAAAAGTGATTACTTCAAATGAAAAGCAACACCCGGGGTGCGACGACTTTCAATATTTTGCAAGTCAGTTCAATTCAGCCTGCTGCTGGGCGCAGTGAATGTAATGTCAAACTATCATTATAGCAGCCATAGGAACAGGCTTTAACAATTTTCCTTCTTTAAAATCTGTAACATGCAATTTAAATAGAGGGCCATGATGGTTGGCCAGTCTGAAATTTCACCTCAGGGAACATCCTAATAAATTTGCTAAATGATTTTTGTATCACTGAGGATTAAAATTTTGTAAGCTAAATTTGCCCTGTTATCAATAATATAATTAAACACCTTATTTACACTAAAATCTATTAAAGGAAGAATGCAGAGGGAGAAAAGTGGTCAAGAAGTTCAATGCATGGGGAAAGAAAAAAACCAGAGTACAAAATGCTCAATGTCACAATAACATCAAATAATTATGAGAAGCATTCCAAATTAAGCCAGACCTATTTAGGAATCAGCATTAATCCAAATAGCCTAAGGGCAGAATTTTATGGCTCTTCCGAAACATGGGCGGGGCCGCAAAATGTGATGAGTCATTGGCTTTGGCAGGACAGTAAAATTTCGCCAGTGTAAAACTCTACCCTAAGTGTGTACTGGGGAAAGGCAACTCAGGCCAGGATTTTGCCCTTGTCGAGCTGGCTCACAGGGTGGTTGGGAAGCCAACTGGCAGGCCAATTAAGGCCCCATGCTGGCGGGCCAATTAAGGCCCACACAGTGTGAAACGTGGACTGCAGCACTCAGCACTGCCTGTGTGGGGCGGAGAGGGGGGAGGAGAGGGGGGAGGAGGGCGAGGGGGGAACTTCGCGCATGCGCAGTGGTGCACACAGCATAAGATCCATGAGGCACGGAACTGCCTCAGGGAGATGAAGATTTTAAAAATTAAAAATAAAGAGCTTTAAAATGTTACAAAACATGCCCCCTTCATGTGACTGTCACCTGAGCAGGGGCATGTTATTAATGAAATGTTAAAATTTTAAATTAATTTTTAATAGCTGTTGGAAACCTCATCCCACTCATGGATGAGGTTTCCTAAAAAATCCAAAGCCACATGGCCTTTTTGCCTGCCCGCCAACCTTAAGGTTGGACAGGCAGGGAAAAATTTAATTCAACTGTTACTTTAATGATCTTAATAGGCCTTTTAATTGTCGGCGGGTGCGTTGCTGACTCCCATGTGCGCCTGCTGATTGAAATATCGCGTGAGTGCGCGATGACATCAGGACGCTCACCCTACATCATCATGCATTATTTTACGTTCATTTGGGCCTGACAAGCTAAAAATTCTGGCCTCGGTGTGGGGTCTCATTTTGCTAAGCATTCTGTTTGAATTAGACTCACTCACTTGTATTTTGAACTCTATTTCCCTCAAACACACCCATCAGAAAATTTGATGCATCACACATTGGATGTATTGGAGCCTTAAAAGTGACAGTATTGTTTCTTTGTAAAGTCCGGAAAGAACCAAACAGAACTGAGTGTACTAACAATATCATAGAAACGTAGAAACTAGGAGCAGGAGTGGACCATTCGGCCCTTCAAGTCTGCTCCACCATTCGATATGATCATGGCTGATCTTCTATCTCAACACCATATTCCCACTTTCTCTCCATACCCCTTGATGTCCCTAAAAAATTATCAATTTCTTTCTTGAATATAATCAGTGACCTGGCCTCCACAGCTTTCTGTGGCAGAGTATTCCACAGGTTGACCACCCTCTGAGTGAAGACATTTTTCTTCATCTCAGTCCTAAATGGCCTGCCCTGTATCCTGAGATGTCACATGTTTTCCTTCCCATAATTTATTTTAAAATTCAAACTTTGTGTTCTTACTAATGAATTGGAACATTCTTAGAAAAATAAAAGCACTTATTAAAAAAATGATTCCATGAGGTGGAATACCAAATATCTTTTTGTGATACTCCCAACAACAATTTGCGTCAAGTAATTCATAGAACAGCTACTAATGTAGTGTCTGTGTGATATGTTCGTTTGACTTAACTAAAGGATGATTCTTGCACTGCGCACAAATAGAAATCTGAGTGTTTTTCAGCAGGGTCATATCAAACATAATAGCATTTAACGTTGTGCATATGTCAACAGAGGAAAAATAGGTCAGGTATCATTATCATCACACTAGATTGAACTAGCTGACAGCCAGAAAGGTTAAAGTATATCATGCATTAGACATTTCCTATGTCTTTTAGTCACTATATATGTTATGTTTAAGTCCCCTGAGCCATTCAGCTCCCATCAGGCACTATCTGATACAAAACAGCACTAAGCGTGTTTATTTACCAGATCCTAGGGAAAAGGCATCCTGGATCACATAACAGACTTGACATGAATTGTGTGTGGTGTGCCCTTTTCCTTTAGCCCCTAAATCAGCAGCCCCTAAATTCTACTCCACTTCCTACTGCTGGCTGACAAGAAACAGACGGTTTCATTCGTAGCACTGAGTAACGGCAGATGGAATGAGCTGCTAAAACGTATTCCCCAGGCTCTGATCATCTTCTCCGGGGCTGGTTATTATTACTTTTAATTTTATACCACTCACTCTGGCTCACATCTCTTAACCTTATTTTACAGGTTGACTTACATGGAAGCACAAATCTACTTAAGACATTTATGTGTGATTTCCTTTCTCCAACATGAGTACTTGACCTGGTCAAATCACATAGTTATAAGCAGTGACATAAAGCTTCATAAAGCTAACTACATTACACTTAAAAGTTCTAACAGAAACTGAAGTCAGAAAAAGACTACCCATAACACTAAGTTAGAGGTCAAATTGTTATCTAATCTTTGTATTTTGGATGTATTTTGGGGACAAATTGCCAATCTTTATGTAATGGTTTGGATTACAAAGAGGGGAAATCTATTTCAGAAAATAGTGTCACAATCGGTCATTTATCTAAAAACTTATTTATAGATAATTGTTATTTACTTTATCCTTTATCTTTCAAAAAATCTTCACATGCTTTTTATAAATATGCTACACAGTTTTGTCATATTGTGCTTACTGGAGAATATAATGACACACTATGGGCGGAATTGTTCCAGATTTGCACCAAGTGCAGTAGCAGGCGGGAAAGTCAACGTTTTACCCGCCAGCCACAATGGTGGCTTTTCACGTCGTATCATCCCAATCCTGCCTCATTAATCATGCATTCCTGGGAAACACACTGAGGGGCGGCCTCCGGTTCGCCCGCCACGCTGTCACCTCATTGCTTCCTCGTACTGGACACCATATATGAAGTGCAGCCTCGTGCACACCTCTCAGTGCTTCCAGCACAAGGCTGCTGCACAGAAGACTTGGCCCAGAACCTCAAGATGACTGCAGCCCCTTGATTCAGTGATGCATCCCTGGAATGCCTTTCGGCCCGCCGTGATGTCCTACACCACTGCTCTGGCCGCAGGAGGGCTAACAAATCACCAATCTGGCTTTGGAAGCTGTGGCAGCAGTGCTCAGTACCAATGCCCTCCAAAAGAGGACAGCCATCAGTGCCACAAAAGGATGAATGGTCTCATCCATTCCACCTGGGTAAGTCAGTCTTCTCATCACTCTAACAAACCTCATTACAAATCCACAGGGATCTCACACCTCACACACACACCCTCACATTTCCATCAGGCTCATACCCTCTGGAGCTCGCGTCCTCATTCTATCTATGTCTCCACTCACCACACAAACATTCCACACAGTGCCATGTGCCCTGTTCACACTCTCTCCATCTCTTTTCATGCAGGGGAAGTTGGCTCACAACAGCAGGGAGAGGTCACAGATCGGGGGTGGAGTGGTCCACATTAGGCCCCTCACTCACTTCTGTGCCTGTGGTGATGGTGAAGCTGGCAGTGAACAACTACATGAGGATCCTACACCCCATCATCCCTCTCTCAGCACAACTGTGAGTGCTGTCTCTCTCCTGCTTTTGACTCTGCCGCCATGCACTAATTATTTCTACTTTGGTTCACAGGGAGCTCTGCCAAGCGACCGACACCCTCAGCCAACCAGTCCCTCAACTCCATCCAGGTCCTCACCTCCAGCCAAGAGCACAACTCCTCCATTGAAGAGCTGGAAATAAACAGCCTAGAAGATCTGTCACAGTGCTTACCCACACCCTCCACCAGCACAGAGACACACACCTCAGTGGGATGTAGATCTAGAGCTGGCTGAGGGTCTCAACCTGGTGACCACCATATGGACACATGCCCGTACCAGGAGGAGGCAGGTTCAGCCAAGCTCCCTGGCACTCGAATGGCTGCTGAGGAAGAGGCATCTGTGAGGTCCGAGTCAGACGATGAGCCTCTGGATTTGGCCTTCCAACTCATCCTGGAGAGTCAGCAGAAGGCAGAGGAACATCATGGAGAGTGGTTGGAAGCCCTCAACAGAGTGGCTTGCAAGTCAGAGGAGTGCGTCCACCTGTCTCTGATGAAGTGGTGCCCACATGTGGGCACGTGGATGTCTCCATAGGAAGGATGGCGGATGAAATGGAAGCTCTGATCCAGCAGAACGCGGAGATACGCGCAGACCTGCACTCCATTGTAGCAATGGCAACGCAAGAGGGAAATGGGGCATCTTGATACCCCTCCAGGTGTTCCTTTCCCTGAAGGAGTCAGACCAGGGCCCTTGGGCACTTGAATGAAGGAGAAGCGGCAGCTGGACACCCCTGGGTCATCCACTCAGGAATCTCAGAAAAAATAAAAGAGAAGCATATTATCTAAATGGTCAGAGATTGCAAAGTTCTGAGATGCAGAGGGATCTGGATGTCTTCTCGCAAGAATTGTAAAAGGCTAACGTGCAGGTACAGCAAGTAATTAGAAAAACTAATAGATTATTATCATTTATTGTGAGGGGAATTGAATACAAAAGTAGGGAGGTTATGCTTCAGTTATACTGAGCATGAGTGAGATCATATCTGGAGTACTGTGTCAGTATTGGTCACCTTACTCAAGGAAGGATGTAAATGCATTGGAAGCAGTTCAGAGAAGGTTTACCAGACTAATACCTGGAATGGATGGATTGTCTTATGAGGAAATGCTGGACAAGTTAGGCTTGTATCCGTTGGAGTTTAGAAGAGTAAGAGGCAACTTGACTGAAACCTTTAAGATCCTGAGGGGTCTTGACTGGGTGGATGTGGAGAGGATGTTTCCTCTTGTGGGAATTTTTTCTCTCAGAGGGTTGTGAGTCTTTGGAACTCTCTTCCTGAAAAGGTGGTGGAAGCAGAGTTTTTGAATATTTTTAAGTTAGAGGTGGATAGATCCTTGGTGTGTGTGGCAAGGCTTTTCGGAACATTGTGCAAGCACTTTCTGACACACACGGATTCTTCCTCCATCATACTCATCTCAATGTCTTGAGCATTTTCAATGCTGCCTGCAGGGATTCACTTTCAGTTGTCCATCTGAGCTGACCTGCATCTCCGCTCACCCAATGATCACATTCCCATGCAGCACCTGTTCCCACCCAATATGAGTCTCCTTTCACTTTCAATTTTAGAAGTATGGTGCTGGTAAAATTGGTCTTCAGCTCCCATGTCCTTTCCCCTCCCCCAGTCACCCATGTCCTTTCCCCCATCACTGTTGACTCCCCTGCCATCACCTTCCACCTCCCCACTGTCACCTATCAGCCAGAACCGTTTTCTTTCCAGGATGTCCAGGTAAACATGCATGTTCCCTACCTTCCCGAGATTCCCACCCCCATCCATATTGAGCACTCCGACCTCCTCATTCCCACCCCCAGGGTCTGTGTCTGCCTCTGAGACCCCTCACTGTCCCTTCTACTGCTGCCAATGCACCCTTACCCTCCCATCCTACCGGCTCACTCTGTCATCTCTCATTCTCACCATTCCCTTCTACCATGCCCAAATCAGTTCCCCCCACTAGGATTTAGTCATCGGCTCCACAAACCCCTACCTTGCATGTTCACCTGAACGTCACTCCCCCAACCCTTTACCCCTTCCTCCACCCTTACTCCTTACTTCCCCAGGACTCTTTCCTTCCCTTGGACTCCTTCCTCTCTTTGGAATCCTTCCTTCCCCTGGACTCCTTCCTCTCCCCAGATTCCTTCCTCCCCCCATGGACTCCTTTCCCGCTGTGGACTCTTTCCCCTCCAGACCCCTTCCTCTGGCTGGACTCCTTCCCCACTGCGGACTCCTTCCCTTACACCTTCCTCCCTTTTACAACTACCTCCCCAGTTGCTGTACTCTCCCCCATTACACCCTCCTCCCTTGTACTGTACTCCCCCTCCCTCCCAACCTCACTCTCCAACACCATTGTCCCCTCTCCCAACCTCATTCCCCCCGAAACCATTGTTATCCCCCCACTAACGTTATGCTCCCGACACCATTGTCCCCACCCTCCCAATCTCACTGCCCCTGACACATCTTCCTCATCAAATCAAACCTAGACCTTCAATCTCCCATCACCACCCCCATTCAACCACCCCCGTCCCCGGTAAACCTTCCTCTCTTGACCCCCCTTGACGATCAATTCATTGCAGACCATGGCCAGGACACTAATGTCCTGAAGCAGACCATCAATGGCGACCTTCCATCTTCCGAGAGCTGCTTTGAGGCATAATCATGTCCATGACAATCAGCCCAGCATGCTATGGATGTTCCTCCAGGGTCCCTTTGCTGTAGGGCTCCAGCACCTTCTGCTCCACAGATGTCCACAATGTGAGCAAGGCCCTGACATTAAGTCCCGACTTCTGCACGTCACACTTGTTAAGACATGTTCTGTACTGACGTGGGGGGTAAATTTTACTTGTGGAGATGATTCCGGTGAGTTGGGCTTATAATAATACGCAGATGTATTAAAACGAAGTTCCCGATGTGCAGTGGCGGGAAATGTGGCCTGCCATTGATGGACAGAACGGACAATTGCAAACTGCTTTCAAGACGTTGTGAAACTGATTTTTGATCTTCCCACCATATTGCCCATTCATGCCTGATACCAACAGGCTGGAAAACTCCATCCTTTGTCTTATTGGTGCAGTAAACTGGCTTTGGAATCTATATAATTTGGTGATGCCTTTCAGGTTCAACCGAGTTGGGCCATTTGTGCTTCTTACTTCTGTTTTGTTGAAACTTTGAGTGGTGCACCTTTGAAGATAACTGGCTTGTTACAACAGTACAATCAAGGTGAATTGGCATAGAGATTTATTCATTAACTCTGGACACTTTAGTAAATGTACATGAATCAGTCAGCCCCTCCAGATCTGTTTTATCAGCAAACTCTTCAACAAAGTCATCAGAACTCAGAATTTAAAATAAAACATATTTTAATACATTAAATTCTAGCATTGATTAGGAATTTGCTGGCTTGCAAAAGTTGCTGAGAGCAGGGTAAATACCAATCTTCTCATAGACAAAGCTTACTAACAAAAGCTGAGAATTTCCTGGAGATTTTGGCTTAACTATCACATTTTTTCTGAGGAAACTTGGATGAGACTAGCTCACTGAAATGTCATTATGCGAACATTTTTTGCGCCACTTCTGACTTATCTCCACCTAATCCCCACTTAGCTCAATAACATCATTCTGTTCCCCCCATGCAGAAGATCATCAAACAGAAGCTTCCTGCTTTATGTCAATGTGAAAGGATGTAAATTTACATCAAAAATTTTTAGGGAGCAGGATCTGAAGTCACTGGGCCATAACCTTTGAGCTCCAGGGCAGTGTATCTGGGGACCCAAAGGTACATTCTGGAAACACTCTGCCCCTACTCCCAGAGGTTCCCAGGTAAGGACTGCATGGCAATTGTCTGGGAAGTTCAAGCTTCAGATGGGCAATTGCTCTGTACTGGGAACCATCCAAAAATGTGATTTAAATTGCAAACGTTGGATGGGTTGACTGTCTTACATCAATTGTTACCCAGAAAAATTTGGAAAAATTAAAACCACATCTAGCTTCTGGATAACTATTGTATAGACCCGCACCGAGTGCCCACACTACACCCCCTCCCCAAATGGGACTCCCCCAGCCCCCAAAACCCCAGGGGACTCATCACTAACCCCTCCACGGGACTCCCCCACACCCAAATCACCAGGGAGCTGCCCCCCACAGCCCAACAGGACTCACCCCACTAGCACCCATCTATGGGATACCCCACCCCAAAAACCCCATGGCACTCCCCCCATCCCCCGACTATCCCCCCCTGGGGCCCACCCCCAACACCCATGACTACCGCCACCCCTCCTCCCACAGGACTCCCCTCCAGACTATCTCCCCATGAGACTCCCCCATTCCCCAACTCCCCCCCATGGGACTACCACACACCCCCCCCACCAACAGGAATCCCCAAGCCTCCCACTATCCCCCATAGGCCTACCGTAATAATTATGGTTTTATTTAATGTGCAATATACCTTTAAGAATAATGCTTGTTAAGGAAGATCACATGATATTTAGTACCCAATAGAAAAGTAATGCGGGCTATCTCAGTAGTTAGTAGTGTAGAGATAGAGTTTGAGTTGAAAGCACACATGTAGTTGCTGCTGAGAACCTTGTAAATAAACTTAAAGTTTGCACCCAAGAAGTGTCTGCTGATCAACTCTATCAATAGTACCAACTTGGCCACCACTCACAACAAATTGGCGATGAGGATAAGACAAGTTTAACAGAAAAAACCAAGTGAAAAAAAATTGGCACCATACCTCGCTCAATGATTGTAAGTTAGAAGATCCATTCGAATTAAAGAAGATATCCCCTCTCAAAATGCCACAATTTGGAAGAATTGATCCTTTCGATCCAGCCATGGATGATTGGTTTCATTACATTGAACATCTCATGTTCTTTTTTCAAGTGAATGAGATTATGGGGGAAGAGAAAAGGTGAGCAATCCTCTTAAGTACAAGTACAAAACCTACAACTTGATTCAAAGTTTGACAGCATCCAGTGCCCTAGATTTGAAACATTCGAATGGATTTGTGGGCCTTGTGAAGGGCCATTACCAACCAAAGCCCTCAGTAACGACACAAAGGATTAAGTTTAATTCGAGAAATAGAGCCCTGAGTGAGGCAGTTGCATGTTATGTGGCAAATTTGAAGCAGTTGATGGAACATTGTGAGTTTGGTACATCACTAAATGACATGCTTAGAGACTGTTTAGTGTGTGGTGTGAATGAAGACACTTTTCAGAACAGATTACTGTCTGAAGTGATTTTGGATTTCAAAGAAGGTGCTAGAGATAGCGCTGGTCGTGGAAAGCGCAGTAAGAGATTCAAAAGGCATATAGGGTGTGCAAAATGGTGCCGTCCTCCACAACAGGGAGGAAATCCCTGCTGAAAAGGGCATGAAAATACAAGAGCTGCCGAGAAGTGGGAAACAGCCCCCGCTAGCCAAAATATGAGAAAAAATAACTTAGCGGAATCAAAGAATAATTTCAACAGAGGTGGAAACAAGCAGTCTTTTAATGCTTGGCAGTTTAAAAAAATCAAATGCAATTATTGTCACAAAAATGGACATGTGATGAGGCAGTGCAAGGAAAGATTCAAGCAGGCTTGTAAACAAAGGAAGAAGCCCAATGAAATCTACAACATAGAAGAGCCTGAAACAACAAATTCAGACATTTACTCATTGTTTAATCTGAAAGTTGGAAAGACAGAACCAACATTTGTAACAGTGAAAGTAAATAGCAAACCTGTTAGAATGGAAGTGGACACAGGAGCTTCCACTACAGTAATTTGGGAACATACCTTCAGATATTTGAATAATGGTGAATATCAAATAAAGTTAGAAGAAACAGCTGTCAAACTAAAAACATGCATGGGTGAAGACATTCAAGTAAAAGGAGTAAGCAGAGTAATTGTCCATTATAGAAGCCAATCAGCAAAGTTACCAGTGTTGGTATTGAAAGGCATAGGACCAAGCGCTGGTGAGATGTGATTGAAGCATTCTGGGAGAAGTCACCATAGCCACCGCGACTCAAGAGGGAAACGAGGAGAAGGTCTCTTGCACTCAACAGGAGGAAGAACATCCAACAGAGGGTGCTGGTGAGAAGTGACTGAAGCATTCTGGGAGAAGTCTGCAGCCACCGCGACTCAGGAGGGAATCAAGGAGAAGGTCTCTTGCACTCAACAGGAGGAAGAGCATCCAACAGAAGGCGCTGGTGAGAAGTGACTGAAGCATTCTGGGAGAAGTCACCGCAGACACTGCGACTCAGGAGGGAATTGAGGAGGACTGACTGTCAAAGAACGGAATAGCCCCAAACATTACATTGCTGTAGTGTTTCCATCCCTCCCTCCTCCTCAAACTTAAAAATAAAGAGAGAGAGGAAGAGGCAGTGCCTTCAGGAGTGCACCAGACCTGCGAGGGACACTCTTCTGAAAGTAGATTTAAAGAGAAAGTAGCTGATTGGTGAGTAAATCCTGAGAGCAGACTCGGAGGGAGGAGCACTGGAGCGGTGACCTCGGGTCACAGAGTAACAGAAGCCAAAACTGAAAAAGTGACATCACAGGAAAGCTGTGACCTGAATGGTTGGTAGGAAATCTGCACCAAAATTTAAAAAAAACACTGCAAAGCTAATTAATAAATTAATTATCTAAGTCGAGATGGCTGGGCAGGTGATGTGCTGTAGCTGTATGATGTGGGAGCTGGCAGATCCCATTGCGAGCCGCAGTGACCACATCTGCAGCAAGTGTTGGTTGCTGGAGGAACTCCGGCTTAGAATTGATGAGCTGGAGTCCGAGCTCCGGACGCTGTGGCACATCTGGGAGGGGGAGTGTTACCTGGACACTTTGTTTCAGGAGGCAGTCACACCCGGTAGAATAAGTACCTCAAGTTCGGTCAGTGGTCAGGGTCAGCAGGGTGTGACTGCAAGTGAGGCAAGTAGAGGGATCCTGTGTTCAGCAACAGAGGAGCCTCAGCTCTTGACCTTGTCCAACAGGTACAAGGTATTTGCTCCCTGTGTGAATGAGGAACAGGGCTGTAGGGAGGATGAGACAGCTGACCACGGCACCTTGGCACAGGAGGCCATCCAAGAGAGTGGAGCAAAAAGACAAGTGGTAGTTGTATGGGATTCTATAATTAGGGGAATTGATAGCATCCTTTGTAAGCAGGATCGAGAGTCCTGCATGGTATGTTGCCTGCCTGGTGCTAGGATGAGGGACATCTCTGACCAGCTTGAAAGGATATTGGAGAGAGAGGGGGGTATCCAGCTGTTGTGGTCCACATCAGGAAAAATAACATAGGTAAGACTAGGAAAGAGGACCTGTTTGGGGATTATCAGGAACTAGGAACTAAATTAAAGAACAGATCTTCAAGCGTTATAATCTTCGGATTACTACCCGAGCCACGTGCGAATTGGCATAGGGACCCAAGAATAAGGGAAATAAACACGTGGCTAAAGGAGTGTTGTGGGAAAGAGGGGTTCCATTTTGTGGGGCACTGGCATCAGTATTGGAACAGGAGGGATCTGTACCGTTGGGATGGTCTCCACCTGAACCGATCTGGGACCAATGTTCTAGCGAAAAGGGTAAATAGGGTGGTCAACAGGACTTTAAACTAGAAAGATGGGGGGGAGGGAAGGGTAAAACTCCAAGACGTATGACTAATGGGAAACAAAGCAGCAGGTTAGCGTGTGGGGGGGATGGATTCAACTTCATGGAAAATTATGAAAAAACTGAAAAGCAAGGAGAGCCCAGGAGAGGCTATTAAAGTCCCCTAAACACAAAATAGGAAAGAGTATTTGGAAAGGGCTAGGAATCTAACTTCAAGCACATCAGATAAAGGGATGACAATGAGAAAGGGGACAGGAAATACAGAACTGAAGTGTTGTATCTGAATACATGCAGTATATGAAGTAAGGTAAATGAGCTTGTGGCGCAGATTGAAATTGGCAGGTATGGTGTGGTGGGCATCATGGAGACTTGGCTGCAAGGGGATCAGGACTGGGAGCTAAATATCCAAGGATATACATGCTACGAAAAGATAGGCAGGTTGGCAGAGGAGGTGGGGTTGCTTTGTTAGTAAGAAATGAAATTAAATCGATAGCAAGAAATAACATAGGGTCAGATGATGTAGAATCTGTGTGGGTAGAGTTGAGGAACCGCAAAGGTAAAAAAATCGTAATGGGAGTTATGTACAGGCCTCCGAACAGTAGTCAGGATGTGGAGCACAAGATACACCAGGAGATAGAAAAGGTATATAAGAAAGGCTAGGTTACAGTGATTGTGAGAGATTTCAATATGCAGGTAGACTGGAAAAATCAGGTTGGTAGTGGATCCCAAGAAAAGGAATTTGTGGAATGTCTACGAGATGGCTTTTTGGAGCAGCTTGTGGAGCCCACTAGGGAACAGGCAATTCTAGATTTAGTGATGTGTAATGAGGCAGATTTGATAAGGGAGCTTAAGGTGAAGGAATCCTTAGGAGGAAGTGACCATAATATGATAGAATTTACCGTGCAATTTGAGAGGAAAAAGCTGGAATCAGATGTAACGGTATTACAGTTGAATAAAGGGAACTACAGAGGCATGAGGGAGGAGCTGGCCAAAATAGACTGGGAGATGAGCCTAGCAGGAAAGACAGTGGAACAGCAATGGCAGGAGTTTCTGGGAGTAATTTGGGAGACACAGCAAAAATTCATCCCTAGGAAGAAGAAGCATACTAAAGGGAGGACGAGGCAACCATGACTGACCAGGGAAGCCAGGGACAGCATAAAAGCTAAAGAGAAAGCATACAATGCGGCGAAGAGCAGTGGGAAACCAGGGGATTGGGAAGCCTACAAAGACCAACAGAGGACAACTAAAAAAGAAATAAGGAGGGAGAAGATTAAATATGAAGGTAAACTAGCCAGTAACATAAAAGAAGATTGCAAGAATTTGTTTAGATATATAAAGGGTAAGAGAGAGGAAAAAGTGGACATTGGGCCGCTGGAATATGACGCTGGAGAAGTAGTAGTGGGGAACAAAGAAATGGTGGAGGAACTGAATAGGTACTTTGTGTCAGTCTTCACGGTGGAAGACACGAGTAACATCCCCAAAGTTCAAGAGAGTCGGGGTGCAGAGGTGAGTATGGTGGCCATTACCAAGGAGAAGGTGCTAGGAAAACTGAAAGGTCTGAAGGTGGATAAATCATCTGGACCAGATGGATTACACCCCAGAAGCATATAGCTGATGAGATAGTAGAGGCATTCAGGAATCACTGAAGTCAGGGAGGGTCCCAGAGGACTGGAAAATCGCTAATGTAACCCACCTGTTTAAGAAGGGAGTGAGGCAAAAGACGGGAAATTACAGGCCGATTAGCCTGACCTCGGTCGTTGGTAAGATTGTTAGAGTCCGTTATTAAGGATGAGATTTCAGAATACTTTGAAGTGCATGGTAAAATAGGGCAAAGTCAGCATGGTTTCATCAAGGGGAGGTCATGCCTGACAAATCTGTTAGAATTCTTTGATGAGGTAACAAGTAGGTTAGACAAAGGAGAACCAATGGATGTTACCTATCCATGCTTAGGAGAATGGGCAAACAAGTGGCAGATGGAATATAACATGGGGAAGTGTGAGGTCATGCACTTTGGTAGGAGGAATAGAGGCATAGACTATTTTCTAAATGGGGAGAGAATTCAGTAATATGGAGTGCAAAGGGACTTGGGAGTCTTAGTCCAGGATTCTCTTAAGGTTAACTTGCAGTTGATACGGTAGTTAGAAAGGCAAATGCAATGTTGGCATTTATTTTGAGAGGACTAGAATATAAAAGCAGGGATGTGGTGCTGAGGCTTTATAAGGCTGTGGTCAGACCACATTTAGAATATTGTGAGCAATTTTGGGCCCCATATCTCAGGAAGGATGTTCTGGCCCTGGAGAGGGTCCAGACGAGGTTCACGAAAACGATCCCAGGAATGAAAGGCTTAACATATGAGGAACGTTTGAGGACTCTGGATCTATACTTGATGGATTTTAGAAGGATGAGGAGGGATCTGATTGAAACATATAGAATACTGAAAGGCCTGGATAGAGTGGATGTGGGGAAGATGTTTCTGTTAGTAGGAGAGACTAGGACCCAAGGACACAGCCTCAGAGTAAAAGGAAGACCTTTTAGAACAGAGATGAGGAGAAACTTCTTTAGCCAGAGAGTGATGAATCTATGGAATTCATTGCCACAGAAGGCTGTGGAGGCCAGGTCATTGAGTGTATTTAAGACTGAAATAGATAGGTTCTTGATTGGTAAGGGGATCAAAGGTTACCGGGAGAAGGCGGGAGAATGTTGTTGAGAAACTTATCAGCTATGATTGAATGGCGGAGCAGACTCGATGGGCCGAATGGCCTAATTTCTGCTCCTATGTCGTATGGTCTTATGGTCCTTCCAGGGCAAAATTGGCTAAACTAAATCAACCAATTCCAAAAGGAAGCTGGAAGTGTTCCTGTTTTGGAAAAGGAGTGTGTAAAGACTCAATAACGGAAGAAACGCAGGCTGTCTGAAGCCAAAACCTGGAAGAACAGCAGAAGGAACTCAAAGAAACCGTGCTTGACGACAGAGTTCGAGACGAGGTGACCAACCTTTGAAAGGAGAAAAATAACCTGCTGAAAGACCTTCACACACTACAAGATTCCCTCAGGTCAAAGTTTGTACCTCTGGAAAAGAATGAAGATAAACAGAAATAATTCAGCACTTCTTTCAACAAGCTGTGGAATTAAAAGCAAAAAAGATAAAAGCAAAAAACTGCGGATGCTGGAAATCCAAAACAAAAATAAAAATGCCTGGAAAAACTCAGCAGGTCTGGCAGCATCTGCAGAGAGGAACACAGTTAACGTTTCGAGTCCGTTTGACTCTTCAACAGAACTAAGTAAAAATAGAAGAGAGGTAAAATATAAGTTGGTTTAAGGGGGGGTGAGGGTAGAGCTGGATAGAGCTGATTCCTCAGCAACCAAGTTAGCACGCTTTCTTTTTCATTAGAGGCCCATCCCTCACACAACAACAGGTGTCACACCTGCAGAGTTATTGTTGAAATGTCATCCCAGGACGAGATTGAATCACAGAATCACAGAATCGCAGAATCGCAGAATCGCAGAACAGGCCCTTTGGCCCATCGAGTCTGCACCGACATGTGAGAAACACCTGACCTACCTAATCCCATTTACCAGCACTTGGCCCATAGCCTTGAATGTTATGACGTGCCAAGTGCTCATCCAGGTACTTTTTAAAGGATGTGAGGCAACCCGCCTCCACCACCCTCCCAGGCAGTGCATTTCAGACTGTCACCACCCTCTGGGTAAAAAAGGTTTTCGTCACATCCCCCCTAAACCTCCTACCCCTCACCTTGAACTTATGTCCCCTTGTGACTGACCCTTCAACCAAGGGGAACAGCTGCTCCCTATCCATCCTGTCCATGCCCCTCATAACCTTGTACACCTCAATCAGGTCACCCCTCAATCTTCTCTGCTCCAACGAAAACAACCCAAGTCTATCCAACCTCTCTTCATAATTTAAATGTTTCATCCCAGGCAACGTGCTGGTGAATCTCCTCTGCACCCCCTCCAGTGTAATCACATCCTCCCTATAATGTGGCAACCAGAATTGCACACAGTACTCCAGCTGTTGCCTCACCAAGGTTCTATACAACTCCAACATGACTTCCTACTTTTGTAATCTATGAGATTATGTGAGCTTAAAAATGATGAATTTAGAGGGGAAGGTGGAAAGGAGTCAGGGAAGGCAGAAAACTAGGCATTACTGGCATAGTTGTAAGAGGAAATTTAGCGTCAGAGAGACAGTATACATGAAGAACATCGGAGAAGGACCAAAGTGTTTACTGGGTGAAATAAGTGCAGTGACTGGACCTCTATCTTACCATATGGAGGTCGAAGGCCACGTCATACCGAGACATGTGGACCATTTAAGGAAGAGAGAAACAGATCTCCAAGAATTGATTCTTCCAAGGATCATGACCAGGTCAGCATTTTCCGCTGCGAGTACTCAACCCAGGACAGATATTTCTGATGTTCCTGTAAGAGTTGAGGATACAGAACTGCAGGTATCTGCTGAAGTACTTGATGTTCAGATAACTCCGGAAAAGGAGATTCCTAACAAAGAATCTGAAGTTGTAGAGCTGAGACGTTCTACATGCACCAGGAAACCATGTGAAAGACTGAACTTGTAAATTGCCTATTCAGTGTAATTAATTTGTTGTCCTGAGAAATTTGTTTTTGTAAATATAATATGTATAGCTGGGTAAAGGGGGAGGGATGTAGTAATTATGTTTTTATTTAGTCTGTAATATCCCTTTAAGAATAATACTTCTTAAGGAAGATCACATGATCTTTAGTAACCAACAGGAGAGTAGCACAGGCTACCTCAATAGTTAGTAGTATAGAGATAGAGTTGGATTGAAAGCACACATGTAGTTGTTGCTGAGTACCTTGTAAATAAACTTTAAGTTTCCATACAAGGAATGTCTGCTGATCAATTCTATCAATAGTACCAACTCGGCCACTACTCACAACACCGACCCAACCGAAATCCCTGCTGCCGTCTGTCCAACCGTCCCCAACAACTGTCGGCCACCCTCTCCGACTGCCCGACCACACCCCTGACTGCCCAACCCACCACCCCAACAACCCGAATGCCAGACCCCCTGACTGCTTGACCCTCTGACTGTCCAACACCCCCGACTGCCCAATCCACTACCCTGACTGCCCTCCCCTCACATCTGTCCTTCCCACCTCACTCCAGCTGACTGCACTTCCCTCAGCTTGTCCTCTTCCACGCCGGCTGCCCTCCCCCACGACTGCCTTCCCCCTCCCCCAAATGCCCAACCTACCTGACTGCCTGATGCACCCCTGACTGCCCCATCCCCTGACACCCTCACCGGATCCCCTGACTGCCCCCAGAATGCCTGACTTCCCCCCTCTCCAAAACTCTCACCACTTACCTGACAAACCTACCTTCTCCCTGGCTTAAAAGTGGCTGAACCTTTAAACCTACCTGATTTACGGCAGTCAGTGGCATAAAGAAAAGGAGGGGGTCGCCTCCATATATCCAACTCTGCAGCCCTTGACAGTGAAGGCCCTGGGAACATGCTGTCCTGCATAGTTCTCACTGGGCCTGAGTTAGAAGGTTGGGTGAGAAAGGATCAGAAAGATTTGAAGCTGTGAAAGTAGGAGCAGAGTGGTAATCTGCCTCTGATTGCCACTTCATGGGAGTTCAGGCCTACTACTATTCCAATATTTTATAGAAATTCTTTTAATAATTTTGGGGTTTAGCTTGAGACTTTAATTGTATTTTCTATATGTTTTTATGACATCAGAATCTGTTGTACATATGTGCCATACTTTCCTCAGATGTCAATTATTTAAGCTGATTTCCATTTATTCTATGCTGACTTTTTTACATTCCAATGTATATCCTAATGCAATTTTCAAGAAATTTGGATTTAAGCTACCGCTAGCAAGATTGGTATAGTAAGCATAAATTTCTGTGTAATTTCTGTGTAAGTACAATCCAGAACTTCTGGACTAAAGTACCTACAAATCCAGAAAACTCCACAGGCAAAACTATCATCTTTTGCAGAAGTGTGTAGAGTATGGCCGACCAATCTGCTATGAGGTTCAGAGTAACCACTTCGCAAATTAAACCGTCACCTAGGGCAACACAATTTGGGGGTAAGAGAAAACTGCTGGATTTTTACAAAATCAAAATGGAAAGCGAGCTGGAAACCCATGAAGCTGAGCAAAGGTCAGGAGCAGCAGTTCCAACTGGGAGCACTGATAGTTGCTGAGAGCAGGAACTGACTGTGGAGTTGTGATTGGAGAAGCAGCAGGTGCAGAAAGGCAGTGCTGCTCCTCCAATCACAGATTCAGTCTATCTAGGTTCAATGTTGTGACTGGGTTTGAGGGAGTTGCCTGCTCTGTCACAGCTTCTGATGAATACAGAGCACTTGAACATGTTGGAAAAATTGAATGAATGCAGGGAAGCGGCAGGTTTACAGTTGCACATTAGCAGCTTGGAGGTTGCTGCAACCAAGCCAGAAGAAGAAAAAACATTTCCAAGGGAAAAAACTCTATCCTTGGATCAATGATTGGAAGTGATTAGCATAACATGGTTAGAAAGACTAGAAGAGGTAGAATCAGTGTGTGACAGAACCACAAGCAAATAAGAACCGTGCACAAGAGTCAGAGGCAGATGGGCAGACAGAGAAAGAGAGACAAACAGACACAGACATGCACATACGTTCACACACACGCCAACACACACAGAGGCACACACACCACACAGGAGTCAGAGACTTTGGAAGAAATAGAGAGATAACACAGGAAGTCAAGTAGAGTCAAGGAGAGAGACACAGAAAGGCAGGGACAGAGGGAAATAGCAAGGGAGAGAGAGATAGAGCGTATAAGAAAGAGATGGAAAGAAAGATTTTGGATAACACCACAAGGGAAGGACAAGAAATCTCCAGATAAATCATGGATTCCTGTAAAGACAGCTGAATTCTTTCATTAGCAGCCTTTTAGGGAAAGGAAGTTATTTGTTTAAAAACACTAGAGTCACGTTTGAAAATATACTACAGCCGGGAAACAATGACTGGGGGAGATTACTTTGTCCAAATTTGCATCTTTCCATGCAGTCACTCAGGTAAAATTAATTCCAATTAATATTTCATGAATAAATTTAAATAATGATATCCAAACATTAACTTCAAATAAGTGTCGTGTGTTAAAGGTCATCATGCAAATGAAACATTTTCATACATTGGATCGAAATCGATTAGAAAATATAAATACAATAAAGTTAATTTAAACGTTTTTTTTGTTGTTTAAAGCTTAACTATTCATGAAACTACATAAGCAAATAAACAGGATTCAGCATGCACGAGGAATGGGTGATGCCAGTTAATCAAAAATGCTGGTAGCTAAGAGTTCTGCATTCTCAGCCAATCAGAAAGTTCCTGGGTGATCTTGTGGTGATCCGGGTGCTGAGGTCTCGCGAGAGGTTCGGCATTGTGAATTTAGTGAGCAGCTTTGTGGGAACATGGTGCTGCAGAACAATGGGAGGCTGAGACCAAAGAGAGGGCAGACCATGGATAACAACTGCCTACCTGTAAGTTTGATCATTTTTAGTGGTTGTGTGATTATATGACTGATGGGGAACAAGTGTTAGCTCAATATTACTGTATTCATTTTTGAAATTAATTGTGGGGGGTGGGTGAGGGGAAGGTGCGCAAGGCCAAGGATTCGCCTAGGGTGCTGAATACTCTTGAACTGGCCCTGACTGCTATTGCCCTATGTCAGCATCCACATTGAAATTTCTTCCTAAAGCCATTGAGTATGTGAGCAAAAAGAATTGAATATATATTTGTGGTGTAATAATTACAAGGACTGTGTTTGCTATAAGTAATCCAATATCCCAGTGCAGAATTTTCCATCCAGGTTAGTGTTGGGCATCTTAGCATAAGCAGACAATATGACAAGAAGGCCAAAAAATGGTTTCATGATGTCGTGAAACCAGTTTGCAATTGTCTGCTCTGCCTGTCAATGGCGGGCTCCGTTTCCCTCCACTGGAAGTCAGCATCATCATTTTCATATATCTGCATATAATGATAATCCCTGCTCACCGGAATCATCCCCCCACACTGAATCATCTGGGCACACCAACATGTTTCACAACTGAACCATAAGTGACATGCACCTGGTGAGCTGCACTTTGCTTGGGATTTTGAGGTTTCTTTGCTTACCTTGCTTCGGGCAGCACTCATGTCGTCAGCGCCAGGCTTCGCAGTCAACGCTACATCACTTTTCACTCATGCTCATGGGAAGGTCTCTATTTACAAGGCCAGGTGGGGTTGGCTTTTCAATGGCTGCAGGGCTAGGGCTTGCTTGGGGAAGGGGGAGAAGTGACCACAGGCAAGAGAAGAGGCTGCAGGACAAGGGCAACACTGGGGAAGGGGGTATCTCAGGGTGTGTGTGGTGGGGCACATGTTGATCTGTGCAAGAGGCCTCAAGATGGTGAGGACTGAGGAGGCAGTCTCCAGAGAATATAAGGCCAGATGGAGATGTGAAGGTGTATGTGAAAGAGTGAGTGGTGAAGTCCTTGAGCTGGCATTGAGTGAGATGCCAGTGAATGTGTTATGGCCTTGGGAGTGTGAGTTCAGTGAGATGAGATGGTTGCCTTACCCTGGCGGCATAGATGAGATCATTCATCTTCTTTCTGCACTGAATGGCCAACCTTTTCTGTGCAGCATTGGCACTGATCACCACTACCATCACCGATCAAGCGGAGTGGTGAGATCTCTAGACTTCCTGTGGCCAGAGTGATTGTTAAAGACATCACAATGGGCTTCCGAAAGGCATTCCAGCGACAGGTCACTGAAGTCTTCATGGCTTTCGGGGCCATGCCTTCACAGGAGCAGTCCTGGGCTGCAAGCATTGAGAATTGTGTGAGTGGCTGCAGTTTAGATATGGCACTTGGAGTGAAGTAATGGCATGGTGGGCGATTCAGAGGCTGCTCGGCAGCAAGAAGGTATGTTTCCTTTGGCTGCATAATTAATGAGGCAGGAAATAGACTCCAGGGAAGGAGTCTTTCTAAGGACAACACCACTGGAGATGGTGTGAAAACCCACCGTTGTGGCTGGCGGGTAAAACCTTCTTTTTCCCGCCCGCTACTGCACTTAGTGCAAATCTGGGACCATTCCATCCCCAGATTTTTTTTTCAGAATTGCCCTTCCCATTCCAAAGTAGCTTTCAAAATTTTTCTGTTCTAAGGAAACAATAATTAAAGTTAAAGAAATATCTATAATCTGCCAAAACACTTTAAATTTTTATAACATTGTGGTCCTGGAAAATGCTTCATAGGAATCATTGCAGCAATTCTCTATAATTATTTTGATAGGCACACATTATTCATTATCAAGGATCAAATAAGATTAATTATTTAGGGGCAACAAGTTAAGGAACAGTTATTGTTACAAGGTTATGTTAAAGTGAATTTATGAGGAGAAAAAAGTTAATTTCCTAATCTAGCTCCTTGATGTTCTGTTCACAAATCAGTTCATTCAGACGGTCTTGTAATCGCTAAGCAAGCACAAGCAAACCATTCCTATTAAATTTCTGTTCTTTCAATAAAAACTGCTTCTAATTTAGTAGTAATTTTCAGATTAAAGTAATTGACAGTGACAAGTGCTTAAAAGTACTTAGAAGCACTTTAGATATTCAACAACACCATTACTGCTTGAGTCCTGCTTATGTAAATACATCAAAGTTTCAATTACATCCCTTGTATTACTGATACAGAAGTGCACAAATGACCAATCTTTTCTCCATAAGATTACTTGTTACCATTGGACAATTTGTTAGCTAAAGTTTACTTCAAAAGTGTACAACAGTAAGTGTTAGAAATATATTATTCTCTATGGACAGCTATTCCAGCTTTCAATTACGACGTATTTCCAAACATGGAAATAGGAAATAGGAGCAGGAATAGGCCATTCGGTCCTTTGAACCTGTCCTGTCATTCAAATAGATCATGGTTGATTGTCTACCTCAATGCCATTTACCTGCACTATCCGCATATCTTCTGATGTCTTTAATATCTAGAAATCTATCGATCTCTGTGTTGAACATAATGACTGAGACTCCACAGCCCTTTAGGGTAGAGAATTCCAAATATTCACCACCCTCTGAGTGAAGAAACCCCTCACCATCTCAGTCCTAAATGGCCTACCCCTTTCCTGAGACTGTTTCCCTTGGTTCCAGCTCGACATCTCCTCTCTCACTGCCTTGCAGCCAGGGGAAGAAAACTCCAAATATCAAACTGTACAAGATCTTCTAACATGCCTGATATTTGTATAAATGTGCAATTATCCCTAAAAATCAAATACATAAATCATCCTTTTGTCTAGAGAAACAATTCATCTGGGTCATCTTAAAGCTATCTTTCAGGAATAATGTTGAAAAAAAATGCAAAGCAACATTCCATTGGATTATGTAATGTTGACTGGTGAGAAAGCATTAAAGGCAATTCTCCAGGGTCAGTTAATTACAATTCTCAGCAAACAACTAGGTGAACTATTGATGTGAGCTGTTCTCTTGCCCCTGCCTTTCTGCTTTCAGGAATAATAGTGGCACAGGAGGTATTTGTAAATTATTCATGTTTTAACAACTTGGGAAAATAGATAAAGTGACTTCAAATAGAAAGGTGGACTACTATACCTAAATTGCTAGAGGAGTGAATTTAATCTACTTTTTATAATGGGCCAATTACATAATTAACCCTTGGATTGAGCAGATCTAATGGGGCAGAATTTTCTGCCTTTTGGGCGGACCATTCGGGAGCAGGTGCAGGAGGGCACAGATCCGATTGCCGCCCGCAATCGGGTCCTCACCGCCATTTTACGTCGGCGGACCAATTAAGGCCCACCCAGCGTGAAACACATCTCCCGAGGACAGCAGGAGTGGGTGGGCAGCAGCAGGACTACTATTACCACCGTGTCCAATGGTGACCTGGCAGCCTGTTTAAAAGAGCTCCTGCAGCCTTGCAAAGGTTGTCAAACATGGCCTGCAGTAAGGCTTCCCAGAGCGCTGCTGGTGAGCAGGCCAGGCAGGAGGGTAGGGCAGGGGGGCACTGTGCCCCTCATTCCTCAGGCGATTGCCTTGCTGTCCTCCTCGAGGAAGTGGCAGCCTGGTGGGAGGTCCTCATTCCCAGGGATGGAAGGAGGAGGCTCCCCCACATGACCAAACGTGTTTGGGAGGAGGTGGTGGAGATGGTGAGCTCCCACGATGTGATGCAATGCACCTGGATCCAGTGCTGCAAGCATTTCAATGGCCTTTTGCACTCAGGAAGGGTGAGTACCATGTTGGCATTGGTCACTTAACCGAGCGGGCAGGTTTTCCCCCTGGCAACCATCCCCAACCCCCACCCCAACTCTGAGTGTAGTGACTGCATTGAATCATTGACAGCATGTGTCCTTTGCTGGGCGGGCCAGCAGATATTGGCCATGCTGAGGTCAGCCTGAGAGGGTGGTGATGAGATGGGTTCTGCAGCAGCAGCATGTGGTATGATGACTCCCATATTACTGTTTTGGGGGCAACCTGGAGGATCTGCACCTAGGTGCAGTGCTGGAACTGCAAAACATGTCAAAGTCAGGCTGCTGATATGCTGGGAGGGGAGCTTCCAGGTGCCGGGGCACCGATCCATCTGCTTTCCTCTGCACTCCATGTGCTTGTGCCTCCTTGTTTTGCAAGGTTGGACTGTGTGGTGTCAAATGTGATGTAGGCTGCATTTGGCCAAGGAGGTTGTGGGGGGGGTGCACAGGCCTGGCATCTTTATGTGAGTGTTTGGCATTAGTGGGGTGAGGAGGCACTGCAATGTTCCACTCTGAAACAAAAACAAAAGTTGGTGGAAAAACTCAGCAGGTCTGACAACATCTGTGGAGAGAAGGACAAAGTTAACATTTCGAGTCCATATGACTCTTCATTAGATCTAAAGAGAAGTAGAAATGTGGTGAAATGTATACTGTTTAAGTGGGGTGGGACAGGTGGAGATGGATAGAAGGCCAGTGATATGGGGAGGCAAAGGAGAGATTGCCAAAGATGTCATAAACAAAAGGCCAAAGGGGTGTTGACAGTGGTGATATTAGCTAAGGGATGTGCTAATGGTGACATTAAGAGTTGAAAGGCGGATGAGCAAGTGACAGATGGCCCTAGTGGGGGTTGGGGGGGAGGGGCAGGGGGAGGACAGTGTGGGAGAAAAGATCAAAATAGGGCAAAAGGTGGGGAGAAAACAATGAATGGATATAAACTTTAAAAATAATAATAGAAATAGGTGGGAAATAAATATATATATAAAAATTAAAAAATAAATATTTGAAAAAGGGGGATCAAAAAGGGACGAGGATAGAGGAGAGAATTCATGATCTGAAGTTGTTGAATTCAGTGTAAAGTCCGGCAGGCTGTAAAGTATCTAATCGGAAGATAAGGTGCTGTTCCTCCAGTTTGCGTTGAGCTGCACTGGAACATTGCAGCAGGCCAAGGACGGACATGTGGGCATGAGAGCAGGTGGAGTGTTGAAATCGCAAGTGGCAGGAAGGTCTGGGTAATGCTTGCGGACAGGCCGAAGGTGTTCCACAAGGTGGTCACCCAGCCTGCGTTTGGTCTCTCCAATGTAGAGGAGACCGCATTGGGAGCAGCGAATGCATAGGCCAAATTGAGGGAAGTACAAGTGAAATGCTGCTTTACTTGAAAGGAGTGTTTGGGTCCTTGGACAGTGAGGAAGGGGGAATTAAAGGGGCAGGTGTTGCACCTTCTGCAATTGTGTGGGAAGGTGCCATGGGAGAGGGTTGAGGTGTTGGGTGTCATGGAGAAGTAGATCAGGATGTCCCGGAGGGAACGGTCCCTCTGGAATGCTGACAGTGTGCGCGAAGGGAAAATGTGTTTGGTGGTGGCATCCATTCATTGTTTTATCCCCATCTTTTAGCCTATTTTGATCTTTTCTCACGCTCTGTCCCCTCCTCCCACCCCACCCCCAGTAGGGCCATCAGTCACTTGCTCATTCTGCTTTCTATTCTTCATGTCACCGTTAGCACCTCCTTTAGCCAGTATCACCACCATCAACACCCCTTCGTCCTTTTGTTTATGACATCTTTTGCAATTTCTCCTTTGCCACCCCCTATCACTCACCTTCTATCCAGCTTCACCTGCCCCACACCCCTTTAACAGTATATATTCCACCACATTTCTCCTTCTCTGTAGTTCGAATGAAGAGTCATACCGACTCGAAACATTAACTCTGTTTCTCTCTCCATAGATGCTGTCAGACCTGCTGAGTTTTTCCAGCAATTTTTGTTTTTGTTTCAGAGTTCCAGCATCCTCAGTATTTTGCTTTAATCTAATTTTCACTCTAGTTGGGGTGGGCCGTGCGCAAAGGGATTCCAGGTAAAAGTTGCACTAATCAATGCCCTTTTCTCTTTTTCAGTAGAAGAATGCTCATAATGCCGCCAAGCGGGTGAGGACTGGCAGAGGGCCAGTCCAGTTGGCTATCATTACCAGGTTCGAGTAGGAGGCCCTCGATCTGGAGAGGCTCCATGCGCCCAGGTCCACCAGTGTAGGTGAGGCCACGGGCAGGTATGTTAGCCTAGCACTGAGGTCATTATTAGTGTCCCAGCAGCCATGGCACTGCTGAATGTTCAGTGATTGAAGTTTGCAACATGGCTTGACCATTGCTTATGGAAGGATGAGCGGATAATGATCCAGGGGACAGGGATGCACATTGACATTGCCTCCATGTTAACTAATCAAACGTCCTTGTTTTTCCTTTCAGCATCAGCGGAGAAGGGCCAGGAGGAGGAGGCGCAGAGACCCCCTCTCACACCTGAGGGCTCTGAAGTCTCAACAGTGTCACACCCATCTCTGCCAGGCAGGCACCAGCACAGACACTGGCAACCTTGGTGGGAATTAGAACATCGGCTAATGTCCTGGGGCACAGCGGTGAGGACACTGCACTGTCACTGTAGGAGTTGGCAGAGCCAAAGAGTGCCCATGGTGCCAGCAAACGGAGAACTGCGGGAGACCAGGCACATGCTCAGTCGGTAGCTGATGATGTGCCTCTGGAATCGTCCATAAGGCAGCAAATATGGGAAGTCCAGCAGGATGTGCGGGAGGATCTGGCGGAGATACATGAGGCTATGCTTGGCTTGGTCTCCGTGGTGGAGGAGTCCATGCGGACCATTGCCAATGCAATGAGCCTCATGGCGGAGAGCCATGTTTCCTCCATGGAGAGAGTGGAGACTTTCGTGGAGAGGCTCCTCCAGGAGACCAATCAGAGGACGCGCTCAGACCAGCAAGCCCTCACATTGGCAGTGCCAGTTTGGGAGATGGTCTGGGAGGCAAGTTTCCCAGCTCAGTGCCCATCCATCCATGGTGAGCAGGGAGGTCCGAAGCGACCTCACGTTGGCGCAGCAGCTGCCTGTCGTCTCTGCGGGCTCCTCTCAGGACACTCCGGATAAGGGCAACAGCTCCTCTGCCTCTCTGCCAGTGACTGTTGCATCCGGTGAGGCTGCGATGACTAGGGAGAAACCAGCTGTGGAACTGGCAGCTCCTTCCCAGGCGGGGCAAGCACAGGCTCCATGGGCTGGAGGACGACCGCCAAGGTCATCAAGGCCAACAGGACAGCAGAGTCAGCAGGCTGGCTCAGATGCTGGTGCCAGCAAGGGGACAGCACATAGATGTAGCACCCGAAAGCACAAATTTAAGGCACCTTAGGCACACCACGGCTTTTTCACAAGTGTTTTTGTGTTGCCCCACAATGAGGTCATGATTAGTTGGTGTGGCATTTAACATCTTTGTCATTTTGTTTCCTTAAATTCATTTTGTTATATCATTAAATTTAGATATGTGACCATGGCTGAGGGTGATTCTTTTCCTCTGCAGGTGGATGGTTACCCATGATATTATGAGTGGGTTGTGTCACATTGAGCTTTATTGACAAGGCCCTTGGTTAATATTCCTATCCAGGCAGATTTAGTACTCAGGTATCGAGAATGGAACCTGCAGCCCAGGCTTGTCCTGGAGGTCCACCTCCACCACCTCCGCCACCTCGTCCCAGGCATGTTTGGTCATGTGGGGGGCCCTCCTCCTCCCGCCCTGGGGTACCAGGACCTCCTGCCGTGATGCCATCTCCTTGAGGAGGGCAGCAAGGCAATCATTGGAAAAACGAGGGGCACAGTGCAAACCATGACTTACTCCCTTGCCTGGCCTGCTCACCAGCAACGCTCTCGGGGGCCCTTCCACTGATTCACAGCCTTTGAATGGCTGCTGCAGCTTTTTAAAACAGGCCCCCCGGTCGCCATTGGACCCGGTGGACATTGCAGCCTCGCCGCCGCCCACCCATTCCCACTGTATCTGGGAGCTGCGATTCATGCTGGGTGGGCCTTAATTGGCCCGCCCATGTAAAATGGCGGCATGGACCCGATTGTGGGCAGCGATCGGGCCCATGCCAGCTCCCGCACCTCCCACCCAACAAGCAGAAAATTCTGCCCCAAGAGGCAGGTGTCACTATCCTTTCTTGTATTGGGGCCAGGTGATCTCCAGCTTGGTCCTTTTGTCAAAAATAATGAGTATACTGGTATTATTTTTACTCTTTTTCTGGGGATCCAGCGGTGGTGAAGGCTGCCTAGGCATCGGAAACACTCATTTAGTATTCAAGGAAAGGTCTGCGCTCAATCAACAACCTTGCCTGACCATGTAAAAACTTGGCTTGTTTTCACTTGAAATTCAAAGGTGTGGGTGATCTAATTGAGATCTTTAAGATGATAAAGGAGTTTGATTCTTAAACAACTTCCTCTGTCGGGGAATGCGGAAAAAGAAGGCAAAAGCTTAAAATTAGAGTCAGGTTATTGAGTAGTGAAAGTAGGCAGCACAAAAAAAATCTTGAACGCTCTCTCCCCCAAAAGGCTGTGGATGATGGACCAATCGAAACTTTCAAGAATGAGATTGGGGAGAATTTCCTCCCCGTCCTGGGGCGGGGCGGGGGGGGGGGGGGGGGGGGTTAGCAGGCGCAGATGGGTGCACGGCCGATTGCCGCCTGCAATTGGCTGCGTGCCACCATTTTAAATGGGAGGGCCAATTAAAGCCCGCCTAGTGGGACGTGGACCTGGAAGCACTTAGCACTCCCTATGCATGCGAAAGAGCTGCCTCAGGGAGATCTGTGCAATATTTAAAAATTTAAATAAAGGGAAATAAAAATTTTAAGACATGTCCCCTCATGTGACAGTGTCACATGAGCTGGGACATGTTTATGAAATTTTTTGAAAATTTTTATTGAAGTTTAAAAACATTCATGAAATCTCATCCCACACATGGATGAGGTTTTGTGATAAATGCGAAGGCTGCCTGGGCTCTTCGCCTGCTCATCAACCTTAAGGTTGGATGGGCAGCTCAGTTAATTATTTTAATTGCTGTTTAAATGGCCTTAATAGGCCTTTGACAATTCGGCGGGTGCACAGCTGACTCTGGTGTGTGCCCGCCAAACTCAAGATCTGATTGACACATGGTGACATCAGGACACACACTCGACATCATCGCTCGCCATTTTACGCGTCGGCGAGCGAACCCCGCCCCCGCTTGCCAACCCGTAGGTTCTGGCCATTGTTAGGTAAGGGGATCAAGAAGAGGATTATTAGAGTTGAGGCACATATTAACCATGATCTAGTTGAATGGCAGAACAGGATTGAGAGTCTAAATAGCATATGCCTATTCCAAAGAAAATAGAGTCAAGACCTGGACCCTCCTATGGTTTGGACATTTGCCCATGTGGATTCAAAGAGGAATTATTAACAGAGCACCCCTGAATTGACAATTTCTCTGTTTTTGTCACCTTATTGGAGGAAAGGGATTGTTACAGTACATACATCAAAACATTAAGAGGTGGAGGTTAGCACACCTGATGGCCTTTTCCAATTCTGGAAATGTTTACAGAAATAAAAAGTAATTCACAGACGACCTAACTATTTAATTTCCTACCGTGGATTTTTGGTTATTTTTTTACCCATTTGGCATTGCTTTTTATGTACAGATGAAAGTAACATCCAGCATTACTGATGTGACAGTGATAGACAATATGATGTATAATGTCACGCCATCAAAATGGCCTCATTTAATTGAGGCATAGCTTGCTGGGTGATCTGACATTTGGCACAAGTTGACACTGAAAACCCCAAACAAGCACAAAAATGGGCAGAGATCCAGCAGGTCAGATCACAGCTTATTTTTCCATCTTGCCCACCTACATTACTTTCCAGTGTTTGACGTTGTAATACGTTGCCAGTTTTCTTGTAAAGCTGCTCCATGCATATACAGGTTGGCTGTATATTTTGGATAATGGTGTTTGAGCATGATAACATCATGACATTGGCATGGACATACACAACTACCGCTGCAACAGTGCATTTACAAGTTCCAATAAGGATATCAGTAGTCAGAAAGACCCAGTGAAAAAAAAGCTTTTCTCAAAGCCAGTCTTAAAAGAAATGTATTGGGGTTACCGCACTGGCTGCTTGCTCTGGGAGGTCTGTACTTAAGGGGCTGGCAGGTGAAGGAGAGTATAAAGTCAGGAGCAATGGATGGCAGGGAATATTTATTGCAGTCAATGGTAAACCACATCAATTAGTATGACGAGTTATTAATGAGCACTTGGTTGGCCTTAGAAAATAGTTCTCGGGAGAGTAGGGATAGGTATCAAGTTTATCTAAAAGGCAATGAAAGCTGCCAACATAACAACCAAAACATCAGTGGAGAAGAACATAGTGGATAGATATGGTAGCAACAGCAAAATGTTTGGTTAGGAAGGACCAGGAAACTTGCAAATAAATAAATATTGGAGTAAATGAAATATCAAGAAGTTTTTATTTTCACAGAAAGTCATCAATCTTTAGAACAAGTTGTTGGCTTTTGTGGTAAGTACAGAATTGCTGCAAATGTTCCAAGCTGTAGCTGACGTTACAGCTTACAAAGGTACACATATTCCCTAGTCCCTGTGGTCTCCTGGAATTATTTTCAAGGGTTGAAAATAAACTTCCCAGATTTTATTCACCCCTAAATTGCCCTACAATTTCTAAAGTTATATCCCCCTCTGAGGTAATTACATAACTTGCTGGTGGTGGGGGAGAGACAGGGGGGTGAAGGTGGGGAGCATTGAGCTAAGTTGCACCTCGGTAGCTGAGGACAGGCTCGATGGACTAGCTAATATTAGTGCTAATAAGTTCTGTTTTCACATGAATGAAAGCTCTGAATAATAACTGGCTAATTTTCCTGGTGGTCTGCCACATTAAATACTAAATTCCATGGACCCTAGCTGTACTAAAACATGTCCATAACCTTCCTTTGACAAGCTCCCAGAATCTAAGGTTACCACAGGAGCTACAGCTGTGGTAAATAGGGTAAATCATGTCTCTCGGATTAGATCTGATGATTGATCCCTGCTCTCAAGATAAATGTACTAATTACTGTATATTTTTTCTCATATTTGGGAAGAAATGTAATTCTTTGTGTTTGAGCATCTGGGCTGAGATCCAAGAATCGCCCAGCATGTGATACTGGTAAGTGTCAAAAGGGAAAGAAAATAAACCGTGGCAGATTAAAGAGCACAGACTAGCACTTCACCTTCCTCTTATCAGATGGATTAATGTGGCATTACCACTCACTCTGACAGGCTACTACAAATGAAGGAAACAAAAAGTTCAACACATTTACTTTGCTTTTGGGAGATAAAGAACAGGAATGCTTATTTCCCTTGTCAATAATTTGAAACAAATAGACTGTTGTAGTTTGGCAACATCATAAATGAGCCACATGAACTTAAAGATCAAATAGTGAAGCTACCACACTTTAAAATAAGAAAACCTCATGTTCTTTTGAGTATCTGTATATACAGGAAAAAATTGACAAGTCAATGAGAAATGTTGTTTAATCAAAAAAGTTGTTTAAATTTATCATAGTGATTAGTTTGATATAGTGCAAAACCTAACTGTGACAGCATCTATATTTACAGTGACAAGTCTTTCACATATGGCATATATAGACCTGTGGAGTCAACCTCGATGGAAGGGCCATTGCGCCTAGATGCCCGAAAACCGCCTCCCTTGACAGGTTCTCTTCTAACAGCTCTCTGTTGGTCAACGCTCAAAGGGCACCCAAAGTGAAAGGCATAAGAATACGCTCAATGTTGCCCTAAAACATGGAAGCATTAACACCACTGATGGTGGCCAATCGCTCGGCATGGCACCACCTGGTCCATCAAGGCACAAGCCACTGCGAGGCTCAGCGACTTGAGGTGAAACAGCGGCATCAGAGGAAGGAGAAGGAAGCCAACCTGGGGCTGTGATTTCCACTCCACTGTGCAACAACATGCCCCCACTGCGGAAGAACATGTGGATCCAGAATTGAGCCCCTCAGTCATCTGAAGTCTCAACAAGCCTGATGGATGTCATCCTCGATTCCGAGGGACCGCCAACAATGATGACAATATAGACATTTATAGTGTATAGATTATTGTTAAAAAAAAAACCCAGAGAGGGTGATTTTGAGCCATCAGCCAATTGTTTAAAATAGGCAGCTGGCAGTAAATGATTGGAGGAACCATGACAGATCCATTCGTGCCCAAGACTTGCCTAATTTTCAGGCAGGCCTGTACTTGGGTGAGCAGAACACCTAGCTGTATCTGGTGGAAGGTTACTTAAACATGCAATCAGGATCCCATGCTGATTGTAGGACATTGATTGCAATTTTCTGAAACCGCGGTCTATTCTCATGTAGAAGCCTCCATTGTATAAAAATTGCTATACCCAATTTGAAGCTAATTCCCCTGACTGACTGTAGGATGTGTTGAATCTGCGCTCATTTAATTCTTTATTGGTTGTAAATTACATTCTGCCATCTTAAGGATGAGGCACTATATGTGCAAAATATTTCCTTTCTTTCTAATATAATTTGCCCATATTGTTAAAATTATTTTAAATCCAATGGCATAACAAAATAAATATTTAGGTTACAGGCTATGAGGTTAATTACTCCATCTCAAATGACAGGAACACCCTTGAAAGTATATTAATGTTTCAATTATTAATTTGGCCCATTATGACCTTTAGATTTTTCACCAGTCATTCAGTTGGCAAAGAGGTGATAATGGAGCCATGAAGACCAGAAGGTCCAAGATTCAGTTCAGTGTTGGGTGAGTGTATTTCACCTGGGGTGGCAATGGGAGTGTTCCATTTGCTTCTGGGCATGGAAACAGCCATCAATCATGATTGTTACAAGTGAACTGCTATATACCATATGTGCCTGGCTTGGATATGATGCTTCCTTCTCCTCTATCAGGAATCAATGGTCTGTGAAAACTCATTGACTAGGCTCAGGGATGAGAAGAATGGTCACTTAGGAATTGTAACAGCTGACTGCTGTCAATAGAACCATACCCTATCATGTGTCTCCACTTTCAACAGTGACGGGGAGAACTTTGGGTGGTTGGAGAAAATCCCTTAATAACTTCTAAATACTTTGGCCCCTTACAGATCATTTGAGTTATCTACTGTTACCAATGTTTGTACAAAATAACCAATAAAAAGCTGAGGATTCTGTCACAAATGTAACTGAACTATGCTTGTGTTTAAACAAACTATTGTTGAACTAACAGAAAATTAACACATTTGTAAAACAAATCAAGGGTCCCTGTTTGAAAAACATAAACATAACTGGATTGCTCATTGAAAGAGCCAGCACAAACTTGATGGACAAATAGCCTTGATTGTACTGTACTGTTTTATCATTCTCTATTCTCTGCAAGATAGAAAGATAGAAAAGATAGAAATAGAGGTGGAAATACTTCAAAATAAATAGGTTTCTGTGCTTGTAAAGTGAGCAGCACTAGGTGCAATGAGTGATATGATAACATAGTCACATCATCATTCAGGCCTATGAACACATAGAGCAGAATTTCATTCTCACCAGGCAGGCGCAAGCCCGACTCGAACGAGCATAAAATAACGTGTGATGTTGCCGGGCAAGCGTCCTGACGTCATCGCCCACTCGCACAATATTTCGATCAGCAGGCGTGCGTGGGAGTCAGCAGCGCGCCTGCCGACAATTAAGTGGCCTATTAAGGGTGGTAAAGAACTAATCGGCTCGAATTTTTCGCTGCCTGTCCAAACGTTCAGTTGGTGGGTGGGCGAAAAGGCCAAGTGACTTTGCATTTTTGGTGAAACCTCACCCGCGGGCGGGATGATGTTTCGACCAGTGATTAAAAAAGAAGTTAAATACTTTTAACCATCATATATAACATGCCCCTGCTCATATGACAGCGACACATGAAGGGGCACGTTTTCATTATTTTAAATGTCTCTTTATTTTTATTGTTAAAAATCTTCATCTTCCTGACGCAGGGAGATTAAAAATTTAAGAATATTAAAAATCTTCAGCTGCATCTGTGCCTCAGAGAATTTTTACTGCACGCACCCCCATGCATGTGCACACTTCTGAGCTCATGCTCCTCCTGCCCCCACCCCAGCAGCGCTGAGTGTTGGCTGGCCGTTAATTGGCCAGCCAGCATGAAATCCATGTGGAGGCCTGATCGTAGGCGCAGTCAGCTTCGCGACTGCTCCTGGGTCTGCTTGCCGTGCCCGCCCGATGAGGTCAAAATCCTGCCCAAAGTGCAGCCCAAGGCTCTTCATGTTGATATACTTTAAAAGTATCTGGATGAGCACTTGGCAAGTCATAACATTCAAGGCTATGGGCCAAGTGCTGGTAAATGGGATTAGTTAGGTAGGTCAGGTGTTTCTCACGAGTCGGTGCAGGCTCAATGGGCCGAAGGGCCTCTTCTGCATTGTGATTCTGTGACAGTTTGCATTGGTATATTTTAGTGCTACATGAACCATTTTCAATACAGTATTCATTTCTTCACATGGTTGCTATAAATAACTCTTCTTATCATGTCCACGGACAGTCTATACATGGCCCAGCCAGAACTGGACACATTTTTGCACCTGGAAAAACTCAGCAGGTCTGACAGCATCGGCAGAGAAGAGCACAGTTGACATTTCAAGTCCTCATGACCCTTCAACAGAACTAAGTAAAAATAGGAAAGGGGTGAAATAAAAGCTGGTTTAAGGGTGGGGGGGTGGGGTTTGTTGGGGCAAGAAGCCAGTAATAGGTGGAGATAACCAAAGATGTCACAGACAAAAGAACAAAGAAGGTGGTGATATTATCTAAAAGAATGTGCTAATTAAGAGTAGAAAGCAGGATAAACAAGGTACAGATAGACCTAGTGGGGGTGGGGTGGAGTGAAGGAATACTAAAAAGGCTAACAGGTAGAGATAAATAATGGGTGGAAATACATTTAAAAATAATGGAAATAGGTGGGAAAAGAAAAATCTATATAAATTATTGGAAAAAACAAAATGGAGGGGGAAGAAATGGAAAGGGGGTGGGGATGGAGGAGACAGTTCATGATTTAAAATTGTTGAACTCAATATTCAGTCCGAAAGGCTGTAAAGTGCCTAGTCAGAAGATGAGGTGCTATTCCTCCAGTTTGCGTTGAGCTTCACTGGAACAATGCAGCAAGCCAAGGACAGACATGTGGGCATGAGAGCAGGGTGGAGTTTTGAAATGGCAAGTGACAGGGAGGTCTGACTAATGCTTGCAGACAGACCGAAGGTGTTCTGCAAAGCAGTCACCCAGTCTGCGTTTGCTCTCTCCAATGTAGAGGAAACCACATTGGGAGCAACGAATGCAATGGACTAAATTGAGGGAAGTGCAAGTGAAATGCTACTTCACTTGAAAGGAGTGTTTGGGCCCTTGGACGGTGAGGAGAGAGGAAGGGAAGGGGCAGGTGTTGCATCTTCTGCGGTTGTATGGGAAGATGCCGTTGGAGGGGGTTGAGGAGTAGGGGGTGATGGAGGAGTGGACCAGGATGTCACGGAGGGAATTATCCCTAAGGAATGCCGCTGGGGGCGTGAAGTGAAGATGTGTTTGGTAGTGGCTTCATGCTGGAGTTGGCGGAAATGGCGGAGGATGATCCTTTAAATGCAGAGGCTGGTGGAGTGATAAGTGAGGACAAGGGGGACACTATCATGTTTCTGGGAGGGTGGAGAAGGCATGAGGGACGATGCGCAGTAGATGGGCCAGACACGGTTGAGGGCCCTGTCAACCACCATGGGTGGAAAACCTCGGTTAAGGAAGAAGGAAGACATGTCAGAGGAACTGTTTTTGAAAGTGGCATCATCAGAACAGATGCAACTGAGGCGAAGGAACTGAGAGAATGGGATGAAGTTCTTACAGGAAGTGGGGTGTGAGGAGCTGTGGTCAAGGTAGCTGTGGGAGTCGGTAGACTTGTAATGGATATTGGTGGACAGTCTATCACCAGAAATTGAGACAGAGAGTTCAAGGAAGAGGAGGGAAGTGTCAGAGATGGACCATGTGAAAATGATGGACGGGTGGAGATTGGAAGCAAAAGTAATAAATTTTTCCAGATCCCGATGAGAACATGAAGCAGCATCGAAGTAATCATCGATGTACCGGAGAAAGAGTTGTGGGAGGGGGCCGGAGTAGGACTGGAACAAGGAATGTTCCACATACTCCATAAAGAGACAAGCATAGCTGGGGCCCATGTGGGTACCCATAGCCACACCTTTTGTTTGGAGGAAGTGAGAGGAGTTAAAAGAGAAATTGTTCAGCATGAGAACAAGTTCAGCCAGACGGAAGAAAGTAGTGGTGGATGGGGATTGTTCGGGTCTCTGTTCAAGGAAGAAGCGGAGAGCCGCCAGACTATCCCTGTGGGGGATGGAGGTGTAGAGGGATTGGATGTCCATGGTGAAGAGGAGGCGGTTGGGGCCAGGGAACTGGAAATTGTTGATGTGACGTAAGGTGTCAGAGGAATCACGGATGTAGGTGGGAAGGGACTGGACAAGGGGAGAGAGAAGGGAATCAGGATAGCGAGAAATGAGTACCGTGGGGCAGCAACAGGCTGACATGATCGGCCTGCCGGGATTGTCCTGTTTGTGGATTTTGGGTAGGAGGTAGAAGCGGGCTGTCCAAGGTTGGACGACTATCAGGTTGGAAGCTGTGGAAGGAAGATCTCCAGAGGACATGAGGTCAGTAACAGTCCTGGAAACAATGGCCTGATGTTCAGTGGTGGGGTCATGGTCCAGGGAGAGGTAGGAGGAAGTGTCTGAGGGTTTGGTGACAATATTAGGGTTGGACCTGAGAGAACGGAGTGCAGTAAGTTCAGAGAGAGACAGGTTAGAATGGGTGAGAGGAGCAGAGAAATTAAGACGACTTATGTCATGCCGACAGTTCTCAATGAAAAGATCAGGAGAAGATAAGAATCCAGAGGGAGGGGTCCAGGTGGAGGCAGAATATTGGAGGTGGGTAAAAGGATCCGTTGAATGGGGAGAGGACTCCTGCCCAAAGAAGTGAGCATGGAGACGAAGGCGGCGGAAGAAGAGTTCAGCATCTTGCCGAGCCCGAATTTCATTGAGATGAGGGCATAAGGGTATGAAACTAAGTCCTTTGTTGAGCAGTGAATGTTCAGCGTCGGAGATGGGAAGGTCAGGGCGTATAATGAATACACGGCTGGGGCTAGGATTGGAAGACGGGATGGGGACAGAGGGACAGGCAGGGGTGGAGGGTCCCGATAGGTGTTGGTGTTGATGAGCTGTTGGAACTTGCGTATCTTAGCACTTGAGAGAAAGAGAAAAGGTTTCTTGTTGAGGCGTCGGATGATATGAAGAATAAAATAAAACTGGGGGCATGCGCAGCTTTGAAAAAGGGTGCGGCGGTGCTGCCGGAGGGTGAGGTCGAGTGTGTTCATATGACGGCACATGGCACTGAGTGTGGATCTCAGAATGTGACGGGAACAGCAGTCTGAGGAACGTTGTATGTCCTGGAGATACCTGTAATCCTGGGGGGGGTTCGAAACAGGAGGGATGGAATTTCAGTTGAAATCCACTTGGGGTAATTCGGAGATGGAGACAGTCACTGAGAAAGGAAATATAGCTGTGAAAGTGGGTTTTAGTAAACACCTTGTCAAACACCAAGAGAGAAATGGAAAGCAATGAAGGTGAACAAGGCAAAAGAGAGATAAGAAAATCCTGATGGATTCATTTCCTCTCTCCTCACCGTCCAAGGGCCCAAACACTCCTTTCAAGTGAAGCAGCATTTCACTTGCACTTCCCTCAACTTAGTCTACTGCATTCGTTGCTCCCAATGAGGTTTCCTCTACATTGGAGAGACCAAACGCAGACTGGGTGACCACCTTGTGGAACACCTTCGGTCTGTCCGCAAGCATTACCCAGACCTCCCTGTCGTTTGCCATTTCAAAACTCCACCCTGCTCTTATGCCCACATGTCTGTCCTTGGCTTGCTGCATTGTTCCAGTGAAGCTTAACGCAAACTGGAGGAACAGCACCTCATCTTCCGACTAGGCACTTTATAGCCTTTCAGACTGAATATTGAGTTCAACAATTTTAAATCATGAACTCTCTCCTCCATCCCCACCCCCTTTCTGTTTCTTCCCCCTCCTTTTTGTTTTTTCCAATAATTTATATAGATTTTTCTTTTCCCACCTATTTCCATTATTTTTAAATGTATTTCCACCCATTGTTTATCTCTACCTGTTAGCCTTTTTAGTATTCCTTCCCCCAACCCCACCCCCACTAGGTCTATCTGTACCTTGTTTGTCCTGCTTTCTACTCTTAATTAGCACATTCCTTCGATAATATCACCACCTTCCACACCTCTTTGTCCTTTTGTCTGTGACTTCTTTTGGTTATCTCCACCTATTACTGGCTTCTTGTCCCAACAAACACCCCCCCACACCCTTAAACCAGCTTATATTTCACCCCTTTCCTATTTTTACTCAGTTCTGTTGAAGGGTCATGAGAACTCGAAACATCAACTGTATTCTTCTCCACCGATACTGCCAGACCTGCTGAGTTTTTCCAGGTATTTCTGTTTCTGTTTTTGTTTTGGATTTCCAGCATCCGCAGTTCTTTCCTTTTATTACATTTTTGCGCCTTGTTGTTGAATTTGGCAAGATCTGCAAATGTGCAGGGTTCCTCTAGTGTAGGCATTGCAGGAGATGTTGCATAGTCTGTGGCTCAGTTCCACATTCACAAGTTGTTGGGCTGATTGTATATCCCCATTTGCTTAGTGACACCTTTGAACGACCTTCACCAGTCCTAAGTCTGTTAAGGCACTTCCAGGTTGCCCAGTTGCAATTAGCTCCTGTGGGAATGCTTTCCATTGCTGGGGGTTGTTTGGGACTGGCGAGCCGATCTTTCTACAAGGCGATGCGGGCTTCAGATGGGGTTGATAGTAATAGAACAACATCGTTCATGAAGCTCTTCCTTGACTTTAGGCGGCTGGGTGTAGGTGTATGATCAGGTAGAGGGTGCCTCTCATCTGATGTTTGACAGAGTCACTCTTTCTTGCTGGCTACCGCTCTTCTTATATCAGGGGGAGCGATACCCGCCAGGATATATAGGCTGTTGGTGTTTGTTGGTGATAAGTCGGCAGCTTGCATTCAGAACTGCATCCATCTTCTTAGCATGAGTAGATCTTTTCCATGCAGGGCAGGCATATTCGGCAGTGGAATAGCAAAGAGCAAGTGCACTGGTTCGCAATGTTTTCGAGCTTGCTCCCCATTTTGTGTTAGTGAGCTTATTCAGGATGTTGTTTCGTGCGCTCACTTTTGTCTTTGTCTTTTCGATGTGGTTCTTGAAGGTGAGGCATCTGTCAAGGGTGACTCCTAAGTAGATAGGGTGCTCGCAATGCGTCAGTGTTGCTTCGCACCAGGTTACTTTAAGCTGGTGTTTGGCTTCACGAATTCTGGGGTGGAATGCACAAACTTGTGTCTTTGATGGGTTTGCTCGAAGGTGGTTTTCTTCATAGTAGTATGTTAGTCCCTCCAAGGCCTCAGAAAGCGTTTTCTCCACGGTGTTAAAATCAGTGCTTTGGGCAGTGACACATAAGTCATCAGCATATATAAAATGGCGTGTGACACTGTCTATAGGTTGGTCATTCATGTAGCTGTTGTACAGCAGCGGGTGCAAGCATGCTTCCCTGAGGAAGAACATTCTTCTGAATACGCCACCTGCTGCGCTTCCACCTAGTTCAACATAGAACCGGCGATTCTGAAGCATGCTTTCTAACAGCTCTGTTAAGTGAATATCTTTTGTCAACTCTAGGATCTTGCAGAGGAGATAAATAAATAAATAGTAACTATATATATATTTCCATAAACACTTTATATGTATAGCTGGAATAATACTGGACAAGTCAGATTCCAGAGCGAAACCTGTCTTGATAGACATAACTTTTTTTTAGAAACTGTAGAGGAAAGTAACTGAACAAATTCACAGGAGCCTGCTGATGAACTTTTAACACAGGGAGTAAGACATTTATTAAACATGAAAATGAGCTATATTACACCAGACAAAAAGGCTGGAATGATGGCAATACCAACACAAAAAATGATTCAAATCATACTATTCCTTTACCTCAGCAATATATTTACAGCCACATACAAATTCAGAAAGATAAAGCAATTTAGAATATTTATCTTATACTTCAATATTCAGGGTGAGTATGAGGTACATGTGAATTAACAGGCAAAATGTGGTCTGCACTTCAAAGTAAATGACAGATGAAACCAAAGCAGATTCCATGAATATCTAAACAACCCAGCGAGATGCTTGTCATATTGTGAGCCAACCAGTCTCACTGAAGCTTTGTCTTTCTCACGAGGGTATCCACTCTCCACATTTGAAGAACCCTGCTTGGAATTCTCTCCAAATGTTGCTCTCACTCAGGCAGCTTCAACAATAATCCACCTCTAGGGTTTCAATCTTGCCTTCCAAGGTTCCTGTTCCCTGGATCTCCGCTTATTCTCATGCTTCATCTTCCAAGCACAATTTCTGGTCACCAGCTCTGCCGAGCAGAACACCACTGCTCAAAAGGGGTACTATCACCCCTATGGCCCACAGCATGGAGTCACTAACCTTCAGCTGCCCTCTTGGATCATCTGGGCTTCTCTCAAGCATACTTTGCTTCAAGTCTGCTACCTGCAGCTCCGTCTATAATTTGGAGCCTGCAACTCTGCTCCTTGCTTTTAATTTCACTTAAGGGAACTGTTCCTGATCCCTCTCTTTGTCCCTGCCTGGGACTTTCTTCTGGGACCTCTTTCTGTGCCACTGCCTGGCTTGGGACCTTCTCCCTGTCCCCCTCCAGTGTCCTGCTCCCTGGGCCAATCTCCGCACAATGGTGCTCCGGTTTAAGTCACCTGACTGCCTTTTAATGCCATTTGATTCTTTTCTTCTGCTCTGGTGCACAGGGCCGGTCCCCAGCCTAAAGAACGTAAAAAGACACAAGCTGTGCATGTGTGGCCATTTCCTGGCTGACACATGAGCGAAAGGCCCAAGGCTCACTGGAGTTCCCAGCCTCTGACTTGAAATTAAAGTAAGTATTTGTGATTCATAACAATATATTGGGCAGCAAACATATACATATAACTTCCAGGAATTACATTTGCTGCAACAAGCAGAAAACTCGTAACTCACTGAGTTCAGCGAGGAGACAGCTTTGCCTATTTGCCCCTATTTCTGTAAATACACAACAAAATCAGAATTAAGCAATCACACTTCAAGACAAGTTTATTCTACAGTGGACAGAGTGGCAATAAGAAATGTTGCAGCAAACAAGGCAAATATTCTGATAAAGCTAAGCTACCTTTACAGGAGAACAAAAAGATTTTGCTTCAAAATTCATACTTCTGTCCAAAAGAGGGCCAGAAACTAATCTTGTTCATCAGAGAAGCCAGGCACAAAAAGATTTGTTAAATGTCTTTGACAGAGAGCAACTTAATCTCTTATTATTAGCGTGTGATCTTAATCCGAGTGGCATCCAAGTTTAACTAATGTAACACAATTTCATTGGGCCAAAATCAACTTTGCAATCAATCCTTAGAAGGATTATTATGTATGAATGGTCTTCTGTCTTGCTTAGACATGCACAAAAATGTTTCTCATTTTGATGGTTTCTCATTTGTTTGGTTATACTCATAACTTCCAATAAATTCAACTTAATTTTTGTATTTAAAAACTGAGTTACACAAATAATTTAAAAACAAATTAGTTAATGAAACTTGACAAGGCTTTCACTGAGTCACTGGGAAGAAATTAGAAAGTGCCAGCATGCTAGCACAAACTGGTTGCATATAACAATCCCTGCACTGGAACGGATGGGCTTGAAGCCTGATCAAAATTGGATCTTCGACTTCATATAAATTAGAGCGGCAAGTTGTGGGCATCTAATACCTACCCTCAGGACTTCTCCTGAGAAGTGGACATCAATTTTGATCTGTTATGACTATGGCAACAACCCTCAGGTAGCGCCTGCAATGGGGGAGGGGTGGTGGGGTGGTGTTGTAAAATGATTAGGGGATGGCAACAGCCTTGGGAACAGTTATGGAGCTGGGAGGAGCACTCCACATTCAAATAATTTTTTTTTTTTTACAGAACTTATCTTTTTGGTGTGGCCTCCAATTGTCCCTTTAAGGGCCACTGGCTAAGTTGAATACAAACTTGGTCAATCCTGAAAAGAACAAGTAATGTGAGGAAGGCATCATAAAACAGGTGTAAGGCCTTTTATTTGCTTAAAAGCCCTAACACCGCAATGCCTTTACCAGTGTGGTGGGAGGTGCATCCCGGTATGGAATGTATGCCTGCATGCCTCTCACCATTTTGGATGATTAGACATATGTATTATGCCTCTAAAAGGTGTGTGGCACAACAAATATCTAAGTCCACATTTTTATTGTTATTATTAGAAAATCCTATCTTCACTTATTGGGTCCTTCCTTGTTTTGTACTCAGCCATGATGGCCATAAAGAGTTAAAGTTTGATCAGCAGTCTAGATTAAGTGATATAGAGCAGTGATGTTGCATGGGCACTACAATTCGTCATGATGCCTCTGCACTTGAGAAAAAGGTGCCAGGGTTCCCACTTCTGAATGATATTTCATTACTCTTCCAGAAAGTGCATCTTTATGAATATTGGTTAAGGGTGGCATAATGTTGAGGTGTTAGGCCTCATACAATTGTAGCAAGACTTCTTTATTCTTGTATTTCAACCTCCTTGCAATAAAGGTCAACATGCCGTTTGCTTTCTTAATCGCTTGCTGCACATGCATGCTAACTTATTGCATTCGTTGTACCAAATCTCTCTGAACATCAACATATACAAGTTCCACACCTTTTTAAAAAAAAATTCTGCTTTTCGAATCTTAAAACTGAAGTGAATAAACTCACACCACCCCACATTATAATCCATTTGCTACCTTGCTACACACTCACCTAACCTTCCATACCTTTTTGCAGCCTCTTTGTATCCTTCTCACAGCTTGCATTACATCCCCCGCTCCCAAGCAGATTTGTATCATCAGCAAACTTAGAGACATTAGTCTCTGTCTCCTAATCTAAATCATTAACATAGATCATAAATAGTTGAGGCCCCAGCACTAATCCTGTGGCACTCCATGGTCACAGCCTGCCAACTTGGAAATGCCCCATTTATACCTATTCTCTGCTTCCTGTCTGTTAACTAATCCTCTATCTATGCTAATATATTATCCCCAACTCCATGAGCCCATACCTTATGTATTAACCTTTTATAAGTCATTTTATCGAATGACGTTTGGAAATACAAGTATACCACATCTACTAGCTCCCCTTTATCTGTCCTGCTAGTCACATCCTCAAAAATCTCTAATAAATTTATCAAAGAGCATTTCCCTTTTGTAAAATCATGTTGACTTGTTCTAATAGTATTATGATTTTTGAAGTGCATTGTTAAGACTTCCAGCACTTTCCCAATGACTGATATTAGGCTATTTAGCCAGTAGTTTCCTGTTTCCTCTCCATCTCCTTTCTTGCATAACAGTGTTACATTTCCTAACTCCTAATCTGCTTGTGCCTTGTAGATGGTGGACAGCTTTGGGGAATGAGGAGGTGTGTTACTTGCCACAGAATGCCAAGTCCCCGACCTGCTTTTGTAGCCATCGTATTTATGTGACTAGTCAGGTAAGTTTCTGGTCAATGGTGACACCCAGATATGGTGAAGGATTTGGTGATAGTAATGCCATTGCACATCAAAGGGAGATGGTTAGATGGTCATTTATGGCACTTATGTGGCGCTTATATTACATGGCTCTTATCAGCACATTTCTGAATGTTGTCCATGTCTTGCTGCATGCAGACATGGACTGCTTCAATATTTGAGGGGTTGCCACTGTAAATGGACAATGTGCAATTATTAACGCATATTCCCACTTTTGATGAAGGGGATGTCATTATTGAAGTAGCTAAAGATGGTTGGGCCTGGGATAATGCCCTGAAGAACTTTTTCAGTGGTGTCCAGGGGCTAAGATGCTTGTTCTTGAAAAGCCACAGCCATCTTTCTTTGTGCGAAGTATGACTCCAACCATTAGACAACATTCCCTCTGGTTCCCATTGTCTTCAATTTTACTGGTGCTCCTTGATGGCAAACTCGATCAAATGCTGTCTTTTTCCAGTCACTCTCGCCTCACCCTGGAATTCCGCTCTGGCTCTGGTGGAATCAAAACTGAAAACCAGTGAGCAGCTTATTGCTGAGCAATTGCAAATGCAAGTTCTAGAGTATAAGTCTTCAACATGACAGATGGGATGTTGTCAGGGTCCATATCCTTTGCGGTATCCATAGCCTTCATCTAGTTGATATCACGTGAAATGGATCAAACTCGCTGAAAACTGGTTTTTGTGAAAGTGGGGAGATGACAAGAGGCTGAGATAAACCATCCACTCAATATTTCTGCATGATGACGGATGAAAATACCTCAGGCTTGTCTTGTACTCTCATGGGCTGAGCTTCCGCATCATGGAGGATGGGGATGTTCATGGAGCTTCCTCCTCCTTTAAATTGTTCAATGTCCACCACCATTCACAATTCTATGTTGCAGAACTGTGGAACTTTGATCTGATCGTTAGCTGCGGGATCACTTTTCTCTGTCAATGGCATGCATATGAACATGCTGGGTGAATTGGAAGGCCTGTTGTTGTTGTAAAGGACCATGGAGGAATCCGGCTGCAATGTGACAAAGTCCAACTCCAATGTGGTATAGTCTAACTCCAATGTGGCATAGCGCAACATAAAGTGATTGGAGGCTATCCTTTCCACCATAGAAATAGACACCAACTCCATGTCAGCCCGAGCAGATCCAGCTGTGGTGTAGCATCTGGTGGCCACTGACTCAGTTTTCATTGCAGCACAGGCAGAAGTCAATTTCTCGATGTTCTAGTGGAAACTTAGATGGACATCATGAGATTCATGCTTGGTGCCTTGCCAATTTAGGTTGCTGCTCTCATGGTTGCAGGTCTCAATGCTGAAAGGGACATGCATTGCCCTCACAGCAATCTGGCAATTTGTGCTCCAAGAGACACTAGGATTGGTGAGGTAGAGTCCATGGGAGTGGCAATTGCACCTTGGAGCATGAACTTGCTGTCATCTCTCATGAGACCATAACATAATTTGTTCTCCCAGCACTGTGATTCCATCAGTGCCCTTGTAGCTGCCTCTCAGCCAGCCAACCCAGACTGCTACCCCTATGCTGAGATGTTGCACCCTGAAGTACAGCCCTTAAGGACTAGAGCTACCCTAAGCTGCCCTAAATAGCCATTTGCTGTCTCTTCCACTGAATGGGCAGAATCGTCTGTACCCAATGGCATTGAGTATGTTCCATGGCGAGTGTGGACAATATGGCGAGAAGGCCAAAAATCATGATGTCGTGAAACTAGTTTGTGATCGTCCAGTCAGCCCACCATCAATGGCAGGCCACGTTTCCTGCCATCGGGCATTGGGAGCCTCATGGTAATACATCTGGATTTCATTATAAGGCTAGCCCGCTTGATTCAGATCTCTGAAGAAAGGTCACATAGACGCGAAACATTAACTCTGGTACTTTCTCGGACAGATGCTGTCAGACCTGCTGAGTTTTTCCAGCATTTTCTGTTTTTATTTCAGATTTCCAGCATCTGCAGTATCTTGCTTTTATGTCAGGGTCATGGAGCCTGGTGAACTAGTTGTATGCCTCGCCACATACAGAGAGCGAAGGCGACTGAGAAGGGAGCAAGTGGCCTGTCTACGCAATGGGAAGAGCAGCAATCTCAGGAAGAAGGGGCTGTGGGGCTCCCTCACATGCCGCCAAAGACCCACAATGAGCCACTGCTGGTTGACGCCTAGCTAGACCCAAAGTCTTTTTATGCCGCCTTTCATTCTGGCAGATGACTGAGAACAAGTGTCGACGAAGACTGCCCATGTCTGAGGAACTGGTCAGTCACATTTGGCGCTTCGTCGACATGGAGGACATCCTGTGGCTGTGAAAGTAACAGTGGCGCTCAATTTCTATGCCAGTGGCTTTTTTCAGCTCTCCACAGCTGACCTCTATGGGATAAACCAAGCCTCCACCCACAAATGAGCTCATGAATGCCACCTTTGAGAGGGCAAACAGCTTTGTGCATTTCGCCAGGGATCAGGACAGCCAGGATGCAGGCGCAATTGGATTTGCCGAGGTCTTGGGCTTCCTATAGGTGCAGGGTGTGATTGACTGCACTCATGTGGTGCTCAGATCTCCATCGCAACACACAGTCAACTATATCAACGGCAAGGGATTCCATTCATTGAATGTGTAATCACCACAAACGCATTCTGCAGGTCTGCGGATGGTTTCCAGGGAGTGTCCACGACTCCTACATTCTCAGTCTGTCACAGGTCTCTGATATCTTCCAGGGCCCACAGAGGCTGCAGGGATGGCTCCTGGGAGACAAAGGCTATCCACAGAGTACGTGGCTGATGACACCCGTGCAGCAGCCTCAGATTGCAGCTGAATGAAGGTATAACGAGGTTCAGGCTGCAATTTGAAGCTTGGTGGAGTAAATCATCAGGATGCTGAAAATGAGATTCCGGTGCCTGGACCAGCCTGGTGGAGCCCAGCAATCCAGTCCACAGAGGGTGTCACACATTGTCATCATTTGTTGCGCCCTTTAGAACCTGGCGCTGCAATGGGGAGATGAGCTGGCTGAGGAGAAGATGCAGGAGCTGGTGACATCCTCCGTTGATGAGGGTGAGGAGGGGTTTGAAGTCGACGATGACAGTGACGAAAGATCTCTCACTGACCAGATGAGACAGGAGCACACAGGAGGCCTTCATAGCTGCTAGATTTGTGGAGGATGGTGACTACATGCAGTGAGGAGTGTTATGGCATGGCTGATGGTAAATGCCAAGCTGCCCAAATCCCAGAGGGAAGCTTGAAACAGCTGCCAAAAAAGGTTTTGCAATTTGTATAGTATGAGGAGAGGTTCTAAAATCAGGAAATGATGTCTCTGGCTATTTGTGATGATTTTATAATGGAGCAAATATTTATTAAAAGAATAAAACAAAAGAAAACACAATTACACTTCAACACATGAATGGCTTCACACAGTAAACAGTACTTTAAAACAAGATCTTAATTTAACTACCCTTAGAGCTAACCGTCTACTTTTCTGTTCAGCAACAATCCTTATAGATTTTCAAAACCTATAGAATTTTTACCACATAGCACCTTTTTTCTTTGGGGTAATCTCTGAAGCTGACAGCAACAAGGTCTTCAGGTCCAGCCTTGTTCACACTGTATTCTGGAAGTTCTGACCAGCTATCCTGCTATCTTCCCCCACCTAGCCTTCAGTATTTCCTGAAATGCGTTCCTTCTCTTTGATCTCTCGATTGTCTCAACCAGTCTCTTCAGAAATTCTTTTATCCCACAACTGATCAGACAATTTACCTCTTCGGCTTTTAAAAAAAAGTAAAGTTACCCTTATTTACCTAATTTACTTACACCTTTTTACAACCTGCATATATCCCCCTTTGAAATAAAACAACTCAATTCAAAACCGCTCCTATTATTGATTGATGTAAAACTCTGATTGAAGTTGCTCTTGGTTCAGGAGGATGATAACGTCATGTAATGAGGACACTCCATAGATCTTCACATAACCTCTGAGAATGTCTGACTCCTGTCTGGCTGAGGGCAGATCGCTTGTGCTCTGGATCAGGATCATATCATAGAGACACAGCCATGAAACTTTAAAAACATCTGAACCTTTGTCAGCCTTCAGCACCTGACCCCTTCAGGAGCACAGCATCACTGGTCACAGATGCTGAAGAGATGGGGGCCAGCCCCACTTTAAAGGCGCTGAGAGCACAAAGAGAGAATTATGGAAATCTGTGAGGCCAGACCACAACATTCTGGCAGCACCATCGAGGTGCAGGAATCAGTAATGTATCCAGGGAGTGTGAGACCAGAACATCATTTTGGTCTGAAGGCTACACAAAGCACATGGAAGAGGCCATGGACTGAGATACCTGCCTTTATCTTGTGCAGATAGATTTCACATCTGAGTGACAAGAATACTGCTCATCAGGACAAGGAGCCACAGGCAGGGAGACATTCTTGGGAGTTTATTGACAGTAGTGAACATTATGTACAAGTGATAAACACCTGTGCCCAGGCTGTGCAACTAATTCTCCTTCACTTTCCTAACCCTGCCACTACATCTTGGTGCTCCCCAAACATCCACAGTGGAGCTGGAGGCAGCCTGCTGACCGCTGTGCCCTGTCTGTGATGATCCTGACGGTCATCCTCTGGAGGGCCAAGACCTGGGAGGCCCCGGTTTGCTTTTGGAGTCCTGCTGTTAGGTAGTGGAACACTCCTTGAGCTGTAGAAGAGGGGATTTTGTTGGGCTGGACACCCCCAGATTCACCCAGATTGAATGACCTGGGTGGGGACCCGGAGGGTGGGGGGGGGTCGGGGTGGGGGGGGGTGGAGGTTTGGTGAGGTAACTACTACTGATTCTCCTCCCTACGGGTGCCCAATGGTCCCTGGATGACTCTTTGAGGAGAAGTGGGAGCTGGAGTGAGATCGAGCTGCCCTGCACCCCTCTTGCGTACAAACTGTTGGAGGCCAACTAAGGCATCAGCGATGGAGTTCAGCCTACACAGCAGTGCAGGAGTGATGTCCTGGGCTAAGGTCTCCATGGCAGCTGCCATCCTACCAGTGTTGATCTCAGTACATTGACATGCCGGTGCTATCACCTGGGCCCGAAGGTGGACGGACTCCTCCATCATGCCTTGCATTCTGAGGAACTCAGCGGACATCCCTTCCTGATGTTCCTGAGTTTGCCTTTGCAGCTGCAGCAATTGTGCCATGACTGAGTCCAGAGGATCATCATCTCACTCGGACTCAGCAAATTTCTCGCGCCCAGTAGTCCCCCAAGTGCTGGACAACTGAGAAGTCCCTGCCACCTCCTGCTGTGGATCAGACAGTGTGATATGCTCAACAGATTGTGATCGCAGGGCTACTCCAAAGCTAGGTCCCTCTGAGGAGTGTGTCTCTTTGCTGGTGGACGGTGTGAGTGAGTGCTGTGATGGGACTTCAAGGAGGCTACCTCCAGATTCCTCTTCAGAGGTTTCTTTGGGGCTTGATTGGAGGCCCTGTGTCATGGACTCTGTCAGCTGTTCTCCAGATGTGCCTGTGAAAGCAAGGAGAGATTATTAGTGCATGGCAGTGGCCTGTGAAACAGGACACATCACTCACGGTGTGGTTGTCTGATGGATGTTGCACTGCTGGATCCTCACTTGGTAGAGCAGCACCGACTTCACCGTCAGCACAGGACTGGTCCTGATCCTCACCAGCCAGCTGGATGGCTCTGGCCAGAAATTTACCTATGTCAGGCAGGCCGGGTGGGAACAGGTAGGGGCGGGCTTGGAGCCGATCGCTCTTCACAATTGGCTGCACACCGCCATTTTACATGGGCGGGCCAGTTAAGGCCCGGCCAGCGTAAAATGTGTTCCATAGCGCTCAGCACTACCTGTGCGGGTGGGGGGAGGAGGGAGATTTGGGGCTTGCACTCTTTCGCGTATGCATGAGAAAGTGCAGAAACATTCACAGAGCTGCCTCAGGAAGATTAAGTACATATTGAAATTTTTTAATAAAGAAAGAGAAACATTATTTAAACATGTTCCCACAAGTGTCACATGAGCTGGGACATGTTTGTCAATTTAGCAAAATTTATTTATTGACTTTATTAAACCTTCAGAAAACCTTATCCCACCCGTGGATGAGGTTTCCTGAAAAGCACGAAGGCCGCTAGTGCACTTTGCCTGCCCGCCAACCTTAAGGTTGGGCAGCGCTGTTAATTATCTAAATTACTTTCCTAATGGCCTTAATAGGTCTTTGACGGTTCAGCAGGCGAGCAGCTGCCTCCAGCGCGTGCCTGCTGAATGAAATATCTAAACGATGCGTGATGACGTTGGGACGTACACCCAACATCATCTTGTGTCATCTTCCATGTCACCGTGTTGGGCCCGCCCCCTCACACCGAGGGCAATATTCTGGCCTCTGTTTTCAAAGTCCATAAGGACCCTGATTTCAGGCATTCCTACTCCAATAAGCGACCTCTCCCTCTTGTTGTGTGCCAGTTTGTTCTGCATGAGTAGAGATGGAGAGAGGATGCCTGCCAGGAACGGTCTAGAGCCTCACCAGCAACTGGATGGCTCTATTTTCATAGTCCATGAGGACCTTGATATCAGGCATTCCTGATATTTGCTGGGAATGCATTATTAATGCAATGGTTTTGGGACGATACTTCGTGAAAAGCCCCCAGTGCAGCTGGAGGGTAAGGCATTGTTAAACCCACCCACTACCACACTAAGTGCAAATTTCGGATGATTCCGCCCAAGGTCAGCAACCTCCCATCAGCCACGCTGCAACCATTGGTGTAGCATTGCATCGTAGCACTCAGACAGGCAAAGGCACCCGTTAGACAGATGCTAAGGGGATGCATAAAGATAAATAATACATTTTTGTAGGTATTATTAGTTATACTGTTAGGTAATTGCCAAATTGTTGTTGCCCTCCTCAGTTAAACCCACCTTGCTGGAGAGGAGCAGCTGAAGGAACAAGCAAGGGGATACACCTTCTATTGGAAAGAAAAAACTGACAGCGACCCTTATGTCCACGGAGTTGGTTTTTCCATCCAGGATAGGATCTTGGATGCACTTATTGTATATATGAAAGACCCTTGACGCTTCACCTACAGCTCAGCTGTAACCAAAATGCAACCGTCATCAGAGCTTATGCTGGGCCCTTGACTCCAATAAAGATGTTAAGGAAAAATTCTACGTTGACCTTGATGAAATCTTCACTGCCATCCCAAAAGAAGAAAAGAATACCCTTTTGGGGCACTTTAATGCCAGGGTGGCTCATGACTCCAATTCCTGGAGCCGAACTTTGGGAAAAACTGGGTGGGAAAAGCAAATACAAATGGCATCCTCCTACTGACAAAGTGTGCTCAGCATGGGCGCATTTTAACAAAACCCTTTGCCAGAAGAACAAATACAGAACCACATGCAGGTATCCAAGATCACAAAATTGGCACCTCCTGGATTCTGTTATTGTTGAGGACAAAGGTCTAAGTGATGTTTGTATCTCTAGACCCATGTGGGGGATTGATGCCTGCTGGACTTATCATAAACTTGTTATATTGGTGATGAATACCCACCTAGCACCAAGATATCACAAGGCTCAAAAGTCTAAGGGGCTTGTATGAAAGACCCTTGACGCTTCACCTACAGCTCAGCTTTAACCAAAATGCAACTGTCATCAGAGCTTTTGCCCGGCCCTTGACTCCAATAAAGACGTTAAGGAAAAATTCTACGTTGACCTTGATGAAATCTTCACTGCCATTCCAAAAGAAGAAAGTTACAGAGAAAAGAAGGGATAAGGCTATGGAAGGACTTTTGAAAACAAGGGTGAGATTTTAAAATTGCAACATTGTTGGATCCGGAGCCAATGTATGTCAGCAAGCATAGGGGTGAAGGGTGAATTGAGCCTTGGAATGAGTTAACTGCGGTGAGCAAATTTTTGGATGAGCACAAGTTTATGTAGGTTGGAAGATGGAAGGCCAGCCAGGAGACCATTGGAATGTCAAGTCTAGAGGTAGCAAAGGCATGGATGAAGGCTTCACAGCAGATAAGCTGAAGTAGGGTCAGAGTGAGCTGATGTTATGGAGGTGAAGTAGGCAGTCTTAGGGATGGATTGGATACATGATTTGTGTAGTGTATTGAAAATTGCATTGTGCATTTTGTCCACTTAAGGCTACCATACCCATGTACTATGAAAGGTATCTAGAAGGAGAATAAAGGATTCCATGTTTTAACGGCATGTACAATTCTGATTCTGATTACTGAATCTTGCTGCTTCTTCCTTCACACTGATGACAAAAAGTGAAAATATCAAACAGGTCTGCAACTTTTGGAAGTGTTTGTCTACTTCCTGGAGAAGACATTTTCAGTTGGGAATTTAGGGAACACATTGCAGGTGTGGCCTGTTATTAGATACACACACAAGGCACTCCAGCTCAGGATTAGCAACAGGGAGGGCTGCAGATACACTGACAAACACATTGATCTCGCAAAAATAACTATCCAAATGGGAAAAGCATTAATCTCAAGCCATAAAAAGGGGTTTTCTTTGAAAGGAACTCAATCCTGGATTCCTGATCATGCACTATTGCTATACTGCTGACAAAAATGGCAGCATCCATGTCCAATCTACCATATTTTAATGTGCACTGGGGAGCCATTATTTGTACTCCCACATTGTAAAAAGTTGTTGTCACATTGCTGAGGTGCAATGGCAGTTTTTGGAATCACAGATAACAAAGAAAAAAGGTCTTACTTTTCCATTATGGAGGTGAGGAATTGGAAGAGATCTTTCAGACACTTAAGCCTGCACAAGATGAAAATAACAACAACTCAGCAAAAAGTGCTCTAACAATGTATTTCATGCCAAAAAATACAATACATGAAACAATTCTCTTCTGACATCTTAAGCAAGAAGGAAATGAGGCAGTTTATCAATATCGCACACGGCTGAAGCAAATTGCAGCCAAATGTGACTTTGGTGTCACATTTGTGATAATGTGATATTGAACATATCGAATGGGAAATCAAAACACAATAATCAAAGATTGTCTCTGTAGTAAACTACACCAAAAAGCACCCGGGAAAGACAGGAAAATGTCAGAATTGCTGGGTTTAGCGAGATGATAAATGTATCACATTTAGCACCCAGAGCTACTGAAGTTGAAGCTGACAACAGTGACTACCACACTCGTAGTTGAACTCCTATGAACTCTGTTCATTGCCCATGTGCCAGGAAACCACCTGAAAAAGCAATAACAGCAGTGTCACAAACAGAGTTGTGACTTGTCCAGAATTTCCATAGTGGTGGTGCTCTTCACACTGGACAGGATGCTCTATTACAGGCATTCAGTGTAAAGCGTGTGGAAAACTCAACCATTTTGCTTGTGTTTGTTGTTCATCAACAAAATTATCTCCTAAGATTAATACCACTAGAAGGGTGTCAGATATGCATACCACAACAAGCTAGCAAAAGCATGTAGCCAATGTAGAGTTGGATGACCCTGAATATGCTTTTGTGCTCTCTTTCAGAGAACCAGCCATGTGTGACAGTCACCATTGGCTGCTCAGAAGTAATTGTGCCCATAGATAAATCAGCTGTCAATGCCATTAATGTCATGGGAGACATAATGTACAATAAACTTAGAAGCTACCTCATTCTCTGCAAACGAAGGAATATGAAAAACTTTCCTTGCAACAGACACAAACCACTGAAGATTCTTGGGACTTTTGAAATGCCAGTATCATTCAAAGACACTGGAACATATGTTGTATTCTATGTCATGTTTGGAAAACGTGACAAACTTATCAGTTTCCACAGAGCAATAGATCTGCACATGATTGCAGTCACATACATGATTCCTACACATACTGACAACATACTTGAATTGTATGCTGACTGCTTCACTGGTATCGACAAACTGTGAGGTATTGTATGCAAGCTGCATGTAGACCCTAATGTGCCCTCGGTCACGTATCAACGTCAACAAATACTATTTCATGTAAGAAAGCAGACAATGAAGGAACTTCAGTGCTCATTTGACTGTGAAATTTTTGAGAAAGTTGGGGATGAGCCAATATATATATATATATATATATATATCACCTATATAAATCGACAAGAAACCCAAGAGCAAGAACCAGATTAAAATCTGTGTTAAATAAAAGCAAAATACTGTGGATGCTAGAAATCTGAAATAAAATATAATCTGCGTTAATGTGCAGTCGCCAAACCAAGCCATACAACGTGAAAGACACTTTGAATTGACAATCGATGATATCATAGAGAAAGTGAATGATACTAAACACTTCATTAAATTAGACCTTAATGCAGGCTATAATCATATCAAGCTTGCAGAAGAATTGAGGCATCTTGCAGTATTCTCCACTCACATTGGACTTTCTTGATACCAGAGGCTCAACTCCGCAGTTAATTGAGCACCTGAGGTTTTTCAGCACATGATTCAGTCTGCACTTCAAAGACTTGAAGGCACACTGAACATCAGTGATGATATTCTCATCTACAGTTGAACTGAAAGTGAACTCGAGCCATGCCTACATGAACACCTACAATGCCTGAGAGAATGTAACATCATCTTGAACAAAGACAAGTGCCTGTTCAATGAAAACAAAATTGAATGCTTTGGTCATGTGTTCAGCGGTGAAGGAGTATCATGCGGTCCACTGAAAATTGAAGCCATTTCAAAAACTTCGGATCCTACAAATGTCCGCTAAGTCTGCTAGGACTCATCATGTACTGTGTCGCTTCATTCCTGACCTTGCTGCATTTCTGCTTCCGTACATGATCTGAATGCACTAAATCACATAAACAGGCTGTACACCAGATCAAATGACAATTGTTAGAAAGTTTCACAAATGCCTATGTCAACCCTGAGAAAACCACTTAGCTCGTCATTGATGCAGTTCTCATGCAAAAAGACAAGGCACATCAATTGTTGCAATGGCAAACAGATTGTTAACGTTTGCAGAACAATGTTATTCACAAACAGAGAGAGAAGCATCTCAATCACATGGTATCTTGCACTTTCGTCTCTACTTGTATGGAAGTGTGTTAGAAGTAATAACTGATTATAGACCACTAGTAAGTTTGTTCAACAATCCTAATAGCAAGCCACCCACTCAAATAGAGCATTGGATACTCAAACTACAGGAGTACAAGTTACATGTTAAACATTAGCCAGGCAAGCTCAACCCAACAGATTATTATTCCCAACATCCGCTGCTGACTGTCAGTCCTACTAATTATGGAGAAAAGGTTGCTGAACAACATCTTAACCACATAAGCCTAAACGGGATGCTAAAATTGTGAAAACTAGCTGCCATCAAAGCAGCAACAAGACAAGATGACGTGTTGCAGCTATGTATGATGGTTATGGAATCACAAAACCCAGAAAGATGCAATCAAGAGAGTGTCTACAAAAAAAATTCCTCACACGCTGCGAGGTCTTTACAATGGTCAAGATGTGCTCACTGTTAGGGGCTCATCTGATCTTGTGTTATGTGGCAATTGTATTGTCATTCCACAAACATTGGGGGAATGTATTGTAGCTATGGCACATGAAGGTCACCAGGGAATTATCACAACCAAACAATTCCTTAGAGAAAAGGTATGGTTCCCAGGAATTGATCACATCGTAGAGAACGGGGTGTTGGGCATGTTCGGTGGTGTGAGTGAACAACATGGCAAGAAGACCAAAAATTGGTTTCAAGATGTCATGAAACCAGTTTGCAATCGTCTGCTCTGCCCACCAATGATAGGCCGCGTTCCCTGCCATCGGATGTCAGTAACCTCATTGTAATGCATCAGCATATCACTATAAGGCCAGCCCGCTGGACTCATCCCACCCCCTGCTGGATCGTCCGCCCACATCGGCGGGAAAACATGCCAACGTGTTTCACAACAGTACATATAGGGTGTGTAAGTGGTGGGCTGCACTTCACTTGGGATTTCAAGATTTGTTTGCCTACCTTGCTTTGGCCAGCACTCGCAGTCATCAGCGCCAGTCTTCACAGACAGCACCATATCACTTTAAGGGGGCTCACGGGCAGGTCTCTACCCACCAGATCAGCCATATGTGGGTAGCTTTTTAATGGCTGCAGGGCTAGGGCTTGCTTGGGGAAGGGGGAGATAGGCCTTAGGCAAGGGAAGAGGCTGCAGAACAAGAGCTGGACTGGGAAGGAAGGTAACCCAGGGTGTATATGGGCGGCACATGGCAAGCGGCCTTAAGGTGGTGAAGGCTGAGAAAGCAGTCTCCAGGGGAATGAGGCCAGATGGACATGTGAGAGTGTGTGTGTGAGAATGGGTGGTGATGTCTCTTCAGCTGGTAGTGAATGAGATACCAGTGAATATGTGATGGGCTTGAGTTTGTGAGCTTAGAGTGCTGAGATGGTTGCCATACCCTGGCTGCACGGAAGAGATCATTCATCCTCTATGCACATTGGATGACCAACATCTTCTGTGCAACATTGGCACTGATCACGAATACCATTGCCTACCAAGTCAGAGTGGTAATGTTGCTGCCCCTCCGGCAATCAGAGCGGGGATAGAGGATATCACAGCAGGCCTCCATCGTGTCCAAAGGGCGGCCAAGGGCTGCTGTCTTCTTGCCTTTCAGGGCCATGTCTTCCTTGCTACAGTCCTGGGCTGGAAACACTGAGCACGGCTATACTTTAAATGTGGTACCTGGCATGATGAAGCAGCGAAGTGGCGGTGTGGTTGGCGAATCGGAGCCCGCCTGCCATTGAAGTGGTGTGTTTCCCAGGAATGCATAATTAATATGGCGGGTTTGGGATGATATTGCTTGAAAAGCCACCATTGTGGCCGGCAGGTTAAATGTCATTTTACTCGCTCGCTACCAGTTAGTGCAAATCTGGGATGATTCTGCCCAATGTCAAATCTTCATAATCCTCTCAAGATGTCTAAATTACTTCCAAGACCATGGATAGAAATTAGCATTGATTTAGCAGATTTGCACATTGGCAAATACTTGCTTGATGTCACTGATGACTACTGCAGATTCCCAGTTGTAGAAATAACTACATCTACTTCAGCGAAACCAGCCATCTCAAAGCGTGACCAGATCTCCCTTTGGATTGGAATCCCTCAAAAGAAGAGAAGTGACAATGAACCCCTATTCAACAGTGATGAGTTCAGTAAATTTGCAAGCTACCTGGTCTTTATTCATTGATAAAGAGCTAATGGAGAAGTAGAGAGATTTGAATGTATCTTGAAAAAAGCGATACGTACAGCTACAGTTGAGGTCAAGTCATGGAAGAAAGAGTAGTATCACTTACTTTGCAATTACGCAGTGACTCCTCATTTGGCTACTGGAAAGCCTCCAGATACACATGCTATGTATACATATCTTCCTAAGCTGCCCCGCAGAGCTATTGATCAACACATACATGAACGTAATCGACAGCAGAAGGATTGAATGCAAGTAAATGCGGAGTGCAATTTAGAGCTGCAGCACTAAAGACATCATGAAACATGATGGTCAAATTGGAAAGCAAGCATCCCCCATGAAATCCAATCATTTGTTGTGACCAACACAAAATGATCAATGATCACGGCTAAGTATGGTTTGCAAATCATCACATGAAACATGTCATTCTTCAAAGAACTGAAACCATCATTTGCAAGAATCAAATTCAATTTAGATATCAATATTTCAGATGAATAACATGTGTTAAACAAGACTACACCTGATGTTGAACAATATCTTAATCATGAGAGAAGACATCCACCATATTAAGTGATTATGAGCAGAATTTTCTGCCTGTCAGGCCGGCAGAGTGGGAACGGGCACGGGTGGGCGCAGATCTGATTGCTGCCCGCGATCGGGTCCGTGCTGTCATTTTACACGGGCAGGCCAATTAAGGCCTGCCCAGCGTGAGTCATGGCTTCCGAGGACAGCGGAAGTTGGCAGGTGGCTACAGGTCTGCAGTGACCGCTGGGTCCAATGGCGACCTGGGGGCCTGTTTTAAAAAGTTGCTGCAGACTTTCAAAGGCTATGAATCAGTGGAAGGGTTCCCCAGAGCGCTGCTGGTGAGTGGGCCGGACAGGAGGGTAGGGCAGGAGGGCACTGTGCCCCTCGTTTTTCCGATGATTGCCTTGCTGCCCTCTTCGAGGAGGTGGCAGCCTAGCAGGAGGTCCTCGTACCTCAGGACAGGAGGAAGAGGCCCTCCCACATGACCAAATGTGCCAGGGAGGAGGTGGCGGAGGTGGTGAGCTCCCGCGACATGGTGCGACACACCTGGATCCAGTGTCACAAACACTTCAACGCTCATGAATCATGAGTACCACATTGGCACTGGTCACTTAACCCAGCAGATAGGCTTTCCCCCCTGGTGCCCCCCCACCCCAAGTCTGAGTGTAGCGACTACATTGAATCATTGATGGCATGTGTCCTTCACTGGATGGGCAAGCAGATACATGCCAAGGTCAGCCTGAGATGGTGGTGAAGAGATGGGTCCTGCACCCGCAGCATGTGGTACACTGAGACCCACATGACTGTTTTGGAGGAAACCTGGAGGAGCTGCACCTAGGCACAGTGCTGGAACTCCAGGACATGTCAAAGTCAGGGCGATGACATGCTGGGAAGGGAGCTTCAAGGTGGCGTGGCACTGATCCATCTGCTGCCCTCTGCGCTCCACGTGCTTGCGCTGCCTTGCTATGGAAGGTTGGACCGTGTGGTGCCTAATGTGATGTAGGCAGCATTTGGCCAACGGGGCGAGGGGGGTGAGGGGACATGCCTTGCATCTTTGCGTGAGTTTTCAGCAGCAGCGGGATGAGGAGGCACTGGAGCCCTGCAATGTCCCACTCTGATTGGGGTGGGCCGTCCGCAAAGAGAATCCAGGTACAAGTAGCACTAATCAATGCTCTTGGAGAAGAATGCACACAATGCAGCCAAGCAGGTGAGGACTGGCGGCGGCCCGGCACAGTTAGCGATTCTCAACTGCTTCGAGCAGGAGGCCGTAGATTTGGAGAGGCGCCATACGCCTAGGTCCACTGGTGTCGGTGAGGCTGGGGTGCCATGGGCAGGTATGTTAGCCCAGCAGTGAGGTCACAATTGTTCTCCCAACAGCCATGGCAGTGCTGAATGTTCAGTGATTGAAGTTTGCAACATGGCTTGACCATTGCTTATGGAAGGATGAGCATACAATGATCCAGGGGACAGGGATACTCACTGACATTGTCTCCATGGTAACTGATCCATTGTCCTTGTTTTTCCTTTCAGCATCAGTGGAGCAGGGCCCAGACGAGGAGCAGCAGAGGCTCCCTCTCACACCTGAGGGCCCTGAAGTCTCACCAGCATCACACCATCTCTGCCAGGCAGGCACCAGAGCAGACACTAGCACCTCAGTAGGAATTAGAACATTGGCTAGTGTCCTAGGGCACAGCAGTGAGGGCACTTTACAGTCGCTGGAGGAGCTGGCAGAGACAAAAAGTACCCATGGTGCCAGCAGTTGGAGGACTGCAAGGGACCAGGCACATGCTCAGTCGGTGCCTGATGATGTGCCTCTGGTGTCGTCCGCGATGCAGCAAATGCAGAAAATGTGGCCGGGTGTGCGGGATCATCTGGGGGAGATACATGAGGCTATGCTTGGATTGTTGTCCATGGTGGAGGAGTCTACGCGGATTATCGCTGAAGCAATGAGCCACATTGCCAAATGCCATGCATCATACATGGGGAGAGTGGCAACTCTCATGGAGAGGCTCCTCCAGGAGACCAAACAGGGCTTCTTGGGGATGTGCTCAGACCAGAAAGCCCTCATATCGGCATTGACCTCAGCTGGTCAGTGCCAGTGTGGGAGATGGTGTGGGCATCAAGCTTCCCAGCTTGGTGCCCATTCATCTATGGTGAGCAGGGAGGTCCGAAGCGACTTCACATCAGCGCAGCAGCTGCCTGTTGTCTCTGTGGGTTCCTTTCAGGGTGCTCCGGATGAGGGCGGCAACTCCTCCACCCCTCTCCCAGTTACCATTGCATCCAATGAGGCTACGACAACTGGGGAGATGCCAGCTGTGGAGCTGGCAGCTCCCTCCCAGGTGGGACCAGCACAGGCTCCACGGGCCAAGGGCCTTCCACCAAGGTCATCGAGGCAGGACAGCAGAGTCATCAGGCTGTCTCAGATGCCACTCCTAGTGATGGGGCAGCACCAAGATGAAGCACCCAGAAACATAAACATAAGGCACCTTAGGTACACCACAGGTTTAACAGTGGTGCTTTTGAGTTGGCCCGCAATGAGGTCTTCATGACTTGGTGTGATTTTTAACACCTTTTTCAATTTGTTTCACTAATTTCCTTTGGTTGCAATATTAAATTCAGACATGTCACCATGGCTGAGGGTACCTCTTATCTTCTGCAGGCGGATGGTTTCCAAAAATGTTATGACTGTTTTGTGCGACATTCAGCTTTATTAACAAAGCCCTTAGTTAATGTTCTTAACTGGCAGATTTTGCACTTAGGTATCGAGCCTACAGCCCAGGCTTGTCCTGGAGGTCCATATGTGGTGTGCTAGCTGAAGGTTAGTTAGATTAAAGCCTCCCGGGTGTCCCTGCCTCCCTGGAGTATATCTACCCCCTCAACATTTCTCTGTGCATGCTCATCCTCAGACTCCCTGCTAGATTCACCATGTGCAGCCGCAGCCACTGCATCTATGTCTTCATTGTTCACAGCATCCCCCATTTCCAGTGCAAGATTGTGGAGAGCGCAGCATGCAACCACTATCAGCGACACATGATCTGGGGGGTACTGGAGTGTGCCCCCTGAGCGGTCTAGGCATTGGAAGCGCATCTTGAGAAGACCAACGGCTCTCCACCACAGCCCTTGTGGTGCCGTGGCTCCTATTGTACCACTGCTCAGTTTCTGTTCTTGGATGGTGGAGAGACGCCATGAGCCACCTTCTGAGGCAATAGCCCTTGTCATCCAGCAGCCATCCATCCAGCCGGGCTGGAGCACTGAAGAGCCCCGGCACCTGGGAGTGTCTGAGGATGTAGGTGTCATGGGAGCTGCCTGGTTACCTTGCACAGACTTATAGAATCAGCATCCTGTGATCACACACTATCTGCATGTTCATGGAGTGGAAGCCCTTCCTGTTGATGAAGGCACTGGGCTCACCTGCTGGTGCCTTGATGGCCAGATGTGTGCAGCCTATTGCACCCTGGACATGGGGGAAGCCAGCAATGGCCACAAAGCCTCTGGATCGCTGTGTCTGGCTTGCCTGGTCCCAGCAGAAGTGGAATGAAGGTCAATGCATGCCTAAACAGAGTGTCTGTAACCTGCTTGACACAAGTGTGGACAGCTGATTGGGAGACACCGCAAAGATCACCCACCGAGCCATGGAAGGAGCCAGAGGCATAGAAGTTGAGGGCAGCTGTGACCTTTAGAGCCACTGGCATGGGGTGTCCATCCACACAGTTTGCGGAGATCTCAGGCCCAATCATCTGAAAGTTATAGTTGACTGTCTCCCTTAAGAGATGGAGCCTCCTTCGGCACTGCACCTCACACATATTGAGGTAGCTGCTTTGCCGCCTGTATACCCTGGCAGCAGGATAGTGGCGTCTTCTGCGACCCCTCCAACCTTGGACTACCTCTTGGCTCTGCACCTCTTGTGCCTGCATCTGTCCTCCCAAAAGTCACTCCCCTGGAGGCTGAATGTGCACTCCTGGTGTCCTCCCCCTTCTAGCCCTCCCTTCCTCCTCAGACGAGGTGCCTCCAGTGGAGTATTCAGCTCCCATTCCCAGCCTAAGGGAAGGCTTCCTGAAACCTGCAGGCCCAAAAAAGATTCCTCACTGTAGATTGCTGACCTGAAGGTTGTGAGTTCAGTCCAAGCAGCTGGAATGCTTGGAAGTATTGCAGATCACACAGGCAAGTATCAGTAACTTTGAAAAAAAATAATATTTGACAGGGCATACTCGCGCCCCCACTGAGCCCCCTTATCTCGCCTGTGAATGAGGTTTATACAAATGTGTCCTACCCCGCTGGCCATTGCGCCTGTGCGCCGACCCGAAGATTGCACGAGCGCTGAAAAATTGCCATTGATCGGTGCCTCAAGGGCCTTAAGTTGCTGGTGAATTAATGGAGGGTGCGCATCGGAGATCAGCGCGTGCCCACCCAACGAAATATCATGATGGCGCGCAGTGACATCAGAGCGTTCGCCCGACATCATCGCATGTCATTTTACACACCAATGGGAAAATTCTGGCCTATGTTATGAAGTGAATTATTTTTAATTGGTGAACAAATATTTCATTTCAATGTATAGGATAGACCACATTGTTTAAATTGAATATGCACTATATGCTTAAGTTTATACTTTCAGAAACAAACAATTGAAATATACTATGCCTCTTTACTAAGAAAGGAAGGGGTGTAGTGTATTGAAAATTGCATTGTGCATTTTGTCAACTTAATACTACATACCTTGTACTAGTAGAGGGAGTCTAGGAGGAGTATAAAGGAATCAATGTTTGAACAGCATGTGCAGTTCTGATGCTGAATGTTTCTTACTAAATTTTACTGTTCCTTCCCAAGAAGTTCACGATCATTAGCTCATCTTAGGATCAAATAAACCACCGAGGTTTCACACTGAAAGACATCGGGCAGGATTTTACGCGTCGGTGAGTGGGGGTGGGGCCCACTCACCAACACGTAAATTGACACTCATTGACATCGGGGGGAACTCCCAACGTCACCATGCCCCATTTAAATTTTCAGGTAGACGGGGGCGCAGCAAAATCAACTTTGCACCCGCCGACCTGTCAATGGCCAATTGAGGCCATTGACAGAGGCAATTAAGTAATTAAAGGACCTGCCCGTCCAACCTTAAGGTTGCCGGGCAGGCCAGGAGCCCCGGTGTGAATTAGAAAAAGCATGAAACCTCATCCATGGGCAGGATGAGGTTTCATATAGGTTGTAAAAAATTTTAATAAAGCTTTTGTGAAAATTATGGACATGTCCCAGCTCATGTGGCATTGTCACATGAGGGGACATGTTAGGGAAATTTTATTTTACTATTCTTAGGTTTTTTATATTTACAGCCAATCTCCCTGAGGCTGCACTTAGCCTCAGGGTGATGAGTGCGCTCTTTTGTGTGCATGCATGAAAGAGTGCACTCTCGATTTTAGGATCCTCTTCCTACCCACACAGGAAGTGCATAGCGCTTCTGTGCAGACATCACACTGGGCGGGCCTTAATTGGTAAAATGGCACCGCGCCTCTGATCGGGGGTGCCGATCGGAAGCGCGCCTGTGCGCACCCACACTTCAACTTCGCCTCTGACGGGGTAAAATTCAGCCCATCATAATCTTCTTGCTCTGTATGCTGCCTGGGGTCATTAGATGTACATGAGCAAATCCCTTTAACAAATTCCTGTACATCTGCCACTCTGAGTGCGCGAGTACAACTCAGACCCCATTTTCCAGTGTTATGTGGCAGCATAGCACTTAACAAATGGGCACTACACAACTCAATTTAGCCTTCTTTATATTGGAAAACAGGGAACTAATGATTATTTAACAGATTGATTACTGACTGCAGCTTGAAGGATGAATGTGAAAAGAAGAAAAAATAAACATTGAAATCAAAAGGAATGCATTTTAATCCATCAATAAGAAATTGCTTTACTATATAAAAATAAATGGCTGATACCTTCAATTAAATACGTTTTAATTAACAATGGCTCATTAAGTGCCAGAAAAGCTGAAAAATTGTTGGCAAACTGCATGGTGCTGACACTTGTATTTCAACTTTTTTATTGTAGCTTATATAAAGCATATAATTTTGTTATCCATCTCTTAACGAGCGATTTAAAAACATTCATTGTGACTAACATAAATATTTATCTTGTCATATTTTTGCTGTTGATTATGGAGGTGCAGGCAGCCAGTAGTCACATCAACTTGAAGATGAAATTGCAAGGGTCTGATGGCTGATTTAATAAGACATTGTTTTATAATATACATTGCTGAGAATAACCTTGTGATGGACATACTAAATGGAAACTAAAAATGTTGTGGATAATCCTCATCTGGTGGAGTATTGCAATCATACAAATCATCACTGAAACGGGAAAGTAATTGAGAATTCGTCAAATAAATAAACAATGGCTCCATGTTGTCTCAAGATCTTTTCCCATAGAACCATCAGCATAAAATATCCTTTAAACATTTGGAAGTTTGGCTTGATTGGATTCTGAGATGAAAACAGTAAAATCAGAATTTATATTATTTTAACAGTAGTCTTATCATTCGGTAATCCACATGCAGATTATGTTTTCATGACCTTGCAGTGATGATGTGATAAATTTAATTTTCAGTAATGACATTATTTGATTCTGTTTTTAGAAGAGTTCCTTTCTGTCTGTTTGAAGGGTCCACTTAAAAGGGTCTCATTGTCATAAAATCATAGAATGATACATCAAAGAAAGAGATCATTTGGCTTATTGTACTGGCACTTTGAAAGAACAATCCAATTTCACATTCTCCTGCCCTTTCCCCATAACCCTGAAATTTTTCTCCTTCAAGTACTTATCTAATTCCCTTTTGAAAGTCTTCACTGAATCTGCTTCAACCACTCTTTTCAGAAGGGCATTCTAGATCATAACAACTGGCTGTGTAAAAAAAAATATCACCTCACCTCTGGTGCGTTTGTCAATAACCTTTGTTATGATCTGGACCAGAGTCCAAATTTATGTTGCGATCTGGCTAGGGAGCTGTAACATTTTGTTTAAAGTAGAGATCCCAGGTTTTTACTAAGAGAATAAAGCTACAAGATTCCACAGTTTTTGAACAAACAAAATGAACTTTACTATATAAAGTCAGAAAAGTAAAACAATTTACAATATCTATCTTACACTCTAACATTAAGAATTAACATGAGGTAAATATGAAATATGAGGAAAACTCTGGCCAAACACACCACACTGCACAATAAATGGCAGTGGCAACTAAGACAGTTCCCACAGGTTTCTCAGCAACGTCAATGTTCACTATGGGGTTACACAATCTCACTAAAATTCTGTCTCCCTTATGGGGGATTGCAAGTCTTCACTCTTCCCTTTCAAAGATCTAGCCTCAGAATATCATCCAAAAGTCACTTTGGCTTGGACTGCCTCAATGGCTGCTCATCTCCCAGGATTTCAATCTTAGCTCCTGAGACTATATTTCCCCAGATTCCCAAGTCTGCACTCCAGAACCGGCTTATGGACACAGCTCCAGCCCTCCAGCCACTCTGAGCAGAACAGCACTGCTCCAAAGCTTTACCTTTGCCCCAACAACCCGTAGCGTTGAGTCATCAACCTTTCACTGCCTTTTCAGCTCTCCAGGGCTTCTCCCAAGCTCTCACTATCTGGAATCTGCCAACCCAGCTCTTCATAGCTAAAAGCAGCACTCTTGCTACATGGAGCTTCTTCTCCTACTCCAGGCTCTCTCTGATGAAAACTGGCTGACCCTTGAACTGCTCTTCATTGATCCTTGAGCTGATCTGAGTGACCTATCAAAACACTCCTTGTTTCTAGGCAGGATCAAATGTAACAAGTATTGGAACATCCTGTGCCCTGAATGTTACAATCTCCACGGGCATTAGCTTACAAAACATAAAGGCAAAAAATAATTGAATTCATGACACCTTAAATCTATGTCCTCTATTGACCAATCTGTCACTAAAAACAGTTTCCCCTCATTTACTCTATCAAAACACATCATCATGTTAAGCTCATCTATTAATTCTTCCTTTAGCCTACTCTGTTTTAATTTAGGAAATCTATTATTACAGCTGTTGAACAGAATGTGTAAAACGTGATTGACAACATAAATGTCAGATCTGCACTGTGTCTGAACAAAAAAGTCCTGGCCTGTTTGTTATATTGATTAAGAATGTTCAAGGTGACCATAGACCAACGAGAATGGCAGCCATACTAATAAAGTGACATTCGGTTTGTAGGCCAACCAGTTTACAATTGGACTAAAAGACCTTGGATTTTAAAACTTCAGAGGATGACAGAAGTGCTCATTGCAAAGTGAAAGACAGCAGACCACAGAATAGATAGAAGAATGAATTGATAATCTTCCTAGTGTTGTTGCTGAAGTCAAAATGTTTATCAGTTAAGCCAAGGCAGTTATGTGAGAAGATAACAGCCCAAAAGACCAGCAGGAGCTCAAGCGGGGCTCAGAGCCAAGTGTCTCCATTCCAGACCAACAGTATGATGGCAGCGGTGAGGGGGATGGTGGTGGAAGGTGATGGAGTGCAAAGGCTTGACTTGGGAGTTTGTGTGAGACAAGACAGAGGCAAGAGATGGGGCTGGAAGGCAAAGGGTTGAATGGGAGAGGAGGGGGGTTGGGGGAAGAATAGAGAAGGGTGCACACAGTTACATGACTCGTGGAGGGGAGGGGGAAATTATTTGTGGCTCGAAAGTACAGATAGTCCTGGACAAAAAAAAAAAATTGGACAGGTAAATTCATATGAGGATTTTCTAGAGCTAATTATTTATATGGCCTACGAATGGTAACATCAGCTGAAATAAGTGAAATTAATTCCTAGGGTAGGACTCTCTGGCTCTATGAGAATATCATTAACACACTGTATATGCATTGACCAGAGCAGGGAGGTACTGCTTTCCTCGTGGATCTATTTGGAACAATGGGTGAAGAGTGGTACCAAATTGGTGGCAGATGTCATTGTGCTGAAAAATTTGGTCTGACAAATTTTATGATGAACCCGACTTGGCACTTATATCTTAGTTTAGGAGGTCTTTGAAGCTGCTATAGGTATGAAACTTTCTCAATGCCTCAGAGAGACTGAGACATTATGGTTAGAGATCGAAAAGAAGACTGCTGGTCACTAGAAGGATTATTGCAACATTTATTATGGTGCGCAGACTGTCTGAACTTCATAAGATAGGTAAAGCTATTTTGTGCATTGTTAGTTGTTTTTAAAATTTGACTAAAGACCAAAAGCCCTGTAAGCACATCTACGTGTTTCAATTGTGAAGATATTTCAACTGTTGATTGTTCTACTTTAGAATGCAATTGGGAAACATTCCTGAGGACGATTGGCTGAGGATAGGACAATGGGCTTGTACAGTGAGGCTACTTTGAACTGTAAGAATGCTGTGCCTGTGGATGGGATTTTCTGCCCCTGCCCACCCCAGGATTGTCTGATCCTGCTGAAAGTCAGTGGACCTCTGGCTGAACCGCCAAATCTCCCACCACAATGGGACCAGAAAATCCTGGCCTTCATAATGATGAACTGATCCAGATATACATCTGGCTAATGAATGACCAAAAAGTAATTGTGAAAGTAATGAATAAAAGCAAAATATGTTGGGTGCTGGAATTCTGAAAAAAAATAGTAAGTGCTGGAAATACTTTGCATGTCTAACAGCATCTGTAGAAAGAAACAGTTGACATTTCGAGTTGAATATAACTCTTCTTTGCCACTGAAGGAAGGTAGAAATGCTATGGATTTTTATGAAGTGAATACCAATCAAATATCTCATTCAGTTTCACTGTTATTTGCTTTTATGATAACACATTTTTAGGTAGAATCAACCAGATTGCATTGGACTTTGTTGCTGAAATTGTATTGAAATGCTTTTTAAAAAATATTGTAGAACAGCAGTGTGATCGCAAATGAGTTAAAAAAAAATCAAGGTTTTAACATTATCCAAAACTTCAACACAAATAATTTGACTGTGTCTATTCATCCATATATACTTAAAGACCATACTCAGACATTAACCTAATAGGGTGTTAATAACAAGATTAGCAAAGAAGAGCTGACACCCATAAGCTGTAAAAGTAATAAGGAATGTCTGGATATATCTGAGAATCTATTTTCATGTAATTGTGCATTAAGATACTCCACAGAAGTTTGCAGAGATAACTGTGTGCCCCATCTTGGTGCTAGTCATTGTTGTAATTATGACAGCCAACTTACATGCAGCAAAGTTCCACAAACAACAAAGGAAAAAAACATAATTTGAAGTAAAAACAGAAAGTGTTTCGCCTTGAGATTGAGGTTTCGATGGGGTTTCTTTAGGATTTTCCTGCTGCCCTCAGAATGCTACCATAGACTGTTATTTGTAAAACCTATTCTTGTTTATTTACAGGTGTAAATTTCAGTACATTTCAGTACTCTATATGAGGTTGTACATCTGCTTCCCAACAGGTCTCGGTCTCTTAGACAGGTGAATTTGCACCGTAGTTACATCAGCAGTTACATCAGTATCAGGTGTTCCTGATGTTAATCCTTTGCAGAAATACTCAGCATGTCTGGCAGCATCTGTGGAGAGAGAACCAGAGCTAACATTCTGAGTCAAATATGACTCTTTCTCAGAACTGAAAGGAAGTAGAAATATGATGCGTTATATGCTATTGAAAGGAGAGGGGGGAGGAAGAATAAAAGGGAAGGTCCAGGATTGGGTAGAGGGCAAGAGAGATTAACTGTCAAAGATGTCATGAACCAAAAGGCAAATGGTTGTAGTAAAGAGACAAAGCATTTTCCCAAAGTATGTGTAAATGCCAGAATAATGAACAGCTCTGTCTGAAAGCAAAAACATGAGAAACAAGACTCTGACCAGCACTTGACAAAAAGACTCAAAATGGAGGACAGAGTTCATGGTCTTAAATTGTTGAACTCAATGTTGAGTTCAGAAGATTGTAAAGTGCCTCGTCGGAAGATGAGGTATTGTTCCTTGAGCTTGCGTTGAGCTTCTCTGGAACATTGCAGCAGGCCATGGACAGAAATGTGAGCATGAGATCAAGGTGGTGAATTAAAATGGCAAGAGACCGGAAACACGGGGTCATGCTTGTGGACTGAGCAGAGATGTTTTGAAAAGCGGTCACCCATTGCATTTGGTCTCCCTAAAGTAGAGGATACCACATTGTGAGCAGCAAATATAGCATGATAAATTGAAAGAAGTACAAGTAAATCACTGCTTCACTTGGAAGGAGTGTTTGGGGCCTTGGATGGTGAGGAGAGAGGAAGTAAAAGGGCAGGTGTTACACCTCTTGTGATTGCATGGCAAGGTGCGGTGGGAAGAGGACAAGGTTTTGGGGTGATTGAGAAGTGGACCAGGGAGTCATGGAAGGAACAATCCTTTTGGAATGCTCACAGGAAAGGGAAGGTGTGCTTGGTAGTGGCATCAACCTGGAGTGGGTGGAAATGGCAAAGAATGTGGGGGCTAGTAGGTGGAAAGTGAGGACAAAGGGAACCCTATCATGGTTCTGGGAGGGAGGGGAAGGGGTGAGAGCAGAGGTGTGGGAAATGGGTTGGCCATGATTGAGGGCCATGGCAACCACAGTGGAGGGAAGAATCTTCAGTTGAGAGAAAAGAAAGACATATCGGAGGCACTGTTTTGGAAGGTTTCATCATCAGAACAGATGTGATGGAGACAGACAAATTGGGAGAATGGAATGGAGTCCTTACAGGAGGCAGGGTGTAAGGATGTGTAGTTGAGGCAGCTGTGGGAATTGGTGGGCTTGTAATAAATATTAGTAGACAGCCAACACCCAGAAATGGAGACTGAAAAGGAAGGAAAGATAAGTATTGGAGATAGACCATGTGAAGGTGAAAGAGGGGTGGAAATTGAAAGTAAAGATGATGCATTTTTCCAGTTCTGGGAGAGAGCAAGAAATGGCACCAATACAGTCATCAATGTACTGCTAAAGAATTGGGGGAGGGGGCCTGAGTAAGACTGGATGAATAAAGTAGGCACCTTCAACAGTGCAGCACATCACCAGTACCATACTTACATGTCTGTTTGGAGTTTGTGCTCAAGTTGGACTACAACCTTCTAACTTATATTGTACTACTAATCTTTAGTAGAGGTGGATTTGCCAGTAAAATTCATAGCATGGATAGTGATCATACACACTCATAGCATTGAGGGTGAATTAGGGTCAATATTCTCTACTCAGGCAAGTTGCAGGCCTGAGATGGGGTTGTTCAATAGTTGAACAAAATCACCAGATTAAGAGAATCTTGTCCAAGGTCAACAAGATTGGATGATATTTATAAAAATGTATTCAACTGGCAAGCTAAGAAAAACTTAACTAGAATATCAGCTAATGGAGCTGATATTAGCAGATTAAGAGTTATAGAGCCCTTCAGTTGAGAAGGCAGGGAACAAGTTATGGAGGTTGACATGGGAAATACTGTTACCAAATCTGTTAAGTGCCATCACAAGATACGCCATCTGCACATGAAACAATATGTAACAGCAAATGTCAGCTAAGATTAATATGAAAGAAAAATAGGAAATATTGAAAAAATGCAGGTCTCTAAACATCAAAAAGAGATAAAAAAGCAGAGTATTATTTTGACTGGAGACACTTCATCAAAACAGGATATTAGAGTCATAAAGTCATCGAGGTCTATGCACAGAAACAGGCCCTTCGGCCCATCAAGTCTGCGCCGGTCAATCAAATACCTAACTATTCTAATCCCACTTTCCAGCACTAGGCCCATAGCCTTGTATGCCACGGCATCGCAAGCGCACATCCAAATACTTCTTAAATGTTACGAGGGTTTTTGCCTCCACTACCCTTTCAGGCAGTGAGTTCCAGATTCCCACCACCCTCTGAGTGAAAAAATTCTTCCTCACATCCCCTCTAAACCTCCTGCCCCTTACCTTAAATTTATGCCCCCTGGCTATTGATCCCTCTGCCAAGGGGAAAAGTTCCTTCCTGTTTACCTGTTTATGCCCCTCATAATTTTATACACCTCAATCATGTCCCCACTCAATCTCCTCTGCTCCAGGGAAAATAACCCCAGTCTATCCAATCTCTCCTCATAACTAATACTCTCCAGCCCAGGTAACATCCTGGTAAATTTCCTCTGCACTCTCTCCAGTGCAATCACATCCTTCCTATAATGCGGATTCCAGAACTGCACACAATACTGTAGCTGTGGCCTAACCAGCAGTTTATACAGTTCCAGCATAACCTCCCTGCCCTTATATTCTATGCCCTGGCTAATAAAGGCAAGTGTCCCAAATGCCTTCTTAACCACCTTATCTAACTGTCCCACTACCTTAAGGGACCGGTGGACATGCACACCAAGGTCCCTCTGATCCTTGGTACTTCCCAGGGTCCTACCATTCATCATGTATTCCCGTGCCTTGTTTGTCCTGCCCAAGTGCATCACCTCATACTTATCTGGATTAAATTCCATTTGCCACTGATCAGCCCATCTGACCTGCCCATTTATATCGTCCTGTAATCTAAGGCTATCCTCCTCAATATTTACCATCCCACCAATTTTTGTGTCATCCACGAACTTACTGATCAACCCTCCTACATTCAAGTCTAAATCATTTATATATACCACAAACAGCAAGGGACCCAACACTGATCCCTGTGGAACCCCGCTGGATACAGGCATAAAAACACCCCTCGACCATCACTCTCTGCTTCCTACCACTCAGCCAATTCTGGATCCAATTTGCCAAATTGCCTTGGATCCCATGGGCTCTTGCCTTCATTATCAATCTCCCATTTGGGACCTTATCAAAAGTCTTGCTGAAGTCCAAGCAGACTATGTCAAATGTATTGCCCTCATCTACACACCTGGTCACCTCTTTGAAAAATTCAATCAAATTGGTCAGACATGACCTTCCCTTAACAAAATCATGCTGTCCTTAACTAATCCCTGCCTCTCCAAGTGTAGATTAATTCCGTCCCTCAGAATTGCTTCCAATAGTTTCCCACCACTGAGGTTAGACTGGCCGGCCTGTAGTTTCCTGGTTTATCCCTTCCTCCCTTCTTGAATAACGGTACCACATTGGCTGTCTTCCTGTGGCCAGAGAGGCATTGAAAATTATTGCCAGCACCCCTGCCATCTCCTCCCTTGCCTCACTCAACAGCCTGGGATACATTTCATCCGGGCATGGAGATTTATCTATTTTTAAGCCTGCCAGGCCACTTACAACCTCCTCCCTTTCTATGCTAATTTCTTTAATTATATCACAGTCCTTCGGCCTGATTGCCATACCCACGTCATCCCTCTCACATGTGAACACCAACACAAAGTATTCATTTAGAAACCTATCTACGTCTTCCGGCTCCACAAACAAATTACCACTATGGTCCTTACTGGGTCTTACTCTTTCCCTAGTTATCCTCTCACTTTTAATGTACTTGTAAAATAACTTTGGATTTTTCCTTATTTTACCTGCCAATGTTTTCTCATGCCCCCTTTTTGCTCTCCTAATCTCCTTTTTAAGTTCCTCCTAAACATTCTGTACTCCTCTCGGGCTGCCGCTCTTTTGAGCCCTCTGTACCTGCCAAAAGCCTCCCTTTTCTCTTTATCCAATCCTGTATATCCCTCAACATCCAGGCTTCCCTGGATTTATTGGTCTCACCCTTTATCTTTACTGGAATATGTTGGCCCTGTATTCCTCCTAGTTCCTTCTTAAATGAGTCCCACTGCTCTGATGCAGATTTACCTGCTCCCAGTCCACTCTGGCCGAATCATATCTGATCCTGTTAAAATCGACCTTCCCCCAATTTCTGATTTCTCGTCCATTCTTGTCCTTTTCCATAACAACCTTGAATCTAACAGAGTTATGATCACTATCTGCAAAATGCCCCCCCCACAACTGATATCTCTACCACTTGCCCGGCTTCATTCCCTAAAATTAAGTCCAGGACTGCCCCCTCTCTTGTAGGACCTTCTACGTACTGGCTTAAAAAGCTCTCCTGGATGCATTTTAAGAATTTTGCTCCCTCTATCACACTATGGCTAACCCAATTAATGTTGGGGAAGTTGAAATCCCCCACTATTACTACCTATTATATTTACCCTTCTCTGCCATTTGCCTACATATCTGCTCTTTTATTTCTCTCTGACTGTTTGGGGGCTGATAGTACAATGTGATTGCTCCTTTTTTGTTTTTAATTTCTACCCATATGACTTTATTTGAGGAGTCTTCTAAGATGTCATCCCTCCTCATTGCTGTAATTAATTCCTTGATCAATATTGCAACACCTCCTCCTCTTTACCTCCTTCGCTGTCTCGCCTGAAGACCCTATATCCTGGAAATGTAAAGTTTAAACATTCTGGGACTCAAGGAAGAAAGGAAAAGGAAGGGAAAGGAAGACAAGAGGAAGGAAGAGAAATGATTGCATTTATAATTATCTTCACATCCTTGGGATATTTGCAAATGAAAATGTGGACACTTATAGGTGGGCATGGCAGCTAATTTGTGTACTGAAAGGTCCCGTAAACAGCATAAGATAAATACCAATTTATTGGTTTTCACTGTTGGGACACTAGGAGAACTCCCCCACTCTTCTTTGAATTGTGTCTTGGAATCATTTGCATCTACCTGTGAGGTCAGAAACATAGAAAACAGAAGCAGGAGTAGGTCATTCGGCCCCTCAAGCCAGCCCCTCAAGCCTGCTCCTCCATTCAATATGATCATAGCTGACCCTCTGTCTCAACTCCATACTCCCACTCTCTCCCCATATTCCTTGACTCCTTTAGTGTCTAGAAATCTATCTATTTCCTTCTTAAAAGTATTCAGTGACTTGGCCTCCACAGCCTTCTGTGGTAGAGAATTCCACAGGTTTACCATCCTCTGAGTGAAGAAGTATCTCCTCTTCTCAGTCCTAAATGGCCAACCAGAATCCTGAGACTGTGACCCCTTGTTCTAGACCCCCCTGCCAGAGGAAACATCATCCCTGCATCCAGTCTGTCCAGCCCTGTCAGAATTTTATATGTTTCAAGGAGATCCCCTCTCATTCTTCTAAACTCCAGTGAATACAGGCCTAATCGGCCCAATCTCTCCTCATATGACAAACCTGCCATCCCAGGAATCAGCTGGCTGAACCTTCACTACGCTCCCTCTATGGCATGTATATTCTGAGGTAAGGAGACCACAATTGCACATAATATTCCAGGGCCAGAATTTTTCCGTAGGCGAGTTGGGGGCGGGTCCCACTCGCATACACGAAAATGACACTGGATGACTTCAGGGGGAACCCCGACATCATCCCGCCCCACTTAAATATTCAGGAAGGCGGGCGGACAGCGAAATCAGCTGTCTGCCCACTAACCTGTCAATGGTCAATTGAGACCATTGACAGGATAATTAAGACAATTAAAGGCCCTGCCCATCTAACCTTAAGGCTGGCGGGCAGGCCAGAACCCCAGCGGGCTTCTGATAATACATGAAACCTTATCCACTGGCAGGATGAGGTTTCATGTCTGTTTTAAAAAAGTTTAATAAAGTTTTAGACATATTTATTAATATGTCCCATCTCCTGTGGCATTGGCACATGAGGGGGACATGTTAACCATTTTTAAATTTTTCTATTTTTTAAGTTTATCAAACTGTCAGCGCTCTCCCTGAGACAGCACTTTGTCTCAGGGAGCAATGCGCTCTTTGAGAGTTGGGGAATCCCTCCCCCCACTGCACAGGAAGCACATAGCGCTTCCCGTCGGGTGGCCCGCTGCGTGGGCCTTAATTGGCCCGCCCACTCAAAATGGCAGCGGGGCTGGTTTCGGCGGCAGAGTTTGGCTGCCCGTCTGCCGCCAAGCCGGTGGGGCCGGCCCGCCCATCGAGGGCTAAATTCTGCCCCAGGTGTGGTCTCACCAAGGCACCAAAGCTGCATTAAGACATCCTTGCTCTTGTACTCAAATCCTCTTGCAATGAAGGCCAGCATACCATTTGCCTTCGTAACTGCACCTGCACGCTTTCTTTCAGTGACTGCTGTACAAGGACACCCAGGTCCCTTTGTACATCAACCTTTCCCAATCTATCATCACTTAAATAATACTTTGCCATTCTGCTTTTCCTACTAAAGTGGAAATTTAATGTGCTTTAATTTTGCACACTAGCCTCTTATGTGGGACTTTATCACATTCACTGGTTCTCCCTTCTCTATTTTACTCATTCCATCCTCAAAAAACCCCAGTAGGTTTATCAAACATGATTTCCCTTTCATAAACCCATGTTAACTTTGTTTAATCCCGTTGATATTTTATAGGTGTCCTGTTATCACATCCTTTATAATAGGCTCTAGCATTTTCCATCCTACTGATGTTAGGCTAACCGGTATGTAATTCCCTGTTTTCTCCCTCCTTTTTTAAATAGTGTAATTACATTAGCCGCCCTCCAATTTTCTAGGATGGTTCCAGAATCTACAGAATTTTGTAAGATGACAGTCAACATATTCACTACTTACATGGCCACCTCCTTTAGTATCCTGGGATGTAGATTATCAGGTCCTGGGAGTCCGGCTTTCAGTCCCATTAATTTCCCTAGCACTATTTTTTTAGTACTACTAATTTCCTCCAATTCCTCCTCCTCACTAGACCCTTGGTTCCCTTGTATTTCTGGGAAGTTATTTGAGTCTTTCTCTAGCTAAAGTAGTTGCTTAATTGCTCTGCCATTTCCTTGTTCTCTATTATAAATTCTCCTGTTGTGGACTGTAAGGGACCTACATTTATCTTCACTAATCTTTTTCTCTTTACATACTTATAGAAGCTTTTACAGTGTGCTTTCATGTTCCTTGCAAGTTTACTCTTATACTCTATATTTACCCTCTTAATCAAGCATTGGTCCTCGTTTGCCGAATTCTAAACCGTTCCCAATCCTTGGGCTTGCTACTTTTTCTAGCAAATTTATATGACTCCTCTTTGAATCTAATACTATCCTTAATTTCTTTTTGTTAGCCTTGGTTGAGCCACTTTTCCTGTTATGTTTTTGTGCCAAAAAGGAATGTACAACTGTTACAATGCCTCCATTTGTTCCTTATATATTAGCCATTGCCTATCCACCATCATTCCTTTTAAAGAAGTTCCCCAAACTATTGTAGCCAACTCAGCCCTCATACCTTCCTAGTTTCCTCTGTTTAGATTTAGGACCCTAGTTTCAGATTGGACAACTTCACTTTCTATCCTAATGAAGAGTTCCATCATATTATGATCACTCTTCCATAAAGGACCTGCACAACAAGATTATTAATTAATCCTTTGTCACTGCACAATACCAAATCTAGGATAGCCTGTTCTCTAGTTGGTCCCTTAATGGACTGGTCTGAAAAACCATCTCGTATACACTGCAGGAATTCATCATCAACCACAGTATTATTGCTAATTTTGTTTGCCCAGTCTATATGTAGATTAAAATCTCCCATGATTACTATAGCACCCTTGCTACATGCATCTCTAATTTCCTGTTTAATGCCGTCCCCTATCTTACCACTACTGTTTGGAGGCCTACAGACAACTCCCACTACTGTTTTCCATCCCTTATTGCTCCTTAGTTCCACCCAAACTGATTCTGCATCTAGATTTTTTGAGCCAGTATTCTTTTTCGCTATAGCATTGATGTCATCCTTTACTCATAATGCCAACCCACTTCCTTTTCCTTTTTGCCTGTCCTATTTAGATAGTTAAAGTTTCATCTGTGAAATGCTATCTCTAACAAAGAAGCAATGTGCTGCAGTGACAAGTCAGCCTACATTATGTTTTCAAGTTCCTGGAGTGGTGAGTTAACTGCCACCGAGTTAAGGCTGACATTCAGAAAGACCACTCATTTACAATTTTCAGAATAATGGTCTTATTGAATTACTAACTCTAAATTCCAAGCAAAAATTTCAGAGTGCAATTTAATAAAAATAAAATTTGATTTATCCAGTCACAATAAATTATTGTTTCTGATATAATGGCATAAACTATTGTTATAAAACATTGAGTGAGAAATTTAACTCATGGCTGCACCTGAAAAAACAGTGCTATATTGGTGGGGAAGCACCTTGGACATCAATTAATGCTCAAAGCAAACCTGATGCTATATTCTGATGCTGACTGATGCTGACTGATGCTGCATTGGGCTTGTGCCCCAGGCTTCACTGACTATCCATCTGTTGTGGGCACATGTCGAAACTCTTACCCATTCTGCCTACCAATTTACCATGAGTAATCCCAAAGATTATTTGCTAGCATAGAATATAAATTGTCACTTTATATATTACTTTTTTTGTAACTTCACAATGCTTCTTCATTTGACATTGACTCAGTCAACATTGTTTTATCATAACGTTGCTGACAAAATAAGGAAAATTTATCATTTCAACATTGCAATGTTTGCTATAACGTCATTTCTGCAGTTTTCACTGGTCCACCCTCCTTACTGTCCTTCAGCAAGGTGGATCTAGTGGACACTGATATTGCCCTCCGCAAGTCACAGTCTGAAAGGCTGCCAGATTTCAGGGCCTGGCAGCTGGGACAACCTTTTAGCCTCTCCTCTGCCCTGATCTCCTCCCCCCACCCACTCTCTTCTTCCTCACCTGCTCTCCTCTGACCCTGCCTCCTTACCTGCACTCGCTTTTACCATTGAAGTCTCCAGTGACTGCCACTAGCACCAAGAACTCCTCCAGCTGCCCTAGCACTGACACTATCTTCTGCCATTAGATGGAGCCCAGTCAATCTGAAACCAGGTGGCTGGTGAATATAATTTTATTTACATTTATATTTCTTTTACATTTATAAACCTACTTTATTTTAAAAGTTATTTCATTTAGAAATGTATGAATTTAGGAATTTCAACTTACAGTATAATGTTTTAATGTGTTTTTTTTTTCTGAGGAGAAATGCCTAAAGAACCTAACTACAGTTTTTACTTTAGTTGTAATGGTAAAATCTGATTCTCTTAGCGTTGTTTTGTTTAAAGTTGCAGTTTTCAGGAATGCAACTGCAATGTTAAGCGAGAAAGTGCAGTATGCATACGCATTAACTAGTTCAAAATCAGAAAATAACTTTAAGTATAAGACATGTAGACACATCTTGGGCATGGACATGTACTTATGCTTTAAATACCAGTAGACTATTCAAAGCAGATTTATTTATTGCGAGATAACTAGAAATCATAAGCAGCTGCCTATTGCTGTTGTATTTGCCACCACCCCTTTGTTTCACAGAACCTTGTGTCTTTTTGCCCTCCAGACAGCTGTGTAACAAAACCAAAAGGCTGCTGACGTACACACATTGGAATAGGTTTGATCTCTCATTTGAAAATGAATTCTTGGCATCACAGAAGAGATATGGAAGTTTTTCAGGTAAGAAAATAGTCACTCAGCAAATTATATCAATCCTTATCGCATCTACATGTTGTACAAGTAGCGGCGACTTGCAATATTTGCCCTTCACCAGCAGGTGCTTTTTTACCTGAAGCTTTCCGAGGCATCAACTCTACCAATGGCTGGTTTAAACATGACTAACAGTGGTGCATTTAATAATTTTTCTAGATTATGGCCTGTATTATCCTTCCCCAACCACAGTGTAAAATTTACAGCCAGAAATTAATTTGATTAGCATGGATATCACAGAAGTATGAGATGAACGTACTAGTACGTATTATGGCCATATTATTATTTTTCCATAAATCATGGGCAAAGTCAAAAGAAACAAAATGTTTCATTAATCAGACATTCATATAAGAAATAGATAGGAACTGATCTGCTAGATGTCAAAGGCTGAATTTTCCTGGCCCCGTGGTGGCTGTCTTGGAGCTGGGGGAAATGGGAAAATAGGGGAAAGCTGCATTGGGATTGCTCCCCGACATATTCCCACTGCTGGGAAACTTTCCAAGGAGCAAACTGGGAATAGGATTGGCTGCCTGCTCCACATAGGCAGTCAGCTAAGTAACATTGTTCAGGTCCCAATTAGGGGCGATATTGCAGCCTCACCTTCTGTCGGTGGTGGAGTGTGTGGAATGGCTGTGGACCATTGGAGCAGGAGACTACATGTCCAATAGTGAGGGGGGTGGGGCACAGGCACCCAAAGAATTCTGCCACAGAGGTTTCCACTCCAATTCAAGTTTCAGCCTTGCTTGTATTTTATTCCCATCCCTGCCCTGAGAATGCCTCAAAGCTGAAATGCCCTTGCAGTCTCCAACCTGCCTCAGCAGTGTCCATCTTTCCTGGTGGGGCTGCTGAGGTTCAAGAAGGCTAGCCTTCTGATGAGGACAGCAGCATCAGGAGCCCTCCAGACAACATTAACATTTAGAGGATGGTGAGCTGGAAAGTGGCCAATTAGGAGCCCATCTCCAGAAGATAACACTGCCAGTTTCGCTGCTGGCAGGTGTGGGCTCAGGACCACCATCTGATCCCAATGTCAGGGACCAAATCCAGCAGGAACATCCAGCCCAAATTTTCTTAGTACTAGCATTTTCTTTTTACAATGCAAAAAAAATTATACTTTTTCCCAGAATGTTGGTTTGGCTTAAACTCTTACATTTCTTCATTAATCCAGACCAGGAACTAACTGGAGAAAGACCATCTGAAAATGGCTAGGGAAAAACTCCAGCTGTAGTGTACTAAGAGCTATAAGTAACCTTTTCTTGGAAATATGTTGAAGTAACAAATAAGTTCAAATACTCCGGGTGGAATTTTCCATTTATGAGACTAAGTACAGTAGCGAGCGGTTTTGGTGGTGCCCACCCCGCTGGCCGGAATGGCGGGAGCTTGCGCCAGGTTCTGCGCTTGGTGCCTTAATAGTGCTGTACAGGCCAAATCACCTGGCAGACCGGGAGCTGATTCGTCTGTCTGCCATCAACTGGCGGGGTCGAAGGTCTGGGCACCACATTTAAATGCCAGCCCAATGTTAATATCTCACTCTTTCCAGCCCAGCTGTCTTCAGGACGTGTGCAGAGATGTCTTCTTGCCCCAAGAAGAAGGCAGCACCCTGCTTCACCCACCAGGCCCTCCAGGCCTTGATCAGAGGAGTGCCGGAGTACAGGTAAGTCCTGAACCCCAGGGAGGGCTGCAGGAAGCACAGTAGCCTCACATCTCTGGCCTGGCAAGAAGCAAGTCAGTACAGCGGGCAACCCTGTCCAAAATGCCACCCAGTGCAGGAAGAGGATGAATGATCTCATCCATTCCGCCAGGGTAAGTCATCCTTAACTCCCTCCAATATCAAACTCTCATCATGGCATCATGCACTCAAACAGCTACTCTCTTCAGGGATCTCACACAATCATTAGCAGGAGACACATATCAACACTCATTCTCTCACCTAGACTTTCACATCACCACCATCCCATCTCTCACGTTTCTCACACTCCATCCTCTGGCCTTTCTGGGGAGGGCTCACCACACACAGGTGACATGCACCTCACCCAACATCTGCTCCCTTCCTTCTCATCACATGCCTTTCTCTCTTCTCCATACAGGCCAAGCTGGCACGAAAGTTCACAGACCGGGGGGGAGGGACGGCCAACATCATTGCCCTCAGTGAGTTTGAGGAGACTGCAGCAGAGGAGACTTGGAAGAACAGGGATCGCTCCTGTGGGGAAGGGGATCGGCCTCTTCCAGCAACTTAGTATGGGTCACAGCCCTGTCACTTCATCAAATCCTGACAATCTCCATGACTCACGTAATCTTATATAGCTCAGGCTCATCAACTGACACTCCCTTTTCTATTTTCCATGGCCACATACCCTGGTGGGCACTATCAAGATGTAGACAACATGAGGATGAGGCACCTTGGCCTCCTTCCAGGAGTCAAGGTGGGTCCCACAGGGAGGATGAGGGGGCTTCCTCTCAGGACAATCCAAGGGTGTGCAGCTGCTCACAGCCCTCTCTGCCCGTGACTCCATCCACTCCAGCTGCTCAGATTGCAGAGAGCACTTCAGGCCAGAGCCTTCCAGGCCATCACAAGGTCATCACAGCTATGTGAATAAAGGTACATGAGGGCTTATGGCCAAATCTCTCCCAGCCCTCAGTGTCATTCCCTTTCATATTAGGGGATGCCCAGCCACTTGCAATGAAAACAACACTGTATTCTCATTTGCATGTTCTGACCTCATGAATTGTCAGGCTATGATCTCTGCTTTGGTCCGTGGTGACCTGTGAGTGAGTTCACTCTGGGGACTGAGAATCCTCTGAGGGCCAAGGTCATCACAGACATCCACCTCTACTTCAGATGCCTGGACTGCACTCAGGCGTAGCGGTGGGGTTAGGAAAGTTAAGAAATGTTGATGTCACTTGTGGGTCACGGGTGTGCTCTAACTGTAAAGAAGTTGCACTTTTGTGAACACATTTATTTGATAGTTATGTGAATGTTTTGGTCAACTGAAGGTGTTATGAAGTTATACATTGGAATGATCTTATGTTGAGTTTAGTAATCCTCCCACTCAGTGTCCCACTGTGAGATTAATGCTCATGTGATATCAACCTCAGTTCAACTAATCTCCACATCCTTGTGTGATGTCAGGGAGATGGGTTTAAATCTTTATTTGAAGTGTGTGATGTAAGCGCTTCTAACATTTCTTCCTCAGGGAACACCATTAAGTGAGGGCAGCTCATCAGCATTGATATTCTAGTGGCTTTTGTGTATCCTCAGTGGTAGTGGCAGAAGGCAAGACATGCACGGGAGGAGGAGATCCCCAGGCATGTCCACATCACAGTCGCAGCAGTGTTTGCATCTTTAGATGGCGGCGAAGGCTTCAAGTCTTCTCTCACATTGCCCTTGTTCCTCAGAGGACTGTCAGTTCCCAGAGTGAACTCATTCACAGGGCACCACGGACCAAAGCAGAGATCATGGCTTGATGATTCATGAGGTCAGAACGTGCAAGTATGAATGCAGGACCCGTTTTTGCTGCAAGTGGTTGGACATCCCCTGAGATGAAAGAGAATGGCACTGAGGGCTAGGAGTGGTGTGGCCATAAACCCTCATGTAGCTTTATTCTTCCTGGAACCTGTCAGCTACTAAGACTGGCACATCTCCCACGTCTTCCTTCCTACATGGAGTGATTGCAGTCATACTGACCCTCAGCAGCCTCCTGAGGTTCCTGGGCCTTTCAGTCTTCATCCTTTGATGAGCTCTCATCCTCCTCCAATTCATCATCTGGCAGGGGTTCACCTCTTTGCATTGCAAGGTTGTGAAGGGCGCAACACACTGCGATGATGCAGGAAACTCTATCGGGAGTGTATTTAGTGAGCCATTTGAGCAGTCCAAGCATCTAAAGTGCATGTTCAGAAGTCCTATGGTCTGTTCTATAAGGGATCGTGTGGATCTGTGAGCAGTGTTGCACCTCTCCTCGGAACAGCTCTGAGGATTATACACTGGTGTCATCAGCCAGCATTTCAGTGGGTACCCCTTATCCCCAAGCAACCATTCCAGCAGACATAATGGCCCCTTGAAAATCTCAGGCATCTGGGATTGACTCAGGATGTAGGAGTCATGGAAACTCCCAGGGTACCAAGCATAAATGTGCAGTATGTGCTTGTGGTTTAGAAACATTAGGGGCTGCTGCTATGGAGCTCATAAAGCCACATGGGTGCTGTCTATTGCACCCTGACTCTTGGGAAGCCTGAGATGGCTGCAAAGCCTGTGAATCCCGCAGCCTGGCTATCTTCATCCAGAGCAAACTTGACATAATGATGGGCCTTCCTGTAAAGAGTATCTGTTACCTCCTTTATGCATCAATGTGTTGCGGACTGAGAGATGCCACACGGATCCCCTGTTGATCCCTGGGAAGATCCAGAGGCCAAGAAATTGAGTGCTGCGGTCACCTCAAAGCCACTGGCAGGGGATACCCTCAAACTCCATGCGGCATCAGGTCTTCACGAAGAATGTGGCATATGTGATGTACCAGAGCTTGGAACAAACACAGATGCGCAGCGCATTGCCTCTCACTGATTTATAAATAGGAGACTCTTCTATGATAAGCCCTAGGTCTGGTGCTTTGCCTCCGTTGTCTGGTCTCCCCCCCTGGCCATCCTGTTCATGCTCTGGCTCCACTTGATCATGTCCCTCAGATGTGGCCTCCTACTGGAGCTGCACGTGGTGTCACTTCTCTCTCTTTCACCTTCTCCATTGTATTAGGACCCTGACAAAGGCAGTATTGAGCCCTGGATCCAAATGTGCTTTTGCCTTCTCTCTGAAATGAAACATTGAAACATTGAAGACGTTAATCATTCAAGGGGCAAGAAAGTGAAGCTCAAAAGATGAAATCTATGAAAACTCTTTTTACTTACTTGCATGGTGGCTGATGTCACCTTGTCCCTGAGACACTAGTACACACATCAGGGTGACCAAAATGGCACTGCAGATATGTAACATCTTGAACCTTTTGTGGGATGCTAAAGTTTTATTGAGATGAGTTATCCAACCTAACTCTGTGCTCCAATCTCTGATGTGGCATATTAATTACCAATCAGTTGTTCATGGTCAATGAGTGGATACCCTTTGCCCTTTGAGGAATGTCAAATCTGGAACATATGACAGACCTTCATAGAGGGAATGCCATTTATGATGCAGCTGTGCCTCCCTCACTATTGCCTGCATTCCCAAATTCTAAATTCCTGTGTGTTACTTTTGAGATGCGGCGACTGTGATGTGAAGCCACTGAATTCTGAGTAGCCCTTTAACAGTGCTAATGAAGTCATTGGCTTTCATCCCAAGGAGGTTTACATCCTCTCTCTCTAAGCAGACTCCTGTTCATTTCTATGGCAACAACAAGTTAGAGGGCAGCCCCAAAAAGGCCCACTTGTGCTCTTTCTTGACCCTCCCAGATATTCCACAGCCTTCCCTCCCCTTTGGCCCCTCACATTTTCCCTTCCCCCTCACAGCCCTTCTACAGCCTTCCTTCCCCACCCTATCCTCACACCCCACCCCTGGTCAAAATGCTAGTTCCTGAAAGTGGGGTTTTGCCTGACTACCACTGAACAATGGTGTCCATGTGAACAATGGTCTCAGCCACTGGGAGTAGATGACCCCTGCACTCCCGCACCCCGGCCGCAGTACTGGTCACTGTCGGAAAGTGAAGGACTGCATGAGTACCATGGCACAGTGGTGGTCTTCGGGACAACATAGGCAAAGAGCAGGAAAAGACCAACTCTACAGCCCCAGCAGAGTGACATTAATCCCAGCAAGACCCATGCAGCACTATGGCAGGTAGGCTATGTATGTTGCACTCACCTTGAGGTTATGAGCGAACTGAGGTTCAACTTGTGCATGCCACTCCTTTTCAAACCGGTTTGAGGCCGATATAATTTCCCACTAGCATGATGCAAGATTGGAACTCATGACAAGATTCCGGAGAGCAGCTGTTTTAATGAGCATTCATGAGATGTCAATTAATGCAAATGGCGTTCACTCCCTTAGTCGACAGGATAACCAACCCACCGTTAACCTGCCATCAGGAGAATGGCAAACTGTTTTTATGCTGGCAGATTTCTGACTTTTTGCCTGCAGCTGGATTCTCCATTCCTGCCCACCATAAAACCCACTTGGGTGGCATTGGAAAATTCTGCCCTATTTCTGAAAAGAATTCTTCACCTGTCATCAGAGCATTTAGAAATATGCATCATATGATTTAGGATTCAATTAATTCAATTTGTATTGCCAATGCTAAAAATTAATATTGTCACTAATCTGACGCAGAAGAATTGCTGCCATCAAGTGGCATAATTTGGAATGCCTGCCAAAAAGATGCAATCTATACTTAAAACAATGTCAAAAGGCACTAAATTGAGAATTAATATAAAAATAATCAAATTATTTTCTACCATTTAAACCATGGATTGTATTTTTCAACTTATGATAATGCCCATCATAAGCTACTTTTAAAGAGTTTTTTCCAGTTCTTATATAGGCATCTAAGATGCCCTGAATATCTTCTCATTCATCTGCACACTACAAAAAGTCTAAGATAATGTTCCTTAATGTTCTTTTAACTGTTATACTGCACCAATGACCTATAGACTAAGTTCCCGTTTAAAATGATGACACCAGCACTTTGAAGCACCAATGTATATCACCATGAGTACTGGACTGTGGATCTGTGCCCAAGATCTGTCACATTTCTCATAATTAGAGTTATTTTCTAATTTTCTGAAAACTGGAAAAGTTAGCTTGGGTTGTGTAAATGCTACGAAGACTATCCTGTCCAGAGGGAATAAGGATAAATTGGAAGCAAATTCAGCACTAGATCATTTTCATGTATCTACTGGCTATGCTCAAAGCACAACAGGCAGATTGAGCTAGGCATTGACTTTACCTGTCTGCTATAGTTAATATTTGACAGACCTAGAGAGTCACTGTCACCAGTTTGCCCTTTTGGCTACAGTCCTAAAGTACCAAGGCAATGCGGAGAGGGAGTCTTTCCTTCACACAAAAATAAAACTTTTGAGTCCCAACGACAATATCTAAACTAAATATGCGTCAGATTAGTGACAATATTAATTTTTAGCACTGGCAATATAAATTGAATTCATCATCACTTCTATGAAATCATGAAATTATTAATCCATGGTAAGTGTGCTTCCCTTTTGTTATTATTTTCTGACATTAACCAAGAAAATCAATTATTTACAACTGTTTTTAAATATCATTAATTATAATTGTTTATATTGATTCCTGTTCCTATCTGGAGTTTTGTTGCCTGTTTATTGCTTGCTCAAATCTGCTCACTGGATAAATATCATACCTTAGGGATCTATTGAGATCTAAATATGGACAGCTATAAGGAAGAAAATGTATACATTTACACAATTTGTACATCTATATTATACCTTAGCATATCTTCAGGATTTCACATCCGATGAATCGCTTTTTGAAATCTATTTGAGGAAACACAGCAGCTTATTGCAACTGAGATTAACTATCTTTGGTGATGTTTGCAGAAGCTATGTTTGCCAGGAACGCTGCTCTTTTAATGGTAACGCAAATCTTTTACATCCATCTGAACAAACAGATAAAGCATTTCATTAATTACTAGCTTCAACTATGTCCTTGAGTGAGGATTGAAGACACAAAGGCCTCAATTTAACCTGGGTCGGAATCGGTGTGTGAAGGTGGTAAGGCAAGTGACAAGCTCGCGTGCTGAAGGTTGGAGAGATTTCAGCTGCGGAGCCTCATTCACACATTGTACACAAGATTGTGCACCCAATAGGAATATTGCCTGGTCAGCAGGTGGGAATGGGAGTAAAAGTGGCAGGAGTTCTCCTCTGGGAATGGTCCGCTGAACAAGGTACGTCATCGGAGAGCACCAACAGGGTAATCCCTATCAAGATAGTAGTGGAGGGACTGCATGGGGGCAGGGCAGGTATGCCCAGGGCAAGGATAGCCAAAGGTTTCCTTGTGGGGCATGGAGGACCATTCCTACTCCGAAGGCAGGTTTAACAGTTGCATAGGATAGTAATAATACAACAAAACAACCACTGCATTGTGGTGCATAAGATATCAATGTAAAGAAATAAGCCAAGTGGTCCCGTCATTATGTAAGATTCTTCATATTAAAAAAAGAATCAGCTCTAAAATGATAGCTTTTTATTAACCATACATTAAATAGTTCAGAATTTAGCACTAAAATAGCAAACTGACTTAGCACTCATAAGAAGGTTAAGAAGGGAAAGAAAACACCCTCAATAATTAGGCTAAGGAACATTTTTGAGGCATAGTAAAGAAATAGACTTATTCTGTACTTAACAATGCCATAGCTTGGAGCACCTGAGGCTGACAGTAGGTGCCTGAAATGGAAAGCATCACATTCCTTTACACTATCATTCTTTTCCCTGTTGAGTATAAAAAGAGCAAGAGAAAATACTGGTATCATTTTCTCCAACTCTGGTGCATATTTTCCGTATATATTTACATTGAAAAATAATTGATCTACTGTTCCTGGTTAGGTACCACCTGTAACATTTGATCGTCTTAAGACATTTGATACTCATTTTTGCTCTTATCTTTCAATCATAAATTTTGTGTGAAGTTTCACACATATGTGGTATCATTTTACTGCTTTATTTCAGAAAAAATTCAAGAGGCTTGTCTCTGCTTGATGTGCTACCCATGAACCAATGCACACAAAAAAATCCCCATTGCTGATTAAACTAAGATATCAGTGAGATGGACCATTGACTCAGATATCATATTAACACTGCTGAATACACTTGTCAGTTCTTTCTTTTGTTGATGTAGCTGGATGAGAAATAGCTGATGCCATTTTGGATACAAATCAATTTTTTATTGTCTTTTGCTTGGCAGCTGCAAATATCACTGCAAATAATATAAAGATTTTCTTAAGCTTTAATAAGAACATGCAGGTTTTTCCACTCTCTCTTCCTTACATCTCCCCTTCTCCAGTTAAAATACCTGCATGGTATATCAGATGTTTTCAAAGTCTAGTTGTGTTTTGATACTGTGGGTTTATATTTCCAGCTCTTTAATGGTGTAATGTTAAAAGGTTGTTATAAGATATCTGGTTTTCCAGCCCATTTGGTGTTGCTCAGAATCTTAGCTCACTTACAAAGTAACTTCAATACAACACAGTATTTCTTTCAGTATGACTCATACAAATCAGTTTTGCTTCTTGGTTTCTGTACTCTTAGGAACACCAATAACTAGATTTCTGTTTGAATGTGCGGGGCAGGAAGTTGATGGTACATACTTTCCTTAACCGGGCATAAGAATTTCAAAGGTAATGGTTTCTAAAGACTCATCTGTAGTTATAATCAGAGCCTCTTTCTATCTGCCTCCTTGCTAATCACTAATAGGAACAGGAGTAGGCCATTCTGCCCATTGAGCTGAGCCTTCCATTCCTGACAGTTTTATTTTTTTAATCCTAATTTTCTATCCTTTCTCCGTTTTCCTTAAACACATTTCCCTATTAAATATCTAGATACTGAAATACCTCAATTGACTTTGTGGGCAGACATTCAACTTTGATGGGAGCAAAAAGTTGGTGGTATTGCATAGGTTGTGAGTGATCCAATATTCCTTTCAGTGAAGTCTTCACCTGAACCAGGCTGGGACTGGGGTCCTGGTGAGTCATATAACTAGGGCAGTAGAGAGTCCTTTAAACGAATGTTATGACCAGTCCCTGGGCGAGGTCCCCCAATCTGTTATGATCCCAGAAGAAGTACCCCAAATTGTTATGCTCCCAGGTGAGGAGGGATGAACTCGTTTCCCTTCTTTATTCAACCCACTCTGTTGGTTGGAACAAGGTTAATTTAAAAAGAATCTCTTCCCTCGTGGATATCTTTTCCCAGTCCAAATGTGTTTATGATTTAAAAGGAGCCTATTTAACCCGGCTTTCTTGAGCCAAAGAAAGAGTGAGTTTATTAGTTACTAAACACAAGGAAAAAATAATAAAAAAACAACACAGATACACACAGATTAGAAATGAGAAATTGAGCCCAAAGGTAAAAGTTAAAAGGATACATGAATCAATCCTTTAGCTTGTCCGTGAGAAGTAGATGGTGAAACATTGCACTTTGGCAACCAAAGTGAATAACCTTATATTTACCCACATTGTACTCCATCCGATATCTTGTTGCCCAATCACTTAAGCTGTCTATATCTCTTTGCAGCTTCTACGTGCCCTCCTGACAGCTTGCATTTGTTGTAATATGCCTTTTAGGGATAGGAGCATGACATCACGAGCATGTGTGTTATGTGATCCAGCTTTAGTTTGACTTTTGGTTTCAGCAGGGCATACACACACAGCTTTGCAGCTTTGATGTCTTCAAGTTAGTTAGAGTTTTTTGAGGATGTAATTGGCAGGGTAGTTTTTTTATTCATTCATAGGATGTCGGCAACACTGGCTAGGCCAGCATTTATTGCCCAGCCCTAATTGCCCTTGAAAAGGTGGTGGTGAGCTGCCTTCTTGAACCACTTGCAGTCCATGTGGTGTCATTTTCCGTTGTTGTTTCCAGTGCCTACATCAATGCTGAGTGGTCCATCTGGTTTCATTCCTTATAGACTTGGTAGTGGTTTGATACAACTGAGTGGCTTTTTCGGCCAATTCAGGGCATTTAAGAGTCAGCCACATTGCTGTGATTCTGGAGGTAGAAGAGCATGTGTGGCAGGGCTTTTCGAAGTCTTGTGCAAGCATTCTCCCACGCACACAGATCATTCCTGCTTCACACTCATCTACATTAACCTCCCCAACCTCCTCCTTCCTACCCCCAGGGTCTGTGTCTGCATTCAAGTACCCACCAATCACCTTCGCCATCCTTTCTACCAATACTGTCGCACCCTCACCCTCCCACCATACTGCCTCATGCTGTCCTCGGTCACCATTCCCTCCTACCATGCGCACCCTCAGTTCACTCCCCAAGAGGCAGTCATGGACTCAACAGAGCCCTCCCTTACATGTTCTCCTGGACATGCCCCCCCTCCGGACTCCTTTCCCTCTTGGAACTCCTCCCCCCAGCCACTCTGGACTCCCCACCACCCTCCCTGTACCCCCTCCTCCTGACTTAGTCCTTCAACATTCCTGCCTGCTTCCTCCAGCTTTACACCTTCTGCCACCCTTACTCCTGACCCCTTCCTGACTCTTTCCTCCAACCTTACTTCTTCCACCAGCCTTACTCCTTCTACTTTCTGGACTTCTTTCTGCCCCTGGACTTCTTCCTCCCCCTGGATTCCTTCCGCTGTCTGGGCTCTTCCTCCCCTCTGAACTCCTTCTCTTATACCTTCCTCTCTCCTTACACCTACCTTTCCAGTTGCCATCTTATCCCATGTTACCCCCTCCTCCCCCCTTACTCCCTCCCCCCCTCCCAACCTGATCCCTTGACACCTTCATTCCCCTCTCCCAACCTGACCCACCCGGACACCTCTCCCTCTCCCAGTCGATCCTAGACCTTCCTCTCCCCCCACCGCCCCCCCCCCCCACCCCCGGTAAATCATCCTCTCCCAAACAAAGCTGGACCTTCGTCTCCACCCCCTCAATGTTCAACCATTGTGAGCAGATCCTCAACAGTGACTTTCCACCTTTCGTGAGCTACTTCACAGTACAGCCATGTCCATGAGAATTTTCCCAGTGTGCCATGGACATTCCTCCTGGGTTCCATTACCGTCAGGCTCCAGCATCTTCTGCTCCTCAGATGTCTGCAGTGTGAGCAAGGACCTGATGGTAAGTCCCAACTTCATACGTCACACTTCTGCACCGGTGTATTTTCCTGCCAATGTAGCAAATGCTCCAGCACTGGGGGATGATTCTGGTCAGCTGGGCTTCTAATGATCTGCAGATGTATTACAGAAGGTGGAAAGTCATTGTTGAGGATCTGCTCACAATCATTGAATGTCGAGGGGGTGGAGAGGAAGGTCCAGCTGTGTTTGGGAGAGGAAGATGTACTGGAGGGGGGTGGGAGAGGAACGTTTAGGATTGACTGGGAGAGGAAGAGGTGTCCGGGGGGTTAGATTGGGAGGGGGGGAATGAAGTTGTATTACAATGAGGTTCCCGACATCTGACAGTGGGAAACGTGATCTGACATTAATGGGCAGAGCAGACGAGTGCAACTTGTTCACAACGTCAAGCAACTGATTTTTGGCCTTTTCGTCATGTTGTCCACTCATGCCACTGAACACGCCTGATGCCAGCAGGCATAGAAAATTTTGCCCAGAGGCTAATGTATCTAGGTTTGCAGATGACACGAAGCTATATGAGAATGATGTTGCATTTTTATAATGATATAAAGGCACCAGTCACTCATAAGGGATTGGGTAAACACTTTGTGGTTTCATTTATTGAGACTAGGTACATGAGACCAGATAAACATGGGTATAAAGCTTGAAGACATCAGAGGTCCAGAGCTGTGTGTGTATGTTCTGCTGAAACCAAGGCCAGCCTGCTGGAATTGAATCCCCCCGCGTGATTGCATGCCAACGTAATTCTCAACAGCATATAAAAGGCATGCACTTAGTGGGCTGCACTTTGACGGGAACTTGGAGGTGAATACACAGTAACATTGCGGAGTGCTCATCCACGTCGCCTGTTGGAATTCAAGGCTGAGGCTCATTCGGGGGTCAGGGGTGGCGGTGCTGGGGAGCAAAGGCTGCCTTGCGGTTGAGACGACTTGGAGGGGGGTGGGAGGGCATGGGCTGGCCTGCGGTTGAAGGTGGTGCACATGCACATGCAAGGTTGGGGGGAAGGAAGCAGCCTTGCATTAGGGAAACCTTGTATAAAATGACCATTCCACTGCAGCTGAGACAGTTCAGGTGCAGCCACATTGATATGATTGGAGTCAGGCCTCTAGCTTCTCTGCCCACTCAAGCAACACAGAGGCATGAAAGTGCCACCAAGTGCTCCAGAGCTTTGCGCCCTCAGGCACAGACTGCAAAGTAATGAGCATTTCAGTGAACTGCAGAACAGTTGGACGACTGGTAACTTTGTACAATCCTCGCTAAAGCTGGCCATGGGGGAGTCACTGCTGGAGGTGCCTACAGCCCCTTGCAATATCATCATCCCAGTTTGGATCAGTCTCCTCCATGGTTCAAGCTAACAATGCAGCCTTAGAGTGTGCTGAGAGAATAGCATGTGGTCCAGTGGACAAAGCTGCTGCTAATTGGTCAGGTGGAATGGGGTGGATGTGGATGGAGTTTCGGGCAGCCATGCTGCGCATTAAACTCTGACAATCCAAATGGTGGACAGCACTCTCCAAGATGCGTTAAGGGGTCTTCGGACTTAACAAAGACAGGTTCTTAGTATACCCAAGCTAACCCGCGTGTCTCTTACTTTCATCCTGCAGGAGGAGTACATCAGGATCATGGAGCTTGGTGACCTAGCTGTATACCTCGTGGTTTACAGAGAGCAAAGAAGATGGCGAAGTGAGAGACTGAGGTGCCTGGCAGCGGAGAGGCAGGAGCAGCACTCTCTAGAAGGGGCGGCTGGGACTCCCACACACGCTGCCGAAGAGCCACTGCGAGCCGTCATTGGTCGGTGCCTAGCTAGACCCAGGGTCTGTAGACACCGCCTTTAATTCTGGCAGATGACTGAGAACCAGTTTCACCAAATACTGTGCATTTAATCCTTTAATTCATTCACAGGATGTGGGCTTCACTGGCTGGCTTATCATTTATTGCTCATCCCTCTTTATCCTTGAGAAGGTGGTGGTGAGTTGCCTTTTTCAACCACTGCAGTCCATATTGTGTAGGAACACCCACAGTGCTGTTAGGAAGGGAGTTCCCGGTTTTTGTCCTAGTGACACTGAAGGAATGGCGCTATATTCCCAAATCAGGAAGGTGAGTGACTTGGAGCGGAACTTCCAGGTAGTGGTGCTGCCATCTATCTGCTGACCTTGTCCTTCTAGATGATAGTGGGTTGTGGATTTGGAAGTTGCTGTCTAAGGAGCCTTGGGGAATTCTCACAGTGCATCTGCACACTGCTGCTACCGTGTGTCGGTGGTGGAGGGAGTGAATGCTTACGGACGTGATGTCAATCAAGTGGGCTCCTTTGTCCTAGATGGTGTCAAGCTTCTTGAGTGTTGTTAGAGCTGCCCTTATCCAAGCAAATGGGGAGAATTCCATCACAGTCCTGACTTGTGCCTTGTAGATGGTTGACAGGCTTTGGGGAGTCAGGAGGTGAGTTACTCATCACAGGATTCCTAGCCTCTGACCTGCAGTTGTAGCCTCAGTATTTATACGGCTAGTCCAGTTCAGTTTTTGGTCAATGGTAACCCCAAGGATGTTGATAGTTGTGGGGGGGGTGTTGGGGGGTGTTCGGGGGGTGGGGGGCAGTGGGGGTTGGGTTCAGTGAGGGTAATGCCATTGAATGTCAAGGGGCGATGGTTAGATTATCTCTAGTTGGAGATGGTCATTACCTGACACTTGTGTGGCACGAATGTTACTTACCACTTGTCAGCCCAAGCCTGGATATTGTCCAGGTCTTGCTTCATTTGGACATAGACTGCTTCAGTATCTGAGGAATGGTGCTGAACATTGTGCAATTATCAGCAAACATCCCCACTTCTGACCTTATGATGGAAGGAAGGTCATTGGTGAAGCAGCTGGACCAAGGACACTATCCTCAGGAACTGTGATGATGTCCAGGAACTGAGATGACTGACTTCCAACAACCACAACCATCTTCCTTTGTGCTAGGTATGACTCCAACCAGTGAGAGTTTTACCCCTGATTCCCATTGACTCCAGTTTTGCTAGGACTCCTTGATGCCATACTCGGTCGAATGCTGCCTTGATGTCAAGGGCAGTCACTCTCACCTCTCCTCTTTTGTCCATGTTTGAACCAAGGCTATAATGAGATCAAAAACTGAGTGGCCCTGGCGGAACCCAAACTGGGCGTCAGTCAGCAGGTTATTGCTAAGCAAGTGCCGCAAGATGGCACTGTTGATGACCCCTTCCATTACTTTACTGATGATGGAGAGTAGACTGATGGGGTGGTCATACCTGGACAATTTTCCACATAGCTGAATAGATGCCAGTGTTGTAGCTGTACTGGAACAGCTTGGCTAGGGGTGGAGCATAAGTTTTCAGTACTATTGCCAAAATATTGTCAGGGCCCATAGCCTTTGCAGCAGTGACTTCAGCCGTTTCTTGATATTGCGTGGAGTGAATTGAATTGGTTGAAGACTGGCCTCTGTGATGCTGGGGACCTCCGGAGGAGGCTGAGATGGTTCATCCATTTGGCACTCCAGTCTGCAGATTAAAGCAAATGCTTCAGACTCATCTTTTACACCGATATTCTGGGCTCCCCCATCATTGAGGACGGGGATATTTGTGGAGCCTCCTCCTCCAGTGAGTTGTTTAATTGTCTACCACCATTCACGACTGGACGTGGCAGGACTGCAGAGCTTAGATCTGATCCGTTGGTTGTGGGATCGCTTAAGTCTATCTATCACTTGCTCCTTATGCTGTTTGGCATGAAATAGTTCTGTGTTATAGCTTCACCACATTGACACCTCATTTTTTGGTATGCCTGGTGCTGCACCTGGCCTTCATTGAACCAGGGTTGATCCCCTGGCTTGATGTTAATTGTAGAGTGGGGGATATGCCAGGCCATGAGTTTACAGATCGAGTACAATTCTGCTGCTGCTGATAGCCCAGATTGCCTCATAGATGCCCAGCCTTGAATTGCTAGATCTCATTGAGTCATAGAGATGTACAGCAAAGAAACAGGCCCTTCGGCCCATCGTGTCCATGCTAGCCATCAAGCCCCTATCTATTCTAATCCCATTTTCCAGCATTGGCCCATAGCCCTGTATGTTGTGGCATTTCAATTGCTCATTTAAATGCTTCTTAAATGTTGTGCGGATTCCTGCCTCTACCAACCCCTCGGGCAGTGTGTTCCAGATTCCAACCACCATCTGGATGAAAAAATTTTCCTCAAATCCCCTCTAAACCTTCTGCCCCTTACCTTAAATCTATGCCCTCTGGTTATTAACACCTCCACTAAGGGGAAAAGTTTCTTCATATCTACCTAGTCTATGACCCTCATAATTTTGTATATCTGTTTGAAATCTATCCCATTTAGCATGGTGGTAATGCCACACAATACGATGGATGGTATCCTCAATGTGAAGGCAGGACTTCGTCTCCACAAGGACTGTGCGATGATCACTCATACCAATACTGTCATGGACAGATGCATCTGCAGCAGGCAGGTAGGTGAGGATGAGGTCAGGTATGTTTCTCCCTTTTGTTAATTCCCTCACCACCTGCCGCAGACCCAGTCCAGCAACTATGTCTTTTAGGACTCGGCCAGCCTGGTCAGTAGTGATGCTACTGAACCACTCTTGATGATGGACATTGAAGTCCCCCACCCAGAGCACATTCTGCACCCTTGCCACCCTCAGTGCTTCCTCCAAGTGGTGCTCAACATGGAGGAGCATTGATTCATCAGCTGAGGGAGGGCACTATGTGGTAATCAGCAGGAGGTTTCCTTGCCCATGTTTGACCTGATGCCATGAGACTTCATGGGGTCCAGAATCAATGTTGAGGACACAACTCCCTCCCGACTGTATACCACTGTGCCACCACCTATGCTGGGTCTGTCCTGCCAGTAGGACAGAACATACCCAGGGATGATGATGGTCGTGTTGGGGCATTATCTGTAAGATATGATTCCGTGAGGATGGCTATGTCAGGCTGTTATTTGACTAGCCTGTGAGAGACTAAACGCCAGATGTTAGGAAGGAGGACTTTGCAGGTGCCTAGGTTGATGCCAAGTGGTCCGTCCAGTTTCATTCTTTTTTTGAGACTTCGTAGCAATTTGATATAACTGAGTGGACACTTTAGAGTGCATTGCTGTGGGTCTGGAGTCACATGTAGGCCAGACCAGGTAAAGACAGCAGATTTCCTTCCCTAAAGGACATTAGTGAACTAGATGGGTATTTATAACAATCAACAATGGTTTCATGGTCATAATTAGACTTTTAATTCCAGCTTTTTATTGAATTCAAATTCCACCATCTGCCATGACGGGATTCAAACCCAAGTCCCCAAACCTTGGGTTTCTGGATTACTAGTTGAGCGACAATACCATTAGGCCATCGCCTGCCCATCAGTCATATCTGCCAGCTGCTGCAGGATTTGGCGCCATGGGGACATGGAGGGCATCCACATTCAGTGGCCATGAAAGTGACCGCGGTGCTCAATTTCTATGCTAGTGGTGTCCAACATGAAGGAGCACTGATTCATCAGCTGTGGGAGGGCGGTACGTGGCATTCAGCAGGAGGTTCCCTTGGTCATGTTTGAACTGATGCCATGAGACTTCATAGGGTCTGGAGACTGTCTCCTTTCTCCTTTCAAGATGTCACATGTCATCCCTGTGGGATCTCACCAGCCTCCACCACAAATGCATCCATGACATCACGGATGCCATCTTCACAAGGCCGGACAACTTTGTGCATTTTGTCTGGGATCAGAACAGCCAGGTGCAAGAGTGATTGGATTTGCCCAGACCTTGGGTTCCCCACAGGTGCAGGGTGCCATCGACTGCACTCAGATCTTCACCGGAACACGTGATCAACTATGTCAACCACAAAGGATTCCATTCACTGAATGTGCAGCTGATGTGCGACCACCACAAAAGCATCCTGCAGGTCTGCGCATGGTTTCCAGGGACTGTGCATGGCTCCCACATTTGCAGTCGATCACAGATCCCTGACGCCTTCCAAGGTCCACAGAGGCTGCAGGGTTGGCTCCTCGGGGTCAAGGGCTACCCACAGAGGATGTGGCTGATGACCTACCCATGCGGTGGGCTCAGACTGCAGTAGAGCGAAGGCGTAATGAGACTCATGCTGCAGCTAGCAACTTGGTGGAGCAGACCGTCGGGATGCTGAAAATGAGGTTCCATTGCCTGGACCAGCCTGCTGGAGCCCTGAAATATAGTCCAAAGAGGGTGCCACACATCGTGATCACCTACTGTGCCCTTTACAACCTGGCACTGTAACGCGGAGAGGAGCTGGCTGAGGAGGAGATGGAGGAGCTAGAGGTCTCCTCTGATGAGGAGAGTGCCAACAGGGATGAGGGTGAGGAGGCCCTCGAAGATGACGATGATGGGCATTAGATCCTTGCACTGGCCAGATGAGGCAGGCGCAATTGGGTGGCCCTCATAGCTGCTAGATTTGTGGAGGATGATGACGACATGCAGTGAGTAGACACCACAGATCCTCAAATCGCATCTGTGAATGTTTGACTCCAGTCTGGCTTATGGCAGCGTGAATACCCTCTGTGATAATGCTCCTGTTGTGGAGACGCAGTGGAGGCCCTAATGTTGCTCAATTGCAGGGGGTGATGATGACATGCAATGAGGACACTCCACAGATCTTCACATAGACTCTGAGAATGTCTGACTCCTGTCTGGCTGAGGGCAGCTTGTTTGCGCTCTGTGACTAGGATCAGATTATAGAGACACAGCCATGAAACTTTAAAAGCAACTGATCCTTTGTCAGCCTTCAGCACCTGACCCCTTCAGGAGTAAAGTGTCACCGGTCACAGATGCTGAAGAGATGGGAGACAGCCTCACCTTAAAGGGGCTGAGAGCACACAGAGAGAATGACAGAACTCTGTGATGCCTGCCTACAGCATTCTGGCAGCAATGACAAACACCATTGAGGTGCAGACATCACTAATATGTCCAGGGAGTGCGAGGCTGGACCATCACTTTGGTCTGAAGACAGTACAAATCACAGGGAAGAGGCCCTGGACTTTATCTGCCTTTTCCTGCCTTTATCCCTGTGCAGAAAGGTTTCTCATCCAGGTGACACAAAAACTACTCATCAGAACAAGGAGCCATAGGCACAGAGAAATTCTTGGGAGTTTATTGACAATAATAAACATTATGTACAAGTGATGAACACTCGTGCCCAGGCTGTACAACTACATCTTCTTAACCTTCCTAACCCTGCCACTCTATCTTGGTGCCCTCTGGCCATCCACAGCGGAGGTGGAGGCAGCCTGCTGACTGCTAAGCCCTGTCTGTGATGACCTTGGTGGGCGTCTTCTGGAAGGCCAAGACCTGGAGGGCACCAGTCTGTTTTCAGGGTCCTGCTATGTGGCAGTGACATGCTCCTCCACCTGTGGAATTGGAACTGCTGAGGTGATGGGAAGAGGGGATTCAGATGGACCAGGCACTCCTGGAGTCACCTGGATGGATGGCCCCATGGGGTACACCTACTGATTCCCCCTCCCTTTGGATGCCCAAGGGCCTCTGGCTGAAGTCTTGAGGAGGAGGAGTGGCTGGAGTGAGATCGAGCTGCCCCATGCCCCTCTCATGTACACACTGTTGGAGGCTAACTATCGTGTCAGTGATGGAATTGAGCCCGTGCAGCAGTGCAGTAGTGATGTCCTGGACCAAGGTCTCCATGGTGGCTGCCATCCTACCAGTGTTGATCTCAGTGTGTTGCAATGCCGGCGCTATCACCTTAGCCAGAAGGCGGACAGACTTCTCCATTGTGCCTTGCAATCTGAGGAGTGCAGCAGACATCCCTTCCTGATGTTCCTGAGTTTGCCTTTGCAGCTCCAGCAACTGTGACATGACCAAGTCCAGAGACTTGTCATCTGACTCAGACTCAGCATATTTCTGGCTTCCAGTAGTCCCCTGAGTGCTGAACACCCAGGAAGTCCCTGCCACTGCCTGCTATGGATCAGACAGTGCAATGTGCTCACCAGATTATGATCTTGAGGCTACTGTAAAGCTAGGTCCCACCGAGTGTGTGTCTCTGCGCTGGTGGAGGGTGTGGATGAACGCTGTGATGGACTTCAAGGAAGGTGCCTCCATATTCCTCTTCGGAGGCTCAAATCCCAGGGGGAAACATGAAACAACTGTCATAAACCATTTTTACAATTTGTATTTTTTGAGATGCAAGTTTTGAATTCAGTGGCAATAGGACCACCGAGTCTCAAGAAGTGTTTTATAAAACTAAATTGAACATTTATTAATACATGTAGCTACAAAATTACTATTATAATGCTACAAAAATCTTCTAATTAATCTGACTCTCAGTTACATCTTCATTAAAGCACCAGTAAAACTGAGATTTAACAGACCTCTGGCAAAGCACACCCTGGTCGCATTCAAAATGAGTTTCTCTCAGCTCTGGGTCATTGCAGACAGACTTGAGGCTTACAGGCTGGAGGCTTCTCACACTTGTTGGATTTAAATGTGCCACTCCCTTCCACACAATCTCCTTTCTCCTTTATACATACCTTTCTCTTTGAATGTAAATTTTCCATTGTATCACTAGGCTTTTAACATTACCTCTTTTAACAATAACATCCTTTCATTCCACCAATTTTATTAGTAAACTGAAAAAAATTAACATATTGCTTGACATCTTCTAGCTAAGTGTAAGATTTGAGTCTTGAATGGTTTCTTTTAACAAATGCAAATTTACACTATACCTTCTAACCTCCTTACTTTTATCTAATTAACATCTCAAAACGAATATACATCAAAGCACCAAGACTAGCTGCTTTTAATTCAATTAAGATCCATTCTTTAATACATTCCTAATCCAAGAATGTCTCCGTGCCTATTGGAAGCCCTGTGATATGGACTCTGTCAGCTGTTTCCCAGATGTGCCTGCAGAAGCAAGTGGAGATTATTAGTGCATGGCAGTAGCCTGTGAAACAGGACACATTACTCACAGTATGGTTGTCTGATGGATGTTGCACTGCTGGATCCTCATTTGGTAGAGCACTGCTGACCTCACCATCAGCGCAGGAATGGTTCAGATCCTCACTGGCCAGCTGAATGGTTCTGTTTTCAAAGTCAGTGAGGACCTTGATATCAGACATTCCTCCATCAGTCTGTGACCTCTCCCTCTTGTTGTGTGCCGGCTTGTCTTGCACGAAGAGAGAGAGAGTGTAAGCAGGATGCCTGCCAGGCCAGATGATAAGTATGCCTGGCATTTGTGGGTGGTGAGTGGTCTCATGGATGGGATGAGGACAATGAATGGTGATGTCCCTTGAACTGGCAGTGACTGAGGGGCCTGTGGATGTGTGATGAGTTTGTGAGTCTGTGATTTGAGAAGATGAGAAGAGTGACTTACCCTGGCGGAATGAAGGAAATCATGCATTCTCTTGCGGCACTGGGTGGCTGACCTCTTTTGAAGGGCATTGGTGCTGACCACCACCGTCATGGCCTCCCAAATCTGGTTGGTCACACCGCTGTCTATCCTGCGGCCAGAATGGGGCTAGAGAACATCGTGGCTGGCCTCCACGGCATTGAAGAACTGTTCCAGTGATGCATCATTAAACCTGGGGCTGCAGTCTTTTTGCCTTTCGTGAACATGTTCCCTGCAGTAGCCCTGGGCTGGAAGCACTGAGATATGTACGCGTGGCTAGAGTTTTAATATGGCCTACGGCGTGATGAAGTGGCGAGATGATGGCATGGCAAGCGAATGAGAGCCCGCCTGCTGTGGAAATGGCATGTTTCTCGGGAATGCTTAATTAATATGATGAGTCTGGGATGGTATGACATGAAAAGCCACTGTTGCAGCCAGCGGTTGAAATGTTGCTTTACCCAACCACAACTGCACTTAGTGCAAATCTGGGACGATTATGCCCCAAAAGTCAAACTAAAGCTGGATCGTATAACACATTTCCTAGTGATGTTATGCTCCTATCCCTTAAAGGCATATTACAACAAATGCAAGCTGTGAGGAGGACAGATAGAAGCTGCAAAGAGATATAGACAGCTTAAGTGATGGGCAACAAGGTGTCAGATGGAGTCTAATGTGGGCAAGTATAAGGTGATTCACTTTGGTTTTATGAATAGAAAGGCAGAATATTTTTAAAAGGTGTGAAACTTGTAAATATTGATGCTCAGAGTTACTTGGATATACTCATACAAGGAACACAAAAAGTTAGTATGCAGGTACAGTGAGCAAAGCAAATGACATGTTGGTCTTTACTGCAAGGGAATTGGAGTACAAGAATAAGGAAGTCTTGCTACAATAGTACGGAACTTTGGTGAGACCACATCTGGAAAACTGTGTGCAATTTTGGTCTCCATATTTAAGAAAAGTTATTCTTGTATTGGAGGCAGTACAATGAAGGTTCATTAGATTGATCCCTGGGATGAGAGGGTTGTCCTATGATGAGAGGCTGAGTAAATTTGGTCTATGTTCTCTGGAGTTTAGAAGAATGAGAGGTGATCTGATTGTAACATTCAGGATTAGGAAAAGTCTTGATAGGGTACATACTGAGGCACTGGAGAATATAGAACAAGGGGAAAAGTTTCAGGATAAGGGGCTGATTATTTAGGACTAAGGTGAGGAGAAATTTCTTCACTCAAATCTTTAGAATTCACTACCCCAGAGGGTTATGAATGCTCCATCACTGAATATATTTAAGGCTGAAGTACACAGATTTTCAGTGCCTCAGAATATCAAGGGGTATGGGGAGTGGACAAAAAAGTGTTGAAGCCCAGTTCCACAGAGATAAATGTTGTGGTTTCACCAATCTCCCTGCCCTTGTTCTCAGCTCTCTCAGAGGTTGTATAGGCTTCAAGTTCTAAATTATCATCTGGATAATTGGTCCATTCCATTAATAGTCTTCTTCTTGTAGATACATGTGCACTTCAGTCTTTACAAGGTAAGATCACGGATGTAGTGTTTTTTCCCAAAACCTGGCCTTCATGATTCTGGCCACGAATCCATACTGATTCCTTTGGCTGGAGTTCTAGTAAATCATGTACTGTGGCATTGATTGTGGTTTCTGGTTTGATTTGCATTATGCGCATTTTCCTTCTCCCTTATTCTTACTATAGCTGCTGCTTTGAGACATGGCATAAGTGTGTCTAGAGTGAGCCCGTACATATTCTGGGCATCCATTGATGCGTTATTCCTGAATGTTAGCACATTCTTCATCTGTTTTTTTTTGCCTTTAAATTTCATTTAGCATCTATGTTGTTGTGGTAGAAATTTCCTGGTTAATGAGGTATTGGAGTCCACATCTTTGTTGAAATTTATGTCCTCTTGCTCAGGCTTTTCAACAGGAATGCATGACAATGCATCCGTTGTTTGTTGTCTTCCTTGCTTGAGTTTGTCCATCTGTTTCTTGCTTGATGCAAGCTGCCCTTCCAGGTAATGAACTTATGGTTTCTTCACCTGCATTCATGGGAAATCTTCTGCCTGGTTTTCCTGAGATTTTCACAAAGCTCCATTAGATTCTGGTGCTCCCACTTCTCAGCACTTGTTTTAGCCTTCTTAAGATCTCTGAATAAATTTGGAATTTCTGTCCTGAATTTTTTGGGTTTGTCTTGGCTTCCTAATTCATCTACTTTGTAGATGAGTTGTAGAACTGTGCAAGCTTTTCAGCTTAACAGTGGACACTCTTGGTTTTGGTTCACATGCAACTTTCTGCAATTTCCCTTCCTTCGTACTGAAGTTTAGCAGTCAATTGTCCCTTGACCTGCAGCTGAATGCCTCCTGGACCGTGGAATTGTATAGTCGATGGCTGGAGGGAATCCTGCTTTAGCCACTGTTTTGTGCCTGATAGGACTGAAACTCCTGCTCCAGTGTCTAACTTGAAGTTTGTTTTATGTCTGTTGACCATAATGTCTGCACTCCAATAATTCCTATTACATCTTGTGATTTCTCCTAGGAATGGCACTTCATTGTCTTTTTCATCTTCAATGTCTTGAATGCTAAATGCTTTAATTTAATTAATGTTTCTCCGTAAATTTATGTCTTAGGAGCTTTGTGCTGCAGCATACAGATTTAAAATATCTACTCTTACAGGGATGGCACTCCATAATTTGTGCAGTGCATTCTTCGCCGTGGTACAGCTAATGGAGGCCCTTCACTCTTTCCCTGTTTTTAGTATGTGTGCTGCTACTTCTGTGGCCCACAAACTGAACTGTATCAGTCGTTTATCTCCGCAAAATCTCCCTGTCATCCTGAATAAATGCACAATTTTACATTCTCACCGCTTTGTTAACTGCACAGCTGTCGATAGCATTAAAACCTCCCTTAACTGCAGAAAATCTGATGAAGTTTCCTTTTAGATTCCAATAACAATGTGATCCCGAATTAATTCATCTTTTAGGGCTTCATATTCGCAATTCTCAGATGGCCGATATAAATCATTAATGAAGGAATCTATACTCTCTACCGGCCTTAGGGTATGTCTACTGAACTTAGCCTTTTATATAATGTATCAAAGGCTTCTATAACCTTTTTGTTTGTCACTGCTTCTTAATTTATGCCCTGTCTAACCATTACATCTTCAGCAATACTACCAATTGTGTAAAGAAGGGTACTGACCTGTTCCTTGCTAGGCTTATCTACTAGAACCAAAGCGATTCTGTACCTGGTAAACCTACAGTGCCAGTTCTGCCACTTCTCAGGTTGATCTGGGCCTTCCATATGGTTGGAGCACTCTGGTAAGGGTAAGATTTTCTCCATGGTTTTTCTTCACTTTAGCCTTTCTTCGAGTTCTGTTGGCATTTTCCCATGCTGTCTTTGTCCTGCAGTCATTTCTCTTGATGCTTTTTTCAGTCATTGAGCTCTTGGTGCTTTTTCTGTCGTCTCTTTTGCTGTCACCATCTGTTATCATTGCTGTGGGTCTTAGATGAGGCTGTCCTTCACCAAGATTGATAGAGACTGCTGGAGGCTAGCCTGTTCACCTTTTATTGAACATTCTACTAACGATAGTTCAAGGCTTAGCACGAGACTTCACATACAATTGTTTCTCAGCATACTCTGCTGTCAAGTGAACTTACAACACAAATGATGTAGACTGTCAATTTACATATTTAACATACAAACAAGGAGCAGGAGTAGACCATTTGGCCCCTTGAGCCAGCTCTACCATTCAATAAGATCATGGCTGATCTAATAGTAACCTTAAATCTGGATCCCATTTATCCCCAATAACATATCATACCAACCGCCGCCCCCATCCTTGGTTACCAAGAATCTATCCACCTTTGCCTTAAAAATATTCAAAGACTCTGCTTCCACTGCCTTTTTTAGGAAGAAAGTTCCAAAGACTCACGACCCTCTGAGAGAAAGAATTTCACCTCATCTCCATCTTAAATAGGCGACTCCTTATTTTCAAACACTGACCACTAGTTTTAGATTCTCCAGCAACAGGAAATGTCCTCTCCAAATCCATCCAATCAAGACCCCTCAGGGATCTCATATGTTTCAATCAAGTCACCTTTTACTCTTCTAAGCTCCATGTAATCAAGCCTAGCCTGTCTAACGTTTCCTCATAACACAACCCATCCATTCCAGGTATTAATATGGGAAATCTTCTCTGAACTGCTTCCAATGCATTTACATCCTTCCTTAAATAAGGTGGCCAGCACTGTACACAGTGTAATGTGCTCTCACTAGTGCTCTGTATAACTGAAGCATAACCTCTCTACTTTTGTCTTCAATGCCCCTTGCAATAAATGAAACCATTCAATTAGCTTTCCTAATTACTTGTTGTACCTGCATACTAGCCTTTTGCAATGCATGCACTAAGACACATATAGACATCCCTCTAAGTCTCAGAGTTCTGCAATCTCTCACCATTTAGATAACATGCCTCTTTTTTATTCTTCCTGCCAAAATGGACAATTTCATATTTTCCCACATTATACTCCATTTTCCAGATTTTTGTCCACTCACCTAACCTGTCTATATCTTTTTGTAGCCTCCTTATGTCCTCTTCACAACTTACTTTCCTGCCTATCTTTGTGTCTCCAACAAATTTGGCAACCATCCCATCAATCCCTTCATCCAAGTCAATTATATAAATTGTAAACAGTTGAGATCCCAGCATTCATCCCAGTGGCATACCACTCGTTACATCTTGCCAACCTGAAAAAGACCCATTTATGCCTACTCTCTACTTCCTGTTAGCCAGCCAATCTTCTATCCATGCCAGTATGTTACCCCCTAAACCATGAGCTTTTATTTTCCACAATAATCACTTTATTATTATTCTGAAAATCCAAGGACAGTGCATCCACCTGTTCCCCTTTATCCACGGCACATGTTAATTCCTCAAAGAACTCCAATAATTTGGTTAAACATGATTTCCCTTTCACAAAACCATGTTGACTCTGCCTGATTGCCTTGAACTTATCCGAGCGCCCTGCTATAACTTCTTTAATAATGGCTTCTGAAATTTTCTCTTTGACTGATGTTAAGTTAACTAGCCCGTAGCTTCCCGCTTTCTCTCTCACTCCCTTTTTGAATAGTTACATTTACTATCTTCCAATTTAATGGGATCTTCTCTGAATCTAGGGATTTTTGGAAAATTAAAACCAATGCATTATCTATCTCACCAGACACTTATTTTAAGACTCCAGGATGAAGTCCATCAGGACCCAGGCACTTGTTAGGCCACAGCTCCATCAATTTATTCAGTACCACTTCTCTGGTGATTGTAATTTTCCTGAGCTCCTCCCTCCCTTCCATTTCCTGATTTATAGCTGCTTCTGGGATGTTAATTGTATCCTCTGTAGTGAAGACTAATGCAAAATATCTGCTCAATTCATCTGCCATCTCCTTGCTTTCCATTATGAATTTTCCATACTCACTTCCTATATGACCAATGCTCACTTTGTTAATTCATTTCATTTTTAAATATTTATAGAATCTCTATCTGTTTTTATATGCCAAGATGCATCCAATGATATTGAAGGGGCAGTAACAATGTGGATACAAAATTGGGTGAAAAATAGGAAGCAGAGAGTAACGGTCAATGGATATTTTTCAGGCTGAAGAAAGGATTGTAGTGAAGTTCCACAGGGGTTGGTATTGGGTTCTTTGCTTTTCCTGATTTATGTTAATGATCTAGATCTTGCAGGGGACAATTTCAAAGTTTGCGGATGATAAGAAACTTGGGAGTGTTATAAACTGTGAGGAGGATGGTGTGGAACTTCAAAAGGACATAGGCAAGTTGGTGGAGTGGGCAGATAGGTGGCAGATGAAGTTCAATGCAGAGAAGTGAGGTGATGCATTTTGGTAGGAAGAACATGGATAGACAATGTAAAATAAGGGGTGAAATTTTGAAGGGGGTGCAGGAGCTGAAAGACCTTGGTGTATATGTGCAGAGATCATTGAAATGGCCAGGACAGGTGAAGAGTGCATTTCTGACAAGCTCCCATTATTTCTTCTTTTATGCTCCATCCTACCATGTGGTTACTATTCGGGGGCCTCTACACAACTCCCAAAAGTGACTTTTGCCTTTATCATTTCTCACCTCTACTCAAACCGCACCCACACCCTGGTTTCCTGAAATAGATCATACCTCTCTATTGTGCTAATACCATCATTAACAGTTTCAAAGATAGGTTGGAGAGGCTGGGACTGTTCTCCTTGGAGAGAAGAAGGCTAAGAGGAGACTTAATAAAGATATTCAAAATCGTGAAGGGGCTGCACAGAGTAGATAGGGAGAAGCTGTTCCCACTCGTAAAAGGATCAGGAATGGGAGGGCACAGATTTAAAGTGATATGTAAAAGAGGCAAATGTGATGTGAGAAAAAACTTTTTCATATAGCGAGTAGTTTGGGCCTGGAATGCACTGCCTGGAAGTGTGCAAATTCAATTGAGACATTCAAGAGGGCATTGGATGATTATTTGAATAGAAACTATGTTCAGGGGTACTGGGAAAAGGCAAGGCAATGGCACTAGGTCATAATGCTCATTTAGAGAGCTGGTGCAGACACGACTGGCTGAATGGCCTCCTTCTGTGCCATTAAAATTCAGTGATTCTGTGATTTCTGACTAGCGTTCTCTCATACTCTAATTTTTCTCTTCTTATTAATCTTTTAGTCATCCTTTGCCATTCTTATATTCTGTCCGATCTTCTGACCTTCCATCTGTCTTTGCGTAATTATATGCATTTTCTTTAAGTTTGATACTATCTTTAGCCTTTCTAGTTAACCACGCATGGTGTGTCCGTGCTTTGGACTTTTTCCTACTAATTTGAATGTATCTATTCTATGTATTCTGAAATTCCCCTTAAATGTTTGCCACTGCATCTCTATTGACCTATCCCTTAACCTAATTTGCCAATTCTCTTTAGCCAACTCTGCTTTCATGCCCTCATAATTGCCCTTATTTAAGTTTAAAAACATGATCTTGGACCCATTCCTCTCTCCCTCAAATGGAATGTAAAATTCAATCATATTTTGGTCGCTGCTTCTTAGGGGTACTTTCACTATGAAATCATTAACTAATCCCATTTCATTGCACAATACCAGGTCTAGTAGACCCTGCCCTCTGGTTGGCTCCAGAACATGCTGTTCTAAGAAACTATCCTGAAAACATTCAATGAACTCCTCATCTAGGCTACTTTGCCAATCTGACTTTTCTAGTCTATATGTAGATTAAAATCTTCCATGATTATCATTGTGCCTTTCTGACAAGCTCCCATTATTTCTTCCTTTATGCTCCATCCTTCCATGTGGTTACTATTAGGGGGCCTGTACACATCTCACACAATTGACTTTTTGCCTTTATCATTTCTCACCTCTACCCAAACTGCAACCACACCCTGGTTTCCTAAAATAGGTCATGCCTGTCTATTGAGCTAATACCATCATTAACTAACAGAGCCACCCCTCTACCTTTTCCCTGCTGCCTGTCCTTCCTAAATATCCAGTACCCTTCAATATTCAGGTCCCAATCCATGTCCTCCTGCAGCCATGTCTTTGCAATGGCTATCAAATCATACTTATTTATTTCTATGTGTGTTATTTACATGACAATTTGAAGTCTGGTCACTTCAAAATGTGGAGGTAACTTTGGCACAGAAAGGTCCCACGAGCAGCAATAAGGTAATGACTAAATAATCTGTTAATTAATAATGTTGGTCGAGGGATTAAGAAACTCAGGACGCCAAGAGAATTTCCCTTCTCTTCAAGATAGTGTCATGAGATAAGCAGAGCCTCAGTTTAACATGCCAGTCGAAAGACACTACCTCCAGCAGCACAGCACTGGGCTGAAGTATTGACATCGATCATGACCCCAGATCCCTAGAATGAGACTTGAACATTCTGGCTCAGAGGTGAGGGTGCTACCACTAAGCAGCAACTGACACCTAAAATAACTCTAAAAGGACAGATGGCTGCAAAAATTGCACCACATTTCGGTGGCCCAAAATGGCCTCTGGTTTAATGGCTCCACTAATGGATCAACTTGTAAAAACCAAAGAAAATAAGGACCAGGAATGAATTGTGACCCATTTGAAAAAGTTGGACAGGTGCATAGAGAAAGCCTACTATTCAGACTTTCATTCCAGTGGCACTGAGTGACTGGAAGGTTTTGTTTGTGTGCCTTAGACCTTTGCTCTAAGTTGAATAAATTCTGAGATCCATTTAGTTTGGTACATAGTTTTGTGCGACCTCTTCACACTTAAAGTGCTTGTATTCTGCATTGTTCTGAGTTGTGCTCATTCAATACTGAGCAGGCTTTAAAATTCAATGTCAGATAAAATGAGGCTCCTACACTTGAGGCACTAAAGTACATTTAGCACCAATGATTGCATTGTTTGCCCCTTCTGCACCCTTTTGTTGGCTTCTACTAAAGGGAAGTTATACCCTGTCTACCTTGGTGAATCACATTATTATTTTAAGTGCTTCAATGTTATCAGTCCTTAACCTCCACAACTTCAGGGAGTATAATCTGAGTATCATCTGAAGTCAGATCCTTCAGTCCAGATTTCATTTTGTGAATCATCAATAGAATTTCTTCAAGACAATCATCATATTTTTCCTAGGATATTTAAAGTACCTTGTAGTTTTCTTTTGCTTTTATCTTCCAAATACCTTTTGGTGAAGGCCCGTATCGTATAAGCCTTTTTGATCAATTTTTTGCACCTGCAAGCAGCTTTTAATGGTTTGTGCACCTGGTCTCTTTGTTCATCAACTTTCCCTCCCCTGCCCAGCATTTCAGTATTTAGATTAAAATTAGTCAGAATGTCTATTTAGCAGCAAGGGATTCGCATCAAAACATGGTATGAACGCATACCATGCTGTCTGACCTGCTGAGTTATCTATATCTATATTTAATAGAATATAGAAAACAATGTTGTATTTGTAACCTATATTTACAAAGATCAAGAGTTGCACTTTTCACTAAGCTGCTTTAGCATTATGTTGCTTTTGATAAATCCTGCATTCAATCCATAATAGACTTTACATACTCTTTATTAGAAGATATTAATTTGTAACAGATTAATCCAGAGTAATTCTGGATTAAGCAACCATGTATAGCGTAACATGGAATGGAAGGATGCGCGTTTAAGATTGACTTTGTGCCTTCCTGATCTCGGCCATGCTGAACACTTAGATAGCAGGTTCTATTTCTTCTTGTTGAAAAGGGTAAGGAAAGTCAAATGTGCTGTCATGACCAGGCTGCCCTAGGCGTGTGGGATGTCCAACTAAATTTTCCATTTCGTCTTAAACTACATAAACTACATGCTCCACTCTGTCAGCTGCAAAGGTGTAAAGAAATGGGGCTGAGAGAATAAATGCCCTCATGGGATGTTAGCCAGAGTTGTATGATAGATTGAAAGGATTGGTAACTGCTCTGTAATTTTGTTTGAAAATATTCAAGGATAAGGAGAATATTTAAGAAAAGTGTCTGACGAATAAATTGGATGGAGTCTGTAGACCAACAAGATTTAAAAAGTCTGTGCTTTTTTCTCATTCCTTAGTTTCTTATATTCTTCAGCAAAGCATAAAGCAATTTTATTTTAGAAATAAGAAAATCCTATAGTTTCAATTAATAGATTGTTATACTTTTAATGTATTTTTATGCTGGTTATCAGTATTAATAAATATTCTTGCTAAATAATACACCACATATTTTCTTCCTGCATTGTTTCAAATTGTTTGTTCCACAAAGTGTCTCTGGAAGATGGGATTAGACTGTGATTCAATCCACAAGTAAAAGCGTAATCTAATAGTTATAATATTTATATTGCCACAATGGGTATTGATACCAAATGCATCTTCACCAAAATTTGAGGCCATCATCTTGACATCAATGTCTCAAAATTGATTTATTTATAAATTTTATAACACTCCTATCATCAATAGGTACATGTTTTAAATTTTATAAACACTGAATAAGAGGGAAGGTGAATAGTCCCAGATTTGCACTAAGTGTGGTAGTGGCTGTGAAAAGGACGTTTTAACGGCTGGCCGCGATGGCAGGTTTTCATGCCATATCGTCCCCTTTGCACCTCAAAAATTTTCAATCACAGGAAACACACCAGATGGCTGGTGGGTGGCCTCCAATTGGCCCACCATGCCATTACCTTGCGACTTCCTCACGCCGGGCACCATATTTAAAATGCAGCCACATGCACACTTCTCAATGCTTGCAGCCCATGACTGCTCCGGTGAAGACATGGTCTCAAAAGCCAGGAAGATTGCGACCCCCTGTAGTAATCCGATGTGTAACATACATTACAGCACTTGCCTTAAAGTTAAGATCACATGTTCTTAATATCCAATAGTAGAGTAGCACAAGCTACCTCTGTGAGAGAGTCTTGAGTTAGACACTGAAGAATGAAGACAGAGTTTTGAGTTGTGAGCACACAAGTGTGGCTGCTGAGTTTCATTTGTAAATAAACAGCATGTGTTTATTCTAACAATGATCTCCAATGTTCCGTCTCTGTACCAACTTGGTTACCCTGAAACAAGTGTGCAACCTAGATCCTTTAGTCCCCAACAAACCAAAGGCATTGGATCCAACGAACTGGTGATGAAAGTAAAAGCACAAAAAACCACGGGGAAAAATGAGGTAAAAAGCGAGGAAGAACGAAAGAAATCAGAAGAACCAAAATCAGGCGGTACCTCTCAGGGCAGTTGTAAGGAAAAGAAAATTTCCTTCTTGATCGCCCAAGTAATTCCCTCAGAGCATGCCACAATTTCAAAGAGTAGAGCCTTTTGATCCAATCTCAGAAATCTAGTCTCACTATGTTGAATGCCTCACGCTCTTTTGCCAGGCGAATGACATTGTGAGGGAGAAGGGGCACGGGATCCTTCTGTCCACGTGTGGGAGTGAGACATACAGATTAATTTGAAATCTGTTGCCGCCCAGTGCTCCAGACTCAAAAAGTTTTGATGGCTTAGTGAACCTTGTAAAGAGTCATTACCAGCTCAAGCCGTCGGTGACAATGCAACAGTTCAAATTTAACTCAAGAAATAGAGCTGCAGGGGAGACAGTCCCTTGTTATGTGACAATTCTGAAGCAATTAACTGAATATTGCAAGTCTATCAATGATACGCTTAGAGATCATTTGGATTGTGGTACAAATGAAATTGCAATTCAGAAGAGATTACTGGCTGAAACAAATTTATATTTTCAGAAGGCATTGGAAATTGCTCTGGTAATGCAAGGTGCAGTGTGAGACTCAGGAGCCATACGAGGAGCACAAAATCGCACCATCCTCCATGTTGGGTGGGGAGCCTCAACCAAAAAGAGCGCGAAAGTGCAGAGCTTTACTCAGAAGCAGGGAGCAGCCGCTGCTAGCAGACAAATTAAAAGGGATAACTTAGCAGCAAAAACATGGCATAATAGTAACAGAGATGGAAGCAGACAACCTTGTCATGAACCACAATTTAAAAAGATTGAATGTTTCTTCTGCGATTGATATGGAAACCTCATGAGACATTGTAAAGATAGAATCAGGCAGACTGTCAGACAAAAGCAAAAACCCAATGAGATAAACAGCATTGAAAAGCCTGAAGTAATAGATTCTGATATCTATTCATTATATAATTTAAAGGTAGGAAGATCAGGGCCTATCTACGTAACCATGAGAGTGAATGAGATGCCTATCAGAATGGAGGTCGATATTGGTGCAGCCACAACAGTGATCAGTGAGCATACTTTTGAACACCTGAATCATGGAGAACGTAAGCTGGACTTAGAAGAAATTGATGACAAATTAAAAACTTACATGGGAGAAGGCGTACAAGTCAAGGGTGTATGTAAAGTCACAGTACACTATGGAGCTCAAACAGTGAGATTGATGGCAGTACCAGGCAAGGGACCTAATCTCCTTGGACGAAATTGGCTGAAAGAAATTAAACTGGAATGGACTGAAATCTTCCAACTGAGAACTAATGGGTTATCACAGCTACTATAAAAATATGCCTCAGTTTTCAAGGAAGAACTTGGAAAAATTAAAGGGCTACAAGCAAACATTCATGTAGATCCAGAGGCAACACCAGAATTCATGAAGGCAAGACCAGTACCTGATGCAATGCAGGATAAAGTAGATGCCGAACTAACCAGATTAGAAAAATAGAGAGTGAAACAGCAAATGCAATTTTCAGAATGGGCAATTCCAATTGTACCTGTTCTCAAACCTGACCGAAACATTCGAATATGTGGGGACTATAAATTAACAGTAAATAAAGTGGCAAAATTGGATATGCCAACACCCCATACCTAAAATTGAAGATTTACATGCTAAATTGGCAGGTGGAAAGGCCTACATGAAGTTAGATTTGAGTTATGCCTACCAGCAAATGGAATTAGAGGAGACATCCTGGAAGTTTGTCATCATAAGTACACACAAGGGATTGTACCAATACACCTGGTTACCTTCTTCTGCTTACACCATATTTCAAAGAGCCATGGAAAGTTTATTACAGGGATTTCCCCATGTTATAGTCTATTTGGATGATGTTTGCATGACTGGACTCACAGAAAAGGAACATTTGATGAACTTGCAAGAAGTTCTGAAAAATCTTTTGCAGGTGGGAGTGAAATTGAAAAAGGAAAAGTGCACATCCCAGGCCAAAGAGGTAACTTACCTAGGTCACAAGGTAGATTCACAAGGCTTACATCCAGTTGAAGAAAAAGTGAAAGCCATTAAAGAAGCCCCAGCACCAGAGTATACATCCGAACTGAAATCATTCTTGGGGATGATCAATTACTATGGACGCTTTTTGCCTAATTTGTCGACAGGACTGACACCACTGTATTACTTGCTCAAGAAAAACCAGAGATGGTCATGCAAACACCACAAGAAGAAACTTTCACAAAAGTGAAACAGTTGTTAGAATCATCTACACTTCTAATACATATTGATCCAAAAAAAGAGTTGATATTAACATGTGTCTCATTACCTAATGGAGTCGGAGCAGTGCTTTCCCATCGCATGGATGATGGATCAGAACGACCTATAGGATATTTGTTGAGAACACTCAGCACTGCAGAGAAAAAGTACTCTCAAATTGAAAAAGAAGGCTTTGCAATCATTTTTGGTGTTAAGAAGTTTCATCAATATGTACAGGGTCGTCATTTTACTATCATAATGGACCACAAGCCATTCTTAGGACTATTGGCGAAGACAAGGCTATACCCACTATAGCCTCAGCAAGAGTACAAAGATGGGTGTTAATATTAGCAGCGTATGGGTATACTTTTATTCATAGGCCTGGAAGTCAAATTGCGAATGCAGATGCACTGAATCATTTACCCTAGCAAGTAAAGGATGAGGATATTCTAATTCCTCAGAAATTCGTTTTGTTATTGAACTTCTGGGACTCATCACCGATATGTGCTAGACAAAATGAAGATTGGACAAATCGAGACCCATTCTTATCCAAAGTGAGAAATCAAGTTCTTCATGATTGGTCACAAAAGCAAGAATCTGATGAAATGATACCGTATTTTCAAAGAAGGTACGAGATAACCAGCCAAGAAGGTTTTTTATTGTGGGGAGCTCGAGTGATTGTTCCTCCAAAAGAACAAAAACCATTGTTATCTGAACTTCTCAGTGCACGTCCCGGAATTTCCAAAGTGAAGGCAATAGCACGTAGCTATATGTCGTGGCCAGGAATGGATGGAGAAATAGAAAACTTAGTGAGAAGTTGAATGCAGCGTCAACAAGTACAAAAATTACCTGCAACAGCCCCAGTACACCCCTGGGAGTGGCTAGGAAGACCATGAATACGAGTACACATTGACTATGTGGGACCTTTTATGGGAACAATGCTTCTACTTATCATAGATGCTCATTCAAAATGGATGGACATATACGAAGTGAGGCCACCCATAACTTCCACTACAATAGACAAGCAATGACAAAGTTTCGCAATTAATGGTCTACCTGAAGTGCTAGTATCAGATAATGGAGCAGCGTTCACAAGTGCTGAATTTAACCGATTTACAAGCCTCAACGGTATTGTTCATGTAAAAACATCTCCATACCACCCTTCTTCAAATGGACTCGATGAGACAGCAGTTCAGTCACTCAAATCTGGTGTGATGAAATTATCTGGAGATTCCATAGCGACTAAATTTCCATTTCTTTTCCATTATAGAACCACTCCTCATATGATAACAGGTGTCACACCTGCGGAATTGTTGATGAAGCACTGTCTTCGATTGAGACTGAGCCTAATTATGCCAAACCTGGGGGGGGAAGGTAGAAAAAAGGCAGGAAAATCAGAAAACAGGACATGATTGTCACAGTTGGGACAGAACATTTAATGTAGGAAAATATTTGTGAAAAATTTTAGAGAAGGACCAGCATGGTTGTTCGGTGAAATAAGTGTAGTTAACAGGAACTCTCCAACCATGTGAAAGTCGAAGGTTGAGTAATAAGGATACATGTGGATCACAAAAGAAGAGGCGAAACCAAATACCGAAAAATGATTCCACCAGTGTTCGAGACTGAATCAACGTCTCCTGTTGAAAGAACTCAACCAAGTACAAATGGAAACATAGAAACTAGGAGCAGGAGTAGGCCATTCAGCTCTTCTAGCCTGCTCCGCCATTCAATATGATCATGGATGATCCTCTATCTCAACGCCATATTCCCGCTTTCTCTCCATACTCCTTGATGCCGCTAATATCCAAACATTTATCAATTTCTTTCTTGAATATACTCAGTGACCCGACCTCCACAGCCTTCTGTGGTAGAGAATTTCACAGGTTGACCATCCTCTGAGTGAAGAAATTTTTCCTCATCTCAGTCCTAAATGGACTGTCCAGTATCCTGAGACTGTGGCCCATGGTTCTAGACTCCCCAACAAGAGGAAACATCCTCCCTACATCCAGTCTGTCTAGCCCTGTTAGAATTTTATACATTTCAATCAGATCCACTCTTATTTTTCTAAACTCTAGTGAACACAGGCCCAGTCAAACCAATCTCTCCTCATATGGCAGTCCTGCCATCCCCAGCATCAGCCTAGTGAACCTTCACTGCACTTCCTCTATGACAAGTATATCCTTTCTTCTGTAGGGAGACTAAAACTGCATGCAATACTCCAGCTGTGGTATCACCAAGGCCCTGTATAACTGCAGTAAGATATCCCTACTCCTGAACTCAAATCCTCTTGCAATGAAGGCCAACATACCATTTGCCTTCCTAATTGCTTGATGCACCTGCCTGTTTATTTTCATTGACTGGTGTACAAGGACACCCGGATCCCCTTATACATCCATATTTCCCAATATATCACTATTTAAATAATACTCTGCCTTTCTGTTTTTCACATTGAAGCATATAACTTCATATTTATCCATGTCATGTGTTTGCCCACACACACAACTTGTCTAGATCGCCCTGAAGCCTCCTTGCATCCTCCTCACAGCTCACAACCCCGCCCAGTTTAGTTGTCAGCAAACTTGGAAATATTGTATTTGGTTCCTTCATCCAAATCATTTATATATACCCTGAATAGCTGGGGCCCAAGCACTGATCCCTGCGGTATGCCACTAGTCACTGCCTGCTGCCCGAAAAATGCCTTCCACTCTCTGTTTCCGGCCTGTCAACAAATTCTTAATCCATGCCAACATATTACTCCCAATCCCAGGTGCTTTAATTTTGCTCACTAGTCTCTTATGTGGGACCTTACCAAAAGCCTTCTTGAAATCCAAATACACCACATCCATTGGTTCATCCCTTATCTATTCTACTAGTTACATCCTCAAAAAGCTCAAGTAGATTATTTAAGCATGATTTCCCTTTCACAAACCATACTGACTTAGTCTAATCCTGTTATTGCTTTCCAAATGTTTTGTTACTACGTTCTTTATAATAGACCCTAGCATTTTTTCCACTACTGATGTTAGGCTAACTGGTCTGTAGTTCTCTGTTATTACTCTCCCTCCTTTTTTAAATAGTGGGGTTACGTTTGTCACCCCCCAATCTGTGGGAACTGCTCCAGAGTCTATAGAATTTTGGAAGATGTCCACCAATGCATCCAATATTTCCAGGGCCACTCCCTTTAGTACTCTGGGATACAGTTTATCAGGCCCTGGGGATTTGTCAGACTTTAACCCCATTAATTTCTCTAGCACCATTTTTTTACTAGTATAGATTTTCTTCAATTCCTCCCTCTCACAAGACCCTTGGTTCCCTAACATTTCTAGGAAATTATTTGTGTCCTCTTTTGTGTTTGAAGGGCCAACTGTACCTGAATGAGTCAAAGAAACAGATTTCCAGGTACCTACTGAAGAACCAGATGCTCAGACGACTCCAGTAAACGAGGTTCCAAATCAAACTTCAGAAGCTGTAGAGCTGAGATGTTCTACATGCACAAGGAAACCCCCAGAGAGACTGGCTTTGTAAATAATTGAATTGTGTAAATAACTTGATATATTGAAAAATTGTAAAATATATTTTTCAGTAAAGGGGGAGGGATGTCATAATCTGATGTGTAATATGCCTTTAAGACAAGTGTTGTAATGTAAGATCACATGATCTTAATACACAATAGCAGAGTAGTGTGGGCTACCTCTGTGAGAGATTCTTGAGTTAGACACTGAAGAGTGAAGACAGAGTCTTGAGTTGTGAGCACACAAGTGTGGCTGCTGAGTTTCATTCGTAAATAAACAGCATGTGTTTATTCTAACAATGATCTCTGATGTTGTTTGTCTCTGTACCAACTCAGTCACCCTGAAACAAGCATGCATACTGGATCCTTTAACCCCCAACAAACCAAGGGCACTGGTTCCAAGGTCTTAAAGTATATCACACATCAGGTTACTACACCTCTCGATTCAGTGACGCATCCTTGGGATGCATTCTGGACGCTGTGATGTCCTCTACCCCTGCTCTGGTGCAAGAGGCCCTTCAGTCTCACCACGTTGGCTTGGGAGGTGGTGGCAGAGGTGGGCAGTGCCAACACTACACACAGGAGGCTGGCCATCCAGTGCAGAAAGCAGATTAATGATTTCATCTGTGCCGCCAGGGTAAGTCAACCATCTCACCAATCTTAACTCACCTATTCACAAGCCCTTCACGCATTCACTGGCATTTCATTCACTGCCAGTTTGAAGGACATTGCCACTCACTCTCTCACACATACCCTGACATATCCATCTGGCCTCATCTTCTCTGGAGATGGCTTCCTCATCCATGGCTCCACTCAGCACACACGCATGCCTGGCGTCCTTCTTATTTGGCCTGGCATGTGCCTTGCTCACACTTTCTCCATCTGTCTTTATGTAGGACAAGATCACGCACAGTCAATGGGAGAGGTCCCAGACTGGGTGTGGAGTGCCGGATATCAAGGTCCTCACTGCGTTTGAGAGCCATGTATTGGATTTGGCTGGAGAAGATGTTGATCATTCCTCCAGCGATGGTGAGATTGGCAGTAACACCCACATGAGGATCCTGCAGCACATCATCACTCTCTCAAAGCTAATCTGAGTCCACTGTTCTGTGTTCAACGCAGTTGCCAAGCACTAATAATCTCCACTTTCTCTGCGAAGCACATCCGACCCCTTGCCCTCAAGCAAACTTGACCCCGACCCCAGCGCCAAGAGTACCTTGGCTGAGGAATCTGAGGGCAGCACCATTGAACACACGTTAAGGTGCTCACCCACACCCTCCACCAGCACAGTGACACATGCTTGGTGAGAACTAGATGTAGAGTAGTCTCGGGATTACAACCGGGTAAGCACGCCACACAATCTGTTCCACAGCAAGCGGAAACAGGGGCATCCTTGGTCGTCAGCACTTGGAGGAATGCTGGAGGCAAGGAATCTGCTGAACCTGAGTCAGACCTGAGCTTGCTGGAGCTGCAAATCATGGGAACATTAGGAATGCATGTCTGGTGCACTCCTCAAATTGCAAAGGATGATGGAGGGGTCTGTTCGCCTTCAGTGTGAGGTGATAGCGCCAACAGTCCTGCGCTCCATCACTGGTGCCATAGTTGGCCTCCAACAGTGTCAACCCGAGAGGGGTGTGGGGCAGCTCGGTTTCATTGGCTTCCTGTTCTCATCAAGGAGTCAGCCAGGCACCCTCGGGCCATCCATCCAGGTGACTCCGGGAATGCCTGGCCGACCAAAATCCTCTCTCACTGTGACCTCTGCAGCTCCAGCTGGACAGGCCGATGAGGGTGCAGCTGGCCCACAGCGGACTCACAAAGCAGGCTGGGGCCCTCCAGATCTTGGCCCTCCAGGGGATGCCTACTAAGGTCATCAAAGGCAGGGCATCGCAGTCAGCAGGTTGCCTCCACGTCCAATGTGGATGTTAGGGGAGCACCAAGACGTAGTTGCAGGGTTAGGGTGATTAAGAAGATATAGTTGCACAGCCTGGACACGGATGTTAATCACTTGTACATAACGTTCACTATTGTAAATAAACTCCCAAGAATGTCTCCCTGCCTATGGCTCCTTGTTCTGATGAGCAGTGTTCGTGTCACTCAGATGTGAAACCTTGGTTCCTGCACAAGATAAGGGCAGGTGTCTCAGTCCAGGGCCTCTTCCCTGTGCAGTGTGTAACCTTCAGACCAAAGTGACGATCTGGCCTTACACTCCCTGGACACATTGCCGATGCCTACATCTCAATGGTGCTGGTCATTGCTGCCAGAATGTCGTGGGCAGGCATCGCAGAGTTCCATCATTCTCTCTGTGTGCTCTCAACATCTTTGAGGTGGAACTGGTCCCCAATCTCTTCAGCATCTGTGACCAGTGATGCTGTGCTCCTGAAGGTGTCAGATGCTGAAGGCTGACAAAGGATCCGGTGCATTTAAAGTTTCATTGCTGATTCTCCATGGTATGACTCTGATCACAGAGCGCAAGCGAGCTGCTGTCAGCCAGACAGGAGTCAGACACTCACAGAGGCTGTATGGAGTGTCCTCACTGCAGTTGTCATCAGCCTCCTGGAATCTTGCGAGCATTCAGGCCTCCGCTGTGTCTCCATGACATGAGCCTGAGCACTGAGGGTTTGTGCGCTGCCATCAGCCACACAGGAGTCAAACTTTCACAGAAGCAAGGTAAGGATGTCAGGACTGTCTGCACTGCATCTTATCATTATCCTCCATGAACCTTGTGACTATGAGGACCTCCGGAGCATGCCTGTCTCGTCTGGAAGAGGATTGTCAAAGGATAAAATGGGATATAGATCGGTTGGAGACTTGGGCAGAGAAATGGCAGATGGAGTTTAATCTGGACAAATGCAAGGTAATGCATTTTAGAAGGTCTAATACAGGCAGGGATTATACAGTAAATGGCAGAACACTTAAGTGTATTGATGGGCAGAGGGATCTGGGTGTACAGGTCCACAGGTTACTGAAAATGGCAATGCAGGTGGATAAGGTAGTCAGGGAGGCATATGGCATGCTTGCCTTCATTGGCAGGGGTATTGAGAATAAAAGCTGGGAAGTCATGCTGCAGCTGTATAGAACCTTGGTTAGGCCACACTTGGAATATTGCGTGCAATTCTGGTCGCCACATTACCAGAATGATATGGAGGCATTGGAGAGGGTGCAGAGGAGGTTTACCAGGATGGGAATAGAGGGATATGGACCCCAGAAGTGCAAAATGTTTTAGTTGACAGGCAATATGATCGGCGCAGACTTGGATGGCCGAAGGGCCTGTTCCTGCGCTGTACTTTTCTTTGTTCTTTGTTCTTTGTTCTCTTTTTGCCAAGCCAGGTGCCTCTGCTGCACTCTTCTTCTTCCCTAGTCTCTGTAAGCCATGAGGAACACCACTAAATCACCAGGCTCCATGATTCTGATATTCTCCTCCCGCAGGATTGAAGAGAGAGAAGCGAAGGTTAGCATAGGTGTCTTAAGAACCTCTCTTGGTGAAGTCTGAAGGCCCCTTCACTCACACAGGAAACTGCTGGACACAACTTGAATGGTCAGTGTGTAATGCGCTTCATGGCTGTCCGAAACCCCACTCATCTCTGCCCCACTCGACCAATTGGCAGCAGCTTCGGCCACTGGACTACATGCTGTGCTCTCAGCTCAGGTGCAGGCATTCTCCTAACCCGCACTGGAAAGCTGCACTGTTAGCTAGAACAATGAGAGCTACTGGTCCAAACCTTAATAAAGACATTGCAAGGGGCTCTAACCCCCTCAGCAGCAACTGCACCACTACCATCTTTCACAAGGGGATTATGCAACTTGCCCTGTTGGCTGTTCTTCTGCCCCCAAAAATGCACGTTAATTTGCAGTCTGCACCCAAGTGGTGAAAGTTTCTGGAGCATTTGGTGGCATTTTCATTCTATTGCATTGCTTGAGTTGGCAGAAAAGCTTCAGAGGCCCTACTTCAAGCATGTCAATGGAACTGCTGCTGAACGGTCTCAGCCACGGAAGAATGTTCACTTTTGTCAAGCTTTTCCAAGTGCATGGCCACTTCCTTCATGCCCTTGTCCCCCACAAGGTTGTGTACACTCATCTCGGAGTTACCCTTCAAATTCAGCTTGCCAGGTGCACGCCTTTTAATGGTAGTCATGAAGCATGCCATTCTGAAGGCACACCGGCATGTGCAGTAAATATGACATGGGGGGGATGATTCCAGTGAGCAGGACTTGTAATGCGATAGAAATGTATTGAAATTAGGTTCCCGATATGCAGCAGGGGGAAATGTGGTATGCCACTGATGGATTGAACAGACAATTGGAAACTGGTTTCACTATGGCATGAAACTGATTTTTGGCCTTCTCACCATTTTGTCTGCTCATACCCGCCATGACGCCTGATGCCAATGGGGCCGGACGATTCCGCCCATAGTTTATAGTAGTACACAGAAATTAGTAGCTGGGATATATAAACAGAAAATGCTGGAAATACTCAGCAGGTCAGGCAGCATAGTACTGAAGACTTGTGCTCCAGAACTTGTCATGCCCCTAGCCAAGCTGTTCAACTACAGCTACAACATGGGCATCTAGCCGGCCATGTGCAAAATTGCCCAGGTATGTCCTGACCACAAAAAACAGGACAAATCACCTCCAGCTAATTACCGCTCCATCAGTCTACTCTTGATCATCATTACAGTGATGGAAGGGATCATCATCAGTGCTATCAAGTGGCAGTTGCTTAGCAATAACCTGCTCACTGGCACCCAATTTAGGTTCTGCCAGGGGCACTCAGCTCCTGACTTCGTTACAGCCTTGGTTCAAACATGGACAAAAGAGTTGAACTCCAGAGATGAGGTGAGAGTGACTGGCCTTGACATCAAGGCAAAATTTGACCAACTGTGGAATCAAGGAGCCCTAGCAAAACTGGAGTCAATGAAATCAGGGGGAAAACTCTGCAGGTTGGAGTCACACCCAGCACAAAGGAAGATGGTTGTGGTTGTTGGAGATCAATTATCTCAGTTCCAGGGTATCACTGCAGGAGTTCTTCAGGGTAGCATCCTAGGCCCAACCATAAGATCATAAGACATAAGAGCAGGAGTAGGCTATTCGGCCCATTGAGTCTGGTCTGCCATTCAATGAGGTCATGGCTGATCTGATAATCCTTAACTCCTGCCTTTTCTCCATAACCCTTGATTCTCCTACTGATTAAAACTCTGTCTATCTCAACCTTGAATATACTTCACGTCCCAGCTGCTACGACCCTCTGCTATAAAGAATTCCATAGATTCACTACCTTCTGAGAGAAGAAATTCCTCTTCATCTCTGACTTAAATAGGCAACTCCTTACTCTGAGATTATGCCCTCTGCTTCTAGACTTTCCCACAAGGAGAAACAACCTCTCAGCATCTACCCTGTCAAACCCCCTAAGAATCTCATATGTTTCAATAAGGTCGCATCTCATTCTTCTAAACTCCAATGAGTATTGCCCAACCTACTTAACCTCTCCTCATAGGAAAATCCCTCCATCCCCAGGATCAACATAGTGAACCTTTTCTGGACTGCCTCCAATGTCTGTATATCTTTCCTTAGATAAGGGGACCAAAACTGTTCACAGTTAGCTTAGGTGTAGTCTAACTAGTGCCTTGTGTAGTTTTAGCAAGTCTTCCCTATTTTTATACTCCATTCCCTTTGAAATAACGGCCAACATTCCATTTACCTTCTCTATTATATGCTGAACTTGTATGCTAACTTTTTGTGATTAATGCTCGAGGACCCCCAAATCCCGCTGTGCGGCAGCTTTCTGCAGTTTTTTTCTGTTTAAATAGTATCCAGCTCTTCTATTCTTCCTGCCAAAGTGCATAACCTCATGTTGTCCCGCATTACGTTCCATCTGCCAAGTTTTTGCTCATTCACCTAACCTGTCTATATCCCTCGGTAGACTCTTTGTGTTACCACTTAGCTTCCCACATATTTTTGTGTCATCCGCAAACTTGGAAAAAGTATATTCACTTTCTTTATCAAAGTCATTGATATATATTGTGAATAGTTGTGGCACCAGCACTGATCTCTGTCTTCTATTAGTTAGCCAATCCTCTATCCATGCTAATATACTACCCCGAACACCATGGGCTCTTATTAAGTAGTCTTATGTGTGGTACCTTATCAAATGCCTTTTGGAAATCCAAATATATGACACCTACTGGTTCCTCTTTATCCATACTGCTTGTTTCTTCCTCAAAGAATTCTAATAAATTTGTCAGGCATGATTTCCCCTTCATGAAGCCATGCTGACCCTGCTTGATTATATTATGTATTTCTAAATGCTCTGCTATCACATCCTTTATAATAGACGAACATTTTCCCAATGACAGATGTTAAGCTGACTGGTTTATAGTTACCTGTTTTTTGTCTCCGTCCTTTTCTGAATAAAGGTGTTACATTGGAAGTTTTCCAATCCTCTGGGACTTTTCCAGAATCTAAGGATTCTTGGAAGATTACCACCAGTGCATCCACTATCTCTGTACCGACTTCCTTTAATATCCTAGGATGCAACCTATCAGGTCCCGGCAACTTATTGGCCTTTAGCCCCATTAGTTTCCCTAGTACTTTTTCTCTAGAGATAGTTATTGTATTTATTTCCTTCCCCCTTTTGCACCTTGTTTAGTTAGTATTTTTGGAATGCTATGCATGTCTTCTACCGTGAAAACTGATGCAAAGTATTTATTCAATTCCTCTGCCATTTCCTGGTTCCTCATTATTATTTCTCCAGAATGCTTGAGTGACCTATGTTCACTTTGGGCTCTCTCTTCCTTTTAATATATTTAAAGAAGCTCCTGTTGTCTGTTTTTATATTACTTGCTAGTTTAGCCGCTAAGTTTATTTTCTCCCTCTTTATTTTTTTTGGTCATGTTTTGTTGCTTTTTAAAACTTTCCCAATCCTTTGGCTTACCACTAATCCTTGCCATATTCTATGCTTTTTCTTTTAATTTGATATTATCCTTAACTTCCTTGGTTAACCATGGTTGGTTTATCCCCCTCCTAAAATCCTTCTCCTCACTGGGGTATATATTTGCTGTATGTCATGAACTATTTTCTTAAACATCTGCCATTGTTCATCTACTGTCTTTTCTGCTAAACTCCTTTCCCAATCTACTCCAGCCAACTCTGCCCTCATTCCTTTGTAATTACCCTTATTTAAGTTTAGCACAGTTGTTTCTGACCCAAGTTTCTCACTCTCAAACTAAATGCTAAATTCTACCATGTTATGGTCACTGTTTCCTATGGGATCTTTTACTCTGAGATCATTTATCAAACCTGCTTCATTATACATTACTAGATCCAAAATAGCCTGATCCCTGGTTGGATCCACAATATATTGTTCTAGGAAACTGTCCCAAATACATTCTATGAATTTTTACTCGTGGCTACCTCTGCCAATTTGATTTTCCCAATCCACATGAAGATTAAAGTCATCCATGATTAATGTACTACCTTTTTTATATGCCCTCATTATCTGCTGATTTTTTTCTTTGTCTTACAGTAAAGCTACTGTTTGGGAGCCTATAGGCTACTCCCACCAGTGTCTCCTTCCCCTTGTTTCTTCTTCCCTCCACCCGTATGGATTCTACACCTTCCGATCCAAGATCATTTCTTGCTATCGTACTTATTCCATCCCACACTAACAAAGTTACCCTGCCACCCTTTCCATCCTGCTTGTCCTTTTGAAAAGTTACATACCCATCAATATTTAGTTCCCAGCTTTGATCTCCCTATAACCATGATTCTATAATGGCTATAAGATCATGCCCATTAATTTCTATTTGTGCCATTAATTCATTTATCTTGTGCTGAATACTATGTACATTTAAGTAAAGAGCCCAAAATTTTGCCTTTTAACCACTTTCCCCCCTTTGACCCTATTTGCTGTTTTTTTTCATTGGTACACTCTATCCCTTCCTGTCACACTCTGGGAATCATTATCTAAATAGCTGCCCTTCAATGCTGCCATATCCTTCTGCTTTGTAAACCTACATATCCCCTCTCCAGAACCCTCCCAACCCCCTCTCTATTTAGTTTAAAGCCCTCTCTACAGCCCTAGTTATTCGATTCTCCAGGACACAGGTCCCAGCACGGTCCAAGTGAAGCCCGTTCCACAGGAATAGCTCCCTCCTGCCTCAGTACTGGTACCAGTGCCCCATGAATGAACCCATTCTTCCCACACCAATCTTTGAGCCATTTAACTCCTTAACTTTAATTACCTTATGTCAGTTTGCCCGTGGCTCAGATAGTAATCCCAAGGTTATTAACTTGGAGATTCTGCTTCTTAATTTATCTCCTAACTGTTCAAATTCTTGTGACAGAACCTCCTTTCTAGTCCTAGATGTCGTTGGCCAACTTCAGCTGCTTCATCCATGACCTTCTTTCTATTATAAGTTCAGAAGTGGGGATGTTCACTGATGATAGCATAATGTTCAACACTATTCGCAACTCCTCAGATACTGAAGCAGTCCATGTCAAATGCAGCTAGACCTGGACAATATATACATTTGAGCTGGCAAGTGGCAAGTAACATTTGCACCACACAAATGTCAGGCAATGACCATCTCCAACAAGAGGGAATCTAATTATTGCCCCTTTACCTTCAAGGGCATTACCATTGCTGAATCCCCCCCTACCAACATCCTGGGGGTTACCACTGGCCAGAAACTGAACTGGGCTAGCCACTGGCTACAGGAGCAGGTCAGAGGCTAGGAATCCTGTGGGACGCACCTCATCTCCTGACTCCCCAAAGCTTGTCCACTATCTACAAGGCACAAGTCAGGAGTGTGATGGAATACTCCCCACTTCCCTAGATGAGTGCAGCTGCAACAACACTCAAGAAGCTCGACACCATCCAGGGCAAAGCAGCCCCCTTGATTGGCACCCCTTCCACAAACATTCACTCCCTCCACCACTGACACACAGTGGCAACAATGTGTACCATCTACAATAAGACTGTGTAAACTCACTAAAGCTCCTTAGACAGCACCTTACAAACTCACGACCACTATGATCTAGAAGGACAAGGGCAGCAGACAGGTCGGAACACCAGCACCTGGAAGTTCCTCTCTGAACCATTCACCATCCTGACTTGGAAATATATTGCCATTCCTTCATCCATCTCCGTGTCAAAATCCTGGAAAAAAGTTTATGAAACAAAATTTGACAAAATTTGACACCAAGCCACCAAAAGAGATATTATAGTGGATGACCAAAATATTTATCAATCAGTTAGATGTTAAGAAACATTAAGGAGGAGACAGAGGTACAGAAGTGGAGAAGTTTCAGGAGGGAATCCCACATATACGGCCTTGGCAGCTGAAGGCACTGCCACTGATGATGGAACAATGAAAAATAGGTGCTCAAGAGACCAGAATTAGAGATAGAGAAAGGCAAGGCCATGGATGGACTTGAAAATAAGGATGGGAATTTTAAACTCAAGGCATTGTTTAACCCGGGTGATGGATAAATGTGACTTAGGGTGAGTTAGGACATGGGCAATGTAATTTTGAATAGCCTCAAGTAGGGTAGAACATGGAGGCCAGCTAGGAGTGCATGGAATAGTCAGGTTTAGAGATAATAAAGGCATGAATGAGGGTTTCAGCAGCAGATGAGCTGATACAGGGGCTGAGTCCCTGGCATGGATCCTGGGATCAGTTAGGACACTGAGGTTGTGAACAGTCTTGTCCCACTTCAGACAGTTACGAGGGAGACAGATAGGATAGGTGACTACGGAATGGAGTTTGCGGCAGGGGCTGAAGACAATGGTTTCGATCTTAGTCCTAGAGTCATAGAATTTAACAGCATGGAAAGAGACCTTTCGGCCCATCATGTCTGCGCCTGTCATCAAGCCCCTATCTACTCTAATCCCATTATCCAGCTCTTGGCTCGTAGCCTTGTACACTATGGTGTTTCAATTGTTCAATGCTGGGCCTTGAGTTGGCGCAGGTGTGAGTTGGTCTTCCGTCTGAGCGTAACCCTGTTCGTACGGAATTCCACATTGGCCCCAAGCCCCAAACCCTCCTTTGGGCCCCGCAACCTGAGTCGCCTCGCGGAAATGCCCTCCGTGTCCTTTAGCATGGAGCAGAGGGGTTTCCAGTACGAGCTGCTGCAGCACACACTTCACTTCCTTGCACTCGCCTACCGCCCGGACACGCCCTGGTGTGCCTTGTTGCCATCCGGCAGCAGAGGGCCCCGTTGGTGTCCTCCCGCTTTCCAACGGGGATCTGGGGTGGAGGGTGTTGCACGCAGCAGTCCCATACAACTGCAGGGTGTGTCGGTTCACGGACTCCCAAGAGACCTGTGCCTTTTGTGGCCTTGTGGAATCCGTGGACCACATGTATATAGGGTGTTGTAGGCTGCACTCCCTTTTCAGTTATTTAAAGAACCTTTCATTGATGTTTTGTTTGCACTTCAGCCCCACGCTCTTGATCTATGGGCACCTGTTGCAGAGGGGGGCCGGGATGGAGGAAGACCACCTCATGAACCTGCTCCTGGGCCTGGCTAAGTTAGCCATTAACAGGTCCAGGCAGCGGGCGATCGAGGGGGTTGTCTGACCCAACCGTCTGCCCCTCTTCTGAAGCTACATTCGCGGCCGGGTGTCCCTGAAGAGGGAGCGCATGGTGTCTGCTGGCACCATCGGGTTGTTTTATTGACCCCTTTAATCACATTTTGATTTGATATTTGTAAGTATCCTTTAAATTTTGTTTTTTGGTTTTGCAGTTCCCTAATTTAGGAGCCGTGTTTATTTCGTCCCTCATTTTGTTAGTTTAGTTTAATTGGTTGACTCCAAAAGAGTTAAATACTTTTGAAATGTTCTGAGTGTTCCTGCCTCTACCACCCCTTCAGACTGTGTGTTCCAGATATCCCCACCTACTGGGTGAAAATAATTTTTCCTCAAATCCCCTCCAAACATCCTGCCCCTTACCTTAAACCTATTGACCCCTCCACTAAAAGAAAATATTTCTTCCTATCTACCCTATCTATGCCCCTCATAATTTTGTACACCTCAATCAGGTCTCCCCTCAGCTTTCTCTTCTCTAAGGGAAACAACCCCAGCCTACCTAGCCTTTCTCCATAGCTGAAACACTCCAGCCCAGGCAACATCCTGGTGAATTTCCTCTGCACCCTCTCTAGTGCAATCACATCCTTCCTACAGTGTGGCAGCCAGAACTGCACACAGCACTCCAGGGCCAGAATTTTTCTTTCGTTGGGCGGACACGTGCCTGACCCGAACGAGCATAAAATAGCACGCAATGGCGCTGGGGCATTGTCCAGATGTCATCACGCACTTGGGTGATACTTCAGTCGGTGGGCACATGCAGGAGTCGGCAGCGCCTGTCAACAACTAATTATTAAGGCCTTTAAACTTATAATTGAATTAAATTTTTTGCTGCCCTTCCAATATTATGGATTTTTTAGGAAACCTCATCCGCGGTGGGGTGGGGTGGTGGGGGGATGCATGATGTTTCCAACAGCTATTAAAAATAAAATAAAAATTGTATATCCCATTAATTACATGTCCCATGAGGGGGCTTGTTTTTTTAACATTGTCAAATTCTTTATTTTTATTTTTTAAAAATCTCCATCGCCTTGAGGCAGCTCTGTACTCCCGAACGCTGCCACTCACCCCGCCAAGCCCGCCCAACAAGGGCAAAATCCTGGCCCAGATGTGGCCCAACTAACGCTTTGTACAGCTCTATCATAACCTCCCTGCTCACGTATTCAATGACTCAACTGATAAAGGCAAGTTTCCCATATGTCTTTTTAACCACCTTATCTACTTGTCCTGCTGCCTTCAAAGATCTGTGGACATGCATACCAAGGTCCCTCTGATCCTCTGTACTTCCTAGGGTCCTACAATTCATTGTGTACACGCTTGGCTTGTTAGTCTCCCCATAATGCTTTACCTCACACTTTTCAGGATTAAATTCTATTTGTCACTGTTCTGCCCATCAGAATGTCTTCCCAATGTTTAGTTGGAGGAATTTTCTACTCATCCAGTATTGGATGTTGGACAAGGTAATGGCAACTGACAATTTTATGAGTAAAATTTTCGTATTTATTTACTGACACCATCAAATGCTATTAGGTTAGATGTGTTGTTCAGCGATGATCTTGGGGCGATTGCTGTTGACTACAAAAATAATCGCAGCCTTCCCTTTTGCCATCCTTGCAGTTAAGTCTTCCTGCCTTGGCTGCAGCAGCAATCCCTGGGCAGAATTTTACGAGTCGACGAGTGGATAGGTAAGTGAGTGGGTGGGTGGCTGAATGGGTCTGTGACTGGTGGGATGAGTAGTCAGGAGGTCAGTAGTCAAGGGGGTGGGTAGCTGAGGGGTGGGTATTCAGTGAGTGGATGTTTGGTGGGATGAATAGTTAAGGGCAATAGGTAATCCAGGGATAGGTAGTCAAGCCGCAGGGTAGTCAGGTGGGTAGTCAGGTTGGGGAGGTGCATAATCGAGTCTGCAGGGTGAGTGGTTGGATTAGGGGCAGGTAGTGAGGTTGGGGGCTGGTAAACGGGTCACAGGGGTGGGTATTTGGATCAGGGGAGTAGCCAGGGGGGTGAGCAGTCATTTCGCAGCGGTGGTATAGTTGGGTCAATGGAATAGGTAGTTGGGTCGGGGGTGGTATTTGGGTCAAGGCAGTGAGTAGTCACATCAGTGGTGTCGGGTTGGGTGTGGGTTGTTGGGTTGGGAGTGGGTAGTCGAATTGAGGGGTTGTAGACAGAGTGAGTAGTTGGGTCGGGGGAGTAGCTGGGGAAGTGGTGGTCAGGTTGGGAGAGGATTTGGGGGGGGGGTGTGGGTAATCAGGAGGGTGTGTTGGGGGGGCTCTGCTGTTAATCACTGACCTACTGCAGAAATTAACAGGTGGACAATACTAGGATAACTATCTGGGTAAGTATGGCACAACAGACTCAAGTGTCTGACACTGAGATATTCCTGGAGGGGCTGGGCAGAGCAATTCTGCCCATTGGAAATTTAAATAGCTCAGGAAATTACCATGTCTGTATCTGGGTCAGGACTTCCAAAGATTCCCATAATGCAACAGTGGTGAATACTGTTGTAAAAAGAATATAATACTGTTATTCTCTAAAATGTTTCATCCTTTTGAAATATGGCTTTATTGTTATAAGTTCTTCATAGATGTGGCCAAGCTACTTTTCAATATGTTATTTACACCTGCTTTCTTCAGAAGGTTAGAAATCTGCAGGTGTTATCTGATTTACATGATCTGTGCTTTACATACTTTCATGTGGTAGTATATTAGAACAAAAAAACCTGCCATACATCCATTCATCCCTTCAGGTGCTGCACTTTGTGAGATGAACAAGTCATCACTCCTTAATTTATTGTGTTGTGGTGTCTGCACCTAAATTCTGGGCCAGTCAAACTTTTAAAACAATCTTTCATAAAAGAAACCAAAAGGAATTGGGGGTTTTCTCGATTTTGTATATTTCAACTTGTTTAGACATCGCACTTGTACAAATCTTCCAATCCCTGTCATTCTTAATTTAATTAAATAGTTTATGCTGAGAGGTAATCAAATGCTCTATAAATATTTACACAGTTACCTCCAACAGAATAATTCAGAGATAAGAATAAAATACTGCGGATGCTGGAAATCTGAAACAAAAACAAAAAATGCTGGAAAAACTCAGCAGGTCTGACAGTATCTGTGGAGGGAAAAACAGAGTTAATGCTTCGAGTCTGTATGACTGAAGAGTCAAACGGACTCGAAACGTTAACTCTGTTTTTCTCTCCACAGATGCTGTTACATCTGCTGAGTTTTTACAAAATAATTCAGAGCTTGTGTTTAAAATAAATGGAACATTAAATTGAAATGGAACTTATAATTACAGAAGCATTTACGTGGTCATTTTAATTTTATATTGTAAAGCTTAATCTAAGAAAATATTTCATAGTGTGACAAAAACATATGAGAGAGGATACCCCAAAGGAAAAGTATGATTAAAACTAAACAACTGATAAAAGTATGCACAGTTCTGTAAACATCTTAATATGTTACGATCATGTTTTGGAATAATGCCAATTTTCTTGAATTATGAGTAGAAAGCCTTTATTATATATAAATTGGTAGAGATTTAACATAGAATTATTGGCTCCAATATTCTGATGCCTACCGCCCATCATTGGAAAAGTGGTGGTGCAAGACTTAAATTTGCTTTTAGGTAGGGATAGTGTCAGAACATATTGTGGGGATTGGTGGATGGGGGTCAGCTGATTCACATAATGTTTGATACGATAGAGTTGTGAGTCCTGCCAGCAGTAGTCCTGAAATATCTTAGGAGGCCAGAAAACTCATCAGGTGAGGGGATAGAAGGAGATGGAATTTTAAAGGTTTTGCCCGAGGCCACATGGGGGCGGGGACAGTGTCTCATTCACAGGCACCCAGTGCCTGACCGAGGGATCCAGCATCGGAAAAGGTGAGTAACTGAGAACCACCCCCTGCCCTTGCCTCTGACCTCACCACCTCTCCCCCACCAACTCCCCAGCGACCCCCATCCCCACGGCCTTCTTCCTTCCTCCCTCACTTGTCTCCAGGGATCAAGCAGCGACCCTGTTGGTAGGTCTCGAAGCATTACTAGCAGCAGCCACTGCTCCTGCAGTCTTTGCCAGCAATGGAGAGCTGCTGGTATCTGAGTGGTCAGCAACTCTCGGCATCAGGATGTCTATCCTCAGGAGGCATTAATCCTTTGGAAGACCCAGAGCTGGCCAATTAAGTGCCTCAGTGCACTTAAATTGTGTCGGGTCTCCCACACAGAAGCAACATGGAGCTCCCATCATGTGGGGTTCCCCCATTGCAGGACCTAACCCCTGACCGTTATCGTTCAGATCAACATTCTCATAAATCTACCAATCTTTAATTTCAAGAGGTGTAAGGTGACCAAAATTTAGAAGGAGGAATAGGATATTGTTAAACGCTACTAAACAATTCTTTCCTCATGTGATGGAACATTTTTCATAATACAAGTGAACATTAGGGACAGGGAATACCAGAAGACCTCCATGTTCTGACCCTTCATGAAGAAAGGCTACCGGGCATGAGCTCCTTTGAAGCAGCAACAGATGAAGAAGTGGGAGGCCTTGCAGCTGCAGCAGGTTGATTCAGAACAGATGTATGCTTTGCAGTTGAAATCAACTTTATGTGCAGTTATTGCTATTATTATGTGGAGATTCCACAAGTGCTGCACATGAAAAATAGATGCAATAACCATATTGTGATTCTTTTTAACTCCACAGAAGGAAGGGGAGTCTAATCTTCAAGTAGCTAAATCCAGTTTGGGACCATTGGTGTGTCAGCAGAGGGAGCTTATTGTGCAGCTTGCACTCTTATTCCCTTCTTGCTCCATTATTAACTTGCACACTGTGCAAGATAACGCATAGCTGTTTTCAGCAGTTCTTTATCTGTCTCTGCTGATTCTGGACACTCACTGTCCCTCTCCTCTATTTCAGGTCCTGAAACTGTACAGGGCTCTGGGGGAGCAGAGGAAGGGAAGGTCACCACTATGGAAGACAAAGCATCATTTGACTATACCTCTTTAAGCACCAGCTCAGATATTAGCAGCTTGTCAGTGCAGATGTTAGATGGATCTGCACAGGAACATGCACCCAGTACTTGTGTAGCCCATGAAGTAGCTAACCTGTGGGGCAATTTGCAACTGAGTCCTGCTGTAGTGTATCCAGATCATAGAAGAAAACTGATGGCTGTGAACCAGAAATTTCTTGGGGCACTAGGTCGCATGTGTCAGTTAACCTTCACATACTGGCACAAAGTATTGAGAAGTCCAACTCTAATCTGTATGAGGTCTTCATGTGGGGCATCGCAACACTGTAGCCAGCCACAGCAGCCAAGTATCAGCTCAGTGAACAACACTGGGGAGCCCACAGCCATGGAGCCACTGGAGGCAGCTCTGACAGCTTCGTTGGATGCTCAGATTTCGGACAATTCTTCAGGCTTTCAAGCCAGGAAAGACACAATAGAAATAGGCTTTGAGAGTCTCACTTCATTTCCACCCATTGGTTTCAGGCGACAAGGCGGGCGTGAGTGGACAATCTGGCGGGAGCTCAAAAATCGGTTTCATGATATCGTGAAACCAGTTCTCAATTATCCATTCCACCCTTCAATGACGGGCCATGTTTCCTGACACCGCACATCAGGAACTTCATTTTAACACATTCCCATATTATTATAAGCCCTGTTCACAGGAATAATCCCTCCACACTGCGAGGCTGCACTGTTAGCTTGGACCATGGGGGAGACTGGTCCAAACTGGGATGATGACATTGCAAGGGGCTGTGAGCACCTCCAGCAGTGACTGCTCCATGGCCAGTTTTTGCAAGGGGACTGTATAACATGCCCAGTCGTCTAATTGTTCTGAAGCCCATTAAAACACTCATTAGTGCAGCCTCGCATCATTGGGGCACATTGGCGTGATTCCATGCCAAGATATTTCACAGCAACATTGATAAGGCATGCACCTGGCAAGTTGCACTTCGAAGGGCACTCGGAGGTGAGGTGAGTGCACAATAACATTTCGCAGCGCTCGCTAGGGGCGCCTGTTAGACCTCAAGGTTCAGGCACCGCATATTCAGGTGGGGGCACAGGCAAGTCGCATTTTGTTGGTTGACTGACAGTGTGGTGCAGGGGCAAGGGCTGCACTGTGGTTGAGGTGACATTGGGGGGTTCAAAGACTTCCCTGCGGTTGAAGGTAGTGCACAAGGACGTGCAGGGGTGGTGGGAGGAAAGTGTTCACACATTAGGGACACCTTGTATAAAGTGGCTGTTCATCCACAGCTGAGACAGTTCAGGCGCAGCCACATTGACATGCTTGGAGTTGGGCCTCCAGCTTATCTGCCCACTCAAGTAACGCAGAAGCCTGAAAGTGTCACCAAGTGCTCCAGAGTTTGCGCACAGGCTGCAAACTAATGAGTGTTTTAATGGGATTCAGAACAATTAGACGACTGGGCATGTTATACAGTCCCCTTGCAAAAACTGGCCATGGAGCAGTCACAGCCCCTTGCAATGTCATCATCCCAGTTTGGACCAGTCTCCCCCATGGTCCAAGCTAACAGTGCAGCTTCGCAGTGCGGGTTAGGAGAATGTCTGCGCCTGAGCTGAGAGCACAGCATGGAGTCCAATGGAGAAAGCTTCCGCCAACCGGTCAGGTGGAGTAGGGTGGAGATGGGTGGGGTTTCGGGCAGCCATGCAGCGCATTAAACTCTGCCCATCCAAGTGGTGGCCAGCACTCTTAACATGTGTTAAGGGACCCTCAGATTTAACCAAGAGAGGTTCTTAGAACACCAAAGCTAACCAACGCCTCTCCCTCTTTCATCCTGCAGGAGGAGTACATCAGGAGCATGGAGCCTGGTGAATTAGCTTTATGCCTCATGGCTTACAGAGAGTGGAGATGAAGGAGAAGAGATTGACGGAGATGCCTGGCTGCGCAGAGGGAGGAGCAGCACCCTCAGGAAGAAGGGGCGGCTGGGGCTCCTGCACACGATGCTGAAGAACCACAGCGAGCCATCACTTGTCGGCGACTAGCTGGACCCATAGTCTATAGGCAGTGCTTGTCATTCCTGCAGATGACCAAGAACCAGTGTCGCCAAAGACTGCACATGTCCAGGGAACTAGTTGGTCACATCTACCATCTACTGCAGGATTTGACACCATGGGGAAATGGAGGGCAGTCGCTGCTAGTGCCGTGAAAGTGACCACGGCGCTCAATTTCTATGCCAGTGGCTCCTTTCAGGGATCCACAGGTGACCTCTGTGGGATTTCACAAGCCTTCATGCACAAATGCATCAATGAGGCCATTTTTGGAAAGGTACATAACTTTGTGCATTTCGCCCAGGATCAGGACAACCAGGATGCAAGAATGCTGGGATTTGCCCAGACCTCAGATTTCCCATAGGTGCAGGGTGCCACCTACTGCACTCATGTGGCGCTGAGATATCTGTGGCAACAAGCGGTCAACTATATCAACTGCAAGGGCTTCCACCAGCTGAATGTTCAGTTGGTGAGCGACCAGCACAAATGCATCCTGCAGATCTGTGCTCAGTTCACCGGGAGTGACCATGACTCCTGGATCCTCAGTCGGTCTCAGATCCCTGATGTCTTCCTGAGTCCACAGAAGCTTCAGGGATGGCTCCTTTGGGACAAGGGCTACCCGCAGAGGACGTGGCTGATGACACTTGTGCGGTGGCCTCAGACTGCAGCAGAGCGAAGTTACGATGAGGCTCGTGTTATAACTCACACCTTGCTGGAGCAGACCATGGGGATGCTGAAAATGAGGTTTTGATGCCTGGACCGGTCTGGTGGAGTCCTGCAATACAGTCCACAGAGAATGTCACGCATTGTTATCGCCTGCTGTGCCCTTTACAACTTGGTGCTGCAATGGGGAGAGGAGCTGGCCGAGGAGGAGATGGAAGAGATGCATGTCTCATCCAATGAGGAGGATGTTAATGGGGTTGAAGGTGAGGAGGTCCTTGAAGGCGAGGGTAATGGTGATGAGGCCATTGCACTGACCGGACAAGGCAGGTGCACTCGGGAGGTCCTCATAGCTGCTAGATTTGTGGAGGATGATGACGATATGCAGTGAGGACACTCCACAGATCTTCACATAGCTTACATGAATGCCTGACTCCTGTCTGGCTGATGGCACCTTGCTTGTGCTCTGTGAACAGAGTCATATCATGGAGATGCAGCAGGGAAACTTCAACTTCTTTTGTTCCTATGGCATCCTTCATCAGCTGAAACTTTCAGGACCACACTGTCACCCGACACAGATGCTGATGAGATGGTGCTGGGATGGTCCTCAAAGGTGCTGGGAGCACACAGAGAAAATGACAGAATGCTCTGCCATTGGCCCAGGACATTCTGGCAGCAATGATGAGCCCCATCAAAGTGCAGGCATGTCTGATGTGTCCAGTGACAGTAAAGGCACACCATCAGTGTGCTGGGAAGGCTGCACAAAGCACAGGGAAGATTCCATAGACTGCAACATCTGCCTTTATCTTGTGCAGGGGCCAAGGTTTCACATCTGAGCGACATGAACACTGTTCATCAGAAGTAGGAGCCGTAGGCAAGGAGACATTCCTGGGACTTTATTAACAAAGTGAGCATAACAGGAACGTAAGAAAAGAAGGCCATTCAGCCCATCCAGCCTGCTCCACCATTCAACACAACCATGGCTGATTTCCTTTTACTAACACTTTCCCCAAGACCCTTAACATTATTGTTAATCAGAAATTTATCAGCCTCTACCTTAAACGTATTCCACGAATGAGCTGCCACAGCCCTCTGGGGTAGAGAATTCCAAAGATTCACAACCCTCTGAGTAAAGAAATTTCTCCTCATCTCAGTCCTAAATGGCCTCCTCCTTATTTTGAAATTGTGTCCCCTGGTTCTAGACTCCCCAGCCAGGGGAAACATCTTACCTGCATCTATCCTGTCTATTCTTTTAAGTATTTTGTAGGCTTCAATGATATCGCCTCTCGTTCTTCAAAACTCTAGAGAATACAGGCCCATTCTCCCCAATCTATCTTCATAAAACTGTTCCACCATACCCAGAACAAGGCTGGTGAATCTTTTGTTGCTCTCCCTCTATGACAATGATATTCTTTCTGAGGTAAGGGAACCAAAACTGCACACAGTACTCCAAGTGCGGTCTAACCAAGCTTCTATAAATTGAAGCAAGACTTCGCTACTCCTGTACTCAAGTCCTCTTGCAATAAAGACTAATATTCCATTAGCCTTCCTGATTGCCTGCTGCACCTGCATATTAGCTTTCAATGACTTATGGACAAGGACACCCAGGTCCATCTGTACATCTACACTTTCTATCATTTTTTTTCTTATCATTTAAGAAATACTTTATACATCTGTTCCTTCAACCAAAGTGGATAACATCCCACATTTCTCCACATTATATTCCATCTACCATGTTCTTGCCCACTCACTAAGCCTGTCCAAATCTTCCTCACAACACACATTCCCGCCTAGCTTTGCATCATCTCGAACTTGGAAATATTACATTTAGTCCCTGCATCCAAATTATTGATATATATATCATAAACAGTATTGGGACCGAGTACTGATCCTTGCAGTACCACACTGACCACAGCCTGCCAACTTGAGAATGATCCATTTATTCCTACTCTCTGTTTCTGCCTGTTAGCTAATCCTTAATCCATGCCAGTATATTGCCTCCTATCCCATTTGCTTTTATTTCGCTAATCAACCTCCTGTAGGGAACTTTATCAAAAGCCTTCTGAAAATCCAAGTGTACTGCATCCATCAACTCTCCTTTATCAATTTTGTTACCAACATCCTCAAAAAACTCCAACAAGTTCATCAAACATGATTTCCCATTCACAAATCCATGCTGACTATGCCCAATCAGATCATGATTATCGAAGTATCCATTTATCACATCCTATACAATAGATTCCAGCATATTCCTACTATTGGTGGAAGGCTAACAGGTCTGTAGTTCCCTGTTTTCTCTCTCCCTCCCTTCTTAAATAGTGGGGTGATATTTGCTAACTTCCAATCTTCAGAAACCATTCTAGAATCTATAGAATTTTGGAAAATGATCACTAGTGCACCCACTATCCGTATAGTAACCCTTTTCAACACTCTGTTATAAATTTCCAGTCCCATTAATTTCTCCAATACAACCTTTTTATGAATACTAATTTCCTTCAACTCCTCTTTCTTCCTTGGATCTCTAAATCTCGGAGATTTCCTGTATCTTCTTCAGTGAAAACAAACACAAAGTAATCTTTTAGCTTCTCTGCCATTTCTCTATTCCCCATTATAAATTCTCCTGACTCTGTCTGTTTTGTCTCAGCCAAATACTTCCTTCTAACTTACCTATGGAAGCTTTTACAGTCCATTTTTATGTTTTTTGCTAGATTGTATTCATATTCTATTCTCCTTTTCTTTACCAGTTTCTTGGTCTTCCTTGCTGTATTCTAAAAACCTCCCAATCCTCAGGTTTGTCATTACTTCTGGCAATTTTATAAGCCTTTTCTTTTAATCTTATACAACGCTTAACTTCATTTGTCAGCAATGGTTGACTGTCTTTTTTGGGGTTTTTGCACCTTGAAGGAATGTATAGGTGCTGTAAGCTATGAAATAGTTCTTTGTCTATGTACAGACATGCCTTTTAATGTATTTTCCCTATCCATCTCAGCCAATTTGTTCCTCATGACTTCATAATTTCCTTTATTCAATTTTAACACCCTTGCTTCAGAGTGAACAACCTCACTTTCAAATATAATGTAAAATTCTATCATATTATGGTCACTCATCCCTGAAGGTTATTTTAGAACAAGATTATTAATTAGCCGTTTTTCATAACATCATACTAGATCTAAAATAGCTGTCCTCTAGACGGCTCCTCAACATTCTGCTCTAGAAAACCATCCATAACTCACCCCAGAAACTTGTCTTTCACAGCATTAGGGTTCAATTGGTTTAGCCAGTCTATATGCAGATTGAAGTCACCATGATTACTGTATTGCACATGCTACATGCTTCTCTCACCTCCTGATTAATACCATGCCCCATATTACCACTGCTGTTTGGTGGCCTGTTAACAACTCCAACCAACGTCTGCTGCCCTTTGTTGTTTCTCAGCTCCACCCAAACACATTCCACACATTGTTGTTCTGATCTGAGATTCACCCTTACTAATTCACTGATCCCATCCCTTACTATCAGCGCTAACTCCACCTCCTTTCCCTTCTTGTCTGTCCATCCTAAATGTCAAATATCCTTGAATATTCGGTTCCTGATCTTGGTCACCATGCAGCCTTGTTTCCGTATTGGCAATTATATCATACCCATTTACCTCTATTTGTGCTTTTAGATCATCTACCTTATTGCAAATGCTGCATGCATTCAGGTAGCGTGCCCTTAATCATTCTGCATTCAAAGCATACTCAATGTTCTGCTTTGTTTCTCCTGCCTTCTAGTCTCACTACCATTTCCTGTTACCAACTTTAATTTCTTCCAATTTGGGCCAGACATCAGGTCCCCACTCCTCTGACAAGCTAATTTAAACCTACCTCAACAGCACTAGCAAATCTCCCTGCAAATATATCAGTCCCAGTCCTGTTAAGATGTAACCCATCCAGCTTGTACAGGTCCCACCTGCCCCAGAACTGGTCCCAATGCCTCAGAAATTCAATGCCCTCCCTCCTACACCAGTTCCCCAGCCATGTATTTAATCAATCAATCTTCCTATTCCTAAACTCACTAGCATGTGGCAGTGGGAGTAATCCTGAGATTACTGCTCCTGAGGTCCCGTTTTTTAATTTCCTTCCTAACTCATAAAATTTGCTTTTAGGACCTCATACATCTTCCTACCTATGTCGTTGGTACCAACGTGGACCACGACTTCTGGCTGATCCCCCTCCTCCTGATGGATGTGCAGCAGTCGCTCCATGACATCCTTGATCCCAGCACGAGGGAGGCAACACACCATCCTGGAGTCACGTTTACTGTTGCAGAAATGCCTGTATGATCCCCTGACTATGGAATCCCCTATCACTATTGCCCTTCCATTCTTCTTCCTCCCCCCTGTACAACTGACCCACCCGTGGTGCCACAGGCTTGGCTCTGGCTGCACTCCCCTGAGGATCAATCGCCTTCATCAACATCCAACATGGAAAACCGATTAGCAAGCAGGATAGACCTAGGGACTCCTACACTACCTGCCTGGTTCTCTTAGACTGCCTGGCAGTCACCCGTTCCCTCTCTGACTGTACACTTCTGACCTGCGGTGTGACTACCTCCCTAAACATGCTATCTACATAGTCCTCTGCCTTGCAGATGCACAACAGTGACTCCAGCTGCTGCTCAAGTTCCAAAACCCAGAACTTGTGTAGCTGGTGACACTTCCTACAGATGTGTTTGTCAGGGACACTTGGTGCGTGCATGACTTCACACATGCCACAGGATGCACATTCCACTTGGTTGAGCCATTCTGTAACTCTAAAAACTATTTATTACACTTAGAGTAAGTGGAATAAGTAGAATAACCTACTTGTAACTTAAAGTTAGCGTAAGCATAGTAAAGTTATCTTATTTTGGTTTACTTTATTACTTTATTTGACTTTGACTTAATTTAACTTTACTTCCCTATTGCTAGTGTTCCTTACTGAAATCCAGGTAGCTACTTCTGTTTTTGTTTTAGCTACTTCTTTATATGTTTTTCTAGCTTTAAGCTATTTAAACACACTCCCTAACAGCAGCTTCTCACCAACCAGTTTTCCTGTGTTGTCACTTCTGGATGATGTACAAGTGATTATACCTGTGACTTTCTTTTGTTTTTGCAGTTTCCCTTTAAGGGGCAGCTTTTTACTTTGTCCCTGATTTTGTCAATTTAGTTTATTTGTTTGTAACCAAGAGTCTTCTTAACCTTCCTAACCCTGTCTATACCTTTGTGCCCCCCGACATCCACAGTGGTGATGGAGGCAGCCTGCTGACTGCTACACCCTGTCTATGATAACTTTGAGTGGTGTCCTCTGGAGGGCCAAGACCTGGAGGGCCCAGGCCTGCTTTTGGGGTCCTGCTGTGTGGCAGTAGCACCTGCCTTGGGGCTGGATTTGCTGGGGCCACTGAAAGAGGTGATTTGGATGGATCAGGCATTCCTGGAGTCACCTGGATGGATGGCCCTGGCGTATGCACATGCTGATCCTCCTCCCTATGGGTGCCAGTGGGTCCCCGGCTGACTCCTTGAGAAGAAGGGAAGCTGGAGAGAGATTGAGTTGCCCTGTACCTCTCCTGTATTAACACTTTTGGAGGCCAACGATGGCATCAGCGATGGAATTCAGCCTGCGCAGCAGTGCAGGACCGATGTCCTGGACCAAGGTCTCCATGGCATCCGCCATCCTACCAATGTTGACCTCAGTGCGTTGGTATGCCGGAGCTATCACCTCCGACTAAAAATGGATACACTCCTCCATCGTGCCTTACAATCTGAGGAATGCAGTGGACATCCCTTCCTGATGTTCCCGAACTGGCAGTTGCAGCCCCAGGACCTGAGGTATGACTGAGTCTGGAGCATCTTCATCTGACTCAGGCTCAGCAGATATCTGGTCTCCAGCTGTTCTCCGAGTGCTGGAAACCTGGGATATCTCTGCCTCCGCCTGCAATGCATCAGACTGTGTGATGTGCTCACCAGATTGTGAACCCGAGACCACTCTAAAGGTTGGTCCCACCGAGGTGTGTATCTCTGCACAGGTGGAGGATATGGGCGGGCGCTCTGATGAGTCTTCAATCAGCAGACTCCTCTTCTCAAGTGTTTTCAGGACTTGAATCGAGGAGCTAGGTCATGGACTTCCCCAACTGATCCCAGAGGTGCCTGTGAAAGCAAGGAGAGATAATTAGTACATGGCAGGGACACATCACTCATGGTGTGGTTGTCTGATGGATGTTGCACCGCTGGATCCTCACTTGGTTGAGCAGTGCTGACCTCACCATCAGCACAGGGATGCTTCAGATCTTCGTCAGCCAGCTAGACGACTCTATTTCCAAAGTCTGTGACGACCTTGATTGCATGTATTCCTCCACCAGTCTGCGACCTCTCCCTTTTGTTGTGTGCCAGCTTGTCCTGCATGAATGGAGATGGAGAGAGTATAAGCAGGAAACCTGCCAGGCCAGATGATGTGTGCCTGGCACGTGTGGGTGGTGAGTTGTCCTATGGATGGAATGAGGGAAATGAAGGTGTGTGCGAGAGAGTGAATGATGATGTCCCTTGAACTGGCAGTGAGTGAGGGCCCTGTGGACATGTGATGGGTTTGTGAGTGTGTGAGTTGAGAAGATGAGAAGAGTGACTTACCCTGGCGTAATGAGGAGATCACCCTTTCAGCACTGGGTGGCTGTCTTCTTTTTCAGGACATTGGCACTGACCACTGCTGCCACCTCCTCCCAAGCTGGATTGGTGATGTTGCTGCCCCTCCTGTGGCCACAGTAGGGATAGAGGATATCAAAGCGAGCCTCCACGGTGTCCAAAAGGTGTTCCAGGGGCATGTCACTGAATTGAGAGCTGCAGTTTTCTTGCCTTTCAGGTTCATGTCTTCTGTGCAGCAGTCCTGGGCTGGAAGCACTGAGAGATGCGCATGCAACTGCACTTTAAATATGGTGCCCGGCATGAGGAAGCGGCGAGGTTACAGCGTGGTGGGCGAAGTGGAGGCCACCTGCCAGCGAAATGGCGTGTTTCCTGGGAATGCATGATTAATGAGGTGGGAATGGGACGATACGGCGTGAAAAGCTGCCATTGCAGCCAGTAGGTAAAGTATTCTTTTTCCCACCCGCTACCACACTTAGTGCAAATCTGTGACGATTCCACACTTAGTCTACTGAGAGTGGTGCCATGGGAGAGTGGTACAGCACAGAAAGATTGAATCTGCACTGGAACTGTCTTCTCACAGGACATGTTGTTAGAATTAAATGAAGAAGGATTGAGTATAAATACTGGTATGGACCTGCTGGGCTAAATGGCTGGTTACTGTGCAGTGATTTTTAGGTTCCCTTTTACGTTGAGTGGCATTCTATTCCCATTCTCTCTCTTTGCCAGTATTATATTCTCCTGCACCTCCCCCCTTAGCTTATTGTTTTTGACCTGGTTCACATCTGAAGAATTCACCTGACAGGCGTCATACATCTTTTTGTTTCATCATAATCTCTATCTCCCTTGTCATCCAAGGAGCCCTGTTTTTGGCTCCCTTACTTTTTATCCTTGTTGGAATGTATCTAGCATCTTCATTTAGAAGTTCTATATTAGATTGTTCCTTACTCTTCTCCATTATTAACGTAAACCTTATGATATGACGATCACACTTACTCAGATGTTCTCCCACAGATGCTTGGTCTACTTGGCCCACCTCCATTTCCAATTTCAGATCCAACAAAGCCTCCTTTATAATTGGGCCAAGAACATACTGATTAAGGAAGCTCTCCTGAACATATTTCAGAAATTTCCCTCCCTCCTAACACTTTACTCTAACATATCCCAATTGATATTTGAATAATTAAAATCCTCAGTATCACCACTCCATAAAATTTGCATATCTCTGTTATTTCTTTGCAGATTTGTTCCTCTACCTCTCTCACCCCCAGTAGCGTGATCTTGCCTTTTTCCCTTCTTAACTTTAACCAAATGGATTCTGTCTTTGCCCTCTCAAGGACATTTTCTGTTTTCAATGGTACAATGTCTTCCTTAATCAGTGCTGCCACTCCACCTCCCTTTTTGCCTTCTCTATCTTTCCTGAACACTTCATATCCTTGCATGTTAAGTGCCCAACCCTCACCATTTTTAAGCCGTATTTCCATTTCTGCCACTACATCATATTCTCTCACACACTGCTATTTGTACCTGTAGCTCAACAACCTTATTCACCGTACTTTGTACGTTTACTTACATGCATCATAATCCTATTCTTGCATTCCTCATCCTCCTTCTTAGTCTGCTCCTATTTAACATGGTATTACTTCCTTCCCTAGAACTGTCCAAAAATCTCACTTTATGCACCTAATTCCTCTTTTCCACTTCTATTTGTTGGTGCCTGTCCCCCTGCCAATTTAGTTTAAATGCGCCCCAACACAATTGTGAACCTCCCCATGGGGATGTTGGTCCCAGTCCTGTTGAGATGTGAAACCTGCCCCTTTTGAATTGGTACCTCCTGTCCCAGAACTGTCCCAATGCCCCAAGAATCTGAATCCTTCCCACTTGTCCCATGCTTCTAGCCATTGATCCTCCCTATCTTCCTGTTTTTACTCTGGCTTTTTAAAAATTCATTAATGGGACGTGGGCTTTGCTGGCTGGGCAAGAATTTATTACCCATCCCTAGTTGCTCTTGAGAAGGTGGTGGTGAGGTGCCTTCTTGAACTGCTGCAGTCCATGTAGTGTAGGTACACCCATAGTGCTGTTAGGAAGGGAGTTCCAGGATTTTGACCCAGCGACAGTGAAGCAACGGGGATATATTTCCCAGTCAGGATGGTGAGTATCTCGGAGGGGAGCTTCTAGGTGGTGTTTTTCCCATCTACTGCTGCCCTTGTCCTTCTAGGTGGTAGTGGTCGTGGGTTTGGAAGGTGCTGTCGAAGGAGCCTTGGTGAATCCCTGCAGTGTATCTTGTAGATGGTACACGCTGCTGCTACTGTGCATCGATGGTGGAGGGAATGAATGTTTGTGGATGTGGTGCCAATCAAGTGGGCTGCTTTGTCCTGGATGGTGTCAGGCATCTTGAGTATTGTGGGAGTTGTACTCATCCAGGCAAGTGGGGAGTATTCCATCACACCCCTGACTTGTGCCTTGCAGATGGTGGACAGGCTTTGGGGAGTCAGGAGGTGGGTTACTCATCGCACAATTCCTAGCCTCTGACCTGCTCCTGTAGCCACAGTATTTATATGACTAGTACAGTTCAGTTTCTGGTCAATGGTAACCTCCAGGATGTTGATAGTGGGGGATTCAGTGATGATAATGCCATTGAACATCAAGGGGCACTGGTTGGATTCTTTCTTGTGCAGTGCGAATGTGTCTTGTCACTTGTCAGCCCAAGCTGACAAACCCTTTAGGGAATGAAATCTAATGGCGCTGGGAGTAATCCAAAGATTATTACTCTCAAGGTCCTACTTTTTAATTTCCTTCAGGAGTCTTCTAAGCTCCAGTCAACTCCTGGCAGCAAAATAGTGAAAGGAGCACAGAGTTCATTTTTAACTGCCCACTTACCAGGTTTCCTTCAGGGAGGTATCATTAAGATAGAACCCAAAGTCTGTTACCAATAACCAGCATATTGCATGCCAACTTTTTTTTCAGAATTAACATTGAAGAAACTGGAACTTGATTGGCATTCTAAACAAATATATTCTGGGGGGAGGTTCCTGTGAACCACGTGTGGTAGTAAAATTGTATCATAGAATCACAGAATCTTAAAACACAGAAAGGAGCCATTTGGCCCATCTTGCCTTTGCCATTTCTTTGAAACAACTATCCAATTAGTCCAGACAACAGACCTCAACCACTCTTTCCCCACAGCCCAAATAAGTGGTAAGATTCATTTATAATTTTTCAACACATAAGGTTCACAGGAAATATTTCCTGGATGCAGCATCCCAAGATAATTATATTTTGGATGAAGAAGTTTAAAGATTTTCTATTAACCCTTTGATGCTCTTAGTTTATTTGCTTGAAGAAGCACAGATTGAAATGTTGGAGACACCCACATGACTACTGATACAAGTGCTTTTTTGTCAACAATGATTAATGCTCTTCTTTCCTTAATCCAAAAATATGGTGGAACCAGTAATTGTTCAGCTGCTTTATTGTTCAAAAGCAAACATTTTTAAATATCAAGTTCAAAATCTTGAATCTATTTTTACCCAATGGTACAAGTCATGACATGCGAGTAATGTGTCCAATCACATTTCAGGCAGCAGTCAACAGTGTTGCACCATTCAAATTAGGTGATACAAATGTCTACAAACTAATCAATTCACCACCTGTGCTAATCCTTCGCTTTGATGATCATGTTGAGTTTGAGGCATTTGTAATGTTCAAAGAATTACCTTCAGCCTAAAAAAACCAGATGTTAGTTTTAGAAGATACTGCAGCATGAATCATTAAGCATATCTGATCCTATTTTATAAAAGATAGCAGCATTGTTCTTACATTTTTATTTGAGGTTTCTTAATCAATATATTTCTGGTGCTGCATTCATAGCGCACCAAAATCTGTAAAAATAGGTGAACTATAGCCTTGCAAGAAATGGCTTAAAGACATTTATTTAAACAGTGACAAATTACAGTGGTTTATGGACCTCAGCAAATGTCAGCAAGCTAATTGCATCATCACCACTGCGAAAGCCTAAGTCACATTCACCTTCACATGCAATCTGTCAATAGAAAAAAATTGCAGTGTTGGATCAAGTTCAAGACGGCTAAAGAGGATTTTTCTAGTAGCTTTTTGATCCTTCTTTGTCATGCAAAAGTGATCCTTTAATGCTTTACGGTAGAGTTCTTTGAGTAATGATAATAAGAAATAAAAGCTAAAGACTTATCCCTAGCAAACTTAATTAGCTTGTATTCCAAAAATGAATTTCTTTGATGTTGCATGACTGCATCTAGTTGTGAGCTGGATCCAGCAGATGTTCATATGTGCAAAATGCTAATGAATGATGATGAATGCTGTAATTTACCCTCTTATTTTCTGGAACAGTTCCTGTCAGTTTAAGGACATATTTCTTTTTGGTGAAATATCAAAGCAAGCTGATTCTTTATGGTTTGCCTCGTTGCTTTATTTTCTATATGACGTTAACAATATGACCCAGCAAAGGTTGGCAAAATTGTAACTGTATGCTGCATAATGATGACATAACCTGAGGCATTACCACTGACTTGGATGAGAAGCAGCAACAATCCATGGAAAAGCATGATGCTAAGGCTGGGCAGTCAACAGAAACCACTGCGTCGAGGGAGATAGGTGCCTGATGTTTTTTTTCAATGAGATCAGTACAGAAGCAGATGTGACCCATTGTACATATCCTGGTGCTAGCTTTACATCAATTTCAATCCCATTTCCTTGTTCTTTGCCTGTATCCTTTTTTAAAAATCCAATTCCAACTTAATTAATGGAGTTGACTCAGCTTCAATTGTCACTACTGGCAATATATTCCACGGCCTAATAACCTTTCAAATTAAAAAAAATTCTGATCCTCCTCCTTTGTATTCCTACATTAAATCTAAATTCACATTCTTTAGTTAGCTGGATACCAACTTGTGGAAAATAATCTTTCATTATTATCTTCCCAAACATTTTCAATGCCTCTATTAGATGCCTCTCCATATTCTCTGCTGTCAGCATGTCAGCCCGAGTTTTAAGCTTTTTCATTGGCCTGGATTTTCCACTGCATAATAGTCAAATTTATGGACTGATAAAGCACAGAAAGAAGTCTCTTGGCCCACATGACTCTGTTGGCTCTTTTAATGTGTTATTGAATTAATTCTATTCCCCAGTTCTTTTCTCAGAGCACTGAAAATTTCCCTTTTCAAGTGTATATCCAATTTGCTTTGGAAAGTTATTACTGAATCTGCTTTTACCTTTTCAGATCACTGAACGAAAACATTTCCCCTCATTTCTGCTCTGGTTCTTCTGCCAATTATCTTAATTCCATATGCTTTGATTATCAAACCTCCTGTGAATGGAAACAGTTGGTCTCTATCTACCCTATCAAAATCTTGCATAATTTTCAACACCACCATTAAATCTCTTTTCAATCTTTTCTGCTCTAAGAAGAACATGCCCACCCTCTCTAGTCTCTCCACATAACTGAAATCTCTCATGCCTGGTACCATTCTTGTAGATCACCTCTGGACCTCTCCAAGGCCTTGATATTCCTCTTAGAGCACAGTATCGAGAACTGGACACAATACTTGAATTGAGGCCTAACCAAAAAATAATAGAGATTTAGCATTACTGCCTTGTTTTGTACTTTATTGCCGCAAAATTTGGTTGTGTGGCATATGTTTGGCGTTATTTTGGTTCCAAAATGGTGTCTGTAGAACGTGCACATACACCTGGTGAAAGTTGTGCCAGATGCCTTCTTGAGTAGTGTGAGGAACCTATTTTTGACAAATTTGAAGGTCATTGAATTATGGACATTCTTCTGCCTGAGTTATTTTTAAAAGTTTGCAATATTAATTCAGGGCCGTGACTTCAAGAAACCATGAGTCAAGATAAATGTCGGGCCTGGCAAGGGAAGAGATACTTTGTATATCTGAGTTAACAAATAACTGCTGTGGCCAGATAAAAAAGACACCTGCTGATTGGTTAAAAACACCTGGCCTAAGAGAAGTATTCTTTGAACATCTTAATCTTTTAAAACCCTCAGAGACTGAGTGTGAGGGTGCCTTAGAAGCAAGCTTCCTCAGAAACATCTGAGCGGAGTAATTCATCTTTTTTTAAAAGTCTGTAAAGTTGTGATAAGAAAGAGCCATCAAGGACAATTTCACCAAAAAAATGCTTCTGAAGGAACGTCCAGACCTATTGTGACCAGAATTCTGTTAGATCAACAGTATTGCGATCTCTACGGATTTTATCCTTTCAAGATAAACTTTCCTATACTCCAGCCTCTGCAGGGGATTGTGTTGTTTTGTCCTGTTTTATGTTTGTGTGTGAATGTATGGGTGTTTGAGTATCTGTTTCTTTTTAAAGGGGAAGATGGATATGCTGCTGAACTACAACTTGCATATTGACCAGTTCATTAAGTTGTTTTTAAAAAGTAGTTTGTTTTATAATAGATCAAATTTTTTGTATGTTTACTGAAAGAAGCCTGGCTAGAGCTTTTATTTTATTCTGGGAATAACAGTGTCAGTTAGACAATAGGCCAGTTTTATGGGTGAATGAAACATTTAAACTAATGTTGCAACCCGTGGAGAATTGGGGCCAGAATTAACTGCGCACTCCTTCCATCACGGTCCATAACATAAGATTGGGGTCCCCCACAGGATTTGAAGCATGAACAACGAGTGATTGGATGCAGATTAATAATAATTGTCATAAGATAAAAAGACAGATACCGGGGCAGAATGTTTCAGTCGTCGTGCAGGCGCACACCTAACACACTCGAGCATAAAACAGCATGCGATGACATCGGGTGAGCATCATCGTGTACTCGCAAAATAGTTTGGTCAGCGGGCACAAACAGGAGACAGAGCCATGCCTGATAAGGCCATTAAAAAGGCAATTAAGCTGTATTTCACAAAGCCTGCGCAATTTCACACTCGTCGCATGGGCAAAGCGAGCAGCTGGGCAGCCCACAATTTCAAAAACCTCATCCAAAGATGGCATAGAAAGGGTCAACAGCATTTCCAGTGTGAGTAGTGAGGAGTTCTGGAGAGAGTTTGCTGCTGGTTGATTATTGGCACTTGGCAGCTTCATCTCTGTTTGGGGCTTCATTGTTAGCATTTCCAGGCTTTGTTTCAGGATTAATGGTGTTTCCAAGGCCTTCCCTTACCCTGGTAATAGGGATTGTGGTCTCTGCTGGTGGCACCTCCTCTGAGGAGGAAGAGAGGGGCAGAAGGGAGAGGAAGCCAAGTTTACTAATGCAGCCTCCAGGGGAGGGACCTGTGGGACGAGAGATGCAGGCATGAGGGGGCAAGAGCCACAGAAGGCGCCACTATCCTGCTACCAGGGTTTACAGGCGGCGACACAGCTACTTTAATATGTCTGAAATGCAATGCTGAAGGAGGCTCCGTCTCCCAAGAGAGACCATGATCTCCATTTGTCAGATAATTGGGCCTGAGGTCACCTCTAACTGTGTGGTTGGTCACCCCATGCCAGTGGCTCTGAAGGTCACAGTGGTCCTCAACTTCTATACCTCTGGCTCTTTCCAGGGGTCAGTGGGGGGTCTGTGTGAAGTGACCCAATTAGCTGTCCACAGTTGGATCAAGCTTGTGACAGAAGCTCTGTTCAGGCCAGTACTGACCTTTATTCTTTACTGTATGGACGAGGCCAGCCAGGCTGAGTAAGCCAGAGGCTTTGGAGTGATTGCTGGGTTTCCCCACTGCAGGGTTGCCACTGGACCGGCGGCTGACAGGCCCCCGCCCCTGCTTGGTCCTTCTCGATCAGTGAGGAGCCGCATTTCATGCTGGGCGAGCCTTAGTTCACCCGCCAGCGTTAATTAGCGGTCGGGGGCCAATTGCAGGTGGCAGCACGTATCTCAGCCACTCCCAGGATGCCGATTGCGTACGCACCTAGGGTAAAATTCAGGCCCAGGTTTCTGATTCATTAATAACGAACATGGCTTTGGAAGTTGCTGTGACATTTTTAATGATGGAAACTTTACCCCTGACTGGCTTAGAAAAAGTACCCAAGGCTAATCTAAGGGAATTGGCAGATAAGTTGAATTAACCAAAGGGTTGAGGAAAACAGACATAGTTGAGGTAATAGTGCTGCATTTGAAATTGGAAGGGATACAATAGGAAGCACATTCTCTAGGGTGAGTCAATTGAATTAGCTAGGATTCGGTTGCAAATGAAGCAGCTTGAACAATGAAAAAGAAATGGAGAAACTTAAACTTGAACAGGAAAGAACAGAAACAGAAAGAGCATTTAAGCAGCTAGAACTGTAATTTCGGACAAGAGGGAAGGAATAAGAAAGGGAATACCAGCTTAAAAGGCTGAAATTTAAAACTGAGGCACCATATGTTGGAGAATGTTTTGCAGATGGAAGAACTTATCTCAGACCAGTGTCTATTGGGGAAATGTTTAAATTTATGCATGCTCTTCCAAAGCTTGAGGAAAGAGATCTAGAGGCATTCTTCATTTTATTTGAGAAGGTAGCTAAGCAAATGAAGTGGCCAAAAGGGAACTGGACATTGCTCTTGTAAAGTAGGTTAGTGGGCAGAACTCCTCATGAGGTTTATGTATCACTTTTGGAAGAGGTGTCTATGGATTATGATGCAGTAAAGAAGAATATTCTTAGTGCATATGAGTTGGTCCCTGAGGCATACAGGCAAAAGTTTCAAAATATAAAGAAACTGTTTGAGCAGACCATATTGAATTTGAGAGAGTAATTCAAACTACCTTTGCTCATTGGATATGGGCACCAAAGGTAGAGGCCACGTTTGAGACACTTCAGAAAATAATTCTCCTGGAGGAATTTAAAAATTCACTCCTTCTAAGAACTCATGTGGAGGAGTAGAAGGTTTCAACAGCTAGACAAGGAGCAGAGATGGTTGGTGATTATGAGCTTGTTCATAAACTCTTTTTCCATCACCCCCACAAACATGAGAAGGATAGAAAGTGGGAGGATGAAAGGGAAGCAAGTAGCCAGGAAAGAGAAGGGACAACTGGAATGCGCTGAAATCTCCTCCACAGGACAGAAAGGAATGTTCTGAGGGTGGGAGTGAAGTCCGATGGCCTAAGTATTTCCATTGTAAGATACATTCAGGAAAATTGCCGGAAATTGAGTGGTAAATCTATGGGACTTCTTGGGCAGAATTTAGCCCTTGATGGGCGGGCAGCCGATCACCACCGCCGAAACAGGCCCCGCTGCCATTTTAAGCGGGCCACCCGACGGGAAGCACTATGCGCTTGCTGTGCGGTGGTGGGGGTGATTCCCCAACTGTCAGAGTGCCCTCTTTCACACATGCACGCGAAAGAGTGCACATTTCCCTTAGGCAAAGTGCTGTCTCAGGGAGATCGCTGAAAGGCTGGAAAATATAAAAATAGAATAAAAAATTCATTAACATGCCCCCCTCATGTGAAGATGTCACACAAGATGGGACATGTTAATGAAATAAACAAAAACTTTTATTAATTGTTTTTAAAACCGCTATCAAATCTCATCCCGCCAGTGGATGAGGTTTGTAAAAAAAATCACCTACCCACCTGCCTGTTGGGCCTGTCTGCCAAGCCAAAGTTCGCACAGGCCCCTGGCAAGTTAAGGGTCTTAAAGAGGCCTTTAATTAATGGCAGGCGCGCATTCCGCTGTATAGCTCGCCCACTGACCAAAATATCATGATGCCGTGTGCTAATGTCGGGAAGCTCGAGCGACGTCAGCACGTGACATTTTAAGCGCTGGCGTGTGGACTCCACCACCTGCACGTCAGCCAGAAGATTCTGCCCCTTGGGGTACGTAAGGACAATTCATTAAAAAATATTGAAAATACAATTGATCAAAAATATGACTGAAAATACAACTGATCAAGCTGTGATGTTAACTGCAGCTGTGCGTCCAAGTGTGAACATTGCTGTGAGTGCAGGTGAGGTGAACAAGATACCTGAAAGTTACAAGGAATTCTTGTTGATAGGAAAAGTAACTCCTTATTCCTCATGAAGCAGGTAAACCTATCACTATACTTAGGGGCACAGGGGCTACCCAAACTCTTTTGCTGGGGAAAGGCCTGATTTTTCAACAGAGATTTAACTAAATGCCAAGATTTTAGAGAATGGTATTTGTGGGAAGTATATACACCTACCTTTGTATCGAGTGAACTGGAGTGTGACCAAATGCCTGGAATTGTTCAGTAGGGATTGTTCATCGTTTGCCTGTAGATGGGGTTGACTTATCCCTCAGAAATGATTTGGCTAGAGTGAAAACAGTAGCTTCTCCAGTAATTATGGAAACACCAAGTGAAGTCAAGGAGGCAGACCAGTTGCAGGAAATGGTTCCAAATGTTTTCATTCTTGTGTAGTGACCCAAGTAATGGTTTAACAAGTTCCACAATCAAAGCTAAAATTGACACCACAAAACAGATATTTGGCTGTCTGAAATTTTCTTTGTGAATTTGGACAAGCCAAAGGAAATATTCATTAAGTCGTCTCTGATTGAGGCTCAGCAAGCCAATCCAGAGTTAAGTAAATGTGGAACAAAAACAGAATTACCTGGAAAAACTCAGCAGGTCTGGCAGCATCGGCGGAGAAGAAAAGAGTTGACGTTTCGAGTCCTCATGACCCTTCGACAGAACTTGAGTTCGGGTCCAGGAAAGAGCTGAAATATAAGCTGGTTTAAGGTGTGTGTGTGGGGGGCGGAGAGATAGAGAGACAGAGAGGTGGAGGGGGTTGGTGTGGTTGTAGCGACAAACAAGCAGTGATAGAAGCAGATCATCAAAAGATGTCAACAACAATAGTACAATAGAACACATAGGTGTTAAAGTTAAAGTTGGTGATATTATCTAAACGAATGTGCTAATTAAGAATGGATGGTAGGGCACTCAAGGTATAGCTCTAGTGGGTTTTTTTTTTATATAATGGAAATAGGTGGGAAAAGGAAAATCTTTATAATTTATTGGGAAAAAAAAAAGAGGGGGAAACAGAAAGGGGGTGGGGATGGGGGAGGGGACTCACGACCTAAAGTTGTTGAATTCAATATTCAGTCCGGAAGGCTGTAAAGTCCCTAGTCGGAAGATGAGGTGTTGTTCCTCCAGTTTGCATTGGGCTTCACTGGAACAATGCAGCAAGCCAAGGACAGACATGTGGGCAAGAGAGCAGGGTGGAGTGTTAAAATGGCAAGCGACAGGGAGGTTTGGGTCATTCTTGCGGACAGACCGCAGGTGTTCTGCAAAGCGGTCGCCCAGTTTACGTTTGGTCTCTCCAATGTAGAGGAGACCACATTGGGAGCAACGAATGCAGTAGACTAAGTTGGGGGAAATGCAAGTGAAATGCTGCTTCACTTGAAAGGAGTGTTTGGGTCCTTGGACGGTGAGGAGAGAGGAAGTGAAGGGGCAGGTGTTGCATCTTTTGCGTGGGCAAGGGGTTGTGCCATAGGAGGGGGTTGAGGAGTAGGGGGTGATGGAGGAGTGGACCAGGGTGTCCCGGAGGGAGCGATCCCTACGGAATGCCGATAAGGGGGGTGAAGGGAAGATGTGTTTGGTAGTGGCATCATGCTGGAGTTGGCGGAAATGGCGGAGGATGATCCTTTGAATGCGGAGGCTGGTGGGGTGATAAGTGAGGACAAGGGGGACCCTATCATGTTTCTGGGAGGGAGGAGAAGGAGTGAGGGCGGATGCGCGGGAGATGGGCCGGACACGGTTGAGGGCCCTGTCAATGACCGTGGGTGGAAAACCTCGGTTAAGGAAGAAGGAGGACATGTCAGAGGAACTGTTTTTGAATGTAGCATCATCGGAACAGATGCGACGGAGGCGAAGGAACTGAGAGAATGGGATGGAGTCCTTACAGGAAGTGGGGTGTGAGGAGCTGTAGTCGAGATAGCTGTGGGTGTCGGTGGGTTTGTAATGGATATTGGTGGACAGTCTATCACCAGAGATTGAGACAGAGAGGTCATAGACTGGTGATAGACTGTCCACCAATATCCATTACAAACCCACCGACACCCACAGCTATCTCGACTACAGCTCCTCACACCCCACTTCCTGTAAGGACTCCATCCCATTCTCTCAGTTCCTTCGCCTCCGTCGCATCTGTTCCGATGATGCTACATTCAAAAACAGTTCCTCTGACATGTCCTCCTTCTTCCTTAACCGAGGTTTTCCACCCACGGTCGTTGACAGGGCCCTCAACCGTGTCCGGCCCATCTCCCGCGCATCCGCCCTCACTCCTTCTCCTCCCTCCCAGAAACATGATAGGGTCCCCCTTGTCCTCACTTATCACCCCACCAGCCTCCGCATTCAAAGGATCATCCTCCGCCATTTCCGCCAACTCCAGCATGATGCCACTACCAAACACATCTTCCCTTCACCCCCCTTATCGGCATTCCGTAGGGATCGCTCCCTCCGGGACACCCTGGTCCACTCCTCCATCACCCCCTACTCCTCAACCCCCTCCTATGGCACAACCCCTTGCCCACGCAAAAGATGCAACACCTGCCCCTTCACTTCCTCTCTCCTCACCGTCCAAGGACCCAAACACTCCTTTCAAGTGAAGCAGCATTTCACTTGCATTTCCCCCAACTTAGTCTACTGCATTCGTTGCTCCCAATGTGGTCTCCTCTACATTGGAGAGACCAAACGTAAACTGGGCGACCGCTTTGCAGAACACCTGCGGTCTGTCCGCAAGAATGACCCAAACCTCCCTGTCGCTTGCCATTTTAACACTCCACCCTGCTCTCTTGCCCACATGTCTGTCCTTGGCTTGCTGCATTGTTCCAGTGAAGCCCAACGCAAACTGGAGGAACAACACCTCATCTTCCGACTAGGGACTTTACAGCCTTCCGGACTGAATATTGAATTCAACAACTTTAGGTCGTGAGTCCCCTCCCCCATCCCCACCCCCTTTCTGTTTCCCCCTTCTTTTTTTTTCCAATAAATTATAAAGATTTTCCTTTTCCCACCTATTTCCATTATATAAAAAAAAAACCCACTAGAGCTATACCTTGAGTGCCCTACCATCCATTCTTAATTAGCACATTCGTTTAGATAATATCACCAACTTTAACTTTAACACCTATGTGTTCTATTGTACTATTGTTGTTGACATCTTTTGATGATCTGCTTCTATCACTGCTTGTTTGTCGCTACAACCACACCAACCCCCTCCACCTCTCTGTCTCTCTATCTCTCCGCCCCCCACACACACACCTTAAACCAGCTTATATTTCAGCTCTTTCCTGGACTCGAACTCAAGTTCTGTCGAAGGGTCATGAGGACTCGAAACGTCAACTCTTTTCTTCTCCGCCGATGCTGCCAGACCTGCTGAGTTTTTCCAGGTAATTCTGTTTTTGTTTTGGATTTCCAGCATCCGCAGTTTTTTTGTTTTTTTAAGTAAATGTGGCACAATCAGCTCAAGCTGAAGCTGAAGCAGAAGGTGTTCCAGGATGGTAGTATATTAAAAGTAGGATTCTGATGAAGAAGTAGAGGCTTTCTCATAGACCTGCGAATGGAGAGTGGATGGTGGTTCATAAGGTTGTGGTACCGCCCAAATATCATCAGGAAATATTAAGGATAGCTCATGAGATTCCTATGACAGGACATGTAAGATCCAAGCATGTATAAGTCAATAATTTTACTGGCCAGGTCTTCACAAGAACATGGTGCAGTTTTGGAAAACATGTCATATATGCCAGATGGTGGGAAAACCACACCATGCAATCAAACCGGCACCTTTAATTCCCATAACAGTTTTAGGAGAATCATTTAGTAGGGTATTAGTAGACTATGTGGAACTGTTACCGAAAACAAAAACGGGACACAAGTATATCCCTACTGTTATGGATAAGACAGCTCAATTTTGTCATGAAGCTATTAATGTATATAATATTATTGGAAAATATTTTTCTTTTAAAATAGAGGTTTAGTGTGTGGGTGTGTCTTAATTGGATTAAAACCAGCTAGTCTGGGTGCTTTGATGTGTACTAGTTTTGATTTGTGAGAGATAGAAAATGCATTTGCATTTTTTGAATAGAGCATTCAAGAAGTGGGGTGAATTCTGGCATCTAGCGAGCAGAGACCAAGCAATATGTTTGTATTACTAATAAAATTGGTACTATGAAAGGGGTTTTATTGTCAGAGAGGTTTAGTTCAGATTGCTGATACAATGAGAATTTACATTTAATAGGCTGTGCTAGGTATAACTTCAGCAGTATTGTCTGTGTTGAGCAGAGGCAATGTGAGATCAAAAGCAGCTAAAAGCCTCCGGCTGTCTCCACAAGAACCAGAGTGAAAATAATCTAATTTTGAATTTATAAGGTGAAAATGCTTTGCCTGGTGTCTGGTTAAGTCTTTGGATTGCTGTTGCCTTAATGGTGATTAGTTTAGGAATTTGTTAAAAGATATGATAGCAGTAATTTGTAGCCATGTGTATATAGTTAACTTGTGTAAATTAATAAAATGTTTCATTGAGCTTAACATAAAGCCTTTCAAGAACTGGTGGTATGATTTCTAAATTTAGAGTTGCATCTCAAACATAACACTTAAAGTTATAGGTTATGACAGTTATTTAAAGTTTCCCTCTGGGATTTTTAAAAAATATTCAAAAATTTTTTTAAATACCGTAACAATTTCCAGAGGCCATCACTTTGAGCTAAGCTCGTGGTAGAGGAATTTACCCAATTTACTAGACATGGATTACCGATGGAGATCCAATGAGATCAAGGTTCCAATTTTATGTCTAAAATTTTTCAAAACACCATGGGGAACGGAGCTGATCGCCACCTGCGATCGGCTGCGTGCCACCAATTAAAGCCCTCCCAATGTGACATGCATCTGGTAGTGCTCAGCGCTACCTGTGTGGGCAGGGGGAGGAGGGAGAGTTGGGGCATGCGCGCGAAAGAGCGCAGAAATCTCCCTGAGGCACCGAGCTGCCTCAGGGAGATTAAATTGAATTTGAGAGTTCAAAATAAAAAAAATTAAAAATCATTTAGACATTTCCCCTCATGTGACAGCGTCACGTGAGCTGGGACATGTTTATCAAATGTTTAAGAAAATTTTATTAATGTAATAAACCCTTCATGAAACCTCATCCCGCCTGTGGATGAGGTTTCATGAAAAATGCGAAGGCCGCTTGGGCTCTTCACCTGCCGCCAACCATAAGGCTGGATGGGCAGCCCTGACAATTACATTAATTGGTTTATTAATGGCCTTAACAGGCCTTTGACAGTGATGCAGGCGTGCAGCCGACTCTGGTGCGCACATGCCGAACTAAAGATCGGAATGACGCATGGTGACGTCAGGACACTGTGTCATTTTATGCATCAGTGTGCGGGGCCCACCCCCAAATGCCAAACCAACGATTCTGCCCCATGAGCAGTCTGGATGTAAAATAGTTAAAGTCCACAGTATACTATTCACAGACACAGGGGGCTTTAGAGAGGTACCATTAAAATCTCAAAACAATGATTAAAGCATTTTGTCATGAAAATCCCCATGATTGGGACAAAGGGCTGGATTTTCTTTTATTTGCTACCCAGCATTCACCAAATTAATCTGTCGGTTTTAGCCCTTTTGAATTAATCTAGGAACATGAGATAAGAGGTCCTCGGAAATTAATCAAAGAAAAGTTTTTAGGACAGAGGGACAAACCCTGTATATTATGTGTCCATGTTCCAGGAACGGCTCATGGAGCCTGCTAAGTGGCTCAAGAATGTCTTAAAGTTTCTCAAGCAAATATGAAAGCACGGACAGATTAAAAAAAACTGAGACCTGAACATTTCAACCAAGTGATGAAGTGTTAGTGTTATTGCCTTTACAGGAGGATCCTCTGAAAGCACAGTTTAGTTGTCCAGACAAGGTAGCTAAGAGAGTTAGTAAAGTAAATTATTTGATAGACACCCCAGGTCACAGGAAAAAGAACTGGCTATGTCACATCAACTTGTTAAAACCATACCATCATAAGGAGGAGGATAGGAAGATGCAGATCTGTCAGGTGGTAAGGTGGGTGGAGGATGAAAGAAACAGTGAGAGTGATGCAGAAGGAGATTTAGACGGTTCATCAATTGAACCTCCCACTATTCAATTAGCTAATTCTGAAATATTAGGACAGTTAGACAGCATGTTCTCATACTTAGAGGTAGGTGAGAAGATCTAGTGAGATTACTTACAAAATTCAAACGAATCTGCAGGGATAAACAAGGGTGTACAGCTTTAGCCATGTGGATAAAGGGAGGTCTTCTCCTATAAAACAACGCCCTTTTCATTTAAGCCCAGAGAAACAGGCTCAGGTAGAAGCAGAAATCCAACACATTGAAATATCACTCAGTTGAAACAGTATTGGCTGCCCCTAACTTCACTAAACTCTTCAAGATGGTAATCGATGCCAGTGACTTAGGGGTTGGTGCAGTCTTATTACAAGAAGATGAATCAGGCATAGAAAAGCCAGTAGGACACCTTTCAAAAAAGTTAAATCAGCATTAAAAAAAAAATTCTACCACAGAAAAGGAAACCCTGGGATGTTACTGGCCTTTATAGAAATGTTTAAGACGCAGAATGCCAGACTGTTTCGGTGGAATTCCTTACTACATCCTTGTAACTTGAAGGTTGTCCGTTTTGCTGAAAAAGATAATATAATTGCTGATGCATTATCCAGAAGGTAATTTTTGTTAGTATAATAGAAATCAAAAGATCAGAACCTATACAGCAATTTTGTATAAGGAGTGAGTGAGTGCTGTTATGACCTTAGCTGATGTTACTACCAGACAAGCCAGCTCCCAAGGTGGAACCCGGCTTGATAGATCCTAACTTTTATTTTTTGTTTAGATTTGTGGAGAACAGAGTCACAGGAGTCAGCTGATGAACTCTTAACAAAAGAATAAAACATTTATTGAACAGGAAAAGATTAACTATATTACAATACTTCATCCACAACCATACCTTTACAGGTATACAAATTTGTAAGTATAACACAAGTTTCAAAGGCTATCTTATACTTTAATGTTCACAGTAAGTACACAGCCCATGTAAACCAATAGACGACCTGTGGTCAGGCACACCACACCCTGAAAACCAAGTGACATATGCCACCCCAAACAGATGCTATTGATCTCGCATTAACACCCTCAGACCCTTGTCATGCCATGAGCTAATCAGTCTCACTGAACTTCGCCTTTCACACGGGGTTGCCAATCTTCACTTTCAAAAAACCCCCCTTGGAATCTTCTCCCAAACAGACGCTTTCTCTCAGATGCCTTTGTCCGCCTCCAGAGCTTCAAACTCTCCTTCCGAGATTTCTTTCCCTGGATCATCATGCGCATTCAAGCTTTCTTCCATGCACTCCCCCACTGACTCAGCCATGCCAACAGAAAGCCACAGGTTCACATGCCCATAATGGAGTTACAGACCTGCAGCAGTCTCCTTGGATCTTCCAACTTCTTGCAAACATATATTGCTTTAAATCTGTATCCTGTAGCTTTCTCACTCTAAGTTTGGAGCCTTTCCCTGCTCATCACTCTTAACCTCACTTAACAGGGCCTTTTCCAGGTTCCTGTCCTTGTCCTTTGACTGAACTGTCCTCTTGGAACCTTTTCTGTTCCTCTCCTAGGTTTTGGGAACTTTCTTCTTTAGCTTTTGGAACGTGCTCCTTGCAGTTCCCCCTCCTGTCCAGTCTCTCTGGAATCCTGGTTTCAACTGAACTAAAATTGCTTTTCTGGTTTTCTCTGTCTCTGTGAGTGCCTCTTTCTGACCCCTGTTGCTAGGCAACAGCACAGTTTTTTTTCTACCTTGGTTTGTATTAACTTCCCTTCAAAGTCGTAAAATCTAATTAGAATGCAGGCGCACAAACAAAGCCTTTGACCTGCTATCTCCACTCTAAAATGAAACTAGATCCCTGGTTTCACCCTTTTAAGCCACAAATAGAAAAATATACATTAAACTTAAAGCTAACGCCCACAAATACAAATACTATTTACTTAAACTATCTCTATTTCCTAACATAATGGGTGAGCGCATGTTTAAATTTTTTATACATATACATATATGAGAAAAATTTTCGCGTCGGCGTGCGGGGCATGTAAAATGACGCGTAAAATGAGGCACGGTGACTTTGGACGTGCGTCCCGACGTCACCGCGCATCATTTAGATTTTCAGTTTGGCAGGCACACAGCCGACTCGGCTGCACGCCCGCTGAACTGTCAAAGGCTTATTCAGGCCTGTTAAAAACTAATTTAAACAGTTAAATGAGCTGCCCGTCCAACCTTAAGGTTGGCAGGTGGGTGAATAGGCTAGGCGGCCTTTGCGTTTTTCATGAAATCTCATCCACGGGTGGGATGAAGTTTCATGAAGTGTTTTAAAATTCACTAAAAATTATTTTAAAAATTAATTGACATGTCCCAGCTCATGTGACACTGTCACATGAAGGGTCATGTTTTAAAAGTTTTTAATTCCTTTATTTAGATGTTTAAAACTTAAACAAATTTCCCTGAGTCACTTCTGTGCTTTCTGCATCTGCGCGAAAGAGCACAGGCCCCTACTCAGGGAATCCCCCCACCACCCGCACAGGGAGCGCTCAGCCTTAATTGGCACACCCACGTAAAATGGCGGCACGGACCTGATCAGGGACGCCGATCGGGTTCGCGCTCGCTCTCGCCCGCCCCCACACAACCCCCACCGATGGGGGGATAATTCAGCCCCATACATATATATATATATATGTATATGTTGTATGTGTTTTCCTATATGTTTTGTAATGAAATGCATTTCAAAATGATGTGTCATTTCTTACGGGTGGAGGCATGTGAGGAACTTGGTTTTGAGAAACTTGAAGGGCATTGAATTTTAGACATTATTCCTCCTGAATTATTTTTAAAAGTTTGCAGGGCTGTGATTATGCCATTCTTCAAGAAACCATGGGTCAAGATAGATGTCTGGCAGGGAACACCTAGAGATGGAAGAAATATTTTGTATATCTAAGTTAATAAAGAACTGCTGTTGCCTGGCTAAAGACTCTTGCTAAAAGCAAAATACTGCAGATGCTGGAAATCTGAAACTTAAACAGAAAACGCTGGAAAAACTCAGCTGGTCTGACAGCATCTGTGGAGAGAGAAACAGAGTTGGTGCTTCGAGTCCGTCTGAAGAAAACTCATTCAGATTCAAAACATCAACTTTGTTTCTCTCTCCACAGATGCTGTCAGACCAGCTGAGTTTTTCCAACATTTTCTGTTTTTGTTAAAGGCTCTTGCTGATTGGTGAGAAACACTTGGCCTAAGGGAAGTAGTCTTTGAACATCTTATAAAACCCTCAGAGAGGGAGCCTGTGGGTGCCTTAGAAGCAGGCTGCAAGAAAAGACTCTCACTTTCTGAACTGAAAGAAATTAGTATTAGTAGGGAAATGATGTTGAGGAAACTGATGGGATTGAAGGCCAATAAATTCCCAGGACCTGATAATCTACATCCCAGAGTACTTAAGGAATTGGCCCTAGAAATATTGGATGCATTGGTGGTCATCTTCCGAGATTCTATAGACTCTGGAACAGTTCCTACAGATTGGACAGTAGCTAATGTAACCCCACTATTTTATATATATAAACCACACATTAAAAAGGGAGGCAGAGAGAATTATAGACCAGTCAGCCTGACGTTGGTAGTGGAGAAAATTCTGGAATCCATTGTAAAAGATTTAATAGCTGAGCACTTGGAAAACAGTGGCAGAATCAGACAGAGTCAGCATTCATTTACGAAAGGGAAATAATGCTTGACAAATCTCCTGGAAATTTTCGAGAATGTAGAGTTGATGAGAGGGTGCCAGTGGATGTGCTTTATTTGGACTTTCAGAAGGCTTTCGACAAAGTCCTACATAAGAGATTAGCGTGTAAAATTAAAATGCATGGGATTGGGGGTAGTGTATTGAGATGGATAGAAAACTGGTTGGCAGTCAGGAAACTTAAAGTAGGAATAAACGGGTCTTTTTCTGAATGGCAGGCAGTGACTAGTGGGGTACCGCAGGGATCGGTGCTGGGACCCCACCTATTCACAATATGTATTAATGATTTACATGAGTGAACTAAACGTAATATCTCCAAAATTGCAGATGACACAAAGCTGGATGGGAGAGTGAGCTGTGAGGAGGATGCAGAGATGCTTCAGTGTGAGTGGGCAAATGTATGGCAGATGCAGTATAATGTGGATAAATGTGAGGTTTGGTAGAAAAAATAAGGAGGCAGGTTATTGTCTGAATGGCTATAGATTGAGAGAGGGGAATGTGCAACGAGACTGGTTGCCCTTGTACACCAGTCGCTGAAGGTAAGCATGCAGATGCAGCAGACGGTAAAGAAGGTAAATGGCATGTTGGCCTTCATAGCCAGAGGATTCATGTACAGGAGCAGGGATGCCTTGCTGCAATTATACAGGGCCTTGGTGAGGCCGCACCTAGAATATTGTGTGCACTTTTGGCCTGCTTATCTGAGGAAGGATGTTCTTGTTATAGAGGGAGTGCAGTGAAGGTTTACCAGACTGATTCCAGGGATGGCGGGACTGACATATGAGGAGAGATTGAGTCAGTTAGTATTATATTTGGTGGAGTTCAGAAGAATGAAGGGGATCTCATAGAAACCTATAAAATTATAACAGGACTAGACAGGGTAGATGCAAGAAGCAAAAAACAAAAAACTGCGGATGCTGGAAATCCAAAACAAAAACAGAATTACCTGGAAAAACTCAGCAGGTCTGGCAGCATCGGCGGAGAAGAAAAGAGTTGACGTTTCGAGTCCTCATGACCGTTCGACAGAACTAGGTGAATCCCAGGAAGGGTTGAAATATAAGCTGGTTTAAGGTGGTGGGTGGGGGTGGGGGGGGCGGGGGGGGGGGGGGGGGGGGGGGGGGGGGGGGTTGGGTGGGGGGAGAGAAGTGGAGGGGGTGGTGTGGTTGTAGGCTCAGCTATGCCTGTCTCTTTATGGGGTATGTGGAACATTCCTTGTTCCAGTCCTACTCCGGTCCCCTTCCACAACTCTTTCTCCGGTACATCGATGATTACTTCGGTGCTGCTTGTGCTCTCGTCAGGACTTGGAAAAATTTATCAATTTTGCTTCCAATCTCCACCCCTCCATCATTTTCACGTGGTCCATCTCTGACACTTCCCTTCCTTGACCTCACTGTCTCAATCTCTGGTGATAGACTGTCCACCAATATCCATTACAAGCCTACCGACTCCCACAGCTACCTTGACTACAGCTCCTCACACCCAGCTTCCTGTAAGGACTCCATCCCATTCTTTCAGTTCCTTCGCCTCCGTCGCATCTGTTCCGATGATGCTACCTTCAAAAACAGTTCCTCTGACATGTCCTCCTTCTTCCTTAACCGAGGTTTTCCACCCACGGTCATTGACAGGGCCCTCAACCGTGTCTGGCCCATCTCCCGCGCATCCGCCCTCACGCCTTCTCCTCCCTCCCAGAAACATGATAGGGTCCCCCTTGTCCTCACTTATCACCCCACCAGCCTCTGCATTCAAAGGATCATCCTCCGCCATTTCCGCCAACTCCAGCATGATGCCACCACCAAACACATCTTCCCTTCACCCCCACTGTCGGCATTCGTGGGGATTGTTCCCTCCGGGACACCCTGGTCCACTCCTCCATCACCCCCGACTCCCCAACCCCCACCTATGGCACCACCCCATGCCCACACAAAAGATTTAACACCTGCCCCTTCACTTCCTCTCTCCTCACCGTCCAAGGGCCCAAACACTCCCTTCAAGTGAAGCAACATTTAACTTGCATTTCCCCCAACTTATTCTACTGCATTCGTTGCTCCCAATGCAGTCTCCTCTACATTGGAGAGACCAAACGTAAACTGGGCGACCGCTTTGCAGAACACCTGCGGTCTGTCCGCATGAATGACCCAAACCTCCCTGTCGCTTGCCATTTCAACACTCCACCCTGCTCTCTTGCCCACATGTCTGTCCTTGGCTTGATGCATTGTTCCAGTGAAGTCTAACGCAAACTGGAGGAACAACACCTCATCTTCCGACTAGGCACTTTACAGCCTTCCGGACTGAATATTGAATTCAACAACTTTAGGTCTTGACATCCCTCCTCCATCCCCACCCCCCTTCTGTTTCTTCCCCCTTCCTTTTGTTTCTTTCCAATAAATTATATAGATTTTTCTTTTTCCCTCCTATTTCCATTATTTTTAAATATTTTTAAATCTTTTATGCTCCCCCCACCCCCACTAGAGCTATACCTTGAGTGCCCTACCATCTACTCTTAATTAGCACATTCGTTTAGATAATATCACCAACTTCGACACCTATGTGTTCTTTTGTTCTGCCGTCTGTGACATCTTTTGATGATCTGCTTCTATCACTGCTTTTGCCTACAACCACACCACCCCCTCCACTTCTCTCCCCCCACCCAACCCCCCTCCCCCCACCCACCACCTTAAACCAGCTTATATTTCAACCCTTCCTGTGATTCACCTAGTTCTGTCGAAGGGTCATGAGGACTCAAAACGTCAACTCTTTTCTTCTCCGCCGATGCTGCCAGACCTGCTGAGTTTTTCCAGGTAATTCTGTTTTTGTTTTAGATGCAGGAAGGATGTCCCCGATAGTGGTGGGGTCCAGAACCAAGGGTCACAGTCTGAGGATATGGGGTAGACCATTTAGGACTGAGATGAGGAGAAATTTCTTCACCCAGAGAGTTGTGAGCCAGTGGAACTTGCTACCACAGAAAGTAGTTGAGGCCAAAACATGGTATGTTTTCGAGAAGGAGTTAGATACAGCTTTTGGGGCGAAAGAGATCAAAGGATATGGGGAGAAAGCAGGAGCAGGTTATTGAGTTGGATGGTCAGCCATGGTCATAATAAAAGGTGGAGCAGGCTCGAAGAGCTGAATAACCTACTCCTGCTCCTATTTTCTGTGTTTCTATGTTTCCCTCTCTCTGCCCTACCTTTGTGTTAAACCTTCCTTAGAAACATCCCATCGGAATAACTCATCTGTTTCTTTTAAAGCCTGCAAAGTTGTGAAAAGTAAGAGTCATCAAGCACAGTTTCACCAACAAAAAAATCCATCTGAAGGAACTGCCAGACCTGTTATGACCAGAATTCTGTTAAATCAATCGCGTTGAGAACTCTTTGGATTTTATCCTTTTAAAAGAAACTTTCCCATACTCCAGTCTCTGCAGGGGACTGTGTTTGTTTTGTCCTGTTCTGTGTTTGTGTGAGAGTGTATGGGGGTTCAAATATCTATTTCATTTTAAAAAGGGGAAAATCATTACATTTCTAAACTACAACTTTTTTGTTAACCAGTTTATTAACTTATTTTTTTAAAATAATTTGTTTTGTAATAAATCAATTTTTTTGTGTTTACTGAAAGATCCTGGTTAGAGTTTTTTTTTCTGTTGGGAGTAACAGTGTCAGGTAAACACTCGGCTAGTTTTGTGGGTGAACTAAACATTTAAACTATTGTTGCGACCTGTGGAGAAGTGAACCTAGAATTAATTCTAGCCCCACTTCTCCTCCCATCACAGTGCATAACAGGTAATGAGTTAGCAAGGATACAGGGACACAAATGCAATTGGTTGGCCATCTTGTATAATGCATGCTCCTAACTCTTTTTGAGAGGCCTGGGCCTTTAAGGTTATCTCCTTTCTTGGGTTGTAGTGTTGTAGAACAAATGTCTCTCCTGACAATGCTTGTTTAAGTGACTCAAACATGTGTTGAAGATCCTCCTACCATACATCTGGAACATTCTTCCTTAGCAGCTCTCTAAGTGATGAAGTTCTATTAGCAAAATTGGATATTTATGGTGCCAAGAATATGAAAAATTGAAGGCATCTCTGCAAGCCCTCTTTGTGCTGGGGAGCAGGCATGCCTCATAGAGCTTCGAGTTTTTCTGGGTCAGGACGGATCCTGGAACATGAATAGATAGAACCAAAAAAGTTAATCAGACCCATATTCACCTGGCATCTCTTGCTGTTGAAGACGTGTCCTTCATGACAAGTGGCTGCCATCAGTGAGTGTAGAATTTGTTCACGCTCTTCTTTGGTTTTGCCCATCACCACAAAATCAGCGGAAATGTACATGTATCCAGGGATATTTTCTGTAATTCTGTCCATGTGCTGCTGGAACAGATCCTGACTGATGGATAAACCAAAAGGTATTCTCTGGAAGCAGTATCTTCTAAATGGTATCCTGAAAGTAGTAATTTCTGCCAAATGAACTGACCAATATCCATGCTTGGCATCCAACTTGAACAAAGACCTTTTGAATTTGGGATTCAACTCCTCTGATGTCGGAATGTTGTGTGGGCACCTTTTTGGAGCAAGATTTAGATATCTTGGGAGGAATTTTCCAAGCCTGCTGGCAATGGGTGTGATAGGTGGCAGGAGCAGACAATATGGCGCGATCTGGTTCACAACGGCAGGAAGACAGGTCACGATCGTCTTCTCAGCCCGCTGAAGACGGGCCACATTTCCCGCCAATGATTGGTGGGGAGCTCATTGTAATAGATCAGCACCTCATTAAAAGGCCATCCTGCCAGGCTCTGGAGCCCCGTCAGATTATCCATCCACATCAGCAAGAAAGCACGTTGACGTGCTTCACAAGGGGACATGCACTTGGCAGCCTTCACTTTTAGTGAAACTGAGGTGAGTGAACAGCATCGTTTTCCACAGCTCACCAGGGTCACCTGTTGCTCTGCAGGCTTCAGGGGCACCGGGGCCGCTGAGATGAAGTGCCGCCCGGGCCCAGAAGTGACTATATTCAGGGTGGGGGACAGGATGGTGTCCTGCATCTCTGGCGTTGGACCCAGTGCACAAGCAATCAAGGTGGGGGCAGGGTAGGCGAGAGAGGTGGCCACATGGTAGGAACAGCTGCAAAAACTGACCATCGCTCTGCAACTGAGACAGTTCAGGAGCAGCCACAGGGATATGATTGGGGTCAGGCTCCTAGCCTGCCCGTCCACGCAAGCAACGCGGAGGCACCAATATGCCACCAAGTGCTCTAGATCTTACCCCCCACCCCACCACCCCAGCACAGACTGCGAGTCTGCGACCACTTTACTAGCAGTTGGACTGCACAAGTTGTACAATCTCCTCACCAATGCTGGCCACGTAGCAGTCACTGCTGGAGACGCTCACAGCCCCTTGCAATCTCGGCATCCCGGTTTGGACCAGTGTCCCTCATGTCACAGGTTGACAGGGCAGCCATGCAGTGCACTCATCTCTGGCCATCCGAGGGGTGGCCAGCACTCTCTGGGAATCATTAAGGGGCAGTCACACAGGGTCAGGAAAGGTGCTAAGTACAGCCTGATAACCACATCTCTCCCTCTCTCTTTCATGCTGCAGGAGGACCACGTCAGGATCATGGAGCTTGGTGGTCTACAGAGAGCGAAGAAGACATAGGAGAGCACAACTGAGCCTCCTGGTCGCGCAAGGCAGGAGCAGCAACCTCATGAAGAAGGGGCAGCAGAGGCTCCCGCACACAATGCCCAGAAGCGACAGTGAGCTGGCTGGTGCCTAGCAACACCCAGGGTCTATAGACGCCATCTGTCATTTCTGCAGATGGCCGGGAACCAGTGTCGCTGGCGACTGCCCATGTCTAGGGACCTGGCTGCTCATATCTGCCACTTACTGCAGGACTTGGTGCCAAGGGGACATGGAGGGCATCCAGTGCCAGTGGCTGTGAAAGTGACTGTGGTGCTCACTTTCTATGCTAGTGGCTCCTTTCAGGGCTCCACAGGTGACCCCTGTGGGATCTCACAAACCGCCACCCACAAATGCATCCATGAGATCACAGATGCCGGCTTCTTGAGCACACACAATTTTGTGCATTTCGCCTGGGACTGGGATGGCCAGGATGCAAAGTTCATTGGATCCTCCCAGATCTCGGGATTCCCACAAACTCAGGGTGCAATCAACTGCACCCATGTAGTACTCAGATCTCCGTCGCTACACTCGGTGGACTTCATCAACCACAAAGGCTTCCACTCTCTGAACGTTCAGCTGGAATGCAACCACCAGAAACACATCCTGCAGGTGTACACACAGTTTCCAGTGAGTGTGCACGACGCCTACATTTTGAGTCATTCGCAGACCCCTTCAGTCTTCCAGGGTCCACAGAGGCTACAGGCATGGGTCCTCAGGGACAAGGAGAGGCCATGGCTGATGACACCTGTGCGGCGGCCTCAAAGTGCAGCAGAGCGACAGTATAATGAGGTTTATGCTGCAGCTCGCAACTTGGTGGAGCAGACCATTGGGATGCTGAAGATGCGGTTCTGGTGCCTGGACCAGTCTGGTGGAGCCCTACAAAATAATCAATGGGGATGTTGTGCATTGTCGTCGTCTACTGTGCCCTTTACAACCTGGCGCTCCAATGGGGCGACGAACTGGCTGAGGAGGAGATGGAGGAGCTGCACATCTCCTCCGATGAGGAGGACGCTAATGAGGATAAAGGTGAGGAGGTCCTTGGTGGTGACGATGAAGGGGTTGAGGGTCTCGCACTGGCTGGATGAGGCAGGCGCGCTCGGAAAGCCCCATTGCTGCCAGATTTGTGGAGGATGATGACGACATGCAGTGAGGTGTCCCCATAGATCCTCACATCGCAGTTATGAATGTTTGACTACAGTCTGGCTTATGGCAGTGCGAATACCCTCTGTGAGAATTCTCCTGTCATGGAGACACAGTGGAGGCCATAATAGTCGCTCGATCGCAGGAGGATGATGACATGCAGTGAGGACACTCCAAGAATCTTCACATAGCCTTTGAGAATGTCATGCTCCTGTCTGGCCAAGGGCAGCTTGCTTGTGCTCCATGATCAGGGCCATCTCAGCTGTGAAATTTTAGACACATCTGATGCTGTGTCCACCTTCACTACCTCAGCCATTCAGGAGCTGGTACACAGCACCAATGGTCACAGATGCTGGTGTTATGGGGGCCAGCCCCACCTTAAATGTCTTGAATGCACATAGAGAATGACGGAACTCTGTGGCACCTGCCCACTATATTCTGTGAGCAATGACCAGCAACGTCAAGGTGCAGGCATCAGTAATGTTTCCAGGGAATGTGAGGCCGGACCATCACTTTGGTCTGGAGGCTGCACAGAACATAAGGGAAAGGTCCTGGACTGATACACCTGCCTTTTATCTTGTGCAGAAAGGTTTCACATCCGAGTGACAAGAATACTGCTCATCAGAACAAGGAGCCACGGGCAAAGACACATTCTTAGGAGTTTATTGACAATAGTGAACATTATCTACAAGTGACTAACACCCCTGCCCAGGCTGTGCAACTACCTTTACTTAACTTTCCTAACCCTGCCACTACATCTTGGTGCTTCTCAGATATCCACAGTGGAGGTGGAGGTAGCCTGCTGACTGTGATGCCCTGTCTGTGATGACTTTGGTGGGCATCCTCTGGAGGACTGAGACTTGGAGGTCTTCGGCCTGCTTTTAAGGTCCTGCTGTGTATCAGTGGCACCCTCCTTGGACTGTGGAACTGGAGCTGCTGAGGTCACAGGAAGAGGAGATTCGGATGGGCTGGACACTCCCGGAGTCACCTGGGTGAATAACCCTGGGTGTGCACACGCTGATCCTCCTCCCTATGAGTGTCCGAGGACCCCTGGCCGACTCCCTGAGGGGAAGGATAGCTGGAGTGAGATCGAGCTGCCCAGCACTTGTCTCACATAAACACTGTTGGAGGCCAACTATGGCATCAGCGGCGATGGAGTAAGCCCATGCAGCACTGCAGGAGCGATGACCTGGACCAAGGTCTCCAAGGCGACTGCCATCCTGCCAATGTTGACCTTGATGCGTTGCAATGCTGGCACTATCACCTCAGCCTGAAGATGGATGGACTCCTCCATCATGTCTTGCAATCTGAGGAGTACAGTGGACATCCCTTCCTAATAGTCATAGCTTGACTTTGCAGTTCCAGCAACTGTGACATGACCGAGTCCCGAGGATTGTCAGCTGACTTGGACTCAACAGGTTCCTGGCCTCCAGCAGCCCTCCAAATTCTGGGAAGTCCCTACCTCCGCCTGCTGTGGACTGTGCACCGTGCTCACCAGTATGTAATTCCATGCCTTTTCTAGAGTTAGGTCCCAGCAAGCTGTGTGTCTCTGTGCTGGTAGAGGATTGGGGGTGAGGTTGTGATGGGACTTGTAGGGGGTGCATTCTGGTTCCCCTTCGGATGTCCCTTCCGAACTGGCTTGGTGGCCCTGGGTCACGGATTCCATTGGCTCTTGGAATGACGGGCCTGTGGAAGCAATGGGAGTTGATTGTTGCTAGGCAGTGGCATGTGGCATGGAACACATCACTCACAGCATGGTTGTCTGATAGATGTTGCAGCGCTGGTTCCTCACTTGAAGATCTTTCTGCTCTGCATCTTCACCTGGCCTGCCTTGCCAATAATCTCATGTATGCACATGCACATACATGGATCTTTGATGCACTCCCTGTTGTAGCTGCCAGTATGCTGCACATACTTATTGTTTGGCTACACCTTACCTTTGGTCTCACCTCTGGAACCAGATTTCCTGCATAGGCAAGCCCAATGTTCTTTTACACTGCATAACTTACTAAGATCTTGGAACACAGGGCAGCTTCTCAGTGGGCGCAGCAGACTGCATTTCCCATACCCGCGCCAATTCTAGTAGTTGCATGTAATGCTTGCACATATTGTTCAGCTACAATGGCTTCATATTTTCTGCCATCTTTTAACAGTGATTCAATATTGTGACTTTTCTTTTTCTTCAAAGGTATTTTTGGAAAACTTCAATTGGTGTTGAAGCTATAACCAGCTCCATTATTCATCTGGATAGCTCAACTTCTGAGCAATTGCAGTCATCTGCTGATGACCTGATGATTGATTCTTGTGGCTGTTGTCTGTAAGCCATCAGCTCTAAGCGGTATAATCTACAGCTCACCTTTACACGAAGCTGATCCTCCAGCATGTTCCACAGCTTAGCAGGATCCTCCTCATCTTCCTCAGATAGGCTTGACGTGTTGACTCTATGCAACCCCTCGTTTCCAATGGTTATTTTTATTTTCATCACTTATTCATCCAGTTCTGTGACAGATAAGTCTAAAAAGTGTAGCTCCATCTTTTGTTTAAAAAGCTTAACTTCAGATAGGACATCTGTGGCCTTCCATTTCATGCTGGGGAATTTGGTGGTCATCTTCCTGTATCCTGTCTTTTACGAATGCTGTCGGGCATTTGTGTCTGGCTTTTGCAGCGTCTCTACTCTGTGGAGAGAATCAGCAATGCAGCAGCTGCATGTTTTTCTTTTTCTTCTCCCTCTTTTTCTTTGGCTGGAGCTTGGGATTGTTTTCCTGTTTCCCGAGCTTTCTGTCTTTTGTGTAGAATGGCACACGAAGACATTGCGATGGCCCCTGTGGCCTGTACCGTCTGACTCAAAATCAACTGCCTAATTCAAAATGGATGCCCAATTCACCACCGAGCTGGCTGCCCCACAAATCAGGTAATCTGCTCAAAGCTGGGAATCAACCCTGGTTTAATTAGGAGTGTAGAAAAGGTCCTAAGCCTCACATACGCATCTCACAGTTTGCACACAAAACCAGTTTGAACGAAACACCTACTTGAATTTGTCTTCACCAATCTACCTCTGGCAGATGCTCATAGGTGAATACTGCCCATGACAGTAATAATAGGATTTACCACCGCAGAATCCCTGTGGAGACATGATGTCACCTTCACAACAAGGTCACTTTCGATGGTGTTGTATGGCTGATCACAGTGCCAAATGGGATAGATTCAGAACATACGTAGCAGCACAAAACTGTGCATCTGTGAAGAGCTGTGAGACTTCAGTAGCAGCAGATTCTCATCCATCACAATCTGTGGCCTGGCAAATCCTTTACTCAACCATTAACATCAAGCCAGGGAACCGATCCTGGTTTTATTAGGAGTGTAGAAGAACATGCCAGGATTACATTCATGCTAAAAATGGAAACAGCCGACTACAGACAGAGTTAAGCAATCCCACAACCAATGGATCAGATCAAAGCTCCACAATACTATCATGTTCACTTATGAATGGTGGTGGGCTCCAAACACATCCCCATCCCCAAAGATGGCGGAGACTTGGAGGTCAATGTAAAAGACATGCAACCATCTGTAAATAATTAATCTCAGCCTCTCCTTGAAGCTCCCATCACAGAAGCCAGTCTTCAATCAGTTCAATTCATTCCATGTGCTTTCAAGCAATGGCTGAATGCACTGGAAACAGCAAAGGTTATGGGTCCCGACAACATCCTAGCTGCAATGCTTCAGAACTAACTATATCTCATAGCTATACTGGAATAACTTGGTAGACTGGTTATAGCTTGGTTACACTGGCAACTACACAACAAAGTAGAAAATTGCCCAGGTATGCCCTTTCCACACAATGTCGGACAAATCTAATTCAGTCAATTACTACCTAATCAGTCTACTTTCAATCATCAGCAAAGTGATGGAAGATGTTATCAACTGTGCTATTAATTACTTACTCACCAATAATCTGCTCACCAATGCTTGGTTTGGGCCAATTGGCTCCTGACCTCATTACAGCCTTGGTGCAAACATGGATTAAAGAGCTGAACTCCAGAGGTGAAGTGAGACTGATTACACTTGACATCAAAGCTATATTTGATTGAGTGTGGCATCAAGAAATCCTAGTAATTTTGAAGGCAATAGGATTCGACGATAAAATGCTCCAGTGGCTGGAGTCACACCTAGCACAAAGGAATAGGATTGTGCTTTTGGAGGTCAATCATCTCTACCCCAGGACACAGTCAACAACAGAGTTGCTCAGGATAATGTCCTAGGCCCAACCATCTTCAACTGCTTCATAAATGACATTTCTTCCATCATAAGGTCAGAAGTGGGGATGTTTGCTGAGGATTGCAGTGTTCAGTTCTTCTAATTCTTCAGACACTGAAGCAGTCCTTGGTTGCATGTAGCAAGACCTGGACAATATTCAAGCTTGGCTGATAAGTAGCAAGAAACATTTGCAGTGCACATGTGTCAGGTAATGACCATCTCCTTCAAGAGAGTGAACCACCTACCCTTGATATTCAATAGTACTATCTTCATTGAATCCCCAACATCAACATCCTGGGGGTCACCATTGATCAGAAATTTAACTGGACCAGCTACATAAATCCTATGGCAACAACAGCAGGTCAGAGTCTGGGAATTCCGCAGTGAGTAACTTACCTTCTACTTCCCCAAAGCCTGTCCATCATCTACATGGCACAATCAGGAGTGTGATGGAATACTCTCGACTTGCCTGGATGAGCGCAGCTCCAACAATACTCAAGACATTCGACACAATCCAGGACAAAGCAGCCCACTTGATTGGCACCCCACTCACCACCTTTGCGTTCACTCTCTTCACCACCAGTGCACTATGGCAGAAGGGTGTCCTATCTACAAAATGCACTGCAGCAATTCGTCAAGGCTTCTTTGACAGACCTTCCAAACCTGTGGCCTCTACTGCCTCGCAAGGGCAGCAGGCACATGGAAATATCACCACCAGCAAGTTCCCTTCCAAGTAATCCGGAATTGGAAATATATCATTGCTGGATCAAAACCCTAGAACACCCTTACGAACAGTACTGTGATGTACCTACATCACAGGGACTTCAATGGCTCCAGAAGGTAGCTTAAGGGAGTTATGTGTGGGCAATAAATGCTGGCCTTGCCAGCAATGCCCATATTACATGAATGCAAAAAAAAAATCCAAGGCCTTGGAGCTACACTCTTGGCCCTAACTGCCACAGCTATTTTTTCCCATTGCCTGCCACAGCTATCTGTTCCCACTTCCTTCTGAAAGTTTGTCAGGAGGGCCTCCTGGTCCACTACAATTTCTCCAGTGGTGCTTAGGAAAATCTGGAGCCCACTGCTTATCATGTTGTGCCATAATTCAGTGCTTTTTTTTGCTCACACTCTCTTCTGCAACCAGTCCCAGTAACTGCTGCAGCCAGAATTCACCTCTGCTTCAAGCACCACAGGCTAGCTTTAAGTGGTGTGAACCTCTCACAATTTTATACCTCCTGCTCAGGCACGCTGTCACTCAACAGCATGGTTAATGCCAGCTGCACAAAGCAATAATTTAAATGAGTCAGCAGACAAGGTTTGCATGCCACATGCATGGAGGAGGTAGTGGCTTGGCGGTATTATTACTGGACTGGTATTCCAGAGACCCAAGGTAATTCTCTGGGGATCTTTGTTCAAATCCCACCATGGTGAAAATCCCACACAGATGATGAAATATGTATCCAATAAAAATCTGGAATTAAAAGTCTGATGATTGTCGATTGTCATAAAAACCCCATCTGGTTCACTAATGTCCTTAATCAAAATTAAAGGAAATCCATTGTCCTTACCTTGTCTGGCTTACATGTGATTCCAGACCCACAGTAATGTAGTTGACTCTTAAAAGTGCCCTCTGAACAAGGGATGGGGCCAGTGATGCCCACATCCCATGAACGAATAAAAAAAACATGGATTGGGCTAGCTGTGCATCGTGATACTCATGCTCATTTCAGGCCTTATTCAATCTTGCACTAATTACTGGTAATAGTTTGCATGAATGATTTTATTGGATTTGTACCAATTACCATTGTGCCACATCCACTTCTGGTTTGGTCAAACTCCTGAATTACGCATATAATACTTATTAAGTCACTTAATTAGCTCACCTTCTTTGATTTTTTTTTAAATTACAAAGGAAACTAATTGCTCTTAAGCCTTCCTTCGAAGCATTAACACACTTGTGCGCACTAATTATTCGCGACTGACACTGCTGGTGGAGCTGATGGACACTAATTTCCTGGACACTGGTTTTGCATTCAGCCTGTTTCTGCAGCTGCTCTTTGAACTCTTGCAACTGCTGTGCCATCCTGCTGTTGTGAATGTTTGAGTTGTTGCAACTGACTTGAATCTGGAAAGCCATCTCTAACATCTGGTGAAACAACATTACCAAACTACTATCCACAGCCACTCTCTGGCATTGATTACAGAAAAAGAGTTAGCTGGAATTGTGTTTAGACTGAAAACGCTTTTTCATACAGCTGTTCTTACTCCAGAAATGAATGCTGAGTCCTACAGTCTTAAGCAATGACATAGTTTAAATGATTCAAATTTAATAGTAAGCACTTTATCACTAAAGTCTTCCAGTGCACTACATTTACCAACTTTCAGTCTATCTCTAATTTTTAACTGCTAAATATGGGGAATTTTCAGGCTCCTTGACTTAGGATGGTTCCATTATTTTAGGCTCAATATAGCCATAGCACCAAGTGTTATTCTTCTTGTGTGAGCCTTGATCGTGTGTGTCTGCAGGCTTCTGGGATGCCACTATAGCTGAGACACTGATGCACACACATGCAAGTGTCATAAGCAGGATGCTAAACGAATTTGTCCTCTACTATATTGTGCTACCCAATTGTTGGGAAATGAACATCTCCAACAAGATAGAATCTAAATATGTCCCCTTGATGTCCAACAGCATTACCATTGCTGAATTCCTGGCTACTAACTCCCTGGGGGCTGACCAGAAACTTAACTTTACCAGCTATATAAACACCGTGTCTACAAGAGCAGATCAGAGGCTGGGAATTCTGCAGCAAGTAACTCAGCTTCTAACTCCCAAAGCCTGTCCACCATCTTCAAGATGCGCAGCACCAACAAATGGAGTCATAGAGTTATTCCCTCACCTTCCCATCCTTTCCCATAGAGTTACTCCCTTGCAATTTAAAAAAAACAAAAATTTCTCTGGCCACAGGTGAGGTGCCAGAGGATTGGAGAACTGCTAATGTTGTCTCATTATTAAAAAAGGGAGGAAGGAATAGACCAGGAAATTACAGGCCAGTCTGTCTAACCTCAGTGGTGGGGAAGTTACTAGAAAGAATTCTGAGGGACAAAATATATCTGCACTTGGAGAGAAATGGATTAATCAGGGGTAGTCAGCATGGATTTGTTAAGGGAAGGTCATGTTTGGCAAATTTGATGGAATTTTTTGAGGAGATAATCAGGAGCGTTGATGAGGGTACTGCACTTGATGTGGTCTACATGGACTTTAGCAAAGCTTTTGATTAGGTCCCTCATGGCAGATTGGTCAAGAAAGTAGGAGCCCATGGGATCCAAGGCAAAGTGGCATGTTGGATCCAAAGTTGGCTGAGAGGCAAGTAGCAGAGGGTGATGGCAGAGGGGTGTTTCTGTGACTGGAAGTCCGTTTTCAATGGGGTTTCACAGGGCTCAGTGCTGGGGCCCTTGCTGTTTGTGGTGTACGTAAATGATATGGACTCAAATGTTGGGGGTATGATCAAGAAGTTCGCAGATGACACAAAATTTGTTGGTAAATATTGAGAGAAGGATAGCTGTAAACTGAAGGAGGATATCAATGGACTGGTCAGGTAGGCAGAGCTGTGGCAAATGGAATTCAACCTGGAAAAGTGTGAGGTCATGCAGTTGGGGAGGGCTAACAAGGCAAGGGATTACACTGTTAATGGTAGGACCCTGGAAACTACTGAAGATCAGAGGGACCTTGGTATGTATATTGACAGATCCCTGAAGGTAGCGGGACAGGTAGATAAGGTGGTTAAGAAGGCATAAGGGATACTTGCCTTTATTAGCTGGGGCATAGATTACAAGAGCAGGGAGGTTAATGCTGGAACTGTATAAAATGCTGGTCAGGTCACAACTGGAGTACTGTGTGCAGTTCTGGTCACCACATTATAGGAAGGATGTGATTGCACTAGAGAGGTTGCAGAGGAGATTTACCAGGATGCTGCCTGGGCAGGAGGGTCTGAGCTGTAAGTAAGATTGGATAGGCTAGTGTTTTTTGCCTTGGAATAGCGAAGGTTGAGAGGGGACCTGATAGAGGTGTATAAGATTATGAGGGGCATAGATAGGGTGGATAGGAAGGCACTTTTTCCATTAGTAAAGTGGTCAATAACCAGGGGCATAGATTTAAGGTAAGAGGTAGAAGGCTAAGAGGGGAGTTGAGGAGGAACATTTTCACCGAGAGGATGGTGGGAGTCTGGAAATTATTGCCTGAAAGGCTGGTTGAGTCAGAAAATCTTATAACATTTAAGAAGTATTTAGATATTCAATTGCGTTTCCATAGCCTCCAGGACTATGGGCCAAGCGCTGGAAAATGGAATTAGTGTCGTCAGATCTTTGTTGACCAGCGCAGACATGATGGGCCGAATGGCCTCCTTCTGTGCTGTAAATGTCTATGAGTCTATGAGTTATTACAATACAGGAAGGAGGACATTCAGCCTTCAAGTCGATACCTGCTCTCTGTAGAGCAGTCCAACCAGATCCATTGCCTCACTCTATCCCTGGAGTCCTGTAAGTTTAATTTGCTCAAGTGCCCATCCAATTTCCTTTTGAAATCATTAATTGTCTCAGCTTTCAACACTGTCACAGGCAGGGAACTTCAGGTCATTCACACTTCCTGCGTAAAAAAAGTTTTTCCTCACATCGCCACCTGCATCTCTTGCCCAAAACCTTAAATCTATGCCCCTGTACCAGCAGCTAATAGAAACAGCTTTTTAAAAATGTACCTTATCTAAACCAGTCAGAATCTTGTACACCTCTATCAAATCTATTCTCTGTTACCCGTTATCCAAGAAGTATGCTTCTTGCTTGAAGGGTTCTCAAAATTCCAACATTTTTCATATCATCAACCAGGATATGACTTTTGGACTTTTATGACAGAGGACCCAACTGCTGAGTTAAGTGTAGAACCCTGCAGACAGGAGGCTAGGCCCATGAAGGCCTGGGACTGAACATGCCCAGGCTTGCTGAGTGCAGTGTGGGTTGTTGCCTGAAACCAGACAATGAGAGGAGACATAATACACATTCTTCCCTTTTAAAACAATCAACCCCGAGAAAGACTTCATCTTACACAAAACTAAAGCCCATCAAAGTCTTGCTTAAATAATCGCTACTAACTACTAAGGCAGGAAGGCAACAATCAATGCAATTATGCGAACCTATCAATGCTCCACATATACAATGGCTTTCAGTTCAAGACTAGTTACGGGGACAGGAAAATAACGATAAGCATCATGCAAGCCTATTAAAAACGAGACAACAATCACCTGAAGAAGCCCAATATCAGACAAAGAACTAACCTTGATTTGGATTCGGATAAGAAATTCAAAAAACAGTATAACTGGGCCACCCAGTTACGAAGGTGGGAAGGGTGGACAGTTTTGGAGTGGCTGAAGCAGAGTTTAAGCAGAGAGTGGTAGTTGAGTGATTTTCCCTCATTATGTCATGTGTTCCCCATTCTTAATTAAGTGTACTTTGTAGGTCTGTATAATCTCAGTGTAATCCTAATGTTATAAGTTCATTTGTGACTTCAGTAAACCCAATTTTTCTTGCACAAAAACCAGTTGTCTGCTGTACTTTGTCACAACACCCAAATAAGTCCAAGGCCTAGAACCCAGGGAGTAGGAGTGATTCGGACCGTTCAGAAGTCAGAGGTGAAGCTGACACACACCACCACCTCCTACATAATGGCGACTGCGGCAGGACCTTGGCAAAAGGGATGCGATGCAGTGGATACTGATTTGGAAGAGAGAACTGTAATGGAAGAGAGGATTTCAAATTATGTGTTCAGTAAGGTGAAATGGGGAAAAAATGGGTCACTAACCTGTTAAAGGCTGGTCGCCCAGTAGATGGTGCAGCTAAATGGACAGAAGAGAAGGATCATAAAAAATCCATAGAAAAGGCTGTCTGGCTGATGTACTTCAAGAAACAGATCCAACTTTTGGACAGACTCATTGAACCACAGGCAGCTGAGATTCAGGAGACAACCCTAGAAGTCGAAACAAAGGCTCTAGCAAGGGAGAAGTTACTGTTAGCATTGCAGGCTCTAAACCAGGAAAGGGTGCAGTTAGTGGGGGAGCATAAGACCCAGCAGGAATATTTACAGTGTCAGGTCATCGAGGCCAAGAGCAATGAGCTGGGGTTGCAGGAAAAGAATGCCCACCTAGCAAGACAAGTAAGAGAGCTGGAGGAGAAAGTAAAAGGCTTACAGGCAGCCTATAAGATAGTGAGTGCACAGGGGTTTGAGGATTCAGACCATGGCCCCTGCCAGAAACAGATAGAGAATCTGAACCATGCTCTAAGAACAGCAAAAGGCATGCTGTGCCTCATCAGCCCTAGTGCAGCCCAGGTCGACTTCACAGGGAACCTGGGGAGGACGGTTCAGACACCACAGGTAGTGCCAAGGGACTACCCGGTTGAGGAGCAGGAGAGCCCACGACCACCACCCGTAACGCCAAGCTTTAGCAAAATCTGGCGGGGGGGGGGGTGCTGGAATTAGGAGCAGAAGCTGAGGAGAAAAACCCCCAGCAAGACAGGCTGGGACCGGGGCCGATGTGCCCGGCCCGGCAGCAAAGTTTCGGCCCGCCCGCTGATAACAGGGATGAGTGACCCCTCCAAAACCAGTTCGTAGTTCCCCACGGCACCCAACAGCTTAGGGCCATGGTAAGCCATTTAACTAAACTTGCGGCAAATGGGGATCCCTCGGTCCACTTCAGGGAAGTGGAACAAGCAGCAAGCATCAACAAGTGCAATGATGCTGAACAGGCCAAAATGCTGCTATTCTCCCTGGAGAGTAAGCTCTTCCAGTCCTTCTCTGACCAATGTAAGATGGGACAGTGTGATTATGGGGAGCTCAAGGAGGAAGTTCTTGAGGCCATGGGGAGGAATGAGGGTGGAAAAAACAGTGCAGCTCATAGGAGAACACCTGCAGGCTTTTGCAGACAGGTTGTGGCCGGTGTACAGGAGCGCATGCAGTGGGACGCCTAACCGGGCTAACCTGGACCAGGATCAGCGGGCCCACTGGCTCCTTTGCCTGGTGGCCAACAGCTTGCTACAGGTCAGGGCTGCGGCAGGAATGTGGTTTGACCCAAAGAATCCCCTGACTACCGAACTCACAGTGATCAGACAATTGACCATAGCTTACCGTAATGGTAAAGGAACAGATGCACACCACCTAAAGGGAAAGTGCAAATGAAACCCGGCCAGGGTAGGAAGGAGTGGCATCAGGAAGGGAATAACCCTTCCAGCACAAAGCTCAACTGTTATGGGTGTGGGAAGAATGGACACTGGAGGAAGGAGTTTAAGAATCCTTGGAAACATAACAAGGGAAAGAATTCCTCAACCCCAGCCCAAAAGGCAGAGAGAGGAATCCCTCCCGCCATGGTCGAGTCATTTTTTGGACGCCACGAGAACCCTATTGACTGGCCCAGGGAAGGTAGCAGCCACCATCGGTGCGCTGACCCTATCAGCCCCATCTAACCCACAACCCTGACTAGAGCCAGCGCAGCCTGTTTACCTGTGTTCCCTTACCTACAACTTATGGAAGAGACCACTTGTTGAGTTGGAGGTAGAAGAGGTAAAAGGGACATATCTGTTCGACACGGGAGCATCATGTACCGTGATCCATTCAGCTAACCCTACCACCTCACCTCTATCTAACAGGGTCCCATACAGTCTGTCAGGATTCACAGGTAAAGAACAGGCTGGCTCATTTTCCATTCTGCTGACCATTCGTTTAGGAACACTCTGCTCTAAGTGGACCTGTATCATAATGAAGTGGGAAGTGGAGGGTGGAAAAGGGATCCTGGGAGCCGACTTTATTGTAGGCCACGGGATCCTAGTAGATTTGAGGAATCACTGCCTTTGCGGGGGGCAAAAACAGGAAAGGAAGGCGGAGTAGTAGTCATCCCAGGGAAACAGGGGAAGGGGACCATGTACACCATGAAGCCTAAAGAGGGTTATAACCTCAAACTCATGGGTCAATAATACCCCAAGGGAGTTCCAGGCATTTGTACGAGCCTACCTAGCCACATTTGCCACACACAAACGCGACTGTGGGAGGGTCAACGGGTTTGAGGTCAGTGTAGATGGGGACCCTATGGCCCGACCACAAAAGTAATATAACTGCCCCAGGGAAGCGGAGCCAGACATGGAAGCAGCCATGTCCTCCTTAGTGCAACAGGGGATCCTGAGACCGATAGCCACCCATGTGAACTCTCCACTGTGGCTGTTTAGAAAATCGGACAACTCCGGGAGGGCCACAGTGGACCATCGGTTGCTCAACAGTAACATCCCAGCCTGTGCACCCAAGGTAGCAGCAGCTGCCGACCTGATAGGAAATATCCCAGCATCCGCGACCACTTTCATGGTGCTGGGTATCTCCAACAGGTTTTGGTCCACCCCTTTAAGGAGAGAGGATCAGGACAAGTTTGCCTTTACCTTTAAAGGGCAACAGTACACCTGGAACTGTCTGCCTCCACAATAGCACCAGCATTTTCCACCAAAGCATTGCAAACAGTTTAAAGGGCTTCAGTCAGCCCAGGCAGCTGGTACAATACATGGATGACCTGCTCCTATTCACCAATTCAAGAGATGAGCATGGCCCACTTCTGGCCGAACTGCTGGAACTGCTCGGGCAGGAAGGTTTTAAAGTGAACCCAAAGAGAGTGCAGATCTGCCAGCAGGAGGTGAAATTCCTGAGCCTGACAATACGCGCTGGCGAAAGGGCCACAGATAAATCTAGACGGGAAGCAGTACAGGAGTTACCAGTCCCCAACACAGTCACGGGAGTGAGATCGTTTCCAGGGCTAACCAGGTACTGCAGAGACTTCATTGAGGACTATGCGGCCACAGCAGCCCCTCTGCTCCAATCCTGCATAAGGGAGTGGAGTGGGTTTGGGATGATGGGTGCCAGGCAGCATTTGTCAGGCTCAAGAAAGATCTGCAGACTGCACCAGCTCTAGGGACCATAGATGGAGGGAAAGAGTTCTTCCTGGAGGCAGCAGCCAGCGGGGACAGCCTGACTGCTGTGCTGCTCCAAGAGCAGCATGGCAAGCTGACACCGGTGGTCTACTCCTCCAGGATACTCACAGATGTGGAGAGGAGCTACTCCAATTGTGAAAGGCACCTCTTGGCCACACAATGGCCTGTGAAAAGATCGCTGATCTTCATAGGCTCCTCTCCCATCACCCTCCTCACCCATCACATGCCCACTCAGATGCTCCTGGATGGGAGAATCAAGGATGGGACAGTGAACAGTGCCCGCAATGCTCGCTGGACCCTGCTTCTCTCACAGATGGACCTAAAAATAGAAGGGATCTGCGAGCCAAAGCTCGCAGCTAACCTGATATATCCTGGAACAGCCCACCGGTGTTCCATAGAAGGGGTTTGGGAAGTAGACATTGGTTTACGGGCTGGGATACACCCAACAGGCTGTGAAATCTATGTGGATGGCTCCAACACGGTATCTGCTGGTGAGCGACTCACAGGGTATGGAGTTTATGACCCAGCGGCAAACCTTGCCCTGGCAATTAAGCTCCCCAGCACCATGAGCGCCCAGCAGGCTGAACTACCCGCAGTAGTGTACGTGGTTACACACCCTGAGATCTTCCCCACCCCACACACGATTTGCTAGGACAACATGTTCACATGCAATTCATGTATGGAGTACCTGGCCATCTGGTCCCGCTGCGGATACACCTCCACTGACGGGAGACCCCTCAGAGTGAAACCCTTGCTGGAGAAAACCTTAGCAGCAGTGGGGGAGGAAGGGGAGATTTTCATCCATAAGGTGAAAGCCCATTCCTCCGCAGAATCCTGGAGTGAAGGCAACTGGCAGGCCGATGTGCTAGTTAAGGAGGGTGCCAGCACAGGCATTTTCTGGGACCCATATGGGTCCCGTCCTATAGCAGCAGTCACAGGCAGGAATGGGACACGGGGGAGTGCAGGGGTAGCTTTAACCCCGGACCTTATGGTGGTCCAAACCCAAGACCCCATCCTCAAGGCAGTCCTCAGTGCAGTGGCAGAAGGGAAAAGGGTAGAGGGCCCTTACAGCACAGCAGCCCTCTCTGTAAAGGGAGGCATGCTGTTTAAGGGAGAGCAATGGGTAGTACCGCAGCAGCACAGGAGGGAATTCCTTCTACTGGCCCATGAGGGTCCAGGAGCGGGGCATCCCGGACCTGAGACCACCTGGCAGCAGATGGAACAGGCAGGATGGTGGCCAGTACTCAGGGAAGATGTCCGCGAGTTCTTTGCCAGCTGTCTGGTGTGTGCTGCTAATGACCCTGACCCGCACAAAAGGAAGGTACCTATGGGACACATCAGAAGGGTAGAGGGACAATGGCAGTCGATCTAGGTTGACTACATCGGGCCAATAACCACCGCCCAGGGAGGCTATAAGTACTGCCTAGTCCTGGTGGATGTGTTCACAAAATGGGTTGAAGCCTTCCCCTGCTGAACAGCCACAGCTCTGAGTACAGACAGGATCCTGGTCAGGGAGGTGTTCTCACGATGGGGGCTACCACAGTACGTGGAATTCGACCAAGGGAGCCACTTTACCAGGCAGGTCATGCAGAAAATCCTTATGGTACTAGGCATAGAGGGGAAATGGCTCGTTGCACACAACCCAGTCCTCAGGGATTGTAGAGAGGATGAGCAGAACCTTGAAAGAAAGGCTGAGGAAAGAGACAGTAGACTCACCTAGAAAGTGGGTAGAAGTCTTACCGTTGGTCCTAATGGGGATCCGAGCCAGCCAGTCAAAAAATACGGGGTATTCCCCACACGAGCTCATGACTGGTAGGGTTATGTGGACCCCCACCCATGTACTAGCCCCCGTGCTCATGGAGGGTCAGCTCAGAGAGGTGAACCGGGACAGCTTGGTCAGGAATCTGTTTGAACACCTTAAACAGGTTCACTGGCAGGCTGCTAGCAACATGGGAAAACAGCATCGGAGTAACCGACTGCTGCTAGAACCCCATACACACCACGAGTGGGAGATAGGGGATCAGATTACGGTTAGGAATTTTGCTTGGGTAGCCAGTCTAGAACCATTATACATGGGGCCCTACAGAATTGTAGATAAGGCAAGCTCCATGAAGCAGCCTCGGTGCACCAAATGGTTCCACATTAACCAATGTAAGTTGTTTAAATCCGAGAGAAGGGAACAGCCAGTTGCGGCAAGGTCTGAGGATAAAAATCCTCAGCCTAGAGCAGGAGCAAACTCACAGACTGCACAAGCAGGTGCAGTGGCGTGTTTTAAGGGAAGGGCCATCCCACCCACCATATGGGATACTCTCCCACTCATCTAGGACTCAGACGAGGTGGTACCTGAGGGCAGAGAATTACCTGCCCCTGACACAGGTTTAAAAAAGGTACAGCTGAGGATGGAAATCCCCAGCCAGCGGCAGTGGAGATTCCACAGACCGCACAAGAGGGGGCAGTGCCTCAGATTGAAGACCCACCAGCCAGAAAGCCCCCACCAGCTAGAGTCCCTAGAAGGTCCCCATGAATGCCATTGCCAAAGAAACCGTGGTCACCGGCTCCCCAGTTTAAAAGGGCAGCCCCTCAAATTAGGGATCGATCTGAGGACAGAGGTCCCCAGCCAGCAGCCACAGACTGTGAGGGACCAAAGGTACAGAACAGGGCAGCCACACCGAAGGGAGTAGAGTGCTTGTAACCCGAACAGGGATTAACCTGGCTGCCTGGGGATGGGCGGTGGATGTACATAGCTTCCGTTATTTAATTTTGAGATTGTTAAGTTTGGGTGTTTTAGTTAAATTTTAAATAAGGTGGTTGGTAGTTTTAGTATTATTGTTTAAGAGTGTTTTTATTGAGTCGAGGTCGCAAGACTCGACTATGCTTTACCCAAGCCAGCAGATCTGTTCAGGACCTGGCTATATGCTCTTATGTCTCCCAACAGAAAGGATTTCGATAGGATGGGGGGCATACTCCTACTTGCCCTGATAGGAATGGCTGCTGGGAGGTGAGGTGACATGGAGGACTCCCACATTTTTGAGTGCTCAGGGGACAGAGCACCGGTTGTGACTGCGAGGGGCAGCGAAGGTAACGTGGAGGAAATCACTACCTATTCCCATGTGGGAAGATGGCCAGGATAGCTGGGATCTAACTCCACCCAATACTCCAGTCAGACTGGGTTCACCTACGGGGAGGCCTCCCTCCCCTGCCCCAGCATACAGGTTGTGGCCACACGGGTTGGGGTCACTGAGGGGAAACGCGTGTGCCTGACCTGCAGAGGACAGATTCCCCTGGGAAAGTGGTGGCTCAGGAAGCTGAGCAGAGACATGGGGGACGGTACAGCTGACTGGGAGCGACTGGAGAATGACACCCATCAGACCATTACCGGGAACCATGGGGGGGTGAGCATGTGCTGGGACAAGAGGTGGAAATCAGAACAGAGAATCTATGTCTGCATGTGGGGATCGCGGAAGACCTGCCCGACGGGCGTATCCATTATCTTTTCTGCTGCATGACTGGACAAGGGGAAGGGGGTGGAATGGGATTCCCACCTCCACACTTGCATAACCCCATCCTCTCCAGCCTCAGTTAAGGCCACTGAACTCGTGGCACGCGCCCAAAAGCCCCTGCCCACGGCCCCGCCAGTAAGGACACATATGGAGAAGTACCCTGCCACCACCAAGGGACCAGGGAATGGGCTGGTATAAGTGCCGACCAAAAAGGTGCTATACCAGGGGGTACACTACGCGATAGCTTCCGTGATTCCAAACCTCACAGAGGTACACTTACCTGAGTGGTGCCCCAAGGAGACAGAACAGCTATACCAGGCCCTGTTAAGAGAAATGTTCAGGAATTCTACGAGTTCGATTTTGCCAATGTAGACAAAACAGAACTGTACACTACCCACACTGAGTACTTTAGCAATGCGGGGAGACAAAGAAGGGGAACCTGGAATGATGTTTTCACAGCATATAATACAGGATCCTCTGTGATAAACAGTCTGGATGACAATAGAATTGCAGACACAAATAAACGGTTTAAAAACACAATTACGAAAAATCTTAACAGAGGAGAACACAGTGATAGACTCAGAGCTACACGAGGACCAGGCCATGATGGTCCATTTAAAGGAGATTATTAATGAGTTGGAAAGGTGCACCAAAACAGTGAATGCACTCATTCGAGAGGATAGGAATGCATCAGACCAAGCTGCACAGAATGAGGTGTGTGTGCTGTACGGGGCATGGTTGCTGGGCGAGGGCCACAGCAACCTGGAGGACTTAAAGCAAGGTTTAGTCCCCTCCTGGATCAACAACAAGCACCTCGCAGCCCTCCACCCATTTGAGAATTCACCAAGCCTGTGTCAGTTCCGCCTAGCCTCTGAAGCCTACCCTGTCCCGGTAGATTGTGGGCACTCCAACCACACCATCATGGGTATAGTAGTGAGGATGCCGGTCATGGGTGGGACAGCCCGACCTGCACCGGTATATAGGGTGGAGAACACTGGAGTCATTCAAGGGGATGCACACATCCATATCGCAGCAGTCTCACCTTACGTCATAAAGTGGGAGCACATGATTACAGGTACAGACCTCTCTAGGTACCGGAGCCGGGATGCACACGTAGTACAATGTCCCCAGCACTTGAACACCTATTCCAGACCACAGTGCTAGTTTAAAACTGCTGGTGCATGGCCTATAAATTGTACCATGGAGGTAATGGCACAAGGCCATGTTCCCCCACAGGTAGTTTATATAGGGGGTGGGACATATTGTGTCACCACAAGTGCACCCCACTACCAGCTTGGACAGCACATCCAGTGTCCGGTGACAGCAGTTTTTGTTTTAAACTCGAGGCAGAAGTTCAAGTGGCCAGGAATGGATTGTCCCCATTCCTGAACTGTTCACCTCACTGCTAGGGAAAACATTGCCAACCTGCAGGCTCTGTCACACATTTCGGTTATGAAATTCCCCTTCTACCAGAACATCTTACTGAACCACTAAAAGCTGTAGAGTTATCACAAAAGTATTTCTATACTTTGGAACAGAAAACACACGAGATAGAGGGAGAGATTCAAGGTATCATAGTCCCACCCTGGTGGGACATTTTTGAAAACATAGAGGTCCCTTCATGGGTCAGAATGGCTTCCCACATCCTCGTGGTTTGCCAGATGGGAATAGTGTTGTACCTGTTGTGCTCTCAGTGCAAGTGAAAAGGCAAAATCATGTTCCAAAATGAAAGGACCTGGAAGAAGCATTATGAGAAGGTGGAGAGAGATACACCTGTTTGAACCTTTCATATATTTTTTATTTTGTGTTCCTGAATAAAGATAGTTTTTTTTTTATGTTCGGTTATTTTTAAGAAAGATTTTTACGTGTTGTTTTCTTTAAATAAAGATGTATGTGCACCAAGTGGGGTGTTGGACCCCCTGAATGTTTGGATGTATGTAAATAACTATATTTTGCCTATGCATGCTTACGTACACCACATTTTAAAGAATGGGGAATGAATGTGTCTTGAGATCTTAGGTAATTACTGGGGAAGATTGTCTATCGAGGGTCGGGAATTTGTTTTGTTTTTCCAGTATGATACTTGAAGCAAGGTTTAAGTATCACAGGGGGCGGCTGAAGGGTTCTCAAAATTCCCACATTTTTCATATCATCAACAAGGATATGACTTTTGGACTTTTATGACAGAGGACCCAACTGCTGAGTTAAGTGTAGAACCCTGTAGACAGGAGGCTAGGCCCATGGAGGCCTGGGACTGGACATGCCCAGGCTTGTTGAGTGCAGTGTGGATTGTTGCCTGAAACCAGACGAGAGGAGACAGAATACGCATTCTTCCCTTTTAAAACAATCAACGCAGAGAAAGACTTCATCTTACACGAAACTAATGCCCATCAAAATCTTGCATAAATAATCGCTACTAACTACTAAGGCAGGAATACAGCAATCAATGCAATTATGCGAACCTATCAATACTCCACAATGGCTTTCAGTTCAAGACTAGTTACGGGGACAGGAAGACAATGATAAACATCATGCGAGCCCATTAAAAACAATGAGATAACAATCACCTGAAGAAGCCCATCAGAAGATTGGCTGTCTGGCAGGAGGCAGAGGGTGGGGATAAGGGGGTCCTTCTCAGGATGGCGGCCAGTGACTAGTGGAGTTCCGCAAGGGTCAATGTTGGGACCACAACTTCTCACTTTATACATTAATGATGAAGGAACTGAGGGCATCCTGACTAAGTTTGCAGATGATACAAAGAGAGGTGGAGGGACAGGTAGTACTGAGGAGGCGGGGAGGCTGCAGAAGGATTTGGACAGGTTAAGAGAATGGGCAAAGAAGTGGCAGATGGAATACAACATGGGGAAGTGTGAGGTCATGCACTTTGGTAGGAAGAAGAGAGGCATAGACTATTTTAATAATGGGGAGAGAATTCAGAAATCTGGAGTGCAAAGGGACTTGGGAGTCCTAGTCCAGGATTCTCTTAAGGTTAACTTGCAGGTTGAGTTGGTAGTCAGGAAGGCAAATGCAATGTTGGCATTTATTTTGAGAGGACTAGAATATAAAAGCAGGGATGTGCTGCTGAGGCTTTATAAGGCTCTGGTCAGACCACATTTAGAATATTGTGAGCAATTTTGGGCCCCGTATCTCAGGAAGGATGTGCTGGCCCTAGAGAGGGTCCAGACAAGGTTCATGCGAACGATCCCAGGAATGAAAGGCTTAATATATGAGGAACATTTGAGGACTCTGGGTCTATATTCAATGGAGTTTAGAAGGATGAGGGGGGATCCGATTGAAACTTACAGAATACTGAAAGGCCTGGATAGAGTGGACGTGGGGAAATTGTTTCCATTTGTAGGAGAGACTAGGACCCGAGAGCACAGCCTCAGAGTAAAGGGAAGACCTTTTAGAACAGAGATGAGGAGAAACTTGTTTAGCCAGAGAATCTATGAATTCATTGCCACAGAAGGCTGTGGAGGCCAGGTCATTGAGTATATTTAAGACGGAGATAGATAGGTTCTTGATTGGTAAGGGGATCAAAGGTTACAGGGAGAAGGCGGGAGAATGGGGTTGAGAAACTTATCAGCCATGATTGAATGGCAGAGCACTCAATGGGCTGAATGGCCTAATTTCTGCTCCTAGGTCTTATGGTCTTATAATATCGGACAAAGAATTAACCTTGATTTGGATTCAGATAAGAAATTCAAAAAACAGTATAACTGGGCCACCCAGTTACAAAGGAGGAAAGGGTGAGCAGTTTTGGAGCGGTTGAAGCAGAGTTTAAACAGGGAGCTGAGCCAAGCAGACGAAGGAGATCTGGAGGTTTGCAGGCCCGCAGGCAACATCACGGTGAGGGGCACGGGGTGGCAGGATCAACCTAAAACAACAAGGCCGCAGCCGCAACCGCAGCCCACCACGAAGATCGACCACCCAAAACCGCGCCCTCCACCCAACTGAAGGACCTTTGCAGATTTCACAGACCAGGACTATGTGGGGAAGGCAGGCTCCAGAGGACACAAAGAGCATACCCCAAAACTGCAACCGGCTTACCTGGCTGGATTTCAAACCGTTAAGGAACCCTGGTTGGTGAGTATGATCCCTGACCTCTCCTAGTTCAGTTTAGTTAGGTTCTGGGGGTGGGACAAGGTTAAGGGAATTAGTAGCGTGATTTTCCCTTGTTATGCCATGTGTTCCCCATTCTTAACTATGTGTACTTTGTAGGTCTGTAAAATCTCAGTGTAATCCTAATGTTATAAGTTCATTTGTGACTTCAATAAACACAGTTGCTTTTCTTGCACCAAAACCAGTTGTCTGCTGCACTTTTGTCACAACCCCCAAATAAGTCCAAAGTCTAGAACCCAGGGAGTGGGAGCAATTCGGACCACTCAGAAGTCAGCGGTGAAGCTGACACACACCACCACCCCCTACAAGCTTTTCCAACTTAAGTTTGTGGCTAAAATCCGTCATCCCTGCAACCATCCTGGGAAATTTTCACTGCATCCTCTCAAGGACCCTCCCATCCTTCCTAAAGCATGTTGACCAGAACTGAATGCAATATTCTAGTTGTGGCCTTATCAAAGATCTATACAGATTCAGCATAACTTCCCTACATTTGTACTCAATGTGTCACTGACAGCACATGATTTTCCAACTATTAATATCACATAAACATCAATCCTGATTCAATGAGATTGTCGAAGGGTGTGCCAACAGCAGCACCATACTTCTCAAGAGCAATTAGGCTAGATTTGCTCACCTCCCATGAAAGAAGAAAAAATAGCAACTAAGTGAAGCTATGACTTAGGGCTACCTGCTAAAAATTAAAAGGTGAAAGGTCAGGAGAATGGGAATAAGTAGATAGTCCTTTCATAGAGACTTAGAAACAAATGGCCCAAGGGTCTTTTTCTGTGCTGTAAAAGTTTACAATTCTATGAGGGGAATTTTAATGTTACCAATCAGTGGGGGACAAAAGTAATCAGCAAGTTCACACTGAAGAAACATGACTATAAATGGAACAAAAATAGAAAGTGCTGGAAAAAACCAGCAGGTCTGGAAGCATCTGCGGAGAGAGGAAAATAGAGTTAACGATTCGAGTGCAATATGACTCCTCTTCAGGACTGAAGAGAGGTCGGAATGTGATGGGTTTTATGCTGTTGAGAAAGTGGGGCGAGCCAGCTGGAGCAAAAGAGAAGGTCAGCGATAGGTTACAGGGTGGGAGAGATTAAATTACAAAGATGTCATGCAACACAAGGCAAAGGGAGTGGTAATCATTGTATTAAAGACACAATTCATTGGTCCAGAGTAGGTGTTCATAGCAGAATAAACGTCAGCGTTGTCTGAAAGCAAAATAGCGGAATGCGTTAAAAGCATGATGAAGGTCAGCGCTGTCTGAAAGTAAAGCCAAAGAACAAGATGGCACTTGGGGAAAATAATTCAAAATGGGGGACAGAGTTCATGGTCTGAAATTGTTGACTCAATATTGAGTCCAGAAGGCTGTAAAGTACCTCATTGGAAGATGAGTTGATATTCCTCCAACTTGCATTGATCTTCACTGTAGCAGGCCGAGGCAGAAATGCAAGCATGAGAGCAAGGTGGTGAATTGGCAAGCAAGCAGAAGGTCAGGGTCATACTTGCGGATTGAGCGAAAGTGTTCTATTAAGTGGTTACCCAGTCTGTGTTTGGTCTCCCCAGTATTGAGGACTCTGGAGCCACTGCGCTGCACATTTCTCACCAGGCTCAGATCGGAAGTCCGGACGAGAAATGTGCATCTCTAGACTTGGGTAAGTAAAAAGAAGCTGGGTGACAATCCAACAGCGATTGCCACTCCATGGAAATTCTGGGCCATTATCTTTAATATCCAGAGTTCATTCTCTTGGGTCCCCTGGAGGTATTGGCCTTCCTGATTCCCACTCGCATCCACCAGCTGGAACATCATCTTTGATGGCTTTGAGTGAGAGACAGTCAGGAAACGCAAACAAATTCCAGGATTTAAAATGGACAGGACCTCACACTGAGTTGTCCCCACAGCGAATGAGGTATAACATAGGTGGATGAAAGAACAGTAAACGAAGGGATCTCAGAATGATCCAGCATAGAATGAGGCCAGTTGGTCCATGGTGCCTGTGTCAGATATGGGAACAGGCTAGGTGAATGTGAATAGGACTACTTGCTCTCATTGCAGGTAAACACTGACACAAACTGGTTGGGCCAGCTGGCCTGTTTATGTATTGTAACCTCTATGCATGATTTTGCTGGAAAATAATGAAGCATTGATTAGTCAGATACTGACCTCCAGAGGTCGGATAAAGAACTACATTGTTAGTACAAAGCAAACAGCAGTTTAAATATGTGCTCCACAGAGACTTAATATCTATTTGAATATCTAACCACAAATTGCAACCTGGCTTATGAAACAAGCTAAGTTAAAAATAAAACCAGAAAATGTTGGAAATACATAGCATATGAAACAAAATGACAGCTTACTAATTTCAGTTGGCCCTTCCGTGGAACTGTATGATCAGGAAAAGCCTTTGTTGGAGAACATCAAACATACAGACATATTAACTAGTAACTCATTAAAACTTATTTTAAAACATGATTTATCACCTTGGAATGAACTTTTCCCAAATACTTTTCTTTAATCAAAATATGAACATCGTATCACAAATATAGTGCCATATTTATATTGACAAGGTTCTAACAAAAGGTATATTGTCATTTTTTCTTTCAGATGCCAACTGCCTAACAGCATACTTCTGTCAGTTTCTATTTTTATTTGAAATTTTTAGCACTTTTAGTTTCTCCTTTCACTTAGTTTGGTTCTGATTTCAAGGCAAGGAGCTTACCAATTGAGCCAAAGCTGACATTCACCATAATTATACAACTGTGTAAGTAATTTCTACCAGAGATTTCCCATTACAACTTTGACTCTGATTCACTATTGATATACTGTATAAACTGTACAAGAATTGAAACCTTTATGGAAACAAAAGAGGTGAACTTCAGAAAAAGACACAAAAGACAATTAGAAGATCAAAGAGGAAATAAGAAATGTATATAAATGTAAAATATTCCGTAGGCATATAAGCAATAACAAAAAACTGAGAAAGGAATAGGGCTTGAGAAGATAAATTCACAGAAAGTACTGAATAGTTATTTTATCTTAGTTTTTATTGAAGAAGAAAATGACAATAGTAAAGTCAAGAGGGATATTTAGTTAATATAGACAGCTTAACACAGTAGGAAAAACAGGATCTTTGCTAAAAGATTAGATAACAGAACATCTAAAGAGAGAGAAAATAATAAAAAATAGTTGGAATGGATTTCTCACAGGGGGGCCATTTTTAACCAACTTTATTGAATTCTTTGAATATAGTGAACATGATTTACATGTGAATGCACACTCATGTGAACATACATGTGAATGTGGTGTACGTGAACTTTCGGATGACTTTGATAAGATGCCACATAAGTGATTTGAGACAAAGGACAGTGCAGTCAGGGCCCAGAAAACAGAATGGATTGAAAGATTGATAGGTGGATGAAGGAAGAGTAAATAAATAGATCATAGAATGATACAGCACATAAAAAGCAGAAAACTGAGAGTAGAAATTAAGGAAGGTTCCTCAATCTGTCAGAAAGTGAGAGTTCTGGGGTGGAACCATTGTTATTCACCATACATCATGAATAACTTGGACTCAGAAATTGGAGTTATGGTGATGAAATTTGTAGATGATGTCTAATGAAGTGGGTGGGGTGGCGGGGGGAGCAGTGGGGTAAGGGAATGTATAGCTAATAAAGTGGAGAACTACACCAAAATATGGGAAGACATAGGTGGGTTTGTAGTGTAAGAAGATAAATGGCAAATTAAATTCAAAATAGCAAAATGTACAGCGATTCACTTTGACAGGAGAAGTAAGGAAATGACATATTCCTCAGAAGTTAAGAAACTTAAGAATGGGAAGAGGGGTTCAGGATAAGGTGTTTTTTTAACATAGTGCATTCCAGCTCAAATCAATACACTATCTGAAAGAACGATGTTAGCGGATTCAATAGTAGCTTCCAAGAGGGTATTGAATATACTCTATAAATGGGATGAGGCTGGGTGGCTTGTATTTCAACACAATGGGCAGAGCGGCCTTCTTCTCTGCCATAAATTTTCGACATTTTCTAAATATCTGAGAAGGAGGAATATGCATGGATGTGAGGAGAGGATGGGGAAGTAGCAGTACATGACTTGCTCCATAGGAGAACCAACACTGACACAATGGGCCAAATGGACTTCTTCTGTGCTGTAAAGATTCTATAATAAAAGGAAATATTTGTAGGGCTAAATGGAAAGAGCAAAAAGTGGGACTAATTGGATAGCTCTTTCAAAGAACCAGCACAGGCACAATGGACCAAATGGCCTCTCTCTGTGCTGTAGTATTCCATGAGAAATGAGGTAGAGGTGCAAACAGATCTGGGAATACAGATTCCTAAATCACTAAAAGTAACAACATAAATTGAAAAGTTCATGAGGAGTCCAAAATAATGTTCTGGGGTTCATTCCTAGAGGAATAGAATGCAAAACAGAGAGGGTAATGTTGAAATTCACATAACATTTTGATTAGACCACATTTGGGGTACTGTGTATTTTGGGCTCAATATTTTTATTTTTGTATTCTCCCTCGTTTAGCACTACTGAAATCAGGATTGTTGAGAATTCAAATTGGCAAAGTAATCTTTACTATTCTAAAACAAATTATTTCATTGTTATTGGAGAAAACTAACAATCTTAGCATTTGACCTGATAGTTAATCCAAGCTCAGACAATTTTGGAGATCATCGACCTGGCAACTGTTTTGAGGATAATTCTTCCTTGTGAACAGCTTGGTTTAAGTGAGATGTCTGTGTTGGCGGTGGGTTCACAGATGCCTTATCTCAGCTTTATCTTAGCCTTCCAGGCTCACCCACAGTGAAGACATCAATTATCAGCTGGTGGAGGTGGTGGCAGATTGTTGGCCTGATGAGCTGAATTCCCTTTTTATGGCTCAATTGCTGTTCTCTTTCTGCAGTTGCTCTTGTTGATTGGAAGGCTTGACATAACTTTTGATGATGAATGGAGCCATTTTGGAACCATCATTGATTGGGCATCTGCTTCCCATGTGTTGTTAATAGGGCTTAATGGAGGCTTTGAGATTGTCTTTGAAATATTTCCTTTGACCTGCGTGTAAACAGGCTTCCTGGCGTAGCTCTGAGTAGAACACCTGTAATGGCAGCCTTCAGGCATTCTGACGTTATGTCTGGTCCATCCCAGCTGATATGAGATTATCATGGTCTCTATACTTGACATGTCTGCATCTTGAGAATGCTCATCTTTGCCCTTTTGTCCTCCCACTTGATTTGCAAGAACCTTCCATGACAGTGTTGATGATATTGTTTTAGGGCCTTTGTTATGAATGTGAGGCTTTATAAGACAGTTTGTAAGTGATTTTTTTTTAAAGAGACTCTCAGACTCAGTGACCCGGAGAGGGACCTAAACAGCTGCTGTTGTGGAATTGGTCAGAATGCAATGTTCTCTTTCCTGTTGCAGATGCTTTTCACCCCAAGACCCCAAAGGGCATAAAGATAAGCCCAGCAACAGGCCAGTCCTTGGTGATGGGGAAGCTTCTAGAAACAACAATTTGGGACAAAATTAATAGTCACTTGGGAAAATGTGGGTTAATTAAGGCAAGCCAGCATGAGTTTGTTAAGGGCAAATCATGTTTAACTAACTTTCTGGAGGTTTTTGTAGGGGCAGCAAGGAAGTTGGCGAGGGCAATTTGATGTGGTGCACACAGACTTCCAAAAGGTATTTGATACAGAGCTGCACAACAGACTTGTGAGCAAAATTATAGCTCATGGAATAAAAGGGACAGTAGCAATATGGATACAAAACTGGCAGACTGACAGCAAACAAATAGTATTGGTTAATAGATGCTTTTAAGATTGGAGGAAGTGGAGTTCCTCAGAAGTCGGTAGGACAATTGCTCTTCCTGATGTATAGTAAATGTATGTACTTGGCAAATAAGGCACAATTTCAAAATCTGCAGGTGATAAAAAGCTTGGAAATATTGTGGAGAGTGAAGGGAATAGTGTAGAACTTTAAAAGGATGTAGACAATGGTGAAATGGGTGAACAAGTGGCTGATGAAATTCATTGTAGAGAAGTGTGAAGAGGTTCATTTTGGTAGGAAGAGCACTGGCAAGCAATATAAAATAAAGGATATAATTCCATAGCGGGTGCAGAAGCAGATGGACCTGGGTATATATGAGCATTAGACATTGAAGATGGCAGGACAGGTTGAGAGCATGGTTAATAAAGCATACAATATCCTAGGTTTAATTAATAGGTGCATGGTGTCCAAAAGCAAGGAGGTTATATTAAATTTGTATAAAACACTGGTTTGGCCTCAGCTGGAGTATTGTGTCCAGTTCTCAGCTTTGTATTTCGTACAAAGATCTGCAATACTTGACCTCATCCTCACCAACCTGCCTGCCGTAGATGCATCTGTTATGACAGTATTGGTGGGAAGGATCACCACACAGTCATTGTGGAGACAAAGTCCACATTGAGGATACCCTCCACCGTGTTGTGTGGCACTACCACCATGCTAAATAGGATAGATTTCAAACAGATCTAGCAGCTCAAGACTGTGCATCCATGAAGTGCTGTGGGCCATTAGCAGCAGCAGAATTGTATTCAAACACAATCTGTAACCTCATGGCCCGGCATACCCCTCACTCTACCATCACCATCAAGCCAGGGGATCAACCCTGGTTCAATGAAGAGTGCAGGAGGACATGCTAGGAGCAGCACCAGGCATACCTAAAAATGTGGTATCAACCTGGTGAAGCTATAACACAGGACTACTTGCGTGCCAAACAGTATAAGCAACAAGTGATATATATGAGCTAAGCAATCCCACCACCAACAGATCAGATCTAAGCTCTGCAATCCTGCCACATCCAGTCGTGAATGGTGGTGGACAATTAAACAACTCACTGGAGGAAGAGCCTCCACAAATATCCCCATCCTCAATGATGGATGAGCCCAGTGCAGCAGTGCAAAAGATAAGGCTGAAGCATTCGCAACAATCCTCAGCCAGATTACAGGTACTTATTATAAGAAATCCCAAAAGTTCTAATTAAACTAACTTCCAACTGTACACCCCCTTTAAGGCAAAAGTCCAAAATAGATTTTAAATTTAAATAGCAAGCCAGCGAGTTTACCACAGCACTCACTCTGCTGTGGAATACCAAAGGCTTTTCTCCAACTTTAGTTACTGGAAACAGCAAACTTTTGCAAACATGGTTGGAGGCTTCCCCAAGGCTGTTTTACACACTCCTGTTAGTTCTTACATAACCTCACAAGATCACCTTCCTTGACAGACAAAACGGAAAAGGTGGCAGAGTTGCATTGCTGGTTAAAGAGGAAATTAACACAATAGTGAGGAAAGATATTAGCTCCGATGATGTAGAATCTGTATAGGTAGAGCTGAGAAACATTAAAGGGCAAAAAACGTTAGTGCGGATTGTATATAGAAACCCCAAACTGTAGCGGTGATGTTGGGAATGGCATTAAACAGGAAATTAGAGACTCATGCAATAAAAGAATATCTGTAATTATGGGTGACTTTAATCTGCAGTTAGATTGGGCAAATCAAATTAGTAACAATACCGTAGAGGAGGAATTCCTGGAGTGTATGCGGGATGGTTTTTCAAGACCAATACGTTGAGGAAACTAACGAGAGAACAGGCCATCCTCGACTGGGTATTGTGTAATGAAAAAGGAATAATTGACAATCTAGTTGTGTAAGGCCTGTTGGGGATGACTGACCATAATATGATAGAATTCTTCATGAAGATGGAGAGTGACGTAGTTGATTCTGAAACTAGGGTCCTGAATCTTAATAAAGGAAACTACGATGGTATGAGGTGTGAGTTGGCTATGATGGATTGGGAAACATTTCTTAAAGGGATGATGGTGGATAGGCAATGGCACACATTCAAAGAGTGCATGATTGAACTAAAACACTTGTTTATACCTCTCTGGCACAAAAGTAAAACAGGAAAGGTGGCCAAAACATGGCTTATAAGGGAAATTAGAGATAGTAGTAGATCCAATAAAGAGGCAAACAAATTGGCCAGAAAAAACAACAGACCTGAGGATTAGAAGCACTTAGAATTCAGCACATGAGGACCAAGGGATTGCTTAAGAAGGGGAAAATAAGAGCACGAGAGTAAGCTTGCAGGGAACATTAAAACTGACTGTTAAAATTTCTATAGGTATGCGAAGAGAAAAAGATTAGTGAAGGCCCTTACAGTCAGAAACAGGGGAATTTATAATGGGGAACAAAGAAATGGCTGACCAACTAAATACATACTTTGGTTCTGTCTTCACAAAGAGGACACAAATAATATACCAGAAATGTTGGGGAACACAGGGTTTAGTGAGAGGGAGGAATTCAAAGAAATCAGCATTAGTAGGGAAATGGTGTTGGAGAAATTGATGGGATTGAAGGCCGATAAATCCCCAGGGCCTGATAATCTATATCCCAGAGTACTTAAGGAAATGGCCCTAGAAATAGTGGACACATTGGTGGTCATCCTCCGAGATTCTATAGACTCTGGAACAGTTCCTACAGATTGAAGGATAACTAATCTATTTAAAAAGGGAGGTAGAGAGAAAACAGGGAATTATAAACCAGTCAGCCTGATGTTGGTAGTGGGGAAAATTCTTGAGTCCATTATAAAAGATTTAATAGCTGAGCACTTGGAAAACAGTGGCAGAATTGGACAGAGTCAGCATGGATTTACGAAAGGGAAAACATGCTTGATAGATTTACTGGAAATTTTCGAGGATGTAACTAGCAGAGTTGATGGGGTGGAGCCAATGGATGTGGTTTATTTGGACTTTCAGAAGGTTTTCGACAAATTCCCACATAAGAGATTAGTGTGTAAAATTAAAGCGCATGGGATTGGGGGTAGTGTATTGAGATGGATAGAAAACTGGTCGGCAGACAGGAAACAAAGAATAGGAATAAACGGGTCTTTTTCCGAATGGCAGGCAGTGACTAATGAGGAACCGCTGGGATTGGTGCTAGAACCCCAGCTATTCACAATACATATTAATGATTTAGATGAGGAAACTAAATGTAATATCTCCAAATTTGCAGATGACACAAAGCTGGGTGGGTGGATGAGCTGTGAGGAGGATGCAGAGATGCTTCAGTGTGATTTGGAGAAGCTGAGTGAGTGGGCAAACACATGGCAGATGCAGTATAATGTGGATAAATGTGATGTTTTCACTTTGGTAGCAAAAATAGGAAGGTAGATTATTATCTGAATGGCTATAAATTGAGAGAGGGGAATGTGCAACGAGACCTGGGTGTCCTTGGACACCAGTCGCTGAAGGTAAACATGCAGGTGCAGCAGGCGGTAAAGAAGGCAAATGGTGTGCTGGCCTTCATAGCCATAGGATTTGAGTACAGGAGCAGGGATGTCTTGCTGCAATTAGAGGGAGTGCAGCGAAGATTTACCAGACTGATTCCTGGGATGGCGGGACTGACATATGAGGAGAGATTGAGTCAATTAGGATTATATTCGCTGGAGTTCAGAAGAATGAGGGAGGATTTCATAGAAACCCATAAAATTCTAACATAACTAGACAGGGTAGATGCAGGAAGGATGTTCCGAATGGTGGAGTAGTCCAGAACCAGGCGTCACAGTCTGAGGATATGGGATAGACCATTTAGGACTGAGATGAGGAGAAATTTCTTCACGCAGAGTGGTGACCATGTGGAATTAACTACCACAAAAAGTAGTTGAGGCCAAAACATTGTATGTTTTCAAGAAGGAATTAGATATAGCTCTTGGGGTGAAAGGGATCAAAGGATATGGGGAGAAAGCATGAGCAGGCTATTGAGTTGCATTGATCAGCCATGATCATAATGAATGGCAGAACAGGCTCAAAGGGCCGAATGGCCTACTCCAGCTCCTATTTTCTATGTTGTTATGTTTTCCTTTCTCCTTGATATATGTTTCTCTCTCTTTAATCTGTTAATTCCATTGTTTTATGTCTTTGGAAAAATGTACTTTTCCCATAATATAAAAATCTCTCATGTTGTCAGTGTGGTCATCAACTGTCAACTTAACCTGCTTGGCAAAATTAGGTCCTGCCAAAACTGGTGTCGTAGTCAAAATAGTTTTTAAACTGCCAGATGCATTACGCAAATCCTGCGTCCATTGAAACTTCTTGTTCTTTATTAACTGTTCAGTCAATGGAGCAACAACACTGCTAAAATTTGCTACAAACTTCCGGTAAAATCCACTCATGCCCAGAAATCTCAAAACTTCTCATTTTGTTGCAGGCATGGGGTAATTCATGGTGGCTTTTACTTTCACATCTCTTGGAGCCACTTTACCATGTCCTAGATATGTAACTTGCATTTTTGCAAACTCACTCCTAGCCAAGTTCACCAACAATCAGCTATTTACAGTTGATCAAACAGTTCTTTCAGTGTTGTAAATGCTCCTCCCACATTTGAAAACTATCAAGTCATCAATGTAAGCAGCACAATTGCACAGTCCTGCTATTACTTAGTTTGTCAGCCTTTGAAAAAACGCTGGTGCATTTTTCATGCCAAATGGCATAACTTTAAACTGACATAGTCCATCTAGTGTCACAAAAGCCTATTTCTCCTTTGCTCTCTCTGATAACAGTACTTGCCAATATCCTCTAAGCAAGTCAATCTTTGTGACAAACTTTGATTGTCCCACTTTCTCAATATAATCTTCCAACTGTGGAACAGGATATGAATCCACTTTTGTCACTGTATTTACTTTTCGATAGTCCACATACAACCTTTGTGTTCCATTTGGCTTCGGTACCATCACAATAGGTGAACTTCAGTTAGACTCAATGATGTCATTTTGAAGCATTAATTTGATTTCCTTCTGTACTTGTGATAATTTTGCTGGACTTGATCAATAAGAATCTTGCCTTATTGAAGCTGACATTTATATTACGTGTAGCTAAATTTGTCCTCCCTAGCTTATTCCCATAAATAGCTTCTCCAAATCACTTTGACACTTGTCTGGAATGTAATTCAATATTACATTTAAATTTTCGAGCACCTCCTCATTATCCAATTTGATTGGAAGAAAATCAATTTCAGAGTCCTTCATTTCTACCTCTTTCCCTTTATCTGCCACCACTGACACTTATGGTCATCTTCCCTGTCAAAGTACTTTTTAAGCATATGTACATGACACACCCTCTGCTTCTTTCTTATATCTGGAGTATTTATTTAATAATTTACTTCATTCAATTTCTTTTCAATTTTCCAAGGCCCACTAAACCTTGCCTTTAATGGTTCACTCAATACATGTAGTAAAACTAAGATTTTTTCCCCAGCAACAGAACTACAAGCTTTAGCCCCCTTATCTGCCTTAACCTTCTGTAATATCTTTAAATGTTCCTTAGTTAACTCACATGCTCTGTTCAATCTTTCTCTGAAGTTTGTCACATAATCCAGGAAAGTAGTTTCTGAATTCTGACATACTAATTGCTTTTGAATCAACTTCAGTTGTCCGCTTACCTCATGACCATAGACTAATTCAAAAGGACTAAATCCTGTTGATTCATTAGGACCATCCCTAATAGCAAATAACAAGAATGACACTCCCCCATCCCAATCCTGTGGATAGTCTTGACTATAAACCCTCATCATAGTTTTTAAAATTTGATGCCATCTTTCCAAAGCAGCTTGTGATTCAGGATGATAAGCTGTTGACCAAATTGTTTTATCCCCAAGCTGTTCATGACTTCCTTAAACAGCTGTGACATGAAATTAGAACCTTGATCCAATTGTATTTCTTTTGGTAAACCATATCCGGTAAAAAATTTAGTCAACTCTTCCACAATTCTCTTTGTTGTCATATTTTGCAAAGGTATCACTTCCAGAAACCTTGTGGACACATCTATTATTGTCAACAAGTACTGATTTCCACTTTTAGTCTTAGAAAGGGCTCCTACATAATCAATCAAGACCCTAGTAAAAGGTTCATCAAATGCACAAATTGGAATTAAAGGTGCTGGTTTAATCACAGCTTGAGGTTTTCCTGTCACCTGACATGTGTCATGTTCTACAGAATTTGACTACATCTCTAGGCAATTCAGGCCAATAGAAATGTTTTTGTATTGTTGCCTGAGTCTTCTTAATTCCTAAATGTCCCCCAATTGGCATTTCATTAGCTACTCTGAATATCTCATTTCTGTACCCAGATGGTATAACTAGCTGATGCACTGGCGTCCATTTTTTATCAGCTGAAACATTAGATAGCCTCCACTTCCTCATTAACACATTACCTTTAAGGTAATAACATTCTGGAATACATTCTGCCTCTGTTTCTGAGGAAGCTGTCTGATATAACTGCTTTATTTGTAGATTCTTCTGCTGTACCTCTACCAACTTTCTTGCGCTAAACACTTCAACTTCATTCTCCTCCATTTTCTCTCCATGAACAATCTTATTAAAGATAATATCAGCTAACTGAATATCTGCATCTTTTCCCTGCCTTTTAAATTCCTCCTCTTCCTGTTTTAACCTGTAAGTTTGTGATCTTGTTATTTCACAATCTCAAACAATCCAGAATGTTCTTTCTGTAACACCTCTGTTTAATGCACTGTCACATGCTGCTTGACTGCAGTAGGCACCACCATCATCTGTGTCCCAGCTATATTATTACCTAAAATAAATTGAACCCCTGTAATGAGCAATTTTTCCACTATTCCAACAATCACCTCGTCTGTTTTCAAGCTACTTTTCAAATTCACCTTGCACAATTGAATACTTATTGTTTCTCCATGAATTTCCTTTATTAATACCTTTTCCTGCAGTACTCACTCTGAACAACAAATATCGCTATCCACTAGCCCCTGTGTCTTGTAAACTTTTAATATCTTTACCTTATCCAAAGTGTATACATGGAAGGAACTTCCCTTCACATACAAAATCTTTAAACATTTCTGTAAGCTGCCCTTCAGAGCACTCTTGGGTAAATTGTGAACAGATTCCCATTGATCTACCTATCGCTGATTCTTCCTACTTCATCTGTACACAAACCATTGGCTTTTTTCTGTGCCGGGATCTCTGAACCAAGCAGTAACCTTATTTACAGAACTATTCTGCAATCCAGTTACTGCAATGGGTTTTCCCTGTAACCTCCAACACACTGACCTTGTGTGCCCCACTTTATTACAATGAAAACACCTCAGTTTTCGAGTGTCACTCCTACCCTCAGCACCTTCCTTTTCATTCTGAGAAAAAACTTCCCTTCCCTGACTACCTACCTTCCCACTTTCTATCCTTCTCGGGTTTAAAAGGGTGACGTAAAAAAGGTTTAGATTCATGAACTAACTCATAATCATCAGCTATCTCTGCTGCTTGCCTAGCCATTTTAACTCTCTGTTCTTCCACGAGATCTCAGTACCAAAGGAATTGAATCATTAAATTCTTCTAAAAGAATTACTTCTCTAAGAGCTGCATAAACTATTTCTACCTTTAATACCCATATCCACCAGTCGAAATTACTTTGTTTTACTCTCTCAAAACCAATATAAGTTTGACCAGGCTGTTTCCTTATGTTCTTAAATTTCTGCCTGTATGCTCAGGAACCAACTCATATGCACTCAAAATAGCCTTTTTTACTGCATCATAATCCTCCAATACTTATGCTGACAGAGAAGCATAAAACTCATGAACACTACCTCCCATCCAAGACTGTAAAAGCAATGTGCAGATATCTTGTGGCCATTTCATCTGCTTAGCTATCTTCTCAAATGAGATAAAGAACACATCTAAATCCTTTTCTCCAAAGAAATGATTTCAAGCACATACATAAGATTACAATTACTTAATATTATAACAAATCCCAAATTTCCTAATTAAACTGACTCCCAACTACATACACCTTTCAAGGTGTCAGGCCAAAATAGATTTTAAATTTAAATAGCAAGCCAGCAGGTTTACCACAGCACCCACTCAACAGTGGAATTCCAAAAGCTTTTCTCCAACTTTAGTTACTAGACACAGCAAACTTTTGCAACCATGGCTGGAGGCTTCCCCAAGGCTATTTTACACACTCCTTTTAGTTCTTACATGGCCCCAAAACATCACCTTCCTTCCTTCTTGATATATGTTTCTCTCTCTTTAATCTGTAAATCCTATTGTTCGATATGTCTTTGGAAATGTACTTTTCCGATAATATAAAAATCTTTCATGTTGTCAATATGGTCAGTACCTTTTGGGGAAAATAAACATACTTTGCCTTACTGTGTCCAGTGGGGTTCCACAGGGATCGTTGTTGGGTCATGTGTTGTTTGTGGTATATATAAACGATTTAGACTTGAATGTAAGAGGGTTGATCAGACATGAAAATTGATGGGATGGTAAATAGTGAGGAGGATAACCTTAGATTACAGTAGGATATAGACGGGTTGGTCAGATGGGCTGATCAGTGGGAAATGGAATTTAATTTGGATAAGCGTGAGGTGATGCACTTGGGGAGGACAAACAAGGCACGAGAATACATGATGAATGGTAAGACCCTGGGTAGTACTGAGGATCAGAGGGACCTTGGTGTGCATGTCCACTGGTCCCTTAAGATAGCGGGACAGATAGATAAGGTGGTTAAGAAGGCATATGGGATACTTGCCTTTATTAGCCGGGGCATAGAATATAAGGGGAGGGATGTTATGCTGGAACTGTATAAAACTCTGGTTAGGCCACAGCTAGAGTATTGCGTGCAGTTCTGGAATCCGCATTATAGGAAGGATGTGATTGCACTAGAGAGACTGCAGAGGAGATTTATCAGGATGTTGCCTGGGCTGTAGAGTTTTAGTTATGAGGAGAGATTGGATAGACTGGGGTTATTTTCCCTGGAGCGGAGGAGATTGAGGGGGGACATGATTGAAGTGTATAAAATTATGAGGGGCATAGATAGGGTAGAAAGGAAGGACTTTTCACCTTGGCGGATGGGATCAATAACCAGGGGCATAGATTTAAGGTAAGGGGCAGAAGATTTAGAGGGGATGAAAGGAGGAAGTTTTTCACCCAGACGGTGGTGGGAATTTGGAACTCACTGCCTGAAAGGGTGGTAGAGGCAGAAACCTTCATAACATTGAAGAAATATTTGGATGTACACTTGTGACACCATGGCATACAAGGCTATGGGCCTAGTGCTGGAAAATGGGATCAGAATAGTTAGGTACTTGTTTGACCGGTGCAGATTCGATGCCCGAAGGGCCTTTTTCTGTGCTGTAGACCTCTATGACTCTATGGGCAGAATTTTACCGTCGGTGAGCGGGGGGCAGGGCCTGCTTGCCGACGTGTAAAATGACGCAAGATGAAGTCGGGCGGAACCCCCGTGTGGTGAAAAAATGTGAATTTTCAGGAAGGCGGGGGCACCGCAAAATCAGCTGCATGCCCGCCGATCTGTCAGTGGCCACTTGAGGCCATTGACAGGATCATTTAAGCAATTAAAGGACCTGCCCGTCCAACCTTAAGGTTGGTAGGTTGGCCAGGAGCCCCGGCAGCAACTAGCAAAAACATGAAACCTCTTCCAGTAGCGGGATGAGGTTTTATGTAGGGTTTTAAAAATTGTAATAAAGTTGTTAAATTATGAACATGTCCCAACTCATGTGACATTGTCACATGAGGGGACATGAAAGGGATTTTCCTTTTCTCTATTTTTAATATTTTTAAAAGTCGAGGTGATCTCCCTGAGGCTGCACCGAGCCTCAGGGAGATGAGTGCGCCCTTTCGTGCGCATGCACAAAAGAGCGCCCTCAATTTTAGGGATTCCCCCAGCCCACACAGGGAGTGCATAGTGCTTCCTGGCGGACGTCATGCTATGCGGGCCTTTATTGGCCCGCCCACGTAAAATGGCAGTGCAGCCCCGATCGCTGACAGTGATCGGCTCAGCGCCCACCCGCAACTGGGTCAAGCCCACCCGCCTGACAAACGGAAAATTCTGCCCTATGACTCTATTTATCTTGTGAGTTGTAAACATCTTACCATCCCTTTGAAACTCAAACAACTCCTTCACTTATCCAAAAATGAAAATTTCCTTCACATCCTACAGGCTAAGACCTCATCTGGTTTACTCATTAACATTTCAAATACCTTTTACCCCTAACTTATTTTGATAATTTCAAGCTTGCAGCCTATCTGACTCTAATTTAATTAAGCCACACAGTCAGAGCCATCTATACTCACATCCTTTAACCTCATTTACAATAAACAATAATATTATGAAACATTACTATAGTTTTGTGACATTTGCAATCGTCCGCTCCACCCATCAATGGCAGGCTGTGTATCACACTGCCTCACATTGGGAATCTAATTTCAATAGTTTAGCATCTCATTCTAAGCCCTACCCACCAGAATCATCCCTCCATACTGTATTATCCTGATTGCATGCCCACGTGTTTCACAACAGTACATAAGTGACATGAACTTAGCGACCTGCATATCGCGTCGATTTTCGAGGTTTGTTTGTCTACCATGCTTCGGGCAGTCCTCGCAGACATCAGCACCAAGCATCACAGACAACACCACATCACTTTTAAGGGGGTTCACGGGCAGGTCTCTACCTATCAGACCAGCCGTAACGTGGGGGTAGCTTTTCAATGGCTGCAGGGCTAGGGTTTGCTTGGGGAACGGGGAAAATTGGACTCAGGCAAGGGAAGAGGCTGCAGGGCGATGGCTGTAATGGGAAAGGGCAGTTTCCCATGCTGTGTGTGGGGGCACATGCTGATCTGTGCAAGTGGCCTCAAAATGGTGAGGAGAAAGTTTCCAAAGGAGATGAGGCCAGATGGAGATGTGAGGGTGTGTGAGAGTGAGCAGTGGTGTCCCTTGAACCAGCAGTGAGATGGATGCCGGTGAATGTGTGATGGCCTTAAGAGTGTGTGAATTTAGAGTAATAAGATGGTTGTCTTGCCCTGAAGGCACGAATGACATCATTCATCCGTTTAATGCACTTGATGGCCAACATCTTGTGTGCAGCTTTGGCACTGACGACCTCTGCCACCACCTCCCAAGCTGGAGTGGTGAGACAGTCAGGCCTCCTGCAGCCAGAGCGGGGGTAGAGGACATCGCAGTGGCCCTCCAAAACATCCAGAGCGCATCCTAGGGATCTGCCACTGAGGGGGACTGCACTCTTCTTGGTTTTTGGGGCCATGTCTTCACTGGAGCAGTCCTTGGCTGCAAGCATTGAGAAGTGTGTGCGTGGCTGCTGTTTAAATATGGTGAGGATGCGGCAAGCTAATGGTGTGGCAGGAAAATCAGAGGCCATCTGCCAGCGAGACAACACGTTTCCTGTAGCTACATAATTAATGAGGCGGGAATGGGACGATATGGCGTGAAAACCCGCCATGGTGGCCAGCGGGTAAAGCATCCTTTTTTTCTGCCCACTACTGGACTTTGTGCAAATATGGGACGATTCTCCCCCTAATCTATGAGGCTACATATCTGCTGAGAGCAGGGCATAGCCTACAAATGAAAAATATTTTCCGTTGTGCTAATTAGTTAACGGGGAAGCATCTTTTTTGCAGTTTGGTATATTAATCGCCTATTCAATAATGTTTAGTCTATGTTGATTTTAGTTTGTTACAGTAGAAGTCTTAAAACATGCAATCTTGTCTTATGATTCTTCCCATCGGTCACTGGGAAATTCATAATTCTTCTTAAAAGTTATCGGTCTCTACTAGGATTGTAATAAGTTAAAGGCTCTTGTGGGATTCAAATCCAGAGCCTGTAAAATGGGTATACTGGATTTTTCCAGAGGTTAGACGAACAAGATTTCACATTTTGCTGTATTCAATGAAAGGTCAATATGACTACATTAAATGCACAGAAAATTTTGGAAAGAGATACCTGTCTGCCTTATAACAGTTAGCAAAGGTTAATTTGAAAGTAGTGGCAGAGAAAGTTGAAGTCAACTTGAAAGTAGTGGTTAAAAAGGCAGAGGTTCTTGAAGTATTGGCTCAGCACTTGAATCTTGAGGAGGAAAATGGTGATCTCAATAGCATTCAAGTTCATTTGGCTAGGCTTCAATTAAATGAGAAAAAAGGAGGAATTTGGAACCTTGAATTACAACTCCAAAGAGAGAGAAGGAAGAGCAAGAAAATTTGAACCTGACAGAGAAAAGCTTTGATTATGTGAACAGGGGATGGCCAAGAAACTTAAGGATGACTCATGCTTAACTCCCTAGTTTTGACTTGGTGAGGAATATTCACTTAGTGCCTAAATTCAGTGAGAAAGGAGTTGAAATGTACTTTATGTAATTTGAAAAATTACTATGAACCTGCGCTGGCCAAAAGATCATGATACAGTGAAAACTACTGTTCTCAATGCCTATGAGTTAGTGCTGGAGGCTCACAGCTAGAAATTTAGAAATTTAAGGAAGGAACAGAGTCTGACTTTCATGGAATTTGCTCTAGAGGAAGAAGAAATGATATTTGATAGATGGTTTATGTCTATGACGGTTGAACAAGACTTCAAAATCCTTTGAGAGGTTTTGCTAATGGAAGAATTTAAAAATAATGTCCCTTTAGGAATAAGGTCCCACCTGGAAGACCATAAAGTTTCTAAGATAATAGTAATAGTAATATTAATATATATATATATATAATAATAAGAATAAATAATAATAATAGCAGACAATTATGAGTGCCTCAGATGCATGTTGAATACAGGCCATTATTTGTGAACTTAGACAGAAACTGGAGAGATAAGAGACTGGATCAAAGTGAGGAGAATGGCCTGGGGAAGGAAACAAACATTCCTTAGAGTAGTAAGAGAGATAATCTAGATTTAAGAATAACAACATGTTATTTTCATCATAAGAAAGGTTATTTAAAGGCTATTAGAAATTAAAAAGCAATACTGTAGCATTTGCAAGATTGCACAATGCTCCTCCTGAAATTACTGTCCCAATGAGCAAAGCTTATAACAAACCTACAGCTTCTCCTGTATTCATCACGAGAGTGGGACAGGTTGCATGAAATTGTGGAAGTTTCTGTGTAAAGGTGAAGTGTCCTTATTCTGGTTTGCTGAAGCAGAAAAGCAAATTGTTGTCCTTAGAGATACCAGATCAGCCTAGTTAAAGATTGGTAGGTGAAGGGACCTCCCCATCAGAAAATTCACAAAATAAAAATGTCTCAATGGAGGGTATTGATGCGAATTGTTTACCCATTCCTTTGTATAGAGTCAATTTAAAATGTGGTTTCATTTCAGGTTCTGTCATGAATAATCGTGAGGCTTGTGCTTAATTTGTCCATTGACAGTGAAGATCTTTTATGAGGAAAAAGCTTGGTTGGGAATAAAGTATTGCCGTCTCCAGTGGTTCTGGAATAATCCGTTGACACTGATAAATCTGAAGTTGTATGGGAAAAAATTGAGTGACTTAAAACAATCAATTGGTACCTTTAGCCCTGCTGTGTAAATGAATGTTTCAGCTAAAGATATGATAAGAGTCAAAAGCTCAAATTGCTATTGTTAAAAGGACAGTGGACTGGAAGCAAAAAGTTAATGGCAGTTGGAGATGAATTAAACCTGCCTGAATTAAACACGTAGGCAGAACCTGAGCACAGTGTGACAAAGTAGATAACAACAGTATTCAAAGCTAATGATAAAACAAAGGAAAGAAGTGCTTTGAAAAAGCATCACACAGCTGCATACTCAGCTGACACCATATACAGACATCATAGAGCTGCAAGTAAGAGTCTGTCTTCTTGAAAGTAAATTAAAATCTCAGAATGATGAAGTGATTGCTCTGGATAGAAAAGAATTGAATAAAACTCAAACTGAATGGTAGCATGAAATGCAAAGAGAAATTAAAAGAATTTGTAAACTGACCAAAAAAAAGTATGTTTTTTTTAGATGAGCATTGACATATCCTTAACAATGTTCTTAAAGCAGCAAAGATGATTTCACTTGACAGAACAATAAATTGCTTGTGTTAAACCTGCATTCTTTGGAAGAGTTAAATCATCAAAACAAACTTAAAAGGCAAAAATGATCCTGAATTTAAACAGGATTTGTACAATTCCAATGTGTGACTAGTTGAGACTTTTGTCACAGTCATGGACATAAAAAAACATGCTGACCTGGAAGAAAATGGAAATCATTTGTTAAAACCTGAAGAGTGGTTCAGAGTTTATTTTAAAAAGTGAAAACCCTAGTGACAAGGTATTGACTGATTTTAAAGAGAAACAAAGGGATTTGCTGAATCCAGAGGGTAATAACTGCTATGACGGGGGTTACTCCTTGGATTACCCTTCACAGCTGCCACTATCCAAAAGCCAGATGATTTACAAGCAATCACAAATACTATCCCAGGGTCCAGACTGTGTGCAATCCAATACAGATTTAAAAAAACAATATGAAAGATGCAAAACCACAGGGTAATCTTTTAACAGAGAGGATGGAAATGTTGTACAGCCTCTGCAAAATGAAAAAGGGGGATCTTTCGCGCAGATTGAAAGAAATTGAAGCAATCCGTAGTAAAAGAAACTCTCATTTTGTATTAGCAAGTTGGGACTCTAAGAATTCATTCAAGCTGGACTTTAAATCCGAATTGTCACATTTGGATGTTGGTTATGGGTTAAATTTTATACGGTTGCCAAGACAAAATGTTTAATGGTGAAATAAGACAGAAGGGTACAAAATATTACCACAACTGTATGGAGTTGGTCAGCTGTTAAAGTGTTTACAATATCGTATTTTGATAGTGTCATAGAAAAATTACTACTATAGCCATGTTTTCTTCTAATTTTTGCGGGGGAGGTGTTACAAATGCAAGTGCTGTGTTTGGCTGCAGTAGAGAGCTTCATTGGAGATTGGTGACTGAGGGAATTTTACAGTTTAAAACAACAAGAGGAGAGCTGGGAGTTTTATAGTTTAAAACAGCAAAAGGAGAGCTGAGAAGGGCGTAGGTGGTGGGAAATAAAAACTGGTGGCCGAGAGCCCCTTCAATCAGTTTTTACCTTTCAGAGCCAGCATGTGACCTCACAGTAAAACAGGCGATTGATGAGTATCTTTTCTGTGTCTCTTTTGATTGACCAAGTGGTTTAAATCAGATGTTTTTACAGCTGAAGAGTACAGTTAAGAAATTCACTTTTAAAATATTTAACGTGGTGGGGTGAAAAGTGAAGGCAAGGGGGACCCTATTATTGTTCTGGGGGGGAAGGTGCAAGGGCAGAGAACAGGAGATGGGTCAGACACAGTTGAGGGCCCTGTTAACCACAGTGGCTGGGAAACCTTGGTTGAGGAAGAAGGAAAACATGTCAGAAGCGCTGTTTTGGAACGTGGGATCATCAGAACAGATACAATGGAGGCAAATGAACTGAGAGAATGGGACAGAGTCCTTACAGGAAGCAGGGTATGAGGAGCTGTAGTCGAGATTTTCCAGTGGGCTCAGTGGCCGAGAAAATCCGGATCCATTTACACTCCCTTTGTCTTCTGTTCACGACATCTTTGCCAATTTCTCCTCTGCCCCTACCTATTGCTGGCCTTTTTTCCAGCTTCATCGGCTTAAACAGTATAAATGTCATCACATTTCTTTAGCTCTGAAGAAAGGTCACACAGACTCGGAACGTTAACTTTCTGTTTCTGTCTCCACAGATGCTGTCAGGCCTGCCGAGTTTTCCCAGCATTTCCTGCTTCTATTTCAAAAACCTTATTTGTTCCTCCTGCCGTCGTCGCTGCTTGTGCTGCGATTGGGGCATTTTAATTGGATAGTTGTTGCCATGTGGCTTTTCATTGGATAGTTCTGCCTCCATGTGAATGACGCACTGCTCGCTCCCTCCCCCCCCCACAATTCCCCGGGCGGGTAAGATGGCGGCGCGCAGTCGTTGGCTGTTGGTCCGCGCGGTGTGTATGAATGGAAAGCGGAGGTTCGGAGTGGGGTGCGTGGGACTGGGCACCGAGCCTGCCCCGGCCCAGCTCAGCCCCCGGTACCCACCCGTCCTCCCGTCCAAAACCGCCAAAAGCAAATCGGCTCAAAGGCGGCGGATGGAAGAGTTTTTTCAGCGGGTTCATGACGCCCCCTCGGTGGCCGAGAAGCTCCGGCTCCTGACCCAGATCCAGCGACTCAAGTACGTCGTTTACCCGCAGACGTTGTCGATCGACGCGGATCGCTGGTACCAGAACTTCACCAAGACCGCCTTTGTGCCGGGGCTGCCAGGCCGGCTCACCGCCACCGCCGGCCCCGGGGCTGCCCTGGAGCTCGGCCAGCTCAAGTCCCTGGTGTGCGAGACAGTTTTGCAGGAGAATTTCTACGTGAAGAGGCGGCGGCCGTTCCTTTACCGGGAAAGGGAGCAAACGGTGCTGCCGCTCCTCGGCAACCTGGTGCCTCGGCTCATCAACGCCCTGGTAGCGGAAAACCCGCTGCTTGGAGCCTCGACCTTGGGTAAGGAATCCCTCCCTACACCGCCCTCGGTCCCGGAGGCTTTCCCCACTCACCCAGAGTAAAAATGGATCTTGGGCGGTATCGGGTCGGCCGCCTGATATTCAGTTCCATCGGGCTTAAAGGTCTAAAATGTCAGGCGCTGGGGCAGCTGATCCCATATCACCCATCCTGCTCCATTGCCCGAGATTAATTTCTGCCCCACGTTAACTCTTGTTGAAAACGGGATTTTCCTTCTAATGTAGAATAATATTGTTTATTAGACACTAGTGGTCAAATCACCACGCAGGCTGAAACTTAGATAACACGTGGTGGATGTGTTTTAATCAGAGAACCATATTCAAAATTACTGGTGCCGAAAGAGGCCATTCAGCCCATTGTGTCTGCGCTAGCCAAAAAGAAACTAGCCGCTCATTTTAATCCCACTAACCAACACCTGGTCCGCAGCCTTGCAGATTTTGGACTTCAGGTGCAGAATCGGGTACTTTTAAATGTGTTGAGCATTTCAGCCTCAACCGCCAATTCAGACAGTGAATTTGAGACACTCACCATCTGCTGGGTGAAGAAGTTTTTTCCTTCTGTATCCTCTAATCCTTCAATCAATCATCTTCAATCTGTGGCCCCTGGTAATTAACCCCTCAGCTTGGGGAAACAGGTCTTTCCTGTCTGCCTTATCTAGGCCTCTTCATAATTATGTGCACCTCAGTTAGGTGACCCTTCAGCCTCCTCTGTTCTAAGGAAAACAATCCTATCCAATCTTTTCTCGTAGCTGCAATTTTAAACCCCTGGCAACATTCTTGTAAATCTCCTCTGTACTCTCTCCAGAGCGATTATGTCCTTCCTGTAATGTGACCAGAACTGTGCACAAAATTCTAGCTTTGGCTTAACCAGCAAATTATACAATTTCAGCATTACATCCCTGTTTTTGTATTCAGTACCTTGTCCAATGAAGGAAAACATTCCATATGCTTTCTTTACCACCTTATCCATCTGTTCTGCCACCTTCAGGGACCTGTGGACATGCATTCCAAGGTGTCTCACTTCCTCAAACCCTCTCAATATCCTCCTGTTTTATTGAGTATCCCCTTGTTTTGTTTGTTCTCCCCAAATGCATTACCTCCCACTTTTACGGATTGAATTCCATTCTCCACTTTTCTGCCCATTCAACCAAGCCATTGATAATCTGGAGACAACAATTATCCACATCATCATCAACTACATGACCAATTTTTGTGTCATCTGCAAATTTCCTGATGCCACCCACAGTTAAATCTAAATAGTTAATATATGAAACAAACCGCAAGGGCCCTAGCACTGAGCCCTGTGGAATGCCACTGGAAACTGCTTTCGATTTGCAAAAACATCCATCGACTGTTACACTTGTCTCCTGTCGCTGAGCCAATTTTTGATCCAACTCGCCACCTTCCCCGGTATCCCATGTGATCTCACTTTTCTGACCAGTCTGCCTTGTCAAATGCTTTACTATAATCAATGTAGACAACATCTTCTGCCTTGCCCTCATCAATCCTCCTTGTCAACAATTTGGTTAAGTTAGTAAGACATGATCTTCCCCTAATAAAACCATGCTGAGTATCCCTGATCAATCAGTGCCTTTCTAAATGACAGTTTATCCTGCGTCTCAGAATTAATTCCAGTAATTTTCCCATCACTGACGTCAGACTGAATGGCCTATAATTTCCTGGCCTTTCCTTTGCACCCTTTTTAAATAATGGTACAACGTTCACAGAGCTCCAATCCTCTGGTATCTCCCCTGTATCTAGTGAGGATTGGAAAATGATCCTCAGAGAATCCGTGACTTCCTCCCTGGCTTCCTTTAACAGTTTAGGATATAATCCGGCCTTGGTGATTTATCCACCTTCAAAGATATCAGCCCTTCCAGTACTTCCTCTCTCATTATCCTTGTTATATTTAATATCTCACATTCCTCTTTAATGAGAGTGTCTGCATCATCCCTCCCCTTTGTGAAGACAAATGTACTCATTGAGAATCCTACCCACATCTTTAGCATCAACACAGAAGTTACCACATACATCCTTGATAGGCCCTACCCTTTCCTTAGTTATTTTCTTGATCTTAATGTACTGGGAAAACATTGGGTTTCTTTGATTTTATCTGCCCATTTTTTTTGTATCCTCTCTTTGTTTCCCTAATTTCCTTTTTTAATTCATCCCTGTACTTTCTATACTCCTTGAGGCTTTCTACAGTATTAAGCTTTTTGTGACTTTCATAAGCTTTCTTTTTCTGTTTTATCTTACCCTGTCTGCTTTTGATTGACCAGGGGACTCTAGATTTGGCGGTGCCACCCACTTTTTTTGTGGGGACATGTGTGCAATGCCTGTAGAATTTTGCTTTTGAATGCCTCCCACTGATTTGACACCGTTTCCCTTCTAATAGCTGTATCCAGGCCACACTCGCCAGCTCACCTCTCAGCTTTGTAAAATTTGTCTTCCCCAATTTAGAACTTTTATTCCTGTTATAGCTTTGTCCTTTTCCATAATGCTGCTTGATCTAACTATTATGGTCACTATCTCCAAAATGGTCCCCCTCTGCTACTTCATTCAGTTACCCAGCTTCATTTTCTAAGACTAAATCTAGAATTGGGCCCCTCTCATTAGACTTATCTGCTTACTTAAAAAAAAGTTCCCTTGAATGCAGTTCAAGAATTTTGTTCTTTTCACACTGTTCAGATCCCAATTGATATTCGGGTGTTTGAAGTCTCCAACTAGTACTGCCCTATTGTTTTTGCACTCAGAAATTTGTCTACATATTTGCTCTTCTAATTCCCTTCAACTATTTGGGGGTCAATGGTACACTCCTAACAGTGTGGCTGTCCCTTTTTTAATTCTGAGCAACTCATATGGCCTCATTTGATGATTCATTTTGGATACCATCCCTCCTCACAGCTGTAATTGATTCTTTAACCACTGATTCTACAGCTCCACCTTTTTTATTCCCCTCACTCTCCTATTCCTATACCTATACTTGTTTCTCGTGGGGCTGGGAGTAATCCTGAGATTATTGCGTTTCAATCTCCTCCCTCGCTCCCTAATATCTGCTTTCAGGATTTCATCCCTTTCCAGCCAAAGTCATTGGTACCAATGTGGACCATGACCTCTGGCTGATCAGGTCCCCGTTCCCCCCCCCACCACCCCCAGAAGAATATCCTGCAATTGCTCGATGGCAACCTTGACTCTGACACCAGGGAGGCAACATACCAACCTGGAGTAATGTCTATGACCACAGAAATGTCTGCCCATTCCCCTAACCAATGAATCCCCTATCACTACTGCTCTTTTTTCTTCACCCACCCCATACAGCTGAGCCACCTGTGGTGCCATAAACTTCGTGCTGACTACACTCCTCTGAGGAACCAATGCCCTCACCAATATCCAAAATGGAAAACTGACTGACCAGCGGGACCCCAGGGGACTCCTGCGCTACCTGCCTAGTTCTCTTGGATTGCCTGGCGGTCACCCATTCCCTTTCTCCAAGCTCCTAAGCTGCGATGTGACTACCGCTCTGAATGTGGCACATCTAAGAAGCTGGATAGCAGGGTCACTCCAGCTGCCACACAAGCTCGAAACCCGGAGCTCAAGTTTCTGTAGCTGGTGACACTTCCTGTGTATGTGGTATCGAGGACACCAGTAGCATCCATGACTTGCCACATACTTATACATGCCACGTGATTGAGCTATCCTGTCATGGCTTCAATTTACTTACCTTATGCTAACTTTATTTTACTTTGGTTTACTTATACTACTTTATTTTACTTGGCCTTTTCTTAACTTTACTTCCCCATCGCTTGTGTTTCTTACTTAAATCTAAGTAGCTACTTCTTTCAAAAAGAATGCATTTTTCTAATTTTCAGCTACTTAAAGACCCTCCCTAACAGCAGTTTCTTACCAACCAATGACATTGTTTCCCCCATGATGTCACACTTGGATTTTTAACTCAGCCCCCTAGTGCAGCTTTTCAACCCCTGGTCTCCCAGAGGCTGAGAATGATAGTGAAAGAAAAAGAAAAGAGCACCTCCCTCCTCTCCTCACTGAACTCCCTTACTCACCAAACTCACAGTAATTACACTCAGAACCAACTTCACTCTTTTATCAGAACCGACAAGATTGACAGTCACTGAAAAACCAACTAGTCCATCAAGCCTGCCCTACATGATGGCTGGAAACATCATGCCTAAATACAAAACCAGATCTAATAAAGAGAGAGAAAAAATCTGGGATATTCTCTTAACTCCTGGGGATTGAGGCAAGTCCAGGAGATCTCATGGATCAAGTATCTGTCAAGACACTTGCCATGAATTGACCTCTGCCCCAGTCAAGCACTGGTTCAGTCTCCTCTTGAAGACATACAGAAAGTGAACACTCAGCATCCAAGCTGGCAACGTATTCCACAAGCTCAATTTTCTGGGAAAATTACTACCTAAATCCTGTCAATTCTATTTTTGTGTAGTTTAAACCCAAAAGAGAAAAGACAATACTGGAATCCTGACATATGAATAGGTAATGTCAAAAATACCCAGGTCGGGCAGCGTTGGTGGAGAGCAAAACACAAGTTACTGTTTGAGTTCGCCATGACTTATATCAGAACTGAACAAAGTTAGAGATTTAACAGGTTTTAATTAAATAAGGAGGCAGGGGAAAGATGGGGTTAGGGTGAGAAAGACTAACAGGGAAGGTCAGTAATTGGGGTTGGAAGGTAGGAGAGATGAAATGAACAGAAATAATTCCAGTATCTGTAAGGAGGAGAGTGCGAGAGGAGGAACCTGGGACAGGCAGTCAGCAACAGCTAGAGGAGGGTACGAGAGGAGGACCCTGGGACAGGCAGTCAGCAGCACCTAGAGGAGGATCTTGCATCTAGTCCATAACTCGAGTAAGGGTAAAATAAAAGCAAGAGTCCTTATTCTATTTAGTTAAGATATGCCTGGGGAGCTCAGTCCCATGGGAAATCCTAGATGCTCCTGCTGGCCTTGATGACCATGTATGCAGAAGGTGCCTCCGACTGGAGCAACTCGGGCTCCAGGTTTTGGAGCTTGAGCGGCAGCAGGGGTCACTACGGTGCATTCACTATGATGGACAGCACATTTCAGGACGTGGTCACTCTGCAGCTTAGGAAATGCAAACAGAAAGGGAATAGGTGACCACCAGACCGAAGAAGGGGACCAGGCAGGTAGTGAGAGGATTCCCTATGTGTATCTTGTTCGCAAACCATTTTTCAGCCTTGGAAAACGGTGAGAGTGATGGTTCCTCTGTGGAGGCCAGCCAGAGCAAAGGCCCTAGCACTGTTGGTGGTCCATTTGCTCAGGATGGAAGGAAGAAGTGTGGAAGGGCAAAAGTGGTAGGGGATTTGTCAGTGAGGGAGTAGACATGCACTTCTGTGGCTGTAGGTGTGAGTCCATGATGGAATGTTGCCTCCTGGGTGCCAGGGTCAAGGATGTTACGGAATGGTTGCAGGACATTCTGAAGAGGGAGGATGAACAGCCAGAGGTCATGGTCCATGTTGGAACCAGTGAGATATGAAGAAAGAGAAATGAGGTCCTGCAAGCAGATTTTAGGGAGTTAGATAGGAAATTGGAAAGCAGGACTTTAAAGATAGTAATCTCCAGATTTCACTCAGTGCTACACAGTAGTGAGTAAAGGAACAGAAGGATAGAGCAGATGAATGTGTGGCTGGAGAGATGGTGCAGGAGGGAGGGCTTTAGATTCCCGAGGCATTGGGACAGTTTGTGGGGAAGGTGGGACCTGAACAAGTTGGATAGGTCACACCTGAACAGGAATGGGACCAACATCCTCACAGGGAGGTTTTCTAATGTAATTGGGGAGGATTTAAACTAAATTGGCAGGGGGTGGGAGCCTGAAAAGAGTTCAGAGGGCAGAGTAGCTAAGATAGAATTAGAAATTAAAACGCTAGTAAGTGAACCTGGAAGGCAGAGGAAACATATGCTAGAGTTTAGCAAGGCTAAGTGGAATATATTTTAACACAAGGAGCTTGAGGAAAAGACAGATGAGCTGAGGGCACGTGGGAGTATGATATAGCTATGACTGAAACTTGGCTAAAAGAAGGACAGGAATGGCAGCTCAACATTCCTGGTTATAGAATATTCAGATGAGATAGAGAGGGGGACAGAAGAGGAGGGGAAGTTGCAATATTGATCAAGGAATCAAATACAATAGTGAGGAGATATGTAATCTTGGAAGGATCATCAAATGAGGCCACATGGGTAGAAGTAAAAAACATAAAAGGGGCAAACATGATGTTGGGTGTGTACTATAGGCCCCCAAACAGGGAGTGATAGAAGATCAAATATATAATCAAATTTCAAGAGAAGTTTAAGAAAAATAGGACAATAATAGTGGGGGATTTTAACTGCCCAAATATTAACTGGGATAGTTTTAATGTGCAAGGTAGGGAGAGAGCAAAGTTCTTAAATTGCATCTAGGAGAGCTTTTTTAGCCAGTACGTAGAAAGCCCAAAAAGGGAGACGGCAGTTCTGGACTGAATAATCGGAAATGAACCAGGGCAGGTGGAAAGCATTTCAGTGGGGGAGCATTTTGGAGATAGTGACCATAACTCAGTTAGATTTAGGAAAAGGATAAGGTTGGGCTGGTAATAGAAGTTCTAAACTGGGGAGAGGCTAATTTTACTAAGATGAGATGTGATTTGGGCCAAGTGGACTGGGAGCAGCTACTTGCAGATAAAACTGTCAAGCAGTGGGAGGCATTCAAGGAGGAAATAACGAGAGTACTGGGAAAATATGTTCCCGTAAAGACCAGGAAATTACAGGCCACTCAGTCTAATCTCGGTGGTGGGGAAGTTGCTAGAAAGAATTGAGGGGCAGAATATATCTGCACTTGGAGAGACATGGATTAATCAGGGATAGTCAGCATGGATTTGTTAATGGAAAGTCGTGGTTGACAAATTTGATCAAATTTTTTGAGGAGGTAATCAGGAGTGTTGATGAGGATAATGCATTTGATGTGGTCTACATGGACTTCAGCAAGGCTTTTGATAAGGGCCCTCATGGCAGACTGGTCAAGTAGGTAAGAGCCCATGGGATCCAAGGCAAAGTGGAACATTGGATCCAAAATTGGCTGAGAAGCAGGAAGCAGAGGGTGATGATAGAGGGTTGTTTCTGTGACTGCCTGTTTCCAGTGGGGTTCCGCAGGGCTCGGTACTGGGGCCCTTGCTGTTTGTGGTGTACATAAATGATTTGGACTTAATTGTAGGAAGTATGATCAAGAAGTTTGCGGATGACATGAAAATTAGTAGGGTGGTAAATAGTGAAGAGGATATCCGTAAACTGCAGGAGGATATCTATGGACTGGTCAGGTGGGCAGAGCAGTGGCAAATGGGATTCAACTCAGCAGAATGTGAGGTGATGCACTTGGGGAGGGCTAACAAGGCAAGGGATTACACTATGAATGGTAGGGCCCTGGAAAGTACTGAAGATCAGAGGGACCTTGGTGTGCATATCCATGATCCCAGAGGATAGCAGGGCAGGTAGATAAGGTGGTTAAGAAGGCATATGGAATACTTGCCTTTATTAGATGAGGCACAGAATACAAGAGCAGGCAGGTTATGTTGGAACTGTATAAAACGCTGGTTAGGCCACAACTAGACCACTGCATGCAGTCTGGTCACCAGATTATAGGAAGGATTTGATTGCAGAGGAGATTTACCAGGATGCTGCCTTGTCTGGAGGGTCTGAGTTACGAGGAAAGATTGGATAAGCTAGAGTGTTTTCCTTGGAGCAATGAAGGTTGAGAGGGGACGTGATAGAAGTGTATAAAATTGAGTGGCATAGATAGGGCGACTAGGAAGGCACTTTTTTTTCATTAGTAGAGGGGCCAATAACCAGAGGGCATAGATTTAAGGTAAGAGGTAGAAAGCTGAGGGGGGGTTGAGAAATTTTATCACCCAGAGGGTGGTGGTAGTCTGGATCTCACTGCCTGAAAGGGTGATTGAGTCAGAAACTCTTGTAACATTTAAGAAGTATTTAGATCTTCAGTTGTGTTGCCATAGCCTCTAGGACTGTGGGCCAAGCGCTGGAAAATGGGATTAGTGTAGTCAGATCTTTGTTGACCGGCACAGACACAGTGGGCCAAATGGCAGCCTCCTGTGCTGTAGATGTCTGAGTCTGTTGACTGGGAAAAATGGGAGCAGTGGTTAGGATCTGAAATTGATGAACTCAATATTATTGAGTCCGTAACGTTGTAAATAAAAGTTGAGCTGCTCTTCCTTGAAAAAGTGTAAGAGGCCAAGGTAAGAATGGGGAAGAGAATTAAAAGTGACAGGAAACTCATGTTTGTGATTGAGAGCTGAACAAAGGCGTTCAGCAAAGTGCTAAGGACGGCATCATGAGCAGCGAATACTGTATTAAATCTAAAGCTACAAGTAAATTCATGTTTAACCTGGAAGAGGCGTTTGGGGACCTGGATGGTGGGAAGGGGGAGGTGAAACGACAGGTGTCCAACGAATATTTAATCAGTATGTAACCTTCCATACTCAACATCAAGTTCAACAATTTCAGGTCACGATCACTGCTCCCATTTTTTTCTGACATGCTGGTAATGGTTCTGTGGTTCACTTAATTGCTGCTGCCTTCTACCCTATCTCAGGTTTTCCCTTTTGTTCTGATACAAAAGCAAAAAACTCTGGATGCTGGAAATCAGTGATGAAGCAGAAAATGTTGTTCTGATGACAGATCATTCACTGGAAACATTAAACCTGTTTCTCCACAGATGCTGCCAGATCAGCTGAGCATTTCCATCATTTTATGATTTTTTTTTCAACAAGTAATTGACCTGGAAGGTTCAGCAGTTGTCAGTGAAATATCTAAACTTGCTTGTGGGAAGTACTCTGGCGGGTAAGCTTTTGCATAGTCACTCCCAGTAATATTGACATTGCCAATAGCGACTTCCAATTGACCATTCCCAGCCATAAACCCAAAGCTGCACAAAATCCATAGTCACTCTGCCGTCGTTTATGCAGCTCTGAGGCGTTCTAATGCCAATGTGGTCATAGTTCCTAACCCTGACCTTGAATTGCACTGCTGGTGCACAACTGTTAGCTCTCATACTTCTAGATTACTATCACAACTCTTAAAATAAATACAAGATACAGTTCATATTGGAAATCTGAAATAAAATCATTAAATACGAGGAACACTTAGGTCCTTCCTTGACATTCAATGGCATTACCATTTCTGAATCACCCACTATCAACTCCCTGGGGGTTACCGTTGACCAGAAACTGAATTGGTCTAACCATATAAACACTGTGGCTACAAGAGCAGGTCAGAGGCTAGGAATCCTGCAATGAATAACTCACCTCCTGACTCCCTAAAGCTTGTCCACCATCTACAAGGCACAAGTCAGGAACGTGGTGGAATACACTCCAATTGTCTGGATGAGTGCAGCTCCAACAACACTCAAGTAGCTTGACACCATTCAGGACAAAGCCGCTTGATTGGCACTCCATCCACAAACACTCTCTCCCTCCATCACTGATGCACAGTGGTAGCAGTGTGTACCACCTACAACATGTGCTGCAGAAACTCATTTAGGCTCCTTAGACAGCACCTTCCAAACCCACGACCACGATTATCTAGAAGGACAAGGACAGCAGACACATGGGAACACCACCACCTGGAAGTTCCCCTCCAAGCCACTCACCATCCTGACTTGAAAATATATCACTGTTCCTTCTCTATCACTGGGTCAAAATCCTGGAACTTCCTAACAGCTCTGTGGGTGTACCTACACCACATAGACTACAGCGATTCAAGAAGGCAGCTCACCACTACCTTCTCGAGGGCAATTAGGGATGGATAATAATCCTGTCCTAGGCAGCGACACCCACAGCCCATGAATGTATTTAAAAAATTGGTCGTGAAAGAAATAGTTAATGTTTTAGGCTGTTGACCTTTTGCCAGAAATAGGGGGAGACATTACAAATGAACAACTTTCAGGAAAAATTGCAGGAAAAGAGCACAAAGGAGACTTCTGATAGGATGGAGGGCAGGAGTGATTAAATTACGGAAGTGATGGATAGTAGCTTTCCAAATCTGAGTAAAATCACTTGTTTCAAAGCAGCATATGTAATAATTCTCAATTTTTTTTACATAGAAGAGAAAGGTAAAAATTCTGGAATGTATCTTGACATATGTATGTCATTCAATCCCTCCCGAAAAGTACATCCTTTTAGTTTTGCCTTTAAAGAGATGGCACTGGACTCAGGATTAAGGGAACTGGTGTGGATGAGTTGCCAAATTTAGTATTTTGAGGGAAGCTTCCTAGATTTTGGGAAAAAATCTTGACCTTCTAAAGGGTTTGTTAATTTAACTTGCATAATTTGATAAACTAGTCAAAGCATGTTAGTGATTTCCTCAGTAAGCATTCCTTAAAGGAATGAACAGTAGGAGAAACAGATGTTAAAATATCTATTTGTGATGATAGATTTTTAAAAACGACAGATGATTTCTTTTTCAATTCTACTTCTAATCCTCAAATCGAAAAGCTTCTATATAATATACATTATGCCAATTGTACCTTTGCCACCTTGCAAGATTCTAAATGTTGAAACTTTAGATTAACATTTAACACAAGTAACTAGTTACAACTAAGGAATTAAATCTTAAGCATTAATGGATTGGTGCTTTAAAGAATATTTTTATTCTTATTTCAGATTATGAACCAGAAGTTAACTTTTACTGGTTGCGGGGTGAACGAACTGTTCCTCGAGGGCATCGGAAAGGGCAAGTAGACCCTATTCGTTTCCAGATTGATGACAAACCTTACTGCCAAATTCGGGTTCATGAGCAACTCCCTGAGGTAATAGCTCAGTGAAGACAGTTAAGGGTTCTAAAGGCATCTTCTGTTTGTTCATTTGTAACCAGAAGTTCCCTGCATTTTAGTCAGGCGTTATTGGCATTAACCACATAGTATAACACCAAGTATTGGGTAAAGTTCTCTCTTCTGTTACAATACTGTGTTTTAACCTTTTTCTTTTAACTAGGGATCACCATTATGCTTTTTGGGAATGATAATTAGAGTTTGGTAAGATATGAGTTAAAATCATTAGCCAAGAGAATTTTAGATTTTAGAGTCAGAGAGGTCTGCAGCACAGGAAATGGCCCTTCAGCCCATCGAGTCTGCGTTGGTCAAACAAGTACCTAACTATTCTAATCCCATTTTCCAGCACTAGGCCTTGAATGCCATGGCACCACAGGTGCACATCCAGATATTTCTGAAATGTTATGAGGGTTTCTGCCTCTACCACCCTTGCAGGCAGAGAGTCCCAGATTCCACTTACCCTTTGAGTAAAAGAATTCTTCCTCACATCCCCTCTAAACCTCCTGTCCCTTACCTTAAATCTGTACCCCGCTGGTTATTGATCCCTCCACCCAGAGGAAAAGTTCCCTCCTGCCTACCCTATCTATGCCCCTCGTAATTTTATACACCTCAATCATGCCCCCCTTAAACTTCTCTGCTTCAGGGAAAATAACCCCAGTCTATCCAATCTCTCCTCATAATTAAAACTTTCCAGTCCAAGCAACATCCTGGTAAATGTCCTCTGCACTCTCTCTAGTGCAATCACATCCTTCCTATAATGCAGATTCCAGAACTGCACGCAATACTCTACTCTAGCTGTGGCCTAACCTGCGTTTTATACAGTTCCAGCAAAACCTCCCTGCTCTTATATTCTATGCCTCGGCTAATAAAGGCAAGTATCCCAGATGTCATCTTAACCACCTTATCTACCTGTCCCGCTACCTTACGAGACCAGTGGACATGCACACGAAGGTCCCTTTGATGCTCGGTACTTCCCAGGGTCCTATCATTCATCGCGTATTCCGTGCCTTGTTTGTCCTGGCCAAGTGTGTCACCTCTCACTTTTCCGGATTAAATTCCATTTCCCACTGACCAGCCCGTCTATATCCTCCTGTAATCTGAGGCTCACTATTTACCACCCCACCAATTTTCGTGCCATCTATAAACTTACTGATCAACCCTCCTACATTCAAGTCTGAATTGTTTATATGTACCACAAACAGCAAGGGACCCAACACCGATCGATCCCTGTGGGACCCCACTGGACACAGACATCCAGTTACAGAAACACCCCTTGGCCATCACCCTCTGCTTCGTGCCACTCAACCAATCCTGGATCCAATTTGCCAAATTGCCTTGGATCCCATGGGCTCCTACCTTTTGTTATCAGCCTCCCATGCAGGACCTTATCAAAAGCTTTGCTGAAGTCCAAATGGACTATGTAAAATGCATTGCCCTCATCTACACGCCTGGTCACCTCTTCGAAAAATTCAATCAAATTGGTCAGACATGACCTCTCCTTAACAAAGCCATGCTAACTGCCCTTAATGAATCCCTGCCTCTCAAGTGTAGATTAATTTTGTCCCTCAGAATTGCTTCCAATAGTTTCCCCACGATTGAAGTTAGACTGACTGGCCCATAGTTCCCTGGTTTATCCCTTCCCCCCCTTCTTGAATAATGGTACTACATTGGCTGCCCTCCAATCCTCTGGCACTTCTCCTGTGGCCAGAGAGGTATTGAAAATTATTGTCAGCGCCCCTGCTATCTCCTCCTTTGCCTCACTTAACAGCCTGATTTTAATGATGCAATGTGTTTTACTATATTAATTTATTCATCTTAAAGAAAGCTCTCACCTAGCTATTTCCTTTCTCATTGCATCTCTTCTCAAAACAACATCAACATAATTTCAACAAATTAGTTTTTGTATCTGTTCAACATTTTTCAAATAAAGAACACTAATGGACAAAATTCCATCTTTAAAGTTAGTTTAAAAAAAGCATAATGCAAATAACTTCAGACATTTGAATTTTATAGAAAATGCAATGAAACAACAATTCAGATATATCCAAGGATTCTATGTTTTTGAAGTGTAAGGACTGGGTTGTGCAGTGAGTTGGATAAGATTCTTTCACCGCATTTGCCTGTTTGCAAGCTGTTGAATATCTTGCAACATGTTTGTCTGCTTTTATTTTCATTCCAGCACAAAACTGCCTTATTTTCAGCAATTTCAACCTGAAGGCAGAATACTGATGTGAAAATGTTATTGGTACACTAGGGTCTGCCCTTCTGAGGCTGGAGCAGGCTTGTTGCTGAGGCAAAACAGAGAAAACTTCACTCTGCACCAGAGCTAATCCCATGTGTGGTTGACACTGCAATGCAAGGGTTGGGGGGGCGGGGGTGGGGGAATCATTTTATTATATTTTCTTCAAAACTCTTAAACAAAATGATAAGGTGTACAAGAAGGCAGCTCACCACCATGTTCACGAGGGCAATTAGGGATGGGCAATAAATACTGGCCTAGCCAGTGATGCCCACATCCCATGAATGAATTTTTTAAAAACTACAACTCTGTCTTAATTCAATGATTCACATTGACAAAAAATAATTTACTTTTATGCCTGGTGCTTTGAAGAGAGCTTGATGCTATGCTCTTTAGTGTGCTATGTGTCAGCATACTCTGCCGGGGAAAGAAAGCAAGCTTGCATTTATGTAGCACTTTTGAAGTACAGTCACTGGTATCATGTAGGAATTAGTTAGTTTGCACACAAACAGCAACATGATAATGACCAGATAATCTGTTTTTGTTTGGACAGTTAGAGAACATTAAGTATTAGCCAGAATTCTAGGAGATCTCCCCTGCTCTTTGAAATTGTGCCATTGGACCTTTTACATTCACAGAGGGCGGACGAGACATCAACTAATGTCTCATCCGCAGGATGACCTCTTAGACGGTGCAGAACAATGTGTCTGCCATGCTTATGTAACCAAGCTTCTGGACGGTGCCCTTGAACTTACAACCTCTGACTCTTCTGAAAATGCTTTTCCTGAGCCAATACTTATTCCAATGTTACTCTTTTTAGTTTTTTTTTCTTCCTGTAGAAAGTAACCTACTTCACACTGGTTACCTATATGTAGCATAAATTCTCTTTACAATAGCACATCAGACTTTCAGCATGTTCAATTAAGGAGAATCCTTTCTTGTAGATGTTGAATGTAGACAGGCAAGACCAGCTGATTGGTCTTTTGTATCTTATTGACTTCAGAATTCATTATTTTATTTTCTGTAGCGGCAAGATGCTCTTTGTTACAAGGTGATTTCCCTTTCAAAGGATTGGGTTTGCCATTCTGTTCTTATGGATAATTTGTGTTTTTGCCCCTACTTTGGACAAAATGAATCAATTTACATGAGACCAGAGGAATTAGTGCACAAGTTAAAGGGAGGGGAATTCATGTTTGCTTGAAAGCACCTGTATGAGATTTTGTAATGAATTGGATAAGGAATCTTTAGATATGGTGTGTTAGGAGCTGCTATTCTGACCATGCAAATAAGCTAGGAGATCTTTTAAAATATTGTTCAACATAGTTTCCTTCAATTTTTCTATTTGCTACAGAATCAGAACATTCTGTGGCTAGCGATAGAACCGTTACATTCTTTACTGGTTAATGATCAATACTTAATCAGCCTTTAAAGCTGCATAATTATTTGCTGTTAAAATGTTATTTTTTTATCATTATTAAACATTGAAATGGCTGTTTTCTTCAATGCTTTAACTTCAGCCTCTGGATTAGCAGATTCTATCCTGAGATAATTGATTTCTATAACTTGGTCACTGGTTGATACTGAATTTTTATTTGATGTTTAAAAGTTAGATGTTTACCTGAAAGGCATTTTTAAAATTCAGCTTGTTTCTCTTCCTAGTTTGTGCCCTTGGGGCAATCGGTTCCTGAAGATGTTCCTGTTATTCAAATTGAACCAAGCCGACTTCCATTATTTCAACGGCAGTATGACAACAATATTTTCATCGGTAAGGTGGAAAATGGATTTGCGGCTTGTATTTTTTTCATATTTAAGATTTGCATAATTGAATATTTTATGAAACTAAATACTAAATACCGCACCACAACTTGTTTTAATGGGCTGGGAAATAGTATTCAGCTGAATTACTGTATTGTATTGCATGACCTAGTGCATGACTGTATTTTTATGTCTTCTATTTACAGGCTCAAAGATTGCTGATTCTTCCTGCTATGGGCATACCCAGTTTCACTTTGCTTCTGATAAATTGAGACGAGAAAAACTAATAAAAGACAACCTGAATGATCAGATTGAAGTACGTTTGCGTGCCAATGGCATTGCAAGTTTGTTTGCTTGGACTGGAGCACAGGCAATGTATCAAGGTTAGGCAGTGCTAATTCATCAAAGCTCAAAAACCTTGTTTTTATAGTATGTTCTCTTATTTATTTTCCTTCCGAACTCTGCTTTTATTTATTTTCCTTTCCTTGTGGGTCCTGGTGTTATGTATTTTATCCAACTAAACAAACTGGTTGCTACAGGTTTTTGCTGACTGTTAGGAATATTACCAGGAATTGTATTAGAAAAAGAAAACTGGCGATGACCTTCCATTTTTACCTCCAGTGTACTGTCCTATTGAATACAGTGGGGGAAACCAATTTACTGTGTTAGTCAGTTTAATTGCCACTCATAGGAATGCTATTTCAGAATGACATTAGAGAGCCAGGCTCAATAAATTACTATTGGTATGACTGAGGTACAGCTGTGATTTGAGTATCCTAATAATAAATCATGTGTACAAGCAATTGATAATGCAGACTTTTGTACTATTAAAAGTTTGAATATTGGGACAACATTGGTTTTCAAATGACCCTTGATTTAACTGATGAAGCTTAACTTGCATAGCAGCGCTTAATTCTCTCACTGACAATATGGTGTCTGAATAATCTTAAATACTAAAATTTTACAGTTAGATTTTTAAACAAGAGATGAATTACTTTATTCATGGTGAGACAGTGGCTTGGGTAATGTCACTGGACTAGTAATCCAGAAGCCCAAGCTATCGTTCTGGGGACAAGGGTTCAAATCCTGCCAAGGCAGCTGGTGAAATTAAATCCAATTAACAATCTGGAATTTAGAAAAATCTAGCCTCAGTAATGGTGACCATGAAACCATTGTTGACATTCGTAAAAACCCATCTGGTTCACTAAAGTCCTTCAGGGAAGGAAATCTGCTGCCCTTACCTCGTCTGGCCTATATGTGACTCTAGACCCACAGCAATGTGATTGGCTCTTAACTGCCCTCTGAAATGCTATGGAAAGTGACTTGTCTCAAGGGCAATTAGGGATGGGCAACAAATGCTGGCCTTGTCAATGACACCCACATCCCATGAAAAAATAAAATTTTTTAAAAGTGATGGCCAACCGAGTCATTGCAAGCATGAGGCATTTCTGATAATCACTGTTAAGGTTTTAGAACTAATCTTAACTTTACCATCAAAGATGTTGAACCAATAACAGAATGCTACAGTTAAATTATACTTCTAATTTGACAATGATCATTGCAGATTTCTAAATTATCTAAAGATCTGGAAATAACTGCACAGGTAGTTTTCAAGAATGTACAAGGCAGTTTGAACTCTGTCATTTAAAAAGTCTGTAAAGGTCAGTTTACAACCAGTAGTTGGATTCCCATTGAGTGATAGCACTACCAGCTCCAAATTAAACCGACCTGTGGATACAGCTGGCTCATGTCTGAGCAGTTTCACATTTTTCTTTATTCTTTCATGGGATGTGGGTGTCACTGGCTAGGCCAGCATTTGTTGTCATTCCTAATTGCCCTTCAGTGCTTTTTCACAGGGGCAGTTAGGAGTCAGCCACATTGCCGTGGATCTCAAGTCAGATGCGGGCCAGACCAGATAAGATTTCCTGTCATTGGGGAACCAGATGGATTTTTACAACAATCGGTGATAGTTTCATGATTGATATTACTGAGGCTAGCTTTAGATTCCAGATTTTATTACTGAATTTCAATTCCACCAGCAGCCATGGTGGGATTTGAGCCTTTGTCCCCAGAGCATTTGCTTGGGCCTCTGGATTACTAGTCCATTACCACTACACCACAATCTCCCCATATCCCTGTCATCTCTGTGGTATGTGACAGTTTCCCAGAAGATTTTGGTTTGGATTTTGGAGGATTAGATTTGCTAAAAAAGCAAATTTTGAGGAGGACACAGTCTGCAGAGGTATATAAATAACTTGGGGTAACAAGGTGGCAGATGCAAGATAATGTGGAGAAGTGTGAATGCTATCCACTTTGATAGGAAGAATAGAAAAGCAAAATATATTTAAATGGAGAGAACTACAGAGTACTGCAATACAGAGGGATCTGAGTGTACTTGTACATGAAACACAAAGTTAGTATGCAGGTACAATGAGTAATTAAGCATATGGAATGTTAGCCTTTATTGCAAAGTATGGTGTGTAAATGAGTCTTTTTACAGCTGTGGAGGGCCATTGTTGAGACCACACCTAGAAGACTGCATACAATTTTGGTCCCCTAATTTAAGATGCGATATACTTGCAATGGGGCAGCTCGGAGAAGATTAACTAAGTTGATTCTTGGGAATGAAGGGTTTGTCCTAAGAGGAAAGGTAGAGCAGGTTGGGCTTGTACACATTGAAGTTTAGAAGAATGAGATGTGATCTTATTGAAACATGTAAGATTCTAAGGGGGCTTGGTAGGGAGGACGCTAAGAAGATTGTCCATTTAAGATGGTGATGAGGAAGTATTTCTTCTGAGGGTCATGAATCTTTGGAACTCTTTACTCCAGAGAGCTGTAAAAGCTGAGCCACTGAATATATTCAAAGTTGTGAGGGATAGATTCTTGAACTACGGGAGAGTCAAGGGTTATGGAGAACAGGCAGGAAAGTTGAGGCCAAAATCAGATCAACCATGATCTTACTGAATGGTGAAGCAGCTTGAGGGGCTTTATGGCCTACACATGCTTCCATTTCCTTTCTGCTAACAAGGTTACCAATAATGCTGTTGCAATTATTTTCCAGTCCGTGAAAATATTCAACGAGGTCTTCAACTTGTTTATTCACTTTCTGCTCAAAAAATGTCAGTGTAAAGTAATGTAAGCTTAATGAAAGGTCTTTTTTGACCAAAGACCATTGAATCTTTAAACTAATTTATAGTGTGCAATATATCTCAATCTTTTTATGAACACATCCACACCTAAATAATTCACAGGTGAAATACTTTTGAAATGTGGTAACACGTAAATGCAAATCTTTGTTAACAAACAATACTCCTCTGTATTAAATTATCCAATTAACACAGTGCTCGTTACAATAGCACCCACTGCATTTTTCCCCATACAATGGTTACTGAACGTTTGTAGCCTTAAGCTAGAGACTGCAATAATTTGCAACGCATTAATTACCTCAGTTAATTAAGTTTTTTCTGGGCTCCCAGTTAGTTGACAGGTATAAAACTATTCTCTCCCCCTTCGCATCCTACCCCCAGCCCACTCCAGTGGCAGCCTTGCCCCCATCACAGCAGCCAGTCATCTCCTCCCACTTGCGCACCCCCCCCACCCCCCACACCCCTACAATAGCCTTCAAACCCCTACAGCAGGCTCCCCACAGTGGCCCTTTCCGCACCCTTTCCCCCTTACACCAGTCTTCCCCACCCCTTACACCCCTTGCTGTTCCCCCCCCCCACCCCACCTCCCTACAGTGGCCATCATCCAGCCTCCTTGCCTCCAGCAGGGCCCCCCAATGCCTACCCCAGCCTCTGGTGGCCTCTTTGCTGCCCCCCCCACCCAACCACCCCACAACCATGCATCCCCTTTTTCTCCCCCCCGCCACCCCTGCAGGCTGTTATTGGAGAGGCAGTTCCTCTTCTTGGATTTTGTTACTTGAACATACTGTTACAAATTTCTTCTATTTTTCTCATGGTTTATTTGTGGTTGCCCCTTTGATTGAATTTTCTCCAGCTTTTTTGGGTCTTTGGAAGGACAAATCACCCACTGCCCCCTGTGTGTTTCGAACCCTAAATACAAGTATTCTCAAACTGATGATTTCATTTTTTTTTTGTCATTTCAGGTTTCTGGAGTGAGGCAGATGTAACCCGACCGTTTGTCTCCCAAGCTGTAATTACAGATGGAATTTTTTTCTCTTTCTTTTGCTATCAGTTGAACACTCTAGCTCTGTCTTCCAGGGCAGACCAGCATAACGAGCGCAAGAACATTTGCTGGGGGACAGAAAGTATGCGTCTATATGAAGATGTTGAAGGAGATAATGTCAGAGGGTTCAATGATGAGGTCCTGAGCCTACTTGTTCGCTTCCTGCTCAATAGACCAGAATCAATAGAAAGTAGCATAAGCTGAATGTAATTTCTTTTCTAAGTTTGAAAGTAATTTAAAGGTTGTAATATATATATTTGAGTGCACACCTGTTAAGTATATAATGTATGTATGGGTTTCAAAATCTGATCGTAGGTTCATTTTAAACTACCTAAAATACATTCTTCCAAAATTTCCCTAGCACTGCTAGGATGGATTGTTTTCAGGTGAGGGGTATGTTCTTTTTGTCAAATTAAATGGAATTCCCTTGTAATAGTTGAAAAAAAAATTCTAATGATTATCACAAGCTTATCTAAAGTTTATTTTAAAAACCATTCCAACTCATTAGCCACAAATTTTAGAAATGTTCTTAAAGTAATTGAACTTGAGACTGTTCTGACAATTGGAACTGATACTAAGAAACATGATTAACTTCCAGTCATGCAGACAAGAATGTTGAGCGATCAAGAAGGACACCAGGTGGGAAAGGAGATGGAGTTGCTCTGTATGTCAAGGACATCTAGGAGTGAATTCTCCTGTCACTTTAATGATTGTGCATTTCACGCTCTAGGTTGATGTCGCCACTTATCATATTAGGCCAGGTCTTGGTTTGCATAACCAATTGCAAATACTACATATGAAATCAGTGTTGGAGAGATGGATGAAGGCATTGGCTTTGCGACATGCTTGCTGTCCAGAAGGCACTTGACTCTGTCCTCCTCTAATGTCAAAATTGCCTGATGTCAGAAACTTTTCCATTTGGGTCTGTCCAAGATTGTTTCTTCCCATGTATTGGGATCCAGCTTACAGGCTCTGAGATTCGCTTTCAAATTGTATTTATGTCTAAGTTTGGGATGCCCTGTCTTGCAGGTTCCTGTGCTCAGCTGACTGTAGAGTACTGCCTTTGGTAAGCGTGAATCCTTCATGCGAACCACATGATCAACCCAACAAAACTTGAGTTCTGATGAGCATGCTCTTGATGCCTGTTATGTAGCACTTTGCCAGAACCTTGCTATTGGGGAATTTGTCCTGCCACCTGATGTTACAAGTAGATCTCAGGCAGCAAGGATGGAATGCTTCTAGTTGCTTTTTGTGATGCCAGCAAGTTGCCCAAGTCTCGCACCCATAAAGTATTGTAAGAACCGCTGCCTGGTAGTCGTTTAATTAATAATCTTGTTGTGTGAGGCCCTTTAGGGAACAGTGACCATAACATGATAGAATTCTTCATTAGGATGGAAAGTGAAGTAGTTGGATCTGAAACTACGGTCCTAAATCTTAACAAAGGAAATTACAAAGGTATGAGGCATGAGTTGGCTAAGATAGATTGGAGAACTTCAAAATTCTTCCAAAATTCTGTAGATTCTGGAACTGTCCTGGCAGGTTGGAAGGTGGCAAATGTAACCACACTATTTAAAAAAGGAGGGAGGGAGAAAACAGTGAATTACAGACCATTTAGCCTAACCTTGGTAGTAGGGAAAATGCTACAGTCTATTATAAAGGATGTGATAATAGGACACTTAGAAAATATCAGCGGGCTTAGACAAAGTCAACATGGATTTATGAAAGGGAGATCATGTCTCACAAACCACCTGGAGTTCTTTGAGGACTTAATGAGCAGAAAAGGTAAGGGAGAACCAGTGGATGTGGTATATTTGGATTTTGTGAAAGTTTTTGATAAACTCCCACAAGAGGTTAGTGCGTAAAATTTAAAACACAATGGATTGAGGATAATATATTGGCGTACATTGAGAATTGGTTAGCAGATAGGAAATCGAGAGTAGGAATAAATGGCTCTTTTTCGGTGTGGCAGGCGTTAACTAGTGGGGCCCCAGAGCTTGGGCCCCAGCTATTCGCCATATATACCAGTGATTGGGATGAGGGAACCAATTGTAATATTTACAAGTTTACTGACGACGCAAAACTTGGTGGGAACGTGAGTGATGAGGAAGGTGTCAAGAGGCTTCAAGGCAATTTAGACAGTGGGAAAATACATGGCAGATGCAGTATAAAGTGGATAAGTGTGAAGTTATCCACTTTGGTAGGAAAAACAGAATGGCAGAGTATTATTTAAATGGTAATTGGGAAATGTTGATGGACAAAGCTACCTGGATGTCCTTGTACACCAGTCACTGAAAGCAAGCATGTAGGTGCAGCAAGCAAGTAAGAAAGCAAATGGTATGATGGCCTTCATTGCAAGAGGACTTGAGTACAGGAACAAGGATGTCTTACTGCAGCTGTATAGGACTTTGATACGACCACATCTGGAGTATTGTGTACAGTTTGGGTCTCTTTACCTAAGAAAGGATACGCCTGCCATAGAGGGAGTGCAGTGAAGGTTCACCAGACTGATTCCTGGGATGGCAGGATTGTCGTATGAGGAGAGATTGGGCAGAGTAGGCCTGTATTCACTGGAGTTTAAAAGAATGAGAGACGATCTCATTGAAACGTGTAAAATTGACAGGGATGGACAGACTGAAAGCAGACATGATATTTTCTCTGGCTGGCAGGTTGAGAACAAGGGGTCACAGTCTCAGGTTACAGGGTAGGCCATTTAGGACTGAGATGAAGAGAAACTTCTTCACTCAGGGTGGTGAGATAGAGGATCAGCTATGATATTGAATGGCGGAGCATACTCGAAGGGCCAAATGATGACCTCCTCCTCCTATTTTTCTGTGTATCCAGACATTGATCTTTGCTCTGAGACAAATTCCATGCTATTTTGCAAAGCCCGTGAGTAAACCTACCAAATGCTGAGCCTGCTTTTGCCAGGTAATGGTTGATTTCACTGTCCAACGTAGTGTTATTAGAGAGGATACTCCCAAGGTACAAAACTTCTGTACTGAACAGAGGGGTGTATTATAGTAACTCTGGGGTTGTGGAGTATGTGGCCAGCAGCAGGATGATACAAGATCTCTGTTGCCTTCAGATTTATTGTGAGCTCAGTGTTCGAAGACTAGTTCAAAGTGATCAACAAGCAGTTGAATGTCCTCCACAGTATTTGCTATGAGAGCGCAGGCGCCCGTGACTAAGGGTTCATTCCAGTAGCTGTTCAGTAACATTTGTGCAAGCCTTGAGCCTTTGCAAGTTGAAGAAGTTGCTGTCCGTCCTGAATTGAACATGTAGTCGACCATTTCATGATAGTATGACAAAGTCCCATTTTCACATTGAGTACACCCACCATCATATTGTGTGACACTACCACTGTGTTAAATGGGATAGATTTAGAACAGATTTTGCTACTCAAAACTGGGCACTCATGAAGTACTGAGGGCCATCGGTAGCAGCAGAATTGTATACAACCATAATCTATAACCTCACAGCCTGGTATACCCCATCCCCAATCCACCATGGCCATCAAACTGGGAGGTCATGCCAAGTTCAGTACTAGGCATACCTAAAAATGAGGTGTCAATCTGGTGAAGCTACAATACAGGATTCCTTGCATACCAAACAGTGAAAGTACCATGTGATAGAGCTAAGTGATCCCTCAACCCAAAGATTATACCAAAGCTCTGCAGTGCTACAACGTGCAGTTATGAATGGTGGTAGACAATTAAACAAACTGCAGGAGGAGGCTCCACAAGTCCCCTTAGTGATGGAGGGAGCCCAGCATATCAGTGCACCAAGGCTGAAGCTCTTGTAACAATCTTCAGCTATAAGTCCTAAGTGAGTGATCCATCTTGGCATCCTCCTGAGGTCCCCAGCATCATAAATGACGGTCTTCAGCCATTGTGATTCATTCCATGTGATATCAAGGAATACTGCAAAGGCTATGGGTCCAGGCAACATTCCAGTAATAAAACTGAAGACTTAGCATCAGACCTAGCTGCGCTTTGAGCCAAACTGTTCCAGTACAGCTGCAACAATGTCATCTACTTGGCAATGTGGAAAACTGCCCAGGTATGTCCGGTGCACAAAAAGCAGGACAAATCCAATCTGGCCAATTACCACCCCATGAATCTACTCTCAATCATCAGCAAAGTGATGGAAGGTGTTGTCGACCAGGCTATCAAGTGGAGCTTACTCAGCAATAACCTGCTCACTGAAGCTCAGTCAGCCAGAGCCACTGACCCCATGGACAGAAGATCTGAACTTGAGGTGAGAGTGAATGCCCTTGATATCAAGGCAACATTTGACGGTGTGGCATCAAGAAGCCCGAGCAAAATAGGAGACAATGGGAATCGAGAAAACTACTGCTTGAAGCTGTACCTGGCAAAAAGGAAGATGGTTGTGGTTGTTGCAGGTCAATCATCTCAGTCCCAGAATATCACTACTGGAGTTCCTCAGGGTAGTGTCCTGGGCCCAGCAATCTTCAGCTGTTCATATGACCTTCCGTAGAGGTCTACAGCCCTTTAGCCTATCAAGGCTGTGCCGGTCAAACAAGTACTTAACTATTCTAGGCCCATAGCCCTGGATGCCAGGGCATCCCAAGTACACATCCAAATACTACTTAAATGTTATGAGGGTTTCTGCCTCTACCACCCTTTCAGGCAGTGAGTTCCAGATTTCCATCACTCTCTGGGTGAAAAAATTCTTCCTCACATCCCCACTAAACCCCCTGCCCCTTACCTTAAATCTATGCCCCCTGGTTATTGATCCCTCCACCAAGGTGAAAAGTTACTTCCTGTCTATCCTATCTATGCCCCTCATAATTTTTTTCATCTCAGTCATGTCCCTCCTCAATCCCCTTTGCCCCAGGGAAAATAACCCCGGTCTATCCAATCTCTCCTCCATAAGTAAGACTCTCCAGCCCAGGCAACATCCTGATAAATCTCCTCGGCACTCTCTCGCGTGCAATCTCAACCTTCCTATTATGAATTTCAGAACTGCACACAGTACTTTATCTGTGGCCTAACCAGCGTTTTATACAGTTCCAGCATAACCTGCCTGCTCTTATATTCTATGCCCCAGCTAATGAAGGTAGTATACCATATGTCATCTTAACCACCTTATCTACCTGTCCTGCTACCTTAAGGAACCAGTGGACATGCACACCAAGATCCTTCTGATCCTGTGTACTTCCCAGGGTCCTACCATTCATCATGCATTCCTGTGCCTTGTTTGCCCTGCCCAAGTGAATCACCTCACACTTATCTGGATTAAATTCCATTTGCCACTTCCCTGTGGAACCCCATTGGACACAAGCATCCAGCCACAAAAACACCGCTCAACCATCACTCTTTGCTTCCTGCCACTCAGCCAATTCTGGACCCAAATTGCCTTGGACCCCATTGGCTCTTACCTTCATTATCAGTCCCCCATGTGGGACCTTACCAAAAGCCTTGCTGAAGTCCAAATAGACTACGTCAAATGCATTGCCCTCACCTACACACCTGGTCACCACTAGGAAAATTTCAATCAAATTGGCCAGACCTGACCTTCCCTTAACCATGCTGACTGCCCTTGATTAACCTCTCCAAGCGTAGATTAATTCTGTCCCTTAGAATTGCTTCCAATAGCTTCCACACCACTGAGGTTAGACTGACTGGCCTGCAGTTCCGTGGTTTATCCCTTCTTGAATAAGGGTACCACATTGGCTGTCGTCCTCTTCTGTGGCCAGAGAGGTATTGAAAATTGCCAGCACCCCTGCTATCTCCTCCCTTGCTTCACTCAACAGCCTGGGATACATTCATCTGGGTTTGGAGATTTATCTACTTTTAAACTTACCAGACCACTTATGCTATGCTAATTTATTTAATTATATCACAGCCCTTCTACCTGATTTCCAAACACACGTTGCCCCCTCATTTGTGAACATCGACACAAAGTATTCATTTAGAACTCTACCTCCGTCTTCTGGCTCCCCACACAAATTACCACTATGATCCTTAATGGGCCCTGCTCTTTCCCTAGCTATCCTCTTACTCTTAATGTACTTGTAAAATAACTTTGGATTTTCCTTTACCTGCCAATGTTTTTTCATGCCCCCTTTTTGCTCTCCTAATTTAATTAAGATCCCCCCTACACATTCTATACTCCCCTCAAGCGTCCGCTGTTTTGAGTCCTCGGTATCTGCCATAAGCCTCCCTTTTTCTCTTTATCTAATCCTATATAGGATCAACATTCAAGGTTCCCTGGATTTGTTGGTCCCTCCCTTTATCTTTACTGGAATATGTTGGTCCTGTACACTCCCTATTTACTCCTCGATTGAGTCCCACTGATCTGGCGCAAATTTATCTAAAAGTAGCTGCTGCCAGTCCACTCTGGCCAAATCATATCTGATCTTATTAAAATTGGCCTTCCCCAATTTAGAACTCTGATTTCTGGCCCATCCTTGTCCTTTTCCATAACAACCTTGAATCTAACAGAGTTATGATCACTACCTGCAACATGTTCTCCCACTACCACTTGCCTGGCTTCATTCCCTAAAATTAAGTCCAGGACCACCCCCTCTCTTGTAGGACTTTCTACGCACTGGCTTAAGCTTTCCTGGATGCATTTTAATAATTCCGCTCCATAGAAAAGTTACAGCACAGAAGGAGGCCATTCAGCCCATCTTGTCCATGCCAGGCCGAGGACACCCAGTTGCCCTTTCTAATCCCACCTTCTTGCACCCAGCCCATAGTCTTGTAGCTTATAGCACTTAAGCTCCCTCTAAACCTATTACACTATGACTCACCCAGTTAATGTTGGGGAAGTTGAAATCCCCCACTATTACTACCCTATTATTTTTACACTTCTCTGAAATTTTCCTACATATCTGCTCTTCTGTTTCTCTCTGACTGTTTGGGGGCCAATAGTACACTCCCAGCAATGTGATTACTCCTTTTTGTTTTTTAAGTTCTCCCATATGGCTTCATTTGAGGAGCCTTCTAAGATGTCATCCTTCCTTACTGCTGTAATTGATTCCTTGATCAATATTGCAATACCCCCTCCTCTTTTATCTCCTTCCCTGTCTCACCTGAAGACCCTATATCCTGCCAATCCTGCCCCTCTCTCAACCATGTCTCTGTGCCAGCAATTACATCATACTTCCATGTCTTAATTTGTGCCTTCAACTCATCTGCCTTATTTGTCAGACTCCTTGCATTAAAATAAATTGCACCCAACCTTGCCAAACTCCCTTGTGCATTAATTGGCCTATAATTTCTATGCCTTCCAGACTCACTTGTCTCTCCTAATTTTGGCTGTGCATCCTCCCCTGCTGAGCTTCCTGTCAGTGCCCCATCCGCCTGCCAAGATAGTTTAGACCCTCCCCAACAGCACTAGCAAACCTCCCCGCACGGATGTTAGTCCCATTCCAGTTCAGGTGCAACCCATCTGCCTTGCACAGGCCCCAATGCCCCAGAAATCTAAAGCCCTCCCTCCTGCACCATTCTCAAATACTGAAGCAGTCCTTGCCCATATGCAGCAGGAGTTGGGCAACAATCAGGCTTAGGCAGGTAAGTGGCAAGTAACATTTGTGCCAGACAATAACCATCTCCAACCAGAGAGATTCAAACCATCTCCCCTTGACATTCAGTGGCGCCACCATCACTGAATCTCCCAGTATCAACATCCTGGGCGTTTCCTTTGACCCAAACTGAACTGGACCAGTCATATAAATATTGTGGCTACAAGAGCAGGTCAGAGGCTAGGGAATTCTACAAGAGAGTAACACACCACCTAACTCCCCACAGCCTGTCTACCATCTACTAATCTAGATTGTGATGGAATACTCTCCACTTGCCTGGATGAGTGTACCTCCAACGACACTCAAAGTTGAACACCATTTCACAATTCTGGAGGCCCCCAGGTCAAGCATGGGCCTCACTGCATTTTTGCTTAGTGACTCCAACTCAGGAATACCCCTGATTTATTGTGGACCTCTGCTCCTGTTCCGCAGCTGCTTGACAGCTCTTGATCCAGTCTTTAACTGTGTGTCTCAAGGCTGCTCTCAAGCTGGCTGACTGTTTCTGTGAGAAATCACACAGGTAAACCAGAAGCAACAAAAAAATCTCCCTGCAATTTATCCCCATTGCGACGTGGCATCCTGGGATGTCCTGGATAAAGATTCAACCCAATTAACCTTTGATTCTGGCACCCACATGAGTAATTTAAATCCCTAATGGAGGCAACTGTAGATATCCAGTCTCCAGCAAGACTCAAAGGGGGTTGTGGTGGCCTAGGCAGTTACAGAGAACCCATTTAGTGCTAAAAGGGTTAATGGGGAAGTTGAATTATATGCCTAGGCCTAAGAGAAAAATACCATCTTGTCTGACCACTGTTGTAGGATGAGCCCTGAGATGTTCCATTTTGTTCTTTCCCAGGCCGAATGTAATCAGGGTTGTGATAAGCATGTGCGTAAGCACAACATCTGTTGTGAGGGGAATGGAAATTTACTGGAATATGGATTAGTCAGTTAACTTACGCAAATAAACGGATAGGTTTGTGCAAAATTTACTGATTGACTGTAAAAATCCTTTTATCAGGTCTGAGTGTATTCTGCTAAGAGACTGTACAGTAGCTCTCAATGTATTGTCTCCCTTGTGCTCAAGTAATAAATGGGGTTTCTACGTACGAAATGATGCCTTGGTGTGATTAATCTCCGACAGGGTCGCCCATTGTTTAGTGTTTTCCCACTTCCAGCTCTGACTTAATTAAATAAACCCTTGAATTGCAGTTACTTTAGGCTTTGTTTACCAGCTTCTCAACCCTGAAGCTTTCATTTCTTACATTTAATTTCAATCCACAAATATTCCTAGAAACATGAAATTACATATTCATTACACTACTCGCTGCTTCCTGTCCATTAACAAGATCTCCATCCATGCTAAAATATTACGCTTAGTGTCGGGAACCCTTGCCTATTGACCTCGTGACACTTTTTTGAATGCTTTTTAGAAATCCCAAGTATACCATATCCATGGGCCATCCTTTGCACTACTAGATACGTCCTCAAAAAACTAGTAAATTTATCGAACGCAATTTCCCTTTCATAAAATCATGTTGAGTCTGCATGGTCATACTATGATTTTTGAAGTACATTGTTAATACTTCCTTAATAGATTGCAGCATTTTCCTGATGACTGATAGCACACTGACCCGTAGTTCTGTTTTCTGTCTCCATCCTTTCATCAATAGCGGTGTTGCATTTACTAATTTCCAATCTACTGGGATTGTCCAGAATCTAGGGAATTTTGGAAAGTCATAACCAGTGCATCCATTATGTCTTTACCCCTATTTACCCAACTATTTGTTCAGATTTACTGATACTTTAATGGGATAAGGGGCTTGCTGGTGGGGAATTGGGATGAGCAATTTATGCAGTGTTAGAAGCCTTGCACAATTTCCGGCCAGCATTTAGTTTTTTGGCCCTGTTAAATGAACTCCTCCATCTTTCTCTCCCTGCAGACAGTGGCCCTGCACTGAAGCCTAGTGATATGCTCTTAGTGAGGTCTAAGTTATTTGCTTGCAGTTCCTTTACACATCTGCAATCTGGTGGGGCAGCCACACCAGTTCCAATGTCAAGTTTCTATAGGTGATCTTCATTCTGGGGAGCATCCAGGGGATGGTGATGGCGTACTGGTATTGTTGCTGAACTAGTAATCCAGAGACCCAGGGTAATTCTCTGGGGAACCGGGTTTGAATCCCGCCATGGCAGATGGTAGAATTTCAGTTCAATAAAAATCTGGAATTAAAAATCCAACGATGACCGTGAAACCATCTAGCTGAACGCCACTTGGAGGAAGCACTGAGGGTGGCAAGAGCCCAGAATGTATTTTGTGTGAGGGACTCCAATGTCCATCACCAAGAGTGGCTCAGTAGCACCACTACTGACCGAGCTAGCCAAGTCCTAAAGGACATAGCTTCTAGACTGAGTCTGGCAGGTGCTGAGGGGACCAACAAGAGGGAAAAACATTCTTGACCTCATCCTCACCAACCTGCCTGCTGTAGATGCATCTGTCCATGATAGTATCGATCCAAGTGACCACTGCACAGTCATTGTGGCTTCACAGTGAGGATATACTCCATCCTGTTGTGTGGGATAGATTTCGAACAGATCGAGCAACTCAAGGCCATCCATGAAGTGCTGTACTTGAACACAATCTGTAACCTCATGACCCGGCATATCCCCCACTCTACCATTACGATCAACCCTGGTTCAATGAAGGGTGCAGGAGAACATGCCAGAAGCAGCACCAGGCATACCTAAAAGTGAGGTGTCAACCTGGTGAAGCGATAACAAACAGCATAAGCAGCAAATGATAGACAGAGAAAAGCGAATCCACAACCAATGGATCAGACCTAAGCTCTACAATCCTGTCACATTCAGTTGTGAATGGTGGTGGACAATTAAAACAACTCACTGGAGGAGGAGGCTCCACAAATATCCTAATCCCAATGATGGAAGAACATTTGCCGCAATCTTCAGTCAGGAGTGCAGAGTGGATGATCCGTCCCCAGCATCACAGATGTCAGTCTTCAGCCAATTCAATTCACTCCACGTGATATCAAGAAATGGCTGAAGGCAGTAGACACTGCAAAGACTATGGGCCCCGACAATATTCCAGCAATGGTACTGAAGACTTGTGCTCCAGAACTTGCCATGCCCCTAGCCAAGCTGTTCCAGTACAGCTACAACACTGGCATCTACCCGGCTATGTGCAAAATTGCCCAGGTACGTCCTGTACACAAAAAGCAGGACAAATCCAGCAGGACAAATCCACCCTGACCAATTACAGCCCTATAAGTCTACTCCATCATCAGTAAAGTAATGGAAGGGGTCATCAACAGTGCTATCAAGCGACACTTGCTTAGCAATAACCTGCTTACTGATGCCCAGTTTGGGTTCCGCCAGGGCCACTCAGTTCCTGACCTCATTACAGCCTTGGTTCAAACATGGACAAAAGAGCTGAATTCCCGAGGTGAGGTGAGAGTGACTGCCCTTGACATCAAGGCAGCATTTGACTGAGTGTGGCATCAAAAAGCCCTAGCAAAGCTGGAGTCAATGGGAATCGGGGTAAAACTCTTCGCTGGTTGAAGTCATAGCACAAAGGAAGATGGTTGTGGTCATTGGACATTAGTCATCTGAGCTCCAGGACATCACTGCAGGAGTTCCTCAGGGTAGTGTCCTATGCCCAACCATCTTCAGCTGCTTCATCAATGACCTTCCTTCCAACATAAGGCCAGAAGTGGGGATGTTCGGTGATGTTTGCACAATATTCACCATTTGCAACTTCTCAGATACTGAAGCAACCCATGTCCAAATGCAGCCAGACCTGGACAATACCCAGGCTTGGGCTGGCAAGTGGCAAGTAACATTTGCACCACACAATCTACCAATCAGAGTCCACTTGCCAACCAATCAGCATTCTGTTCACATACAGTATAAAATAAGTTGTTTTCTCGTTATATTGATATTCTTGCGAAGTGTCCTGATGAGTACAAGATGAAAAGCTTTGACGTCTGTTTTTTCAGCAATACACAAGATGGTACAATAACAAACAATTTATATAGCAACTTTAACATAGTAACATGCTACACAGGAGCATTGTCAGGCTGAACTGAATACCCTTTTGAGCTATATTTTTGATGAATCTCTCATTTACGTTGTGAGATGAATTAAACAGTGCTACTGGTAACAGAATGACAACTGTGCACTCGCTTGTTACAATAAAAGTTATTTCTGGTTTCTAGACCTTTTCCAATGGTTCGGAACACAGCTTCACTGACCTAAAACTTAGCAGGATGACTGTTACACTTAAGGCATGCAAATCCTTTCAATTTATTTATCCAAAGCAGGACATTCTGTTCATTTTATTTTATTTTCTGGCAGGACATTTTTATAAAGCTGAGACGTTGAGTTGACCTGAAAGGAAATACTTCATTGGAGATAGTTAGCAAGATAGTGGCATCTTCCAGTTAAATTTTGCATTGAGAACATTTGAAACTGTTAAAAATAAGTTTTTTCTTCCTTTCGGTATATATTGTAAATACCTTGATGCATGAGGCTTGCCAAAATTTGCAGGACACAGTTTTTAAGTGTTCATTTGTAAAACATATGCAGTCATTTTAAAAATAGAAAATCTTTTTGTTTGTATTACACTTCTGAAAGGATGACTATAGATAAATTACCTTCTAGATTTGTTTGATTTGCAAATGCAAATATTGGTTTAGTTTCATAATTGAACTATGAGTAAATAAGCAGCTGCAGGAATACAAACTTGCAAAAAAAATGAATGTGCTTATATCTTGGAAAATGCTGGTATCACCTGCCTTTACTGATGCACTAAGTTCTTCATGTTTATGCCGTAAGACCTGTGATCTGGTGACTAAAGCATGACTATATTCAGTTGCGCATATTGTGCCTGGTTTTACTTTTTACAATTGCATTTTTTTAAACAACTGTTCCTTAGGGCAAGGTAATATCTAATCAGCAATTGCACTTATTAGTGCAATTGCTGATTAGATGTGACCTTGCATAATGATACGATGAAATTATATATTCACATTCTGGTTTTTAAAAATTTGTGATAAAATATAGTTTCTGGTTAAGTATATGTTATTGAGAACTTTCCTGGTGCCGTTGCTGCTGATGTTTATTAGAAATTGTTTGGCTACTTAAGCAGGAAAATTTTAAGGCTTTTAGTCCTATGATTTCAAGTTCACAGCTTACTCTGTTTGCCAACCTAAATCTAGAACAATATTTCCCTTTCTTTTTAATTTGTCATTTTATTATGATTCAAAGCCAAAAATACTGAGTGCACTAATTCCCACTCTACAGATGAATAAAATGGATAAAAAATACTTTTATTTATGTATTTTCACAATACAGAGTGTGACATTCACCCTTTTCCTTTTCCAGTGAATGCAGTGATCCAAATACAGTTCTAAAATTGCTATAAGTTACATATTTTGACGCATTTGGGTAGATTTTGATGCCTCTTGCCTATTGCCTCTAAAAAGGTGGGTTGTTACTTACAGTTCAGCCATTGCTGTGGCTGCCACAATATTCCCTTGGCATTCAGTGGGGCCTCTATCTCAGTCAGACAATAGGGCCATTTAAAATGCAGATGTACATAGGACCCTGTTTACATTTCTAAGACAGCTCAGGGCACATTGTGCTGAAGTGCAGGCCACAGGTATTTTTTTGGGCGTCCAGCCTCCTCACACCAACTTGGGCTGCTGCTGCTCTGGGTCCCATGCCTGACCATGAGATTGGATTCCTCCCTGCAGAACTAGCTTCTTTTGCTTGAGCAGTAACGCGGTTCCCTGGATCAGTGTTCTCATTTCCAACAACTGCAGGGCTGATCGGGAAGCAGTAGACCATTCTTCATGATAGAAACTAAATCTCGTGATTAAAATAGAACTTGCAACAGGATAATCAGGTTTGACTTCCTCTCAGCCTTTAGTAATGATGACACCACAGTTTTTACTGATTTTATAATGTTATGGTACAGATTTCCAGTATGATTTCACAAGGACTTGGACATATCCTAACCTACTATTTTAAAAGCAAAATACTATGGACATTGGAAATCTGAAATAAAAACAGATATTTCAAGTCGGGCAGTATCTCAGAGAGAAACAGAATGATCATTTCAGATCAATGACCTATCATCAGCTTGATATCTCTTGACAAAAGCATAAGATAAACATAACTAGTAAATACCTAATGAAATTTCTGGCCCACTTAAAAAAAAATGTTTTTGAGTATGCTGATGTGGCTTATGGCCTCTCCAACTCTTATAGTTATTCAACTGAACAATGTGAACCACAACTTTCTCCTTAAATCCCACCACAGATGCTGTTGTGAACCTTATTTTTCAGTGCAATATCTTGCAATCTGAAACTTAAAGGTAAAAGTCTGATTTTTAAACTTTGTGCTTAGCATCCTGACTCCAAGTGGACACTGATTACTTCAAATACATTAAGTGCTTGAAACATATTGTAGCAATGAGCCAGGAATCCTGCTGCTGCTGTTTATAGCAGTCATACTGCTGAAGTAACTGTGAGCTAATAGCTGCTATTCCAATCTAATTACTCCGTTGGTCAAGGTTTCAATCACCTTTTTAATTAATAATATAAAGTGATGGAAAATACATGAAACAGTCGTTAAATCATTGGACGAGTACTCGAAATCTCAAATTGCTCATGACTCATTGGTGGACTATTGTGGTTTTCATTTTGTATGTTATTATACTCTATTATCTATGGAATTCATTGCCACAGAAGGCTGTGGAGGCCAGGTCATTAAGCATATTTAAGACCAAGATAGATAGGTTCTTGATTGGTAAGGGGATCAAAGGTTACGAGGAGAAGGCGGGAGAATGGGGCTGAGAAACTTATCAGCCATGATTGAATGGCAGAGCAGACTTGATGGGCCAAATGGCCTAATTTCTGCTCCTATGTCTTATGGTCTTATGGACTTATCACACCAGAAATGTTGGACTCATGCAGGGCATTGGACTGCTCATGAACCAATAAATGAGTAGTTATGTTATTGCTGAAGTGTATTTTATCAAGCGCAATTCTAGCTACAAACCTAAAATTTGATCAGAAAAAAAGCTGACTGGCATTGCAGCACAAGTTCCAAAAGCACTTCCATAAAGCTGGTTATAACTGCAGCTAAGAACAAAATGCCTATTTGTCATGGACAATTTCTATAATGTGACCTCCATTAAAACTGCATGCTCAAAATAGTGAATGTGGTTATTTATGTTTGAAGTCTAAAAAGAAACACATTAAAATATATCAATGGACTGGTCCTGTGGGCAGAAAAGGGGCAATTGGAATTCAACCCAGGGAAGTGTGATGTGATGCATTTGGAGAGGTCAAAAGGCAAAGGAATAGACAATAAATGGAAGAATGTTGAGAGGTGCAGAGAAAGTAAGGGACCTTGGAGTAAATGTCGAAAGATCCCTGAAGATAACAGTACAGGTCGATAAGGTAGAGTCATAGTTATAGAGGTCTGCTGCACAAAAAAAGGCCCTTCAGCCCATCGAGGCTGCGCCGGTCAAACAAGTACAAAACTATTCTAATCCCATTTTCCACCACTAGGCCCATAGCCTTGTATGCCATGGCATCACAAGTGCACATCCAAATACTTCTTAAATATTATAAGGATTTCTGCCTCTACCATCCTTTCAGGCAGTGAGTTCCAAATTCCCACCACCCTGTGGATGAAAAAATTCTTCCTCACATCCCCTCTAAACCTCCTGCCCCTTGCCTTAAATCTATGCCCCCTGGTTATTGATCCCTCTTCCAAGGGGACAAGTTCCTTCCTGTCTACCCTATCTATGCCTCTCATAATTTTATACACCTTAATCATGTCCCCCCTCAATCTCCTCTGCTCCAGGGAAAATAACCCCAGTCTATCCAATCTCTCCTCATAACTAAAACTCTCCAGTCCAGGCAACATCCTGGTAAATGTCCTCTGCACTCTCTCTAGTGCAATCACATCCTTCATATAATGTGGATTCCAGAACTGCACGCAGTACTCTAGCTGTGGCCTAACCAGCGTTTTGTACAGTTCCAGCATAACCTCCTTGCCCTTAAATTCTATGCCTTGGCTAATAAAGACAAGTATCCCATATGCCTTATATAGAATCCTTTAATTTATTAGCTGAGGCTAGAATATAAGAGCAGGGAGGTTATGCTGGAACTGTATAAAACATTAGTTAGACCACAACATGAGTATTGTGTGCAGTTCTGCTCACCTCATTAGAGAAAGGATGTTATTACATTAAAGAGGGTACAGAGGAGGTTTACAAGAATGTTGCCAGCACTGGAAAATTGCAGCTATGAGGAGAATTTGGATAGACTGGGGTTGTTCTCCTTGAACAGAGGAAGCTGAGGGGAGATTTGATTGAGATGTACAAAACTGTGAAGAGCCTGGGTAGACTGGATGGGAAGGGTCTATTTACTTTAGCAGAGAGGTCAGTGACTAGGGGGGCATAGATTTAAAGTGATTGGTAGAAGGATGGGAGGGGAGATGAGGGAAACTTTTTTCACTCAGAGGCTTGTGGGCGTCTGAAATTCAGTGCCTGAAAGGGTAGTAGAGGCAGAAGCCCTCAACTCATTTAAAAGGAGTCTAGATGTGCACTTGAAATGCTGTAACCTGCAGGGCTACAGACCAAATGTTGGAAAGTGGGATTAGGCTGGATGGCTCATTTCTCAGCTGATGCAGATGCAATGTGCTAAATATCCCCTTTCTGTGCGGTAAACGTTCTATGATTCTAAATTAATTAAAATTGGAGACAAAGAATTAGCTGACCCTCAGACCAAGAAGTGAAAGTAGCAGAGAAATTGGCAAGAAATCAAAATAAAATTTTATCTTGAGAAAATTTAAACCTGCGAAAAACTCATTAGGAATCAGAATTCTATAGTGTTCATGACATGTGGTATTGTCCAAAATTTGTATCATCAATACAATTACAAGCAAAACTTGTTTCTTTGAAAATCCCTGGTAACATGAATATAAGAAAATCCTTTGTCCCATTAAAGCTCATTCATTTAGTACCCCAACTTGCTGATTGAACAATCCTACCCTATATTGAATAACACCAACATTCATGATTTCGTTATTTTTAGAACTGCTGGAGATAGTTTTGAATTTATTGAGGGTAATAAAAGCAAACGAATGTAAGAAATAGAAGCAGGAGTAGACCATATGGCCCCTCAAGTGTATTCCACTATCCAGTTTCCCGCTGCTCCCATATCTTTTGATTCCATGAGAGACCAAAAGTCTATCTCAGCCTTACATATATTCAACAATGGAGAATCAACAACCCTCTGAGGTAGAGAATTCCAAAGATTCACAATCCTTTGAGAGAAGAAATTTCTTCTCAACTCATTCCTAAATGATCAGCCCATTATTTTGAGACTGTATACCAATATTCTAGATTCCGCAATCAAGGAAAACAACCTCTCAGCATCTACCCTGCATTTGTGAGTGGAGCAGGTTCGGGGACAGTATGCCTACTCCTGATTCTGTTCCGTATGTGCAAATCTGCACATGCTTGACATCTGGAATTACTGTTAGTTTCAGAGGGGTAATGATGTTAAACTGACAGTTCGCAATGGTGTCACGCAGCCCTCTTTCCACCCACCTGAGTGCACAATTTAGGCTAATGTTATTTTTCAGCAGTATTATAATAGTACTTCAATTGGTCCTGAAGCACTAATCTACTGGGTAACACATAGGGTTAGGCTCCTCCTCCAAGTACCATGCCCTAAGAGGATGTGATGACCATGGACCTTCCATTGGAATGGTTCATGATTATACTTGGCAAAGTACTGCAGTAGTTTGCCTTTGTCTCCTGCACTATGGCTGACCAGGAAACTCTCCTGCTTTTTACCATCTGCCATCAGGTGTCTTGAAAGAATTTGCAGGCTGATAATCAACCTTATAGCCTTTCTGTGGCCATCAAGTCCTGAAGTGGGATTTGAATCCTGAGCTTCTGGCCCAGAGGTAGGGCCAATACCACTGTACCATAATACTTCCATTGGGTTGTGCTACCCACAGCAAAAATAAAAGACAAAATATGAATTAGGACCATTTCTGGGGCAGAAGGAACCTGCATAAGTCTGACATGCTGTACCTGAACAGGGCTGGGATCAGTGTCCTCATGAGGAGATTCACTAGGGCATGTGGGAGGGGGAGAAGAATGGGGAAACAGCAACAAAAAGGAGAGGTAGGTACGTAGGAAAATAGGAGGGATGACTAGCAACAGAATAAAGAATATTAGAGAAAGTACAGAATTAGACGGAGGGGAAAAACAAAGCAGAGTAGCATAGTGTTAGAATGCATGCATGTTAGTGTGAGGATTGCTACAGATAAAGTTGATGAGCTGAAGGGACAAGTTACCACATGGAGTTAAGAGATATGGAGATCTGGTTTAAACATGGACAGGAATGGGAACTAAATATTCATGAGGGACAGGGAAAGAAAGCAGAAGGGAAGTTTGCAAGGTATACAAGAGGAAATTTTTGAGAACAGGATTAAAAAGTATACAACATTTGTAGTCAAAGTCAAAAGATCGGAGAAGGATAAAAAGAAGCCAAGGGTAAAAAGAATCCAAGGATAAAAAGAAGCCACCTGGATATGCACAAAGATAAATAAAATGTAAACAGAAGTTTTTCTATAAATTAAAAACATTCATAAATTGACTAATTAGAGTAGAGTACAAGGAACAACTAAAATCTGCTATTAAAGCAGCCAAAAGTCTCACAAGATCATGTAGTAGAATCAGTGCGGGTGGAAATTAGACTAGAGTCAGAAAACACTGGTGGGAGTAGTTTATAGGCCCCCCCAAATAAGTTGTACCATTGGGCAGAACATTAGGCAAGAAATAATTGGAACTTGTAACAAAGGCAATGTAATAATTATAGGGAGCTTTAATCTCCATATAGATTGGGACAATCAAATTGGCAAGAGTGGTCGAGAAGATGAGTTTGTGGAATGTTTTCGTGACAGTTTCTTGGAGCAATATGTTATGGAACCAACTAGCAATGAAGCTATCTTAGTTTTAGTATTGTGTAATGAAGCAGGATTAATCAGTAATGTGATAAAAGATGCTCTGGGAAATAATGATCATAATATTATTGAATTCCATGTTTGAAAGTGGTATATTCCAATTGCAAACAAAATTCTTAAACTTAAGCCAGTTTCATAGATGTGTAGGGAGAACTGGCTAAGGTTAATTGGGTAAATAGACTAAAAGGTATGTAGGTAAATGAGCAGTGGGGGACAGCTAAAGAGCATGTACAAAATTCTCAACAAAAATACATTCCATTGAAAAACAAAAACCCAGTGAGAAAGACCCATCTGTGGCTTACTCAAGAAGTTAAGGATAGTATTAGGTTAAAAGAAGAGGCTTACAAAATTGCAAAAAAATCAATAGCAAGTTAGGGTTAGGAGTGTTTTAGAAACCAACAGAGGGTCACCAAAAAGTTGATAAACAGGGAAAAAAATAGAATATGAGAGTAAACTAGCCTAGAATATAAAAACATTGTAAGAGTTTTTATAAGTATGTGGAAAGGAGGGGAGTAGCTAAAGTAAATGTTGGCCTCTTAGAAGCAGTGACAGGAAAAATTGTTACGGGAAAGAGGAAATAGCAGAGGCATTGATTAAAGATTTTGAGTCTGACTTCACAGTATAAGACAAGTTTCATACCAAAAATGGATGGTAATCTAAGGGCTTAAAAGAGAGGATATTATACCAGCAGAGAAAAAGTGTTGGAGAAACTTAAGGGACTAAAAAACTGACAAATGCCCGGAACTTGATGGCCTACACTTTACTAGGGTTCTAAAAGAGAAAGCTGCAGAGATAGTGGACCTATTGGGCATGATTTTCCAAAATTCCTTAGATTCAGGAATGGTCCCATTAGGTTGGAAGTTAGCAAACATAACATCACTTCTCATGAAATGAGAGAGAGCTGCAGGCCAGTTAGCCTAACATCAGTTGTTGGGAAAATGCTGGAATCTGTTATTAAGGAAGTCTTAACAATGCACTTAGAAATGCATAGTATGATTAGAACAAGTCAACATGGTTTTACTAAGGGGAAATCCTGTTTGCCAAATTTATTAAAGTGTTTTTACGATGTAACTGATAGTGTAGGTAAAGGGGAACCAATAGTTTAGTATACCTAGATTTCCAAAAGGCATTAGATAAGGTGTCACACAAAAGGTTAAAAGGCAAGATAAGGGCTTATTGAGTTCGGGGTGGTTTTTTTTTAGCAAGGATAGAAGATAGAAAGCAGTAAGTGGGCATAAACATGGCTTTTTTAAGTTGGCAGGACAGTAGTGGAGTAGTACAAGGATCAGCGCTGGGGCCTCAGCTATTTACAATCTATATTAATGACTTAGATGAAGAGACAGAGAGTAATTTATCAAAATTTGCTGATGATAGCAAGCTAGGTGGAAAGGTAAGCTATGCAGAAGACACAGAGGCTGCAAAGAGATAGAGACAGGTTAGGTGAGTGGGCAACAAGATAGTAGATGGAATATAATATAGGGAAGTGTAAAGTTATTCAATTTGGTTGTAAGAAAAGAAAAGCAGAATATTTTTAAAAGGTGAGAAACTTATAAGTGTTGACATCCAAATAGACTTGGGTGTGCTCATACAAGCATGCAAATGCAGCAAGCAATTAGAAGGCAAATGGCATATTGGCCTTCATTGTAAGGGAATTGGAATACAAGAATAAAGATGTCTTGCTACAGTTGTACAGGGTTTTGGTGAGACCTCATTTGGAAGACTGTGTGTAGTTTTGGTCTCCACCTTTAAGAAAGGATATATTTGCATTGAAGGGGGTACATCGAATGTTCACTAAATTGGTCCCTGGGATGAGGGTGTTGTCCTTTGATAAGAGGCTAAGTAAATTGGGCTCATATCCGCTGGAGTTTAGAAGAATGAGATGCACTTTCATTGAAACCTCCAAAATTCTGAGGGGGCTTGACACGTTGAGAGATTGTTTCCAGTGGTTGGGGAGTCTAAAGCACAAGGGCACAGTCTCAGGATAAGGGCTGATCATTTAGGACTAAGATGAGAAGAAATTACTTCTCTCAAAGGGTTCTGAATCTTTGTAATTCTCTACCCCAGAGGGTTGTGGATACTCCTGAAGATGGTACACTCTCCGACCCCGCAACAACCACAGAGGCCAGTTGAAGAGGAGAAGTTACACTGTCCGATCCCACAACAACCACAGAGACTCAGGTTTCCTTTTAACCGGTTGTATTCAAGCATATGCAAGGGAGCCGCAATCATTCCTAAGAATGAAGACCCAGCTCCCAGATTGATTACATTTCATTACTTTTGTACCTTTTCTTATCATAATACATTTGAATACATCCAATCAGTAACTGACACACCAGTCCCATGGTAACTCTATCCTACTGAGTACATAAACATGTGATTTTGCTAACCAATTATTCTAAAGGGTGTATACATAATTATATAATCCAATCAAAATTAAAACACGTAAGCAAAGACCTTGGTTCTCACAACTCAAGACTGTTTGTGTTTTTTGTCCCCTGTACATCTTCCCATATCTAAGCTAAAACCATCTGCCCCTTCCCTATGTGAGAGGGGAGTACACTTACTCTAATTTATGTCATACTTTTGTCTCCAGTCTGACTCTCAAGGCAGTACAATGTTCATTTGGTAATCTTCAACTCTTAATATGTTTAGCAGCCATGTCTGCCTGGAAATTGCAAGGGTTTTTCAGTAAATTCTTACTGTATACCCTTTTAGTATTTTTAATTTCTCCCTAACACTCCATTGAATACATTTTAGGTCTCTCGGGGAATTGAGGGATATAGGGAGCGGGTGGGAAAAAGGAGTTGAAGCCCAAGATCAGCCATGATAATATTGAATGGTACAGCAGGCTGGACAGGCCATATCTAGTTCTGCTCCTACTACTGGTGTTCTTGTGTTCTAATGGAAGGGAGGATAGTAGACATTTATGGAAATAATAGGAAAAGCTTTTTTAGCTATATGAAGAGTCAGAGAACAGTCAAAGACTGTATTAAAGCATGTACAAGGGCAAATTACAAAGAACTGACTGGGTGTAGCGGAAATATTAAACGAGCACTTTAGTTTTTGACTCTTGAAAATGAGGTTCAACGATTAGAATTGAATAGTTTTAATGTTAAAATTAGTTCTATTAAATAAGATGAACATACTGTTAAAGTTAGAATTAAGAACTTGAAAATAGAAAGCAGATAGACAGGATGATATTTACACGGGGATCTGCAGGGAGATTGGTCACTGTTGTGGTTTAAATATTAAATGAGCACTTTGCATCAGACTTTACCCCTGAAAATGCTCAACTATTAAAATTGAATGAGTTTAATACTAAAACTAGTAATATTACTGCTTGTGTTCCATAAATGACAGCAGAGGAAATTAGAAGTGGGGCCTGCCAAAACACATTGCCTTGCTAAACCTGGAGCCTGAAGTTGTCTTGCTGCCTGGCTTGCCTGAGCCTTTTCTGGAGCCTGCGTTACAGTAGTGCCACAATTATAAATTATATATTTTTGCACAATTAAAGAATCAAGAGTGTTACAGATGGGGAGAGGTAGTGGTGGGATAGCTTTTCCTCTGTCCCCTCATCTCTCAGTTGTTCACAACAAGACTTATCGTTTTTTTAGAGGGAGCGTTTTTTAACAAAAAAACCTTTTGGGTATTTTGACTTTTAATAAAAGACAGGAAGCAGATATTGTAGGTAAGCTTAAATCAAAAGGAAAGATAAATGTTTGTTCACACACACCCTGGAATGTAAATTCAACAAACACAGTCTCTCATGCACAGACACAAACGCACAAGTAAAGATGGCTTCTAGAGAACAAAGCATGCAGCTAGATTATCAACAGAATAACAAGAAGCAAAATGTGTGGTTAAATAATCCTTTATGAAGCACATGTTGCAGGCCTGGATGGGTTCTCTCTGGTGATTCTTTGGAGATAAATGGAAGTTTGAAATCCCTGGATTTCTAGATGAGGTTATGACCAAGTTTCTGTACAGGCAAACCTTCACAGGTAAAAACAAAATAATCCCCCTTGCACTGCCCTAGCTGACTGGTTGTTAGGCAGGGTTCTATTCTTTCAGTTCAGAGGAATGACCCAAGTTATCCTGGTGGTTTCCATACTGACCTGTCTCTGGCTGGTTCTTGGAGTAATAAGATTCATTATCTGACTGCACTGGAGTGCTGCTTTAGGCTGCAGTAGAGTGCTTAAGTTTGGTGACTGAGGGAAATCAGTGAGGAGGGAATGAAGCAATCCTTTGAGTAATGTGAGTACGGCGGGTAAGTATTTACTACTTTTATCACTTTTAGTTTTTAAGGTCTTATTTTGTGGTTCGTCATTTAAGGGCTATATTCTGTAACAATGAGGATCAGGGAAGAGGGGCCCTGGAGTAATTGACATTATTTGATATTAAGTATCTTCCAAAAGGTTTAATTTAATTTAAAGAGGTAAATCATGGCAGGAGAGCTCAAAGCCATGGTGTGCTCCTCCTGCTCTTTGTGGGAGGCCGGGAACATTTCCAGTGCCAGCATGTGTGCAGGAAGTGTCTCTAGCTGCAGTGGCTGGAAGCCCAGGCCTCAGAGCTGGAGCGGTGTCTGGGGACACTGTGGAGCATCCACGAGGCAGAGAATATCATGGATAGCACGTATAGAAAGGTGGTCACACCACAGGCTGAGTCCACAGGCAGGAAGGGAATGGGTGACCACCAGGCAGAGCAAGAGGACTAGGCAGGCAGTGCAAGAATCCCCCATGGCTATTCCCCTGCAAAACAGATATACCACTTTGGATACTGTTTGGGGGAATGGCCTCTAAGGGAAAACAGCCAAATTCGTTGCACCATGGTTGGCTCTGCTGCACGGGGAGGAGTAAAATGTGTGGGAATGCAATAGTTATAGGGGATTCAATTGTAAGGGGAATAGATAGGCATTCCTGTGGCCGCAAATGAAACTCCAGGATGGTATGTTGCCTTCCCGGTGCTAGGGTCAAGGATATCTCAGAGCAGCTACAGGACATTCTGAAGGGGGAGGGTGAACAGCCAGTGGTTGTGGTACACATTGGTACAAATGACTTAGGTAAAAAAGGGATGAGGTCCTAAAAGCAGAATATAGGGAGTTAGGAAGTAAGTTAAAAAGGTAGTGATCTCAGGATTACTACCAGTGCCATGTGCTAGTCAGAGTAGAAATAACAGGATATATCGGATCAATATGTGGTTGAAGAGATGGTGCAAGGGGGAGGGTTTCAGATTTTTCGGACATTGGGACCGGTTCTGGGGGAGGTGGGACGAGTACAAACTGGGCGGGTTATACCTGGGCAGGACTGGGACTGATGTCCTAGGGGAATATTTGCCAGAGTGATTGGGAAGGGTTTAAACTAAAATGGCAGGGAGATGGGAACCTATGCAAGGAGTCAGAGGAAGGGGGAGCAAAAGATAGAAAGTGGAATAAGAAAAGTGATAGGCAAAGAAATCAAGGACAAGAATCAAACAGGGCCTCAGTGAAAAATAGTGGGAATGGGACAAGTAATGTTAAAAAGACAAGCCTTAAGCCTTTGTGCCGTAACACAAGGAGCATTTGCAATAAAGTGAATGAATTAGCTGCGCACATATATGTAAACAGGTATGATATAGTCGGGATTACAGAGACATGGCTGCAGGGTGACCAGGGATGGGAACTGAACATTCAGAGGTATTCATTATTTAGGAAGGACAGTCAAAACGGAAAAGGTGGTGGAGTTGCATTGCTGGTTAAAGAGGAAATTAACACAATAGTGAGGAAAGATATTAGCTCTGATGATGTGGAATCTGTATGTGTAGAACTGAGAAACACTAAGGGGCAAAAAACATTGGTGGGAGTTGTATATAGACCCCCAAACTGTAGTGGTGATGTTGGGAATGGCATTGAACAGGAAATTGGAGACACATGCAATAAAGGAACATCATTAATTATGGGTGACTTTAATCTGCATATAGATTGGGCAAATCAAATTAGTAACAATACCCTAGAGGAAGAATTCCTGGAGTGTATACGGGCTGGTTTTCTGGACCAATACATTGAGGGACCAACTAGAGAACAGGCCATCCTAGACTGGGTATTGTGTAATGAGAAAGGAATAATTGGCAATCTAATTGTGCGAAGCCCTTTGGGGATGAGCAACCATAATATGATAGAATTCTTCATGAAGATAGAGAGTGATGTAGTTGATTCTGAGACTAGGGTCCTGAATCTTAATAAAGGAAACTATGATGGTATGAGGCGTGAGTTGGCTATGATGGATTGGGAAATGTTACTTAAAAGGATGATGGTGGATAGGCAATGGCAAACATTCAAAGAATGCATGGCTGAACTGCAACAATTGTTTGTTCCTGTCTGGCGCAAAAGTAAAATAGGAAAAGTGGCCAAACCATGGCCTACAAGGGAAATTAGAGATAGTGTTAGATCTAAGGCATACAAATTGGCCAGAAAAAGCAACAGATCTGGGGATTGAGATCAGTTTAGAATTCAGCAAAGGAGGACCAAGGGATTGATTAAGAAGGGGAAAATAGAGTACAAGTGTAAGCTGGCACGGAACATAAAAACTGACTGTAAAAGTTTCTATAGGTATGTGAAAGAGAAAAAGACAAATGTAGGTCCCTTACAGCCAGAAACAGGGGAATTTGTAATGGGGAACAAAGAAACGGCTGACCAACTAAATACATACTTTGGTTCTGTCTTCACAAAGGAGGACACAAATACCATACCAGAAATGTTGGGGAACACAAGGTTTAGTGAGAGGGAGGAACTCAAAGAAATCAGTATTAGTAGGAAAATGGTGTTGGAGAAATTGTTGGGACTGAAGGCCGATAAATCCCCAGGACCTGATAAACTACATCCCAGAGTACTTAAGGAAGTGGCCCTAGAAATAACAGGTGCATTGGTGGTCAACTTCTGAGATTCTATAGACTCTGGAACAGTTCCTACAGATTGAAGGGTAGCTAATGTAACCCCACTATTTAAAAAGGGATGTAGAAAGAAAACAGGAAATTATAGACTAGTCAGTCTGACATCGGTAGTGGGGAAATTCTAGAGTCCATTATAAAAGATTTAATAGCTGAGCACTTGGAAAACAGTGGCAGAATCGGACAGAGTCAGCATGGATTTACGAAAGGGAAATCATGCTTGACAAATCTACTGGAACTTTTTGAGAATGTAACTAATATAATTGATGAGGGGGAGCCAGTGGATGTGGTTTATTTGGACTCTCAGAAGGCTTTCGACAAAGTCCCACATAAGACATTAGCATGTAAAATTAAAGCGCATAGGATTGGGGGTAGTGTATTGAGATGGATAGAAAACTGGTTGGCAGACAGGAAACAAATAATAGGAATAACCGGGTATTTTCCGAATGGCAGGCAGTGACTAGTGGGGTATCACAGGGATCAATGCTGGGACCCCAGCTATTAACAATATATATTAATTATTTAGATGATGGAACTAAATGTAATATCTCCAAATTTGCAGATGGCACAAAGCTGGGTGGGAGGGTGAGCTGTGAGGAGGATGCAGAGATGCTTCAGTGTGATTTGGACAAGCTGAGTGAGTGGGCAAATGCATGGTAGATGCAGTATAATGTGGATAAATGTGAGGCTATCCACTTTGGTAGCAAAAACAGAAAGATAGATTATTATCTGAATGGCTATAAATTGAGAACAGGGAATGTGCAACGAGACCTGGATGTCCTCGTACACCAGTCACTGAAGGTAAGCATGCAGGTGCAGCAGGCGGTATAGAAAGCAAATGGTATGTTGGCCTTCATAGCCAGAGGATTCAAATACAGGAGCAGGGATATCTTGCTGCAATTATACAGGGCCTTTGTGAGACCACACCTGGAATATTGTGTGCAGTTTCTGTCTCCTTATCTGAGGAAGGACATTCTTGCTATAGAGGGAGTGCAGTGAAGGTTTACCAGACTGATTCCTGGGATGGTGGAACTGACATATGAGGAAAGATTGAGTCGATTAGGATAATATTCATTGGAGTTCAGAAGAATGAGGGAGGATCTCATAGAAACCTATAAAATTCAAACATGACTAGACAGGGTAGATGCAGGAAGGATGTTCCCAATGGTGGGGGAGTCCAGAACCAGGGGTCACAGTCTGAGGATACGGGGTAGACCATTTAGGAGTGAGATGAAGAGAAATTTCTTCACCCAGAGAGTGGTAAGCCTTTGGAATTCACTACCACAGAAAGTAGTTGAGGCCAAAACTTTATATGTTTTCAGGAAGGAGTTAGATGTAATTCGTGAGGCAAAAGGGATCAAAGGATATGGAGAGAAAGCAGGAGCAGGCTATTGAGTTGGATGATCAGCCATGATGATAATGAATGGTGGAGCAGACTTGAAGGGCTGAATGGCCTTCTCCTGCTCCTATTTTCTATGTTTCTATCTGAAGTCAGTTTTGATCATGTGACTGCATAATCAATACTACTATTGTTCACATAAATGATTCAAAGTTAGAAGCCATTGCTGCAAAATGGGTGTTTAATGGTGGCTGTTCACACCTGCTTATAATAGACTGGCTTTTCTGCACCTTTCTTTGTTAAGGGTCCAGCTTGAGTACACTGCATGTGGGGGCTATTGACTTTGAACTTTGGTAAATACACTGACAATGTAAAATCCTCAAGTGGTATTGTCTCCAACATGGCTATTCAAGGAAGGCCACCCTACCCATGGCCATATTCATTTTAAGAACTTTTCAGAGACCTGAGTTAATTCTTTGTCTGTGCAGAAATCACCTGACTTTATGTAAACCATTTTGAGAGGGCACAGTGTTTACTTTTAAAGTCACTTTCAAAAAGTCCAAGTTGGGTAGCGTTCACTTCTTGAAAGTTAGGAACATGATATCTTTACTGGGCATGACAAGTGATGTGAGGAAAGGACAGGAAAGTGGAATGGAGGTAGAAGCTATGATTGCCCTTAGAGAAGAGAAGGTTAAGAGGAAATTTGGTAGATTTGTTTAAAATCATGAAGTGTTTAGAGAGGATTAATAAGGAGAAACTGGTGGAATTTAATGCAATTGACACAGATTCAGCCCACTGGTTGAAGAACCATTGGGAAGCCCTGTTGCATCAGAGGGGCGAGGCCTAACCGAATTAAATGTCTGCCAGGCACTTACTTAGCCAGTCTCGGGCCATCCCTGGAATTCAGGACCCTGGCAGAAATCCCACCCCCAGAGATCTCCTGACCAATCATATGCTGGCAGCTCTCTGCTACAGGCAGTGCCACTGGGAGTGATGACTGCTGTTGGTAATGCACCCAGGGAGACGCCTAGGATCACCGAGAGACCCAGGCCACAGGTGAGTGAGGGTAGGACGGGGGTTATGCGGAGCAGATGAGTTGGAAAAAAGGGCTGGTGGGTGGCTTTTAGCGACCATCCCCCTTTCCGATGCTGAGTCCCTCGATCAGGCACTAAGTATTATTGAAAGAGGGGCCCTTCATAGAAGGTCTCAGCCAAACCTGACAGCATTATGGAGGCAGGTGAAAGCTGTGCCACTTTATGGGGAGATGTTGGCATTGTGGTAATGTCACTGGATGAATAATCCAAAGGCCCAGGTTAATGCTCTAGGGGCCTGAGTTCAAATCCCACCATGGAATATGAATTCAATTAATTAAGTATGGAATTGAAAGCTAATTTCAGTAATGGTGCCATGAAACTATCATCAATTGTCATAAAAATGCATCTTGTTCATTAATGTCCTTTGGGGAAGGAAATCTGCCATTCTTACCTAGTCTGGCCTACATGTGATTCCAGACCCAACACAATGTGGTTGACTATTAACTGTCCTATGAAATGTCCAAGTAAGCCACTCAGTTCAAGGACAATTAGGAATAGGCAACAAATGCTGGCCTTGTCAGCAATGCCCATGTCCCATAAAAGAATAATCCCCAAGTTGGCACTAAATTCCAGTGGGTTTAAGAATAATTGGTGTCAATTGGCTCATTAATGAGCCTAATTGACAAACATGAGCAGGTGAGTTTCCGTCAGGGGCCCTTCCCATCTCCAACTTAATTGTGGGAGGTTTTTCTACCGTCGGGAGACTATTGTGCGGCGTCTCAAGCAATTAAGTCAGACCAGCCACCATATTTCCCATCGGGACAGGCTGTATTAAATTGAACACACTGTTTCCAATGGTTGAGGTCTAGCTTTGTGAAATAAGGAGAATGGAAGACAAGTTATGGGATCTATGACCCCTCTGAGGCATTGAGTTGACTATAAAATTACCATCCCAACAGGCTGAACTGGCTGCTGTTGCCTTTGTGGTTACCCGATCTCAGGAATTTCCTACCCCCTATACAGTCTGCTTCGACTCAATGTTTACTTGTAATGCCATGACTGAATTTTTGGCAATTTGGAACCATAGAGGTTTTAAATTGGCAGACGTTCAACCACTAGTAAGTGTGCCTTGCTGAAGGCTGTTCTCCATGTGGTTGGGAAAAAAGACGGTGAATATTACATCCAGAAAGTTAAGGCATATTCCAAAAGCAAGCCTAGGAATAAGAAAGCAGATGAACTAGCCAAAAAGAGAGCTGTAGAAGGGATGCCCTGGGACCCCTATCAATCAAGAGTAGTAATGGTAGTTACTCCCAGTATACCTGCTGAAATCCCACACCCACCCGGCTTGAAGGAGTTACAAATGAAGGATGTAGTTCTGAGGGCAATTATTCAGGCCAAATTGCATAATTCCCCAGTGGAAGAACCCTTCGGGTCCCCAGACATCCAGCTAAGGAAAGGGATGTTATTTAAGGACAATAGATGGGTTGTCCCTGAGGGATATCGTCAGGAGATTATTAGCCTAGGTCATGGGCACATGAGCAAATCACCCTGGCCCTGCCATTACGGGGGAATGGATCAAGACTGTGGCTTGTTGGGCTGGAATTCGCCAGGATGCTGACAGTCACTGTAAAGCCTGTTTGGTCTATATAGCAAATAATCATGATCCTCAGCGTTGCAAGGTTTCGATGGGTCATGCTAGGCCTGTAGAGGGACACTGGCAGTGTGGCCAGATTGACTTCATTGGGTCCTACACACCACAAAGGTGGGTATCAGTCCTCCCGCTGATACTTATGCATATCCGAGATACAAAATCGAAAGGGATGGGTTTTGTCCCTCATGAACTGGTCACTGGGTGTCAGATGTGAATGCCAGTGCACATACTGGTGCCCATCCTTACAGATTAGGGAAGTGACCAAAGTTAAATTTACAGTTGAGTTGTGGCAGACATTGCATTCCCTATATCTTAATGCCACAATAACTATAGGTCTCAGTCACTGGCATAACCACTTGATCCTGGAGCCACTGAAACTTCTGGAATGGGTTGTGGGAGTGCAGGTTATGATCCAAAATTATGCTACATCCACTCTACAAGGGACAATACCCTATAGTGGACAAAGCTAGCCCTATGGTGTAGGCAGTCCAGCTGCCCAAGCGAGTTAGGTGGTTTCACATTAACAGATGAAACTTTACCAGGCTACAAACACAGGACCAAAGTCTAACAGTTCTGGCGAAGTCACCTGTCTGATACCCTGTGATCCAATCATGTGGTATTGTAATGAAGGGGGGTATCATAGAAGACACTCCCATAAACGGGACACTCCAGATTATGACAAAAGCAAAATACTGCGGATGATGGAAATATGAAACAAATACAGAAAATGCTGTAAAACTCAGCGGGCGAAATTTTATGGCAACGGGATTTTACGTTCCCGCCGAAGCCAATGAGGTTTAGATTGTCTCGCCGCATTTTATGGGCCTGTCCCCGTCCCTGTCCCCACCGAAACAGGACTGTAAATTTCTGTCCAGCAGATCTAACAGCATCTGTGGAGAGAGAAACAGAATTAACGTTTCAAGTCCATTGTCATATGGGCTCGAAACGTTGGGCAGAATCTTCTGTTCAGCGAGCGGGGGCAGGGCGGGGCCCATTTGCCGAAGCGTAAAATGACGCGGGGTGACGTTGGGAGTATGTCCTGACATCACCCTGTGTCATTTAGATTTTCAGTTCGGCGCACGCGCAGCCAAATTGGCTGTGCACCCGCCGAACTGTCAATGGTCTATTAAGGCCATTAATAAAGTAATTAACATGATTAATGGACCTCGTCATCTAACCTTAAGATTGGTGGGCAGGCCGGGTACCCTGGCGGGCTTCTGAAAAAACATGAAACCTCATCCCCTTTCATGAGGGTATTAAAATTTTTATAAAATGGTTAAATAAATGAAATTGACATGCCCCAGCTCATGTGACAGTGGCACATGAGTGAACATGTCAGTAATTTTTTTCTCCTTCTTTACTGAAATTTTCAAACCAGAGCCAACCTCCCTGAGGCAGCACTTTGCCTCAGGGAGACCTGTGCGCTCTTTCGCGCGCATGTGCAAAAGAGCGTGCTCCCAACTCAGGGAATCCCCCCCACCGCTCGCACAGGGAGCGCATTGCGCTTCCTGGTGGATGTCATGCTGGGCGGGCCTTAGTTGGCTTGCCCATGTAAAATAGCGGCACGCCCCTGACTGGGGGCCAGATCGGGAACCTGCATGCTCGTGCCCACTCCTGCACATCCCCCCATCAAAAGATATTGCCTGTTAACTCTGTTTCTCTCTCCATAGATGCTGTTAGACCTGCTGAATCTTTCCAGCATTTTCTGTTTCTGCTCCAGATTATGACACCTGGACTTTAAAACACGTTTTCCAGGTGGCGGCTAGAGATCCTAACATTGAGGCCTCTGTGGAGAAACCACCCCAAAGAGCCCCTGAGAAGGACTAACAGGGATAGGAGACCCAGATGGGATCCTAATTTCATGTACCATTAAGTGCAATTGTATATAATTATAATATACCTGTGACCAAATCTGCTCACACAGCAGGCTTTGTGTTTTTTTCTCCCTTTCTACAGAATCATGAAGATGGTGCTAATGGCGATGATCCTGGGATTTGTGACTGGCAACCTGTCTCTGGACAAGACATTAGCACTTCAAGATAATAAGGATAATAGAGTCAGTGATTTATCATACACGTCCCACTGAAAACCCTAGGGTTGAAGCAGAGGTATACATCGGGAACCCAAGGGTGGAGTAGGACAAATTGGTGGGGCATGAGGAGGGAGATTACAATGAGGATTTCATGGGCGATTGCAAAATAAAGTGTGCCTTCAACAGCACAAAAACAGTTTGGGAAGTCCAAGAAGGGAAAGGGGTGTGCAATATTTGTGATCCATCTAAAAGGCCGATGAGGGAAAATAATACAGTCTGGTTTATGAGTAGAAAAGAAAATGGATGGGGTGATAGGTCCCCTGGAATCCACACATTTCTCCTATTCAATCAGAGTCCCAAATGGAGGTCAGGTTTTGTTGGCCTCAGTGGTGGAGGGAATGTGATGAGGGAGACTATATGTGTCTAGGAGGCAAGGCCTGGGGTGGGCCTGGTTTCAGCCAGGATGGTAAGAGAATGGCAGCTGTGAAAGGGGTGTCTTTGTCACTGTTGGGATGGTAGAAGTGTACCCACTCGGCATTGCGTGGTCCTGCTCTGGTAAGGAGGAGACATGGACCCCTCAGCTGTGTGCACCAGGAAAAGGAGGGAATGTTCTGGTTGTAACATTGATGGCCACAAGGAAGCTCACTCCCTTTGCTAATAAGATCAAGATTACTCCAAAGACTGTAGGATGCCCTTACCATACACTGGGACCAAAGAACAGTCTGGTTGTCACTCCCACACAAATTACACTATATCACAATGTGTACCACAAGGTAGTGGCAATAATGATTAATTTAGCGGACATGGGACAACCCCCTCAGTGAAAATATCAAAGACGTGAATTACAGAATCGAATGCTACATCAAGTTTTGAGGGAATCCTGGAAATGTACTGGCACTGCGATTAATGAGGATGAATGTGCTAGTCTGTATGAGGATTCAGGGAGTCAAACTAAATCTCACTTGCACAGGCTGGTGCAATGTAGCTCAATTAATGACACGGCAACCATATTTAACTCTGGGGCATCACTTGTAAATAGTTGAGATTTAGTCACTTTAGATGAATCGGTAAAAACTGTTAGAAATAGATTGCAGAAGATATTGAATGAAATGAATGATGTGAAACAGGATGAATTAGAGGAAGTCCAAATTATGACCGTGCATTTGCAAGATGTGGTGAGGGAGTTGGAAAGGCATGTCCATCACATGACTGAAATTCTAAAAGAAGATAAAAATTACTCTGTGGAAGCTGCAGAAAATTATGCTTGCACAATGTATAGTTCTTGGTTGATGGAAAGGCCCATGAAAACCTCCAAAGGATTTTGGAAGGGAGATTGCCTTTCTGGGTCACTGATAAAGACCTCAGGGCTATGTCCACTTATCAATTTACCACTGATATCTGTAACATCAGGGGACTCATGCAGGTCTACCTGGTGAAACATGAGTGCCATCTGGGGAACAGTAGATGGGCATGCTAGGGTTGGTTCTGCATTATCCTATATTAAAGGAAGAGGAGAAACCTAATCCATTTTTTAGAGTTGAAAACATTGGGGTAGCAGTCAGGGCCATGTGTCACGTTATGATGAACACCCTAGGTATGTGGCACAAGTAGGATACTTGGGCAGCCCCGGATTTGCCTGGGTGTGCTCAGAGAGGGGATACTTTTGTTTGCCTGTACGATGTAACTGAAAATTCAGCACCAACCTGTGGGTTCACTTGTGATCAGGAAGGGCCCAACTGCGTGATCATGCTGACCCGAGGAGCAGAGTTCCCTACACATGTGGCATAAAGGAAAGGGGGAATATTGTGTCACAACCACACACACCAAGAATACCAGTACAGGGACCTGATCTGCCCTATTCCGAATGGGACTTTTTGTTTTACTCCAGCTCGACCTGTTAGACTGAGTACATGGGTATTACTGAATGTTTATGCTCATGGACAGGTGAATATTACTGTAAGGGATGTCTTGAAAGGACAGCTACATGAGTATGTTGCCTGTTTTGGGTATGATTTACTCCCATTGCTCAAACATCTTATAGAACTATTACAGAGGATTATCACTTTCAACAAACAGCTTCAACAAAAGAACAGGGAAATTAAGATAGAAATACCAGACATTGGTGATGATAGCCATTGGTGCGACCTTGGTTTTAGCCTCAAAATACATCCTTGGGTACGAATTATATCTCACGTACTGGTTGTTGTGCAATTGTTTATTGTTGTACATTTGTTGTATGATCCTTGTCATCAACACAAACATAGGAGAGCAGAACAGTGGATGAAAATGTTACTGAAGGGACGGAATGAGGCCAATGGATTTGATTCGCAAATGTACTCATGTTCGTAGTTGCAATTGTACACTTAAGAGTGCTGTAAGGCATTTTGATATTTTATATATTTCTGTGATGCTGTAAGTCCTCCCTTTGTTTCTCTTTAATATGTGTTTTCTTTATACTTGACTCAAGACGTAACCAGGTGTGAGGTGGACCAATGTCCTGAAATCAGAACAGTAGGACCATGGAGTGCGGAGGACATTGGATGAAGGGAGAAGATTTTTGATTGAACACATCAACTCTGAGGCTTATATGGAACTTTTTAAAAAATAAAGACTGGACAAGGATATACAGACACAAACACAAATGTGTCAGGACATGCCACAGAGGCAGTGGCTAACCACCAGACACCCTGATTAGAGAAACTAACCAGACAATGGTCTCTTGGGTATGTGTGAATGGCTTTCTTCCTGCCATATCCATTGCTGACAGGTACCCGGAGAAATCCCTGCTGAAAGCAGGAAATTACCACATGCAGGTTGCCTTTGCATGGCCAGGGTGGGGTTGATAATCCAATCAGATGACTGGATTTAAGACTTTACTTTATATGCTGAGAAACCAGGGTCAGAAAGGGGTGTAAAGCCACAACTCCCAAGGGCATTGAGGCTGCAACCAGGAAATGTGATTTGGTCAGTCATGGAAAGTCATGTGGAGGAATTCGTTCAGCGTATCAACCACCCGGGAACGAGCTTCTGCTTGCAGGTCTTACTAAGCAACTGGTGTAAGTATATACTATTGCTTGGTGGGTTAATAAAGGTTTTCCACATAAAGTGGAATTTGTATCCATAGTTTGTTTTGTTTCGTTGATACCATGCATGAAGTGAGGACCTTAGAGGGTAGTGAGACCCCCTGGTTAAGAGTCTTACAGGCCCACTGTTTCCAACGGCTGAAGGGCCGATAATAATAGGTTCCAGATTTAAGATGCTTGGCAAAAGAACCAGAGCAGTCACGAAGAAAAGTTGTTTTCCAAAATAAGTGCTTGGGATTTGAAATGTACTGCCTGAGAGGGTGGTGGCTGCAGGTTTATTGGTAGTCTTCAAAAGGGACTTGGAGAAATACCTGAAGAAAAAAATATTGCAGAGTAATGAAGAAGGGGACCATTGGACAAATTTAATTGCTCTTTAAAAAAGCCAGTGCAATTTCGAAGGGCTGAACGCTTGCGTATCTGCTGAAAGTTCCATGAATAGCTCAAGGGGTCATATAATCATATGGCCTACCCTTTCTCTTATTTCTTAAGTTATGTTCTTTTGAAAACGTGTGTGCGGTTATTCTCGCCAGGGTGATGAGAACAGTGACAGCTGGATCTTTGTTGCTGAATAGTGTCCATTTACAACAGTGTGGGAACCATTGACCAAAACCTGCTGGATAAGCTCCAGTACCTTTAATGAACTGGAACTGCTGTTTCACTTCACGTCTTCCATTTCACAACAGAGCTGTAGCAATTACTGCTTCATTGTAAGGATAAATATTTTATAAAAGCCACAGTAGGACTGCCTTAATGATGGTGGGAGGCTGATGCACTGAAATGATGTGTTGTTGGTGATGCAGCCTGAGTATCAGAAGATAAACTGTGCTGTCCTCTGCAGTCAGCTCCCTGGAGTCTAGTATCCGAAGGGCACAACTGATTGTGTGCGCATGCACAGAAAGGCTATTAAACAGCCCTCTCTTGGGCTCATGAGTGAGGCTGCACTTGGCAGAAAATGTGTCTCTCATGACTAATTCACCAGAGTTGGCAGATGTTCAAGAACTTGGGCAGGCATGACTTAGAATGCTGGCCTAAAAATTAGATAGTGATGTTACATGGGCGTTGGGTCACAATTCATGACTTGCTCACACTGTTTCCTATGTAAGTGGGCAGCATGCAAATTTGGCACTGAAACTTAATTTATAAGATTGTTGCAGTGGACTAAGCTACTGAGCCAATGGGTGCCCCTGTGCACAGCAGGGACAAAAGCACCTTTGTTCTAATAGCACCTAGTGCAGCTAGCTTTCTGTTCTTAAAAGCAGTCTGGCCCTCTTAAAGAGTAGCTGCACTCAATGACAGGAGGCATTTCCTTTTCTTGAAAATAGATCAGAAATGATGAAGAGTTTTGTGCTATGAACTGGTGCCCACTAGGAACTAAACTGGGGCTCTTCAAAATGATTTTACTTATGATTTTCACAGCTAAAGTTCATATATATAGTTCATTAGTCCAAGCTGAAGTTGAAATCAGGTTATAGAGTTGAAAAAACAAATATCTACTGTGCTGTTCAGTCTGTTTTTTCCCTTTTTATGACAGTTTAATACTTTATCTTTGCATGATGCAAAACATGACGTTGCTGTTGGAGTCAATGATGAACAACTGGAATAGTGCTGACAGAAGTAAACTTGCAGGCCCATGGGTATAGATTTGGGGTTTGGGACTGACTGGATTGCTCTGCAGAGAGATGGCATGAACTTGCTGGGCTAAATTGCTTTCTTCTGTGCTGTTATGACTGTATGACTGTATGAGATTAATTGTTCCATCATATTGCTGAACAACCCGTTTGTTTTTTGTCATGATTATTTCTAACTTCTAGCAAGTCTTCCTGATGCTCTGACATGCATGCATTTACATTTTCCAAGTGAATTTCTAGTTAGATATATTTTAATAGTTCCTTAGCTTTGTACAATGTATTAATTATGATGTATTTCAATACCTTTGAAGGAGCTGAATTGTCCTAATATTCATGACACATTCTTCATAGATTTTCAAAAATGTTTAATTGCTATTGGCATCTAAAAAAATTTCAGGTTCCAACTCACTTTGGAACTTATTATTTATGCAGATTTTATTGGAACAGTGTTTCTTGGGGCATGCCCATTAGACTTTTATCTGCACCTTTCAGCTGAAACTTTTTTCCCATTGTAAATTGCTGTAAGGGCGAGCTGATAATGACATGGTGAGGGCAACTAGTTATCTTGGACCTTAGTGTATAGTATGACCAGCAGTCTATCTCTTTAACCAATTAGGGATTGAGAAAGGAACAGGCTTAACGGGTAAGAAAGGTGAATTTGAGTCAATTGAGGTATAGTAATTGAACCAGAAAGATAGGATTAAGAGAGAGAGAGAAGACATTTTAAACAAAAACAAAAACAGAATTACCTGGAAAAACTCAGCAGGTCTGGCAGCATCGGCGGAGCGAGGCTCGGACACAGTGACAGGTTGAGGGGTGAGTGTATCGAGGCTCGGACACAGTGACAGGGTGAGGAGGGGGTGAGTGTATCGAGGCTCGGACACAGTGACAGGGTGAGGAGGGGGTGAGTGTATCGAGGCTCGGACTCAGTGACAGGGTGAGGAGGGGGTGAGTGTATCGAGGCTCGGACACAGTGACAGGGTGAGGAAGGGTGAGTGTATCGAGGCTCGGACACAGTGACAGGGTGAGGAAGGGTGAGTGTATCGAGGTTCGGACACAGTGACAGGGTGAGGAGGGGTGAGTGTATCGAGGCTCGGACACAGTGACAGGGTGAGGGGTGAGTGTATCGAGGCTCGGACACAGTGACAGGGTGAGGAGGGGTGAGTGTATCGAGGCTCGGACACAGTTACAGGGTGAGGAGGGGTGAGTGTATCGAGGCTCGGACACAGTGACAGGGTGAGGGGTGAGTGTATCGAGGCTCGGACACAGTGACAGGGTGAGGAGGGGGTGAGTGTATCGAGGCTCAGACCCAGTGACAGGGTGAGGAGGGGGAGAAGACATTTTGTAGATTACATTACTTAGAAATGAAGCGAATGGGTCTCACACATGTCTCATTATGGATTGGTCAGATGTCAACAGTTTATTTATAATTTAAATGTGGAGATTTTCCAGTGACTTTCACCATTGATTCAATCAGAAGGTATTTGAATTTAGTTTTTGGGATTAAGTGAAATAATCCAGCAGTTAGCAGCAGAGGGCAGTGTGTGCTTTGGAAGCTTCATAAAAGCAATAATGAATTGTAAAATAATCACGTGTACAGTCATAAGCATCACTGAATCTTTGCAGTCAGCACAAAGGCTTGAATATCTACCACGTAATGGTCGGGACATCAGGAAGAAAGATAGATTTGAATCTCTGTAGCACCATTAGTGACCTCAGGATGTCACAAAACATTTTATAGCCAAAGTATTTTTAAAGCGTAGTCAGACTTACTCTCACACATCCTGTCCACATAATTTCCCATCCATATATTCTCGCTCAAGCTAATTGTTGTTCTTGAGAAATACTTTGATAAAAAGTTCTAATTCAGTGGTTTTCAATTTTTGAACAGGTTGGGCTGCAGCAAAAACTCTCAGCCTTTCAATTCCCCTGTAGTTCAGGATACTGGAAGTGGCAAGTGTGCAAAAAAGATCTCTCTTCTTTTTACTCCTTCACTTCTTTCTTCCCTTCACCTGCATTTATCGCTTACTCCCTTCTCCTGCGTCTTCACCTCCTCCACTTTTTGCTTTCTTTCTCTCTCTTCTGCACCATTTCTCTCTGTCAAACATTAACCTATTATTTCTTGGTGACACTATTGTCACCAAGGATTGACATATTGCTTGAGTGAATTACAAAATGAAGATCCCAGAAGGAAGAAACAGTAATAAGAAAACTAACCTGAACTGATTTTGTATACCTCAAAATGGAGCACCAGTAAAAACTAGGAAATAAATGTACTGGTCCGAATTTTTTTCCTTCTGGGATTGGCTCAAAAAATAGTTTTCTCCAGAACTTCAGAGTTTTGCTTCAAAGAGATTGTAGTAAGTACATTTACCCTCGTCCCTCTTGTGTCTAATACTTAATTGTGCTTGCTCTCCTCTAGCACCCTCAGGCTTAAAAATATTTTCATATTCTCTTGCCTATGCTACCAGATACTTTTGCTTCTTACCACTGCAACTGGCTCCCTGGCACTTAGCTGCTTCCTCTCAAGGCTGCTAGACTCCAGGAATCTCCAATACCCCAGTCCTCTGCTTCAGTGTTCCCACAACCCAGCCGTCCCATAGTGGCCCAATCCCCAGCATTTCCATGACCCCTATTTCAGTACCCTCACTGCTCATTGTCCAGCTGCAAATTGGCATTAATGCCACCCCTCCCCAGAGACCAAATAATTATTTTTGCCAAATCAACTTTAAAATCTTCTGAAATTCCAGTAGCCTTGAATCCATAAGAATATGGGAGATGCTTAATAAACCTACCGGTCTTTATTTGCCTGCCATTTTTTGCCAAGTTGTTATCTCTAATTAAAACTAGAGCAGATCTATTCAGTTCCTGTTTCAGTGGAGGTTCAATGACAATGATTGCATTCAGTGACCATTGTGGACCCATCCATGATATTGTTCATCCGTTGAAAAGATATTATGCAAACGCTTTGTACATTCAATAAACAACCATTTAACTGTATTTGGCTTCATTTATGAGTGTGTTAGTTGTCTTCTTGGTCTATCTTTCAATTTGGAGTTGCAATTTGGAAACTGCAGCATACCAATATGCGACTCAAGGAGTTAGAGGGCTACATTGAATAGCCTCCGAAAATGAGCCAGGAGATATTGCTGTGTGATTAATACATGTCTATTGGATGTAATCTTAGGTAGGATGTGCTACCTGCACATTGACATGATTGCTATGTGCAGCCAATGCTTAACACGCAGTTGATTGTCTGCAGGGACCAGTAGGGAACCCAAAATCAATACTTGCTAGCATTGCTTAAAGCTAGTCTTCAACTCTTAAGAGGGAGGCTCATTGTGACTGCATCAGGTACTGGGAATCCTGCAGGAGCTGAATCTGCTTGAAAAAGACAGGAAAATGGATGAACATGGGAAGAAAGTAGCTCTAAAGTTTTCTTATATTACACTGGAGGTTTTGGTGGAGGAAGGGGAAAGGAACGGAGATGACCTGTATCCACACAAGGTTCTCCAAATGTAAGGTGAAAGGGCAATGGAAGCAGATATCTGCAAAAGTCAAAACTAGGATCCCAGCCTTGATGACCTAGATGCAGTGTTGCAAGTGGTTTAATGACCTCATATGAGTGGTCAAGGTCAGTGAATATATCTTCAAATGTCATACCCTACCAACTGCCCCATTATCCTCAGCCACTGCTCAATTCACCACAACCCCATCATTCAAATAACAGCAATTTCTATCAGTCAAGACTCATACCCAACATGAATATGCTCTATCACAACCTCATGCACTTAGCACTGTTGCAAGCCTCACACCCAAGTTGTACAACTTGCACATACTGCCAGCTATTCGACTATGACAGCCACATAAAAATTGCACCGCATTCACTGACCCAATTCCCACTTTTACAGGAGAAGGTGGTGTACAACTGAAGGTTCAAAGTAATTAACAGGGGGAGAGGGGGACTTGCATGAAGGAAATGGTGCTGACCATTATTAGAATGACCATTGCTGAGGCCGTGGCTAGTGGCAGGATTGATAATTGAAGCTGACAGTATTGTCATAGACAGTCTTAGCCCCAAAGTGCCCTCAATACAATCCTATTACTGTGTTTTATTTCCTTTCAAATTCTCAAGATGTGCAAAACAAAAACAGAATTACCTGGAAAAACTCAGCAGGTCTGGCGGCATCGGCGGAGAAGAAAAGAGTTGACATTTCGAGTCCTCATGACCCTTCAACAGAACTAGGTGAATCCAAGGAGAGGAGTGAAATATAAGCTGGTTTAAGGTGTGGGGGGGAGGGGGTGGGGTGTGGGGGGGGTGTTGGGTTGGGGGAGAGAAGTGGAGGGGGGTGGTGTGGTTGTAGGGACAAGCAGGCAGTGATAGGAGCAGATCATCAAAAGATGTCACAGACAAAAGAACAAAAGAACACATAGGTGTTGAAGTTGGTGATATTATCTAAACGAATGTGCTAATTAAGAATGGATGGTAGGGCACTCAATGTATAGCTCTAGTGGGGGTGGGGGGAGCATAAAAGATTTAAAAATATTTAAAAATAATGGAAATAGGTGGGAAAAGAAAAATCTATGTAAATTATTGGAAAAAACAAAAGGAAGGGGGAAGAAACAGAAAGAGGGTGGGGATGGAGGAGGGAGTTCACGACCTAAAGTTGTTGAATTCAATATTCAGTCCAGAAGGCTGTAAAGTGCCCAGTTGGAAGATGAGGTGGTGTTCCTCCAGTTTGTGTTGGGCTTCACTGGAACAATGCAGCAGGCCAAGGACAGACATGTGGGCAAGAGAGCAGGGTGGAGTGTTAAAATGGCAAGCGACAGGGAGGTTTGGGTCATTCTTGCGGACAGACCGCAGGTGTTCTGCAAAGCGGTCGCCCAGTTTAAGTTTGGTCTCTCCAATGTAGAGGAGACCGCATTGGGAGCAACGAATACAGTAGACTAAGTTGGGGGAAATGCAAGTGAAATGCTGCTTCACTTGAAAGGAGTGTTGGGTCCTTGGACGGTGAAGAGAGAGGAAGTGAAGGGGCAGGTGTTACATCTTTTGCGTGGGCATGGGGTGGTGCCATAGGTGGGGGTTGAGGAGTAGGGATTGATGGAGGAGTGGACCAGGGTGTCCCGGAGGGAACGATCCCTACGGAATGCCGACGGGGGGGTGGTGAAGGGAAGATGTGTTTGGTGGTGGCATCATGCTGGAGTTGGCAGAAATGGCGGAGGATGATCCTTTGAATGCGGAGGCTGGTGGGGTGATAAGTGAGGACAAGGGGACCCTATCATCTCCTCCCTCCCAGAAACATGGTAGGGTCCCCCTTGTCCTCACTTATCACCCCACGAGCCTTCGCATTCAAAGGATCATCCTCTGCCATTTCCGCCAACTCCAGCATGATGCCACCACCAAACACATCTTCCCTTCACCCCCCTGTCGGCATTCCGTAGGGATCGTTCCCTCCAGGACACCCTGGTCCACTCCACCATCACTCCCTACTCCTCAACCCCCACCTATGGCACCTCCCCATGCCTACGAAAAGATGTAACCCCTCCCTCTTCACTTCCTCTCTCCTCACCGTCCAAGGACTCAAACACTCCTTTCAAGTGAAGCAGCATTTCACTTGCATTTCCCCCAACTTTGTCTACTGTATTCGTTACTCCCAATGTGGTCTCCTCTACTTTGGAGAGACCAATCGTAAACTGGGCGACCGCTTTGCAGAACACCTGCAGTCTGTCCGCAAGAATGACCCAAACCTCCCTGTCGCTTGCCATTTTAACACTCCACCCTGCTCTCTTGCCCACATGTCTGTCCTTGGCTTGCTGCATTGTTCCAGTGAAGCCCAACGCAAACTGGAGGAACAGCACCTCATCTTCCGACAAGGCACTTTACAGCCTTCCGGACTGAATATTGAATTCAACAATTTTAGATCTTGAACTCCCTCCTCCATCCCCACCCTCTTTCTGTTTCTTCCCCCTTCTTTTTGTTTTTTCCAATAAATTATATAGATTTTTCTTTTCCCATCTATTTCCATTATTTTTAAATCTTTTATGCTCCCCCCACCCCAACCAGAGCTATACCTTGAGTGCCCTACCATCCATTCTTAATTAGCACATTCGTTTAGATAATATCACCAACTTCAACACCTCTGTGTTCTTTTGTTCTTTTGTCTGTGACATCTTTTGATGATCTGCTCCTATCACTGCTTGCTTGTCCCTACAACCACACCAACCCCCTCCACTTCTCTCCCCCAACCCAACCACTCCCCACCCACAACCCCCCCCCCCCCCCACCCCACCTTAAACCAGCTTATATTTCACCCCTCTCCTTGGATTCACCTAGTTCGGTTGAATGGTCATGAAGACTCGAAACGTCAACTCTTCTTCACCGCCGATGCTGCCAGACCTGCTGAGTTTTTCCAGGTAATTCTGTTTTTGTTTTGGATTTCCAGGATCTGCAGTTTTTTGTTTTTATCTCAAGATGTGCAACCTGGTCAGGCAGTGGAGGGATACCAAGGAATCAGTGATGATGCAGGCGCAGCACTATCGTTTACTTTCACGTTCGCAATTATTGTGTTTTGGCCTCTGAGATATGCAGTAGCTGACTCCCATCAGGTTCTATATGTGAACAGGAAGTTTATTACAATACTTCTAAAATGTCTGCTGCCCACGAGCTTACAACTAGGTTTCAGTTTGCTGAGCCATACCCACAGCACAGTGAGTGGCCAACAGACAAACACAATCAAACAGTAGAACAACTGAACACAACAGCAGCCACCAGCTCAGGTACTGACACAATAGTTACCTTAGACATTAGTGTAGAGGTACGATCTGTATGTAATGAGACACTAGGCACAGGTGTATTATAGCCAGGGTAGGGGAAAAGGCTAGCACAGGTGCCAGCCTGGTGGAGGGCAAGGTCATGTGGGGTTCTGTTCCAAAACACTCAGAAGGAGTCTGATGGGCATACATAATAAAATAACAGTGCTGGTGTCAAATCAGCATTGTCGCTCTTTGACACCATGACCTGTCTATCTACTCTGCATACTTTCAGCAGACTTTAACTATGCACATGCTTGTGCCTTCACAAAGATGGTGTTCAGCTAGTTTTGTGACAGATGTGGGTGCATACACCACAGCATTCATAGCATTTAAAAATTTGGCAATCTCCCCCAATTTCTTATCCTTAGTCTCCACCTTGAGATGTGTCCAGAAGACCAAATAAGACATAGAAGGCATCCATCTAAATTATCCACGTGTGGTATTCTTTTATTCAAAGAAAATTATAGTGATTGCAGTTCATTCAGGTGTATGAGCCAAGAGATGTACTCAATTCCATTTTGAAAGAACATAACCATGTGATAGAGTGAGACATATGAATCATACAGTTTACATTGTTGTTTCAGGGGTAATAATCTTTGTCATTCATATTTTTAGCACAATTACATTTGTTACATAACAAAAACAATGATACAAAGGCAAAATTCTACAGATGCTGGAAATTTGAAATAAAAGCAGAAAATGCTAGAAATATTTAACAGGTCAAACAGCAACAGCAACTTGCATTTATATAGCACCTCAAATGTAATACATTCCAAGGTGCTTCACTGGAGTGCTATGCAGCAAAGTAGAACACTGAGCAATGTAATTAGGCTTTATTAGGCCCATTGATCAAAAGCTTGGTCAAAAAGGTAAGTTTTAAGGAGTGACTTGAACTCCACCAATGGTGGAACATTTAAAAGTGAAGATGCACAAGAGACCAGATTTAGAGGAGACAGATATCTTATAGAGTTGTGTGACTGGAGGAGATTACAGAGATCAGGAGGGTGGAGGCCACGAAGGGACACGAGAAAAGGGTGACAATTTTAAAATCAAGGTGTTGCTTAACTGGGAGCCAGTGTAGCTCAGTATAGGCACAGGGGATGGTGGGTGAACAAGGTTGTATGGGTAAGGACGCAGACAGCAGAGTTTTGGATGACCTCAAGTTTAAGGGGGGTAGAATGTTGGAGGCTGGCCAGGATCGCATTTTTTAAAAATTCATTCATGGGATCTGGGCATCACTGGCTCAGCCAGCATTTATTGCCCATCCCTAATTGCCCTTTTTTAGAGGGCAGTTAAGGGTGAACCACATTGCTGTGGGTCTGGAGTCACATGTAGGCCAGAAGAGGTAGGGACGGCAGATTTCTTCCCAAAAGGGACCAGGTGGGTTTTTACGACAATCAGCAATGGTTTCATGGTCATCATGGTTGGATTGACTTGGGTTGATTTTGTTGGTGCAGAGAAGATTGAGGGGCGACCTGATCGAGGTGTACCAGATTATGAGGAGCATGGACAGGGTGGATAGGAAGCAACTGTTCCCTTTATTTGAAGGGTCAGTCACAAGGGGACATAAGTTCAAGGTGAGGGGCAGGAGGTTTAGGGGGGATGTGAGGAAAAACCTTTTTACCCAGAGCGTGGTGACAGCCACGTGGTGGAGGCGGGTTGCCTTGCATCCTTTAAAAAGTACCTGGATAAGCACTTGGCACATCATAACATTCAAGGCTATGGGCCAAGTGCTGGTAAGTGGGATTAGGTAGGTAGGTCAGGTGTTTCTCACATGTCAGTGCAGACTTGATGGGCCAAAGGGTCTCTTCTGCAATTAGACTTTAAATTCCAGATTTTTATTTAATTTAAATTCCACCATCTGTCATGGTGGGATTTGAACCCAGGTTCCCAGATCATTACCCTGGATCACTACACCAGTGACAATACCACTACACCATCACCTCCCCTGTTGGAATAGTCAAGTTGAGAGATAAAAAAGACATGAAAGAGAGTTTCAACAGCAGTAGATGAGCTGAGGCAGGGGCAAAGTGATGCAACGGAGATGGAAATAGGTGGTCTTAGTGACAGGTTGAAAGCCCTTCCCAAGCTTGTGAACAATCTTGTTCAGCCTCAAACAGGTGTCAGGGAGAAGAATGAAGCTAGGGACAAACTCTTGTTTGTTTAACCTAGCTGCAACAATCTTAAAAACCTCATTAGAAATGCAGGCACCTTTTTAAAGTCAAACTAAAACTCAATTTGACCTTTCTTAACACACAAATATAAATACAAATCAAATCTAAACATTAAAGTTAAAACTCATTCCTAACACCTACAAATACCAATATAGCTTATTTAAACTATTTTTATTTCCTAACACAGTGTTTGGCTCAACCAAGAATTTGATGTTTTATTGAACTCATTGATATCCCTAATACAGGTGCTTCTATGATAAGTTAGGTAATACAGGAAAACCATAAAATTAAAACAACCCATCCTCCATACAAAATCTTCTGTGGCTGGCTGAAATTCCAGCTGAACCCTTCTGTGGTTTGACCCCAGTTCCCAGTTAACACAAAACGAAGTCACCATGACTCGCCATCAATCTTACAAATTACCAGCAAAAACATTATGGGTTTGTCCCAAAACTTTACGAAACCCAATATCACTACGATTTGGCTGAAAACACTTACAATCCCCAACGCGGCTGGTCTGTCCGGTGTTGATTGTAGGCCCTGAGTCAAGGTGACCAGCCCTGACCCTTCTTCCGACTGCAGCATCCACACTCTGATATGTCCTTTTTATAATGATTCAACTCAGACATATCAAACATATTTCCTGTTGTTCCTGCAGTTCCAATGTCTGGCAGTTAACACTCTTAGTTTATTCCATGCGTAGTCCAGATGAATATGATCAACTCATGCTGGCTGAAACAATAAAGTTTTTCCATGGAAGATATATCTCAGACAAATATGATCAGCTCACATACACATAGCCCTGCTTTGAGGCAACACAGCAACAAAACCTGGTTCCAGGGTAGATGAAGATTTGAATGACCCTATTCCTCTTCTTTGGAGGAAACAGTCATAGTTGCATTACCAGATTCCAGTACTATTGTTTGTGATGCAGGCCTTAGCTGCATTACAATTCCTTGATTGTATTGTATCAATGGCATGTTCCTTGTGTCATTGTAGCGGGTAAACAGTCTCTTAATTGCGCTAGTAAACAGCAGCTAATAGCATTTCCCTGGTGCCATTGTTCCATGATAGCAATCAGTCAATGTCCAAACCCCTTTGATGAGCCACTGTCCTTTTACTGAATGTATGAGTTAACCCCTTGCTGTACCTCCCTGTGCTGTTGGCTGCAGCTTGGTTTTATATTCTGTTTTACATAACATGAGGTTAAAAGATGTTCATGGGTTTGGGTTGCATTCCATAAATTTCCCACTTGGAAGGGATTCTGATCCTATAGAGCTGTTTTTGTAGAGTGACAGGGGTGGAAACCTGACTGGGGGGATTTAAAAGTGGAGTTCTGGGAATAGTGGGTGTGGCTCTGGGAGGCAATGACACATTCAAGGATTTTGGAGAAGAAGGAGTGTTGGTATGGCTGGTAGTTTAGAAGGACAGTGGGATGAAGGGTGGAAGGGGATTGTGGGACAGGGGTGATGACAGTAGATTTAAAGGATAGACAGACAGTAATTGAAGAAAGAGAACTGTTAATGAGGTCAGCTAACATAGGGACCGGGAAGGGAAGTTGGAAGTTGGGTGGTTAGCAGATATAGGATCAAGGGAGCAGAAAGTGGGTATCAGAAGGTCAGGCAGCATCTGTGGAAAGAGAAAACAAGGTAATGTTGTCAGAACTGGGGATAAAGGGATGTAACAGATTTTAAACAAGTACAGTAGCATTAAAAGGGGAGACAAAGGGACAAAAAGGGAAGGTCCCTGATAGGGTAGAAGGCAAGGGAGATTAAATGACAAAAGAAATGATGGCAGGAGTTGATGGCACAGTGGTATTGTCGCTAGAATAGTAATCCAGAGACCCAGGATAATGCTCTGGGGACCTGGGTTTGAGTCTCGAATTTGAATTAAATAAATCTGGAATTAAAAGTTGATTGTTGTAAAAACCCATCTGGTTCACTAACATCTTTTAGGGAAGGAAATCTGTCGTCCTTACCTGGTAAACATTACATGTGTCTCCAGACCCACAGCAATGTGGTTGACTTTTAATTGCCCTCTGAACAAGGGCAATTAGGGATGGGCAATAAATTCTGGACTAGCCAGTGATGCCCATATCCCATGAATGAATAAAAAAACCCCAAAAAAATGAGATGGTGATGGGACAAATAAACATACAAAGATGGGTCTAGAGGAGGTGTAAAAGGGAGAAGCAGAATCATCAACAGCTCCTATGAAAATAAAATGGAGACAACGGTTATGAGATGAAATTGTTGATCTCAGTGCTGAGTCCAGAAGTCTGTAACAAACCTAATCAAAGGATGAGGTTGTGTTCTTCAAGCTTATATTAATGTTCACTGGAAAAGTGTGGGAGGCAAAGGCCAGTGTGATTGTGGAATGGAGAATTAAAATGTCAGGCCACTGGAATTTCAGGGTCAGGCTTGCAGTCTGACAGAGGTGCTCACCCAATCTGCATTTGGTACACATCATGAGCAGTGAATGTAGCATAAAAAACTGAAAAAGTACAAATAAATTTACACCTGCATTGAATGTTTGTGGCCTTGGATGGTGAGAGGGGAGGAGGTGAAAAAGGGCAGGTGTTGCATTTGTGCTTGCATGGAAAGGTGCCATAGGAAAGAGAGGGACTTTTGGGGTGATTGAGAAGTGGATCAGGGCATTGTGAATGGAATGGTCCCTTGAGAATGCTGAAAGGAGAGGGGAGGATGTGTCTGATGGTGGCATCATGCTGCAGTGATGGAAAGGGTGGAGGATGATCATTGAATGTAAAAGCTAGTGGGATGGAAGGTGAGGACCAGGGGAATCTGATTGCAGTTCTGGGAGGGAGGGGAAAGGGTGGGAGCAGAAGTGTCAGAAATAGATGGACACATTCATTTAAACAACAACAGCCTCAGTCCCACTCTGACCTCTGTCCTCGGGAAGACCTGGGAGAGGGCGTGCAGACAATGCCAAACACCAGGGTATGGGGTCTTGTTGGGGGGGGAGGGGGGTGGACCTGAGCCTGTGCTCCGTGTTCCAAACAATTTCTTGTCGACCACACTGAGCAGCTAGAGCTGCAGTCCTGAAAGAACGGCTTAAAAAGTGGATCTGTGAGGCTGAGGGTTCAGATATAATTTAAGCTGGTTTGTCAGTATCAGGTCAATTGCACTAGTCGTTGCTGCTGCTTCTGACCTTTGGGCAGTGCCATGATTTTGAGTTTGGTCTTGATAACTCGCCAGGAAATTATGAACCTGCCTGAAAGTGAGAAGCAGCAGCAGCAACTGAGAGTGTTCCTGTTACAACCAATTGGATGCTGTGTGGTGGGAGTTGGGGGGGCGGGTAAGGTTGGAGTGGGGGTTGGGGTAGGTTGACGGAGGTTGGGGGCAGGTTGGAGGGGAAGGTTGGAGGGGGTTGTGGGAGGTTGAAGGGGAATTGGGGGAGGTTGGAGGGGGGTTGGTGGGAGGTTGAAGGGGATGGTTGGAGGGGGTTGGGGGGATGGTTGGAGGTTGTTGGGGGAGGTTGACGGGAGGTTGGAGGAGGAGTTGAGGACAAGTGGGTGTGTTGGTGGGAGGTTGGGGAGATGGTTGGAGGAGGGTTAGTGGGAGGCTGGGGGTTAGTTGAAGGGGGTTGAGGCAGGTTAGGAGGAGTTGGAGGGGTGGTTGGGGGAGGTTGAGAAAATGATTGGAAGGGGTTTAGTGGGAGGTTGGGGGGATGGTTGGAGGGGGTTGGGGGGATGGTTGGAGGATGGTTGGAGGGGGTTGGGGGAGGTTGGAGGAGGAGTTGGGGAGAAGTTGGGGGTGTTCGTGGGAGGTTGAGGAGATGGTTGGAGGGGGGTTAGTTGGATTTTGGGGGATTGGTTGAAGGGGTTTGGGGAGATGGTTGGAGGGGGTTGGGGGATGGTTTGGGAAGGTTGGGGAGAGGTTATGGGAGGTTGGAGGAGAAGTTGGGGTGTTATTGGGAGGCTGGGGGTTAGTTGGAGGGGGTTGGGGCAGGTTAGGAGGGGTTGGAAGGGCGGTTGGGTGGGAGGTTAGATGGGGTGTAGGGGGGAAATTAGCTACATGTTTGAATTGTTTTGTAACTGTAACAATCACTTTGTGGCTACTTCTCTAACATTAGTTGATTGCTCTGTGATTAATTATCCTAAGAGAATCAGCACTGAGCCTCCAATTTCACCATTGCTACAGTCACTCCACTTATTCTATTTCATCACAATAGTCTTATTTGGGCTTGGCCTAAATAGCCAAGTGGTTATGGTACTGGGTTTATAACCCCAAGATCAAGAGTTCAAATCTCACAATGGCAAACAATGTAACTTCATCTGAAACAGATGGAAACAGGTTTGTACTCAAAAGAGTTACTGCATGCAGGTGTTATGAAAGAAAGGCAAACCTACATTTATACAGCACCTTTCACAATGTCCCAAGTCACTTTACAGCCAATTAAATAGTTTTGAGTTATAGTCACTGGTATAATGTAGACAATGTTGTCAAATGACAGTGTAGGCTCAAGGGGCTGAATGGCCTACTCCTGCTCCTAATACATATGTTTGTATCTCATTCTGGGACTTAAGAGATGAGATAGGCTAGATGGCCTTTGTCATCCATAGGCTAGGATTTCGTGGTACCACCGTGACATGTCTCCCCCCGGCGGATGCGGCGAGCCACATAAATCTCCATTCAGTTCAGTGGGACCATAATATCCTGCCAGACGGGAGTGGCCGTAAAATCCTGGCCATAATTATCTTGCGAACAGAGGGTAGAATCATGGCTGGATTTCTGTTTATTTTGTTGCTAATGAAAGTTTACTGCGAGCAGGCTTCGTGGGGTCAGATTGCTAGGACAGGAGTGCATAATGGGCTCATAGTGAATCAGTAACCTGTTTTACACTGCACATGATTCTCAAGAATCTTTTCCATTGACTTCAATCTTGTCTGTTTTTCTGCTTACCTATTATCCCGCTCTACCTTGATACTTTAATGAGTTTTTTTGAGGTATTGAACAATCGTGATGAAGTTGTGTTGCATCATAGACATTGAAAATATATTGTAGTGAGAGTCTTCAGACTTGCTGACCACAAAACAGATTCAATTGTGAACCATTTAGTCTTTGTCCTCTGGCCTTTTAAGAGTTCTGTTGCACACTCATCTGAGGGCCCGGAAACAGGAGAAGCACCAGGGCCCATGATTTCTCTCCCTGGCCCAGGTCCTCGGCTTCTTACACTGTTCCAGTTAAGTTCAATATAAGCTCAAGGAACAGTACTTCACCTTTTGAGTAGGCACTTTACATCCTTCCAGACTCAAGATTGAGTCTAACAATTTCATATCATAATCTCTGTCACATTTTTTCAAAAAGTAGCTGATGGGGTTCCTCCTGTTATTCCCTTTTATACCAACTCTAGACCCATTTTTTGTTTCTTTACTTGTCCCAATACTTTTGCTTTACACCATCAACCCTCTTGTTATTTAATCACTCCTGCCTTCCTCCATCACACCTTTTCTTTTCACCTTCTCCCCTCACATCTTTCCATGTCTCTGTACTCCCCTGAAGACTGTTACACCTCTTAACCTTTTTCAGTCTGAAATTGGCCTGATTTTAACTCCAAGTGGACAGGTTTTTGAAGGATTTAAAATTTCAGCCATTATCTCTGTTTCTCTGACCTATTGAGTATTTCCAGCATTTTCTGTTTTTGTTATAAAAGTTGTGATTTTGTGCAGTCAGCAACATCAGTGCCAACATACTTGTGCAAATTGTAACATCAGCTGCTTAAGTCACTGGAAAACAGATTACAGGCAAGATATATTGTGACCTTATTTCCTCTTTGAAAGAGAGAAAGTTTTTATTGGTTGCAAGATTTAAGCATTAAAAATGGGCTAGGGGAAAAGACTAACCGGGGTGCCACAGGACTTCATTTTGTAGCAACTCTTCAGCATGATTTGGGCTTCAAACTGAATTTGATTAAGGAAGGTTATACAAAGAGACACACCATTTTTAAATTTATTTTCCCAATGAGGAAGACCTCATAGCTCACAATTGACAAAGCCAGTGGAAGCCCAAGCACATGTCAAATAAATGAAGTGTATGTTTTGTTCAGAAAGCTGGGCGAGGAGCTATAGTCCGCAATGTAGAACATTACCAAGGTTTCAAAAGAGAAAGTAAGAACTTGCATTTCTGTCATATAATTTGTGTTCTCGAAATGTTTCAAAGCCAATAAAGTATAATTACTGTCATACAATAGGGAATTGCAACAAACACAAAAGTAGCTGGAATAAACTCAGCAGGTCAGACAGCATCTGTAGATAGGAAGACAGAGTTAACATTTCGAGTCCGTATGACTCTTCATCAGAACTGTTCTGATGAAGAATCATACAGACTCGAAATGTTAACTCTGTCTTCCTCTCTACAGATGCTGTCAGACCTGCTGGGTTTTTCCAGCTATTTTTGTTTCTGTTTCAGATTTCCAGCATCTGCAGTATTTTGCTTTTATCTGAGGGAATTGCAACAGCCAGCTTGCATGCACCAAGGGCAGAATCTTCCGTTTGGTGAGCAGGGGTGTGGCCCCACTCACCGAGGTGTAAAATGTCACCGGGATATGTCAGGCGTGCATCCCAACGTCACACCACGTCATTTAGATTTTCAGCTCGGCAGGTGCGCAACCGAGTTGGCTGTGCACCCACCAAACTGTCGAAGGCCTATTAAGGCCAGTTAAAAACTAATTAACATAATTAAATGAGTTGCCTGTCCAACCTTAAGGTTGGCTGGCAGGCAAAGAGCCCAGGCGGCCTTCGCGTTTTGCATGAAACCTCATCCACACGGGATGAGGTTTCATGAAGGTTTTATTAAATTAAAAAATATTTTTCGAACATTTCATAAACATGTCCCACCACATGTGACACTGTCACATGAGGGGACATGTCTGAATAATGTTAATCTTTCTTTACTTTAAACTTTAAATCTGAATTTAATGCATGCACGAAAGAGCACATTCCCGACTCAGGGAAACCCCCCGCTGCCCAAACAGGGAGCGCATGGTGCTTCTGGGCATGCGTCATGCTGGGTGGGCCTTAATTGGCCTGCCCACGTAAAATGGCCATGCCCAGCCGACTGGGCAACGCCCGACAGGCAGAAAATTCTGCCCCAAGTCCCCATGGACAGCAATGAGATCAATGATCAGACAATCTGTTTTAGTGAGATGAGGGATTGAGGGTTTATTATTGACCATGACAGCAGGTATAACTCCATGACTCTCATTTTTCATGTCCAACTGAGAAAGCAGACGGGACCCTAATTTAACATTTCACCCAAAAGACGACATTTCCACCATTGCTGAACTTTCTTAGTGAAGTACTGGAATGCCATCATAGCATTTGAATAGGTACAAAACCCTAAACTGACATTTGACTGATTTTGCCTTAATTTCCAGCCTAGGCAACAGATTGGTCTCTTGCTACAGACCCCCTAATTGAACTTGCTTCTGTGCTATCAATTTTGGGCAAGAATTTGATAGTTTGAGCTTTGATTTATCCCTAATCAAAGTAGGCCTACCAGTTTAATCAACTACCATTTTTCCAAAAGTGGATGTCTACCAGATAACTCTATTCTGTTTACACAAGAGCATAGCTTCTCCTACTGCCTCATGCAATTATCTGTTCAAAGCATCTGAAATAAGATTAAAAACACCCTATTGACCCTAAAAAACACCCTTTAGGGTATGTGGAACATTCCTTGTTCTAGTCCTACTCAGGCCACCTCCCACAATTCTTTCTCCGGTACATCGATGACTGCTTCGGTGTCGTTTCATGCTCTTGTCTGGACCTGGAAAAATTTATTAATTTTGCTTCCGATTTCCACCCCTCCATCATTTTCACATGGTCCATTACTGACACTTCCCTTCCCTTCCTTGATCTCTCTGTCTCAATTTCTGATGATTGACTGTCCACCAATATTCATTACAAGTCTACCGACTCGCACAGTTACCTCACCTACTGTTCCTCACACTCTGCTTCCTGTAAGGACTCCATCCCATTCTCTCAGTTCCTTCGTCTCTGTCGCATCTGTTCTAATGATGCTACTTTTCAAAACAGTTCTTCTGACATGTCTTCCTTCTTCCTTAACTGAGGTTTTCCACCCATGATAGTTGACTGGGCCCTCAACACTGTCCGGCCTAGCTCCCGCACATCCGCCCTCACACCATTCCTCTCCCTCCCAGAACCATGATAGGGTCCCCCTTGTCCTCACTTATCACCCCACCAGCCTCCGCATTCAAATGATCATCCTCTGCCATTTCTGCCAACTCCAGCATGATGCCACCACTAAACACAACTTCCCGTCACCGCACCCCCTGTCAGCATTCCATTGGGATCGTTCCCTCTGGGACACCCTGGTCCACTCCTCCATTACCCCCTACACCTCAACCCCCTCCCATGGCACCTTCCCATGCAACCGCAGAAGGTGCAACACCTGAACCTTTACTTCCCCTCTCCTCACCGTCCAAGGGCCCAAAAACTCCTTTCAAGTAAAGCAGCACTTCACTTGCACTTCCTTCAATTTTGTCTACTGCATTTGCTGCTGCCAATGCAGTCTCCTCTACATTGGAGAGACCAAACACAGACTGGGTGACCGCTTTGCAGAACACCTTCAGTTTGTCCGCAAGCATGACCCAGATCTCCCTGTCGCTTGCCATTTCAATGCACCACACTGCTCTCATGCCCACATGTCCGTCCTTGGCCTGCTGCAATGTTCCAGGGAAGCTCAACGCAAACTGGAGGAACAGAACCCGATTAGGCACTTTACAGCCATCCGGACTTAACTTTGAGTTTAACAACTTCAGATCATGAACTCTCTCTTCCATCCCCACCCTTTCCGATCCCCCTTCTAATAATTTATATATTTTTAAAATATATTTGTCTTTTCCCACCTGTTTCTATTATTATTTTTAAAGTTATTTCCATCCATTGTTTTATCTCCACCTTTTAGCCTATTTCAATCCCTTCCCCCTACCCCACCCCCACTAGGGCCATCTGCCACTTGTTCATCCTGCTTTCTACCCTTAATGTCACCATTAGCACATACTTTAGCTAGTATCACCACCATCAACACCCCTTTGTCCTTTTGTCTATGACATCTTTGGCAATCTATTTTTTGCCTCCGCCTTTCACTGGCCCTCTATCCAGCTCCACCTGTCCCATTCCCCTCAACCAGCTTATATTTCACCTCATTTCTATTTCTCTTTAGTTCAGATGAAGAGTCATTCGGACTCGAAACGTTATCTCTGTCTTCCTCTCTGCAGATGCTGTCAGACCTGCTGAGTTTTTCCAGCTATTTTTCTTTTTGTTTCAGATTTCCAGCATCCACAGTATTTTGCTTTTACCCTGTTGTTCCTGATCATCATGGACAACAATTTTAATACCAGGATCATAACTGTCAGTGGAAATTATTAACATACAAATCTCCTGTTTGCCCTTGTGGCGTCAGTCTTTCTTTCTCTGTCGAAATGACCAAAGATGTGGACCTTTGATAAATAGCTCTTAAAACTACTGTACCTCAATTGATATTATAACTCAAACTGGAAATCCTAATTGCCACATAGCCAATTTACCCTAATTATGGTGCAGGTGCTGTGTCACAGATAGTGTAGTGGCTTAACACTGCAGTTTCTATTACAATGCCAGGCAAAATGGGTGCCTGGGTCACTGCCAAAAACAAAGTGGAACATTGTTAGCCCACGCAGATAAATAGGGGTCCGTTGGCTAAACCAGTTGGCACCAAAAAACAATGTTCCTTAAATTGAACATTGCAGGTTATGCCAAAAGAAAGAATTTATTATGGGGCTAACAGGAGCATTAATGAAGGATCCCATAAAAATCCATTCACCCCAATGTGCGGCCCAAGGTGCAGCACCTTTAGGGGAATAGGCACCTGCCCAATTTATATAAATTATGCAAATGTAGGGATGGCCAATGCCAGCAGTCACCAGTTGATGCACGTACACCAGGACAAAAGACTTGCAGGTTATCAGCCCCACTACATTACATATATAAAGTAAGCATCCTGTATTGTTGAACATGGAGCCCTTAGAGCTTTATCTGTTTCAAATACGACCCAAAGCAATTAATCGCTGTGGAAATCTACCCATTTTCTTTTAAGGCTGTTTGGAATCTGCACTGAAAAAGAGGCTTTAATAAATAAAGTAATATCATAAATAAATTGACCTGCCTGTTCCTTCCCAATCCTGCTTGGTTACTGGCACATGAAAAGCTTGCCCAGAAAGCTTAGCCAGTTGCACGCTTGACATGCAAGTAGATCATCTGTGAGATTAATAGTATCTTAATAGTAACTGAGATAAATCCAATATAAAAGGTACAGAGGGCACAGAATTCTTCAAATGCGTTCAGGAGAACTTTTTTTTAGCTAGTACACAGCAAATTCAACAAGCGTTGGTGTAGAGGGTGACAGAAGCTCATTGAGTTCAGAGATGCTTTCAAAAAGCTGGCCAAGGCATGAGGGATTGAATGGGATCCTTCTGTGCTATCATTTTTTTTATTCATTCACAGAACGTGGGAATCGCTGGCTAGGCCAACATTTATTGCTCATCCCTATTTTCCCATGAGAAGGTGGTGATGAGCTGTCTTCTTGAACTGCTGCAATCTATGTGGTGTAGATACATGCACAGTGCTGTTAGGGAGGGAGTTCTGGGATTTTGACCCAGCGACAGTGAAGGAATGGCGATATATTTCCAAGCCAGGATGGTGAGTGGCTTGGAGGGGAACTTCCAGATGGCGTAGTTTCCATATGTCGGCTGCCCTTGTCCTTCTAGATGGTAGTGGTCGTGGGTTTGGAAGGTGCTGTGTAATGAGCCTTGGTGAATTCCCACAGTGCTTCTTGTAGATGGTACACACTACTGCTACACTGCGTTGGTGGTGGAGGGAGTGAATGCCTGTGGATGGAGCGTGAATCAAGCAGGTTGCTTTGCCCTGGAAGGTGTCAAGTTTCTTGAGTGTTGTTGGAGCTGCACTCATCCAGGCAAGTGAAGAGTACTTCAGCAGATTCCTGACTTGTGCCTTGTAGATTTTGGACAGGTTTTAGGGAGTCAGGAGGTGAGTTACTCATTGCAGGATCCTTAGGCTTTGATCTGCTCTTGCAGCCACAGTATTTAATCCAGTTAAATTTCTGGTCAATGGTAACACCCAGGATGCTGATAGTGGGGGATTCAGTGATGGTAATGCCATTGAACGTCAAGGGGCAATGGTTAGATTCTCTCTTCTTGGAGGTGGTCATTGCCTGGCACTTGTGTGACGTGAATATTACTTGCCACTTGTCAGCTGAAGCATGGATATTGCCCAGGTCTTGCTGCATTTGGACATTGATTGCTCATGTGAAACCCCAGAGAGTGGAATAGCACCTGGGCATGCATGTGCCTCTATCCATTTGTTGTTCCTCAGCTGCGCCTTCAAGAAAAGTGTACATTCAAAGTGTGTGCACCAAGGAGGCAATAGTTGTGCACACTACTTCAAATTTTAACCCCTGGGGGCATAGGATTTCTCAACTTAAGCCTGTTCCATGGTTGATAGGCCTCACAAAAATTCATCAAAATTGAGGAGTCCCTTCAACTCCCTCCTGATACCATGAGGCTTTTTCCCCATTTGCAGCTGCATACAAGGAACTCGGGTGATTTCAGGCACCAGACAGCTACCTCCTCTCATTCAGCTTGCATTTGTATTTTTACTGGAGGGTAGTCTTCCGCTCTAAATTGTGCCATATATTTGGCTAGACCTCCTACAGCAGAAGCTCCAATCCTTCAGCAAGAAAAGCAATGTTTCCCTTGTAACATTGCGAACAATTAATCATTTTTTCTATCACTGCATTCTCTTTAATGGAAAGGTGTAACTCTTTCAGAATAACTAATGTTGCAGGAGTGCATTCCTCCCTCTGTCAGGAGCACTCCACAGTGCAAATCCCATCATGCAATGAATATACAGCATTGTTGACTCAGAAAATTGTGGCAGAGAGAAAGTGGGAGAGGAAAAAGAAAAAACTCACATTTGTAACTTATATGATCCCAGATATTTTAAAGCACTACACAGCTGGTGAATTACTTTTGAAATGTGGTCACTGTTGTAAAATGCAGGGAAATGCAGCAGCCAATTTTCAATGTCCCTCAAAACAGCTGTGATTTTTAGTATCCCATGGTGTTACGTCACCTTTTCACGAGAAAGCAGAAAAGAAGCTTAAGCGTAATATGCCTATGACTGACTTTCTTTGAGAGTTGACATTCATGTTATTGTATTTTCCCATTTGTCACTGTGTGCTTCAGTTATTGACCTATTGTAAGTTACTCTGGTGTCATTTTATTTTGCAGTAGGCACAATTGCAGTTGCAGTTCCTGTAAGAATGTGATGGATGAGTTTCAATTAAAACAATCCTGCATAAAACACTTGGCTTGCTGAAATTGATTTTATTTGACAAGATAGTAAATCTTCAGTAAATGCTGTCAAAGCCAAGTCCCGACCCGATAAGTAATGTATTATACTATTAAAAATGTATTTTTAGAAAAATTGCCTTGTGGAATAACGTTGATAATCTCCAGAGTGTGTATTTATAGCACATGCGCTTTCAGATGTATGATAGCAAATTTCAACTTTGAAAGTTCCAAAGAAGAGTCATATTGGACTTGAAGCGTTAACTCTGTTTCTCTCTCCACAGATGCTGCCAGACCTGCAGAAATTTTCCAGCACGTTCCTTTCATTTCAACCTTAACGGGGCTGTCAAAAGGCTGGGAGCGAATTGGTCACTTATTATCAAATGCCTAAATTTCCTTTCTACTGTAAAAGAAACATGAATGGAGATGTAATGGGCAGGAAATCGACTCCTACCCATTCTGTGTTCTCATCACCATTGGATTTTACCCCGTGGTTTGAAATTGTGCTGTTTTCTATTGGCAGCAAATATTATTTTAACAAAAGAACTGACCCCTTTAAAATATGGTCTAATAATTCCATTAAACTAGTAGATACAGGAATTTATTATGACTGGATTAATGCATTTATCAACATCACATAGCATTTTTTTAACCTCGATAGTGTCAGACTGTAGCGAATGCAATTTAATGTTATTGCATAGAAAAAAGCTACACTTTGTGACATCTATTGTGTAGCAACAAAGGGCATAAACAATGTCTGCAACAACATTTGTTTCTACAAATTCTACAGTTTTTTGTCTTTATCTAATCTTTTTCCCTTTAATTCTCTCCTACAGGTGTTTGTTAGGGTATAGTTTCATGGGTCATGCAATATCTCATACATCATTCACATATAAGCCAAGATAGCTGATGGACTACTCAACTGTTGCTTTGAGCCTCATATTGCCTTTATCCCATGAAACCTGGCTGATTGTTCTCAGCCCAGGGGCACTAAGGCCAATTGTAATCCCTGAACTATTTGCCTTGACCAAGATCAGATAACTCAACACCAATTGGGAATCAAAAGCTTGGTCAAAGAGGTAGCTTGAAGGGGTGTCTTAAAGAGGAAAGGGAGGTAGAAAGGCAGAGATGTGGAGGGAGTGTATTCCAGAGCTTGGGGCCTCAACAACTGATGGCATGGCATCAGGGTGGAACGATTAAAATCAGGGATTCACAAGAGGCCAAAATTTGAGGAGTGCAGATATCTCTGAGGGTTGTGGGGCTGAAGGATATTACAGAGATAGGAGGGGTTGGATCATGGAAGGATTTGAAAACAGGGATGAGAATTTTAAAATTAAGGCATTGCTTAATTGGTAGACAATGTAGGCCAGAAAGCACAGGCGTGCAGGATAAATTGAACAAATTATTCCAGTAATTGGAAGGTATGAACAAATTGTAAATTAAATAAAATATATTTAGATAGCCAATAAAAATTGTGTAGGCTAGAGTACAAGTCATCAGATTAAAATAGAGTTTATTACCAAAAGATAATATAAATGATTACAAATGCAAAATAAAAATATGGACAGTAGTCACATAAGAAAATTTTCAATCTATGGTTTCTCATTGGGTACTCAAATTCAGTGGATTTACCTTTGATTGGTATCATGTATAAATTCCAAATGTGGATGCAAATAATATTGCCATTCAATTTAATTAATTTACTCAGAATTAAAGCATAAATTCTTTAAAATATAAATCCTCTAGGTTCTGCAAATTATGTAGTTTCTCCTAAATACAAATGATTATAACATTACAGTGGAGGACTGTTAAGTAAATAATGATTTTGCCAAATGACCATTCTATGTGTTTTAAATGTAACTGTATCAAGTTTGGCAAGAAGCTAAGATTGGAATGCCAACTGGATTGCAATTACATTAATGTAAAAAGGGACACATGGTTGTTAGATAAATAAGACCTGCTGAGTTTTTCCAGGTAATTCTGTTTTTGTTTTGGATTTCCAGCATCCGCGGTTTTTTTGTTTTTATAAAAATGTATTTATGTTGTTTGTTTCAATACAGCAAATCTTTAAAAGAAGCTATGATAGGCCAAACTGCTTAATAATTTCACTCTGAGAATCTGGGAAACATGCGGTACTTTCAGCATTGCAATTACTTTCACCTTCTTTAGAACTGGCATTTTCATTATTCATGGAGACACAGAGATCCTGCCAGTTTGTTGTCAAAGTGCTAAAACATGCGAAAGTTATAAGCATCAGACATTTTAAGCATTACCATCCAATGAGATGGTTTTCACACCTTAAACAGAAGAGCAAGTTTCATTGATTGGCAAAACACATTGACTGGTAAACCGGCTTAATACAGATTTAGTAAGACAGGATAATGTTTAAATGGATAAATCCAGACTTTCAAAATGATTGAAGTATTTTGTCAATTTAACAGGGAGTGCTACCATTGGAAAAGGCAGAACAGGGATTTGCGCTTGGGGATTTTATTCTCTTAAACATTGCATTTCTTTAATTATTCATGTAATTGGGCTCCACTACAGTACTAAAATATTTGCCAACAAATTGAGCTTTCTTCTCTTTGCTTAATCAGCTCCAGTAAGATTAGAAACAAAAACAAAAAATGCCAGAAAAACTCAGCAGGTCTGACAGCATCTGTGGAGGGAGAAACAAAGTTAACGTTTCGAGTCCGTATTACTCTTCTTCAGATCTAAAGGGAGGTAGAGATGTGGTAAACCACTTAATATAGCTGCCCGTTCAAACTTAAGGTTGATGGACAGGCGAAGAGTCCAGGCGGCCTTCGCATTTTTCATGAAACCTCATCCACAGGCGGGATGAGGTTTCATGAGTGATTTATAAGTGAAATAAAGATTTTCATTAAAAGTCATAGACATGTCCCAGCTCATGTGACACTTTCACATGAGGGGACATGTTCTAATTTTTTTTTCTTTATTAAAATTTTTGAAACTCAAACTTATCTCCCTGAGGCAGCTCTGTGCCTCAGGGAGATTTCTGCACTCTTTTGCGCATATGCATGATAGAGCACAGGCCCCAACTCAGCCTACTCCCCTCACCTGCACAGGGAGCGCTCAGTGCTTCCGGGTGCGTGTCACACTGGGCAGGCCTTAATTATGTAAAATGGCAGTGTGCAGCCAATCACGAGCAGCGATCAGCTGTGTGCCCGCTCCCGCCCAACCCCCCCCCCGACGGGGAGAAAATTCTCCCTCAAGTCAGCATGGTGAGTGACTTGGAGGGGAACTTTTAGGTGGTGGTGTTACTATCTATCTATTGCCCTTGTCCTTTTAGATGGGAGTGGTCGTGTATTTGGAAGGTGCTGCCTAAGAAGCCTTGGTGAGTTTTTGCAGTAGATGTTAAGCACTGCTGCCACTGTGCATCAGTGGTGAAGGGAGTGAATGTTTGTGGATGTAGTGCCAATCAAGCAGGCTACTATGTCCTCGATAGTGTTGCGGTTCTTGAGTGTTATAGGAGCTGTACTCATCCAAGCAAATGGAGACTATTCTGACACTCCTGACTTGAGCCTTGTAGGTGGTGGACAGGCTTTGGGGAATCAGGAGGTCAGTTACTCGATGCAGGATTCCTAGCCTCTGACCTTCTCTTATAGCCACAGTATTTATATGGCTAGTCCCGTTCAGTTTCTGGTCAATGGTAACCCCCAGGATGTTGACAGTGGGGGATTCAGCGATGGTAATGCCATTGAAGGTCAAGGGTCATTGGTTAGATTCCCTCTTGTTGGAGATGGTCATTGCCTGGCACTTGTTGGGCACAAATGTTACTTGCCAGCCCAAGCCTGGATATTGTCCATGAATTGTTGCATTTGTTCATGGCCTGTTTCTATATATGAGGAGTCATGAATGGTGCTGAACATTGTGCAATCATCAGCGAGCATCTCCACTTTTGACATTATGATGGAAGGAAGGTCAGTGATGAAACATCTGAAGGCGGTTGGGCCTAGGACACTACCCTGAGGAACTCCTGCAGTGGTGTCCTGGAACTGAGATGATTGACCTCAAACAACCACAACCATCTTCCTTTGTGCTAGGTATGACTCCAGTCAGTGGAGAGTTTTCCCCCGATTCCCAGTGACTCCAGTTTTGCTAAGACTCTTTGACGCCACACTTGGTCAAATGTTGGCTTGATGTCAAGGGCAGTCATTCTCACCTCACTTCTGGAGTTCAGCTCTTTTGTTCAGTTTTGAACTAAGGCTCCAATGAGATCAGGAGCTGAGTGGCCCCCGTGGAACCCAAACTGAGCATCAGTGAACAGGCTATTGCTAAGCAAGTGCCACTCGACAGCACTGTTGATGACCCCTTCCATTATTTTACTGATAATGGAGAGTAGACTGATGGGGTAGTAATTGGCCACATTGGATTTGTCCTGCTTTTTGTGTACAGGACATACCTGGGCAATTTTCCACATTGCCAGGTAGATTCCAGTGTTGTAGCTGTACTGGAACAGCTTAGCTCGGGACGGGGCAGGCTCTGGAGCACAATCTTCAGTACCATTGCCAGAATATTGTCAGGGCCCATAGCCATTGTGACAGCAGAGGAATGTAGAGCTGGCTACAGTGGTACCTTTGAGCAAGGATCAATTGTTAATGTAATAATTGGAGCCAAATATAAATAAAGCCAAGAGAGTTCAGGACGGACCTTGAAATGTGCTCTGAAACTGTTGTATTATTACTGTTTCCCAAATATTGACTAAATGTAATTTGCTGTGCTTTGATCATTCTGTTAATAATATCACTGTAGACAATTTAATTTGGTGTGGTTGACTATCTACTGCCAAGAGCCATGAGATTTTTTTCCTTGGATTTAGTACCAGGTAGTTTTGGAATGTCTCCCAGACATGGCTTCAAATGACTGTTGGAATGAAGAGAAGAATTGTTCATCTCCCAGATCAGATCATTCCCTGCTCCGGCACCAGAAAAATGCAGGTGAGCTCTCTAAATCACTCCCAGTTAATTGAGGCCTGAAATATGCAAATTGGCCCTCCATTTTGCGAGCAGCCGATCTGTTTCTCGAACCACCCCGGGAAAGTTCCTCAGTCACAGGAATGCATTGGGGAGCCTCCCCACTGTTGCTTCCTGCTGTTTTTTGCTCCCCACACCACCACCTCGGGCCCATAGTCTCTGCTCCAATCCTTAACTCAGATAGTGCATTCCAAAGCCTCAAAACCCTATGTCATAAAATGTTTTCCTTGCTTTCCTTGCTCACTGTCACAATTTAAAAAATATTAGTCTTATATCTGGGTCCCCTTACTCTGGACCCCTTAATCTCTGGCAAGAGTCTCTCTCTTTCTATCAAATCACCTTATATTTTCCCCTGTTCTAATGAAAGGAGCTCCATTTTTCAATTCTTCCTTTGTACCTGTATTCCCTTATACAAGGCAGCGTTCCAGCGAATCCGCGCTGTACTCTCTACTTTTTCAACATCCTTCAAAGTGCATAGAGCCCAAAACTGAACACTATATGCCAACTGTGGTCTTAATAAGGTTTGATGCAGATTCACTGTTACATTTTAACTGTTATACTAATGCCTTTTGACAAGAATGAAAGTACTCCATTAGCTTTTCTTTTATCCTTTACCACTTGAGATGCTGTTTTTAACATCTTGCAAACCTAAAATCTCGGAACTCTCTGTTTTTCATATCAGCTAACTTTTGCCAATAGAACAGGTGATGTACCCTGAGGATCATTACTGGATCTCCTTTTGCCTCCAGTATGTTTAGAGGACTTCACTTTGGTCATGGGGAGCATGATATTGAAATCTATTGACAATACAAAAGTAGGCATTTGGCAATCAGTGAGGAGGCTGCAAAAGACTTCAAGAGGACACTAACAGGTTAGCAAAATGTACAGGCTTATGGCAAACGGTTGAAGGTGGGGAAGTGAAAGGTAACACAGTTAAGGAGAAAAAAACAAGGAACACTCAATTGGTATATACTGAAGGGTGTTGTTAAACAGAGGAACCTAGGGGTTCAAATGCATAAACCCAGAAACTTGGCTCCTTCAGAAGCAGCAGAATTTGAGTTGGAGGAAGTTTTCCACTGCTTCAGATCATGAACATCAATTTCTGATCTGGGAAATGAGCAATTCTTCTCTTCATTCCAAAAATTGCTGGGGGCCATGTTTCGGAGGTGTTCCAGAACTACTTGGTGCTGACTACAAGGAAAACAACCTTATGGTTTTTGGCAGGATTTAATCAACCTCACCAAATTAGGTTGTCTACATTGACTTTATTAACCGCGCTGCATAATCTAAGCACAGGAAATCATATTTAGCCAATATTTGGAAAATAGTAATAATACAACAGTTTCAGAGCTGATTCTGAGGTCTGTCCTGAGCTTTCTCAGCTTTATTTATATTTGGCTCCAATTAGTATATTAATGGTCTAATCTTGCTCAAGGGTGTCTCTGTAGTATCAGTTCTAAATTCCTCTGCTGCCACAAACTGAGATATGTTGCTTTGGCAAAGAACATCGGTCTCATATTCCTTCTCTACGCATTTTGAGCAAAACTGAGTCAGGTTATTAATGCACAGAGGTACTGCCTAATTAACTCCTGCTTGGAGTTGTAGTAAATGTTGTGAAACCATGCTTTATGCCAAAAAATGATTTTTTGAATTTGTTGGCTGGAAACCCCTAATAGAATTTTAAAAAAAAGGCAAAAGCCACATTCCAGAGACTTTTGATCACACTGAAAGCTGGTTGCACATTTGTATTACTATACCTGCTGCATTCCAAAATCAGTGAAATGGACACAACCTGTCTGCTAAGTGGTACCAGCAACAATGGCCTTGAAAGAGATTGAATGGGGGCATCTCCTATCCCATTAGCAAAGTGTCCAGACTATCACCAAGGTGCTCCACTGGGTGGAGACAAAGCATTAGACATTATCGCATGGGCAAAGGCAGCCTGAATGAGAGAGGAATTCCCAGCCATGGGAATCAAGTTACAACTAGAATATGCTACCATGGCCTTATTTGGATCATTGGGCAGTTGGAGAGAGAAGATCATGTGACAAGCCAACCCTGTCTGTTTTAAACACCTGCTTTCTCTGCAAAACAGGCAAAGCAACTGAGAGGCTGAAGGAACAAGATACTGAGTGGGTTCCTTTTTTCTCCCTCTCTCTCCATGCAACTTGTAAGTTTTTTTGCACCTGTCTGCTGATTTTGTCTATCTAGGTGTGACAGACAGAGATTTTAAAAAGACCTCAATCCAGCGCTGCTGTCTCCAGAAGAACAGATAAATTGTCTATCTACAGCCGAAAGCAGGAAGACCACTGAATTCAGCCTGAAGCCAGCCAAGTCACTAACCTTCAAGAGTTGTGTACCCCTTTAATTTGGCTGGGCTCTAATCTATTTAATCTATCCTCTGCACTCTGTAATCTATCTGTGTGTGTGTGAACTTTGAATGTGAGTGCATGTGTGTGTGTGTGCGTATGCGTGTGAAGACCAAAGCATTTTAAATATTTTACACAGACCAGGTTAAGTACAATAAAAACTATCCTCTTTTCTTTTTAAAACTCAAGAAAACCTGTCTGATGTGTATTTTATGGTCACAGCACATAAACGGTTAAATACGCATGGATTTGGCAAGTATATCCGTTTTTAAAAACTGTTGTAGTCAAACGAGGAGAGGAAGGTGGGGGGGTCCATTTTAATCCTTCTCATCTGATCATAACATAAATTACATTACTTCTAATTCACTAACCTTTTTTGGGCAAGCTTGCTTAACAGTGCCCCAAAGTATTTGCCCAGAAATTAAAATCTCACTGGGGCATCTGCTGGTTATGCCTTTGATAGAATCAGCCGTATCAGAAGGCAGGTTTAGATGGTGTTTAGGACAACATTGGAGCCCCCAAAAAGATCACCTACAACAGAAATCAATTCCAGAAGGATTGATAATGGTATCTCGAAAAATGGGATCTCCATTTTTTTCTGATATGAAGATAGGACCCAGAGAATCAACATTTTTCACAATTAGTATTTACAGTATTTAGGTGGGAGAATGGCACTAAACGAATTGCTCATTCGGAAACGTGGTCCAGACTCGATGGGCCAAATGGCCTCCTTTGGTAATGTAACAATTGTGTGATTCTGAGTAGTTTTGGAATCTTTGGCCTTTTACATCAAAGCACCTTGTAGCTTGCAGAGAATAGGACCCAAATGATATGCTGTGGTATCTCTAAGCTATGCCATCTGGTACTCCTCACCTGCTGGGTTTTATGAGATTTCCTGGGATTTAAATTCAATTGGGATAAATTAAACCCATATCCATTCATTGCTTCCTGACAAATTATTCTGCATTACATTTCAATGAAAGATTTCAAATATCCGAGTGCTAAGGGGCCTACAGTCATTACGGAATTATAGATTTTAATCTTTTTCCTCTTTTGCAGGAAGCTAGTTTTGTTGTCATAGCCTTTTCCTTTTTCTAGCAGATGGAAATATATATAGTGATTTGTACAATCAATTACTTCTTTTCTCAATTACACATTGCCTTAAAAAGCATTTTAAACAGATGGAAAGGTAGAAAAGTTTTCTTTTATTCATTCAGGGGATGTGAGTGTCACTGGCTAGATCAGCATGTTTTGCCCATCCCTAGTTGACCTTGAGAAGGTGGTGGTGAGCTGCCTTCTTGAACTGCTGCTGTCCCTGTGGAGTAGGTACACCCACAGTGCTGTTAGGAAGGGAGTTCCAGCATTTTGACCCAATGACAGTGACGGAACGGTGATATATTTCCAAGTCAGAATGGTGTGTGTTTTGGAGGGAAACTCAGGTGGTGGTGTTCCCATATATCTGCAGCCCTTGTGCTTCTAGATGATAATGGTTGTGGGTTTGGAAGGTACTTCCAGGGAGGCTTGGTGAGCTCCTGCAGTGCATCTTGTAGATGTGTGTCAGTGGTGCAGGGAGTGAATGTTTGTGGATGTGGTGCCAGTCAAGCATGCTGCTTTGTCCTGGACAGTGTCAAAGTTCTGGCGTCTTGTTTGAGCAGCACTCATCCAGGCAAGTGGACAGTTTTCCATCACACTCCTGACTTTTGCCTTGTGGATGATGGACAGGCTTTGGGGAGTCAGCAGGTGAGTTACTCGCCACAGAATCCCTAGCCTCCGACTTTCTCTTGTAGCCACAGTATTTATGTGGCTAGTCCAGTTCAGTTTCTGATCAGGTAAGCCCCAGGATGTTGATAGTTGGGGATTAAGTGATCCATTCCAACTGGTACTAAATGGACAAGAAGCACACCTGCTTATTTCTGGTGGAAGGCTGTTTAAATATACAAATGGATGTCCTACCTGTTTGCAATCTTCTTGTATAAATAGATGGAGCATACGCTGCACCCTTTCCACCAATTTATACCAGTGATCGAGAAGCCTAACAGGAAATCCTTAAACAGGCTTCTGATAGCCATTCAAAAAAAGGCCACAAACTTTTCATTATTTTTATTTTTGTGCAGCTGGGTTGAACAAGAGTGCTCCTCCTGTTTCCGCAGAAATACTGCCAACCTGTGGTTAACTCCATTCTAGGTCAAACCTGCTAGTTGGCCATTGGGCTGACCAGCTTCCTGCCCTCCCACAACTGATGAGCTCCATTTGTTGTTGCCCATTTGGAGCCTACAGCTCACTTGTAATGTTTAAATGAGGCCCAAATCCAAAACTAGTTTAAGTCCCTTGATGCTTGCTTTGGGTAGGCTACTGGCTTTAGGTCCATTTTGGGCAGAACTCTAAAATGACTCCCATTTTCTTGTTTGCTTTTTTTAAAAAATAATTTCTGCTTTTTACAGAACTGGAAACTAAAAGTTGAATAAGTTCTAATTTAGATAACTAATCGTCAGTAAATAATTGCATTTAAGTGGCATCTTAAAGAACATCTTATACAATTAATCACTTTTGAAGAGCAGGGATTAACCAGTGTCATGTAGACAAAGAAGGCAACCATTCTCTACACATTAAGATTCTATAAACAATCATGAGAAGAATAACCAGGTAGCCTCTTTTTGAGGTGTTAAATGGGAGAGAATTCACTATTGTTCTTCAAAAGATCAAAACCAGGATTTTCATGCATCCGTCCATGTCAGAACGGAGGCATAAGGGCTCTAAAATTGATGGGCACAACCCCGCCTTTCCTGTTTCCAAAAATTCTTGCCAGCATGGGATATGGTGCAGGGAGTGAGCCTGCACACATCACTCCCACCATTGCCAGCTCCATTGTGGGGGTGGCCATTTGAGAACACCCCTCCACCCCACCTCCAACTTGCATGACATTGATCTGTCTTTTGCAGGAGATGTGGTACATGGCTCCACAGAGGAGTCATAAACCATCGGGGAACTATAGACTGGAGTCAGGAACCAACAAAACAAGTTGGCATTCAACATTCCCTGTGAAAAGCATTTCCCCTCTTAACTTCTCATAAAGCTGTCCATTAAATACACTCAATGAAAGTCCCATTGAGGAATCCTTTTATCCACTTCACACCTCTTAATTTTGTCCAAATAAACACACAGGCATTGAAAGAAAGATCGGGTTATTAAAAGTATTAAAGATGTCAATCAAGCAAAACTAGCACTTCCCTTTGCAGCTGAGTGAACAGATCCTCCACAGGGCTGAGTCCACTAGTCAATCTTGGAGCTCAGCCAAGCTTTCATAATGATGCCATCTGGCAACCATATCAACAGAAACAGATTGAGCAGATGATTAGACATCTGTTTTATAGATGGCCTCATCTGGCCATCAGCATGGAGCGGGGGAGGGGGATCCATGAAGGTCGCCAGGGCCGATGACAACCAACAATTTGACAGAAGGGGAATGGGCATCCCTGGTACAGAGGGTGAATGCAAACTGGAATGCATATACTAAGGGGGTGCAATACATTCCACTATGTCTGACAGCATAGCAAAGACTCAGCTGCTTTGGGAAGCCTCAGCACTGCATTGGCTTCTGCTCTCCAAGGCTAGTTCTCATGCTCCCTTCTTGTGTCTCCCACTGTTTCTAACATCCAGGAGCAGCAACTGACTCCTGCACCAAAACTGTGTCAAGCGCAACCAGAGCAGTAGAAATGTAATGATTAGGGCAATCGATTTGTTGTGGCAGTGATGCATTATCACTCATATCCATTCAAAAACATAATATTCATAAGAGGTGAATCTCAGGCACAAAATTACGTTAGGGGGGAAAACTGTAAAAATGTACATGTCTTTGGCTGCCTAGCTGCATCAAATTACTTGCCCTAATAAATATGTGCAAAATATTTTTCCCTCCCTCCTCTGATCTTAGCTTGAGTGTTTAAGGCCATTATTAAAGTACAAACCTTATGAATCCCAACTTTCTGGATTTTGGAGCCATTTATAACCTGAACTCAATTGTATTTCACTTTGTCTCGTGGCTGTGATTTAAATATATGTTATTTTGATGCTAAAATGGTGGGATGGACATGTGATCGGCTTGTAAGGGGATATCCTGGCAGGCTTGAAAATACCATTTGTCCATATTTTCTTGAAGTACAGGTTGAAAAGTGGAAATTTAACGTATCTTACATACATGTTGCAAATGCAGGATATAATATGTACCTTGCTTAAAAAGAAATTGCTGGAATGCTACTGTGATCCTCAAAAATGGGAGAAACTTGCAACAGACATTTAATGTAAGTAAGCTCCAGGTAACAGTACTTGAGTAAATAAGAATTTTCTGAATCTAATGTATACTGTGTTCCTCAACCCATGGAAGGGTTTATGCTTTCGGATCTAAGATTGAGATTACAAATGACTTCCCAGTGCTATCGTTGCACAAAATGGAACTCTTTATATGCTACATATTTCTCTTAAATAGTACATTTTATTCAAATTTCAGATAAACAAAATTAAACTCTCTTCATACTCAAGGTCAAACATGTAAAACAATAATCTATTTTTTCTTTATAAGAACACCACATAATAAATTAATAGAATAAGATAGTTAACATGGAAGAAGTACATAATGTTATCTCTTTTATGTTGACTTTCCAACTAATATCTACGTAGTAAGATTTCTTAAATATCAGAGGGTCAGGTATTCAAATCTCTTCATTCAGCTGTGTGGTGTTAACTCTGTACATTTCCTGTTAAACTGCCAACAGTATTCTTCCCTAATATCATTTATTGTAAATCAAACCACCCAGTAGGATGTTATTTGAGATTATTCAAATTTATCACTCTTTAAAAGTTAAACGAACCACTTGACGAATGTTAATTAGTGTGACTTATATGTAAAGTAGAAAGTAATAATAAGATGACAGAATGGGTGTGGGGGGGAATTTTAGCACCCAAGAACAGGTGAGTTTGTATCAGGTGGGGAGTGAAAATAGAAGAAAAATTAAGGGTGGACAGCAAACCTGCTCCAATTTGCCTACTTCCAAGTTTAACCTTTTTTTAAATTCACTCATGGGATGTGGGCATTGCTGGCTAGGCCAACATTTATTACCCATCTCTAATTGCCCTTGAGAAGGTGGTGGTGAGCTGCCTTTTTGAATCGCTGCAGTCCATGTGGTGTAGGTACACCCACAGTGCTGTTAGGGAGGGAGTTCCAGGATTTTGACCCAGCTACAGTGAAGGAACGGTGATATATTTTGAAGTCAGAATGGTAAGTGGCTTGGAGGGGAACTTCCAGGTGGTCATGTTCCCATGCACCTACTGCCCTTGTCCTTCTAGATGGTAACGGTCATGGTTTAGGAGGGTGCTGTCTAAAGAGCCTTGGCTATGTGCCAGTAATCTGCTCAAGGTTGTCTGCACATTCATTAGCACAGGCGACTCTGCAATTGACAAAATATTTAACATCATAATTACATGGAAATAAAGGGACTTTCAATTGATTAAAAACAAAACAGAAACAGAAACAGAAATATCTGGAAAAACTCAGCAGGTCTGGCAGCATCGGCTGAGAAGAGCACAGTTGACGTTTCGTGTCCAAATGACCCTTCAAAAGAACAAAGTAAAAATAGGAAAGGGGTGAAATATAGGCTGGTATAAGGGATGGGGTGGGGTGGTGGGGGGTTGTTGGGACAAGGAGCCAGTAATAGGTGGAGATAACCAAAAGATGTCACAGACAAAAGGACAAAGAGGTGTTGAAGGTGGTGATATTACCTAAAGGAATGTGCTAATTAAGAGTAGAAAGCAGGACACACAAGGTACAGATAGCTGTAGTGGGGATGGGGTGAAGGAATACCAAAAGGGCTAAAAGGTAGAGATAAACAATGGGTGGAAATATATTTAAAAATAATGGAAATAGGTGGGAAAAGAAAAATCTATATAAATTATTAGAAAAAAGCAAAAAGGAGGGGGAAGAAACGGAAATGGGTTGGGGATGGAGGAGAGAGTTCAAGATCTAAAATTGTTGAACTCAATATTCAGTCCGGAAGGCTGTAAAGCGCCTTCAGAAGATGAGGTGCTGTTCCTCCAGTTTGCGTTGAGCTTCACCGGTATAATGCAGTAAGCCAAGGACAGACATGTGGGCATGAGAGCAGAGTGGAATGTTGAAATAGCAAGGGAGGTCTGGGTAATGCTTGCAGACAGACCTAAGGTGTTCTGTAAAGCGGTCACCCAGTCTGCGTTTGAGGAAACCACATTGGGAGCAACAAATGCAGTGGACTAAGTTGAGGGAAGTGCAAGTGAAATGCTGCTTCCCTTGAAAGGAGTGTTTGGGCCCTTGGACGGTGAGGAGAGAGGAAGTGATGGGGCAAGTGTTGCATCTTCTGCGGTTGCATGGGAAGGTGCTGTGGGAGGGGATTGAGGTGTAGGGGGTGATGGAGGAGTGGACCAGGGTGTCACAGAGGGAACAGTCCCTACGGAATGCTGCCAGGGGGGTTGAAGGGAATATGTGTTTGGTGGTGGCATCATGCTGGAGTTGTCGGAAATGGCGGAGGATGATCCTTTGAATGCGGAAGCTGGTGGGGTGATAAGTGAGGACAAGGAGGACCCTATCATGTTTCTGGGAGGGAGGACAAGGCGTGAGAGCGGATGCGCGGGAGATGGGCCGGTCATGGTTGAAGGACCTGACAACCACCGTGGGTGGAAAACCTCGGTTAAGGAAGAAGGAAGACATGTCAGAGGAACTGTTTTTGAAAGTGACATCATCAGAACAGATGCAACAGAGGCAAAGGAACTGAGAGAATGGGATGGAGTCCTTAAAGGAAGTGAGGTGTGAGGAGCTGTAGTCGAGGTAGCTGTGGGAGTCGGTAGTGTAATGGATATTGGTGGACAGTCTATCACCAGAAATTGAGACAAGAGGTCAAGGAAGGGAAGGGAAGTGTCAGAGATGGACCATGTGAAAATGATGGAGGGGTGGAGATTGGATGCAAAATTAATAAATTTTTCCAAGTCCAGACGAGAGCATGAAGCAGCACCGAAGTAATCATCGATGTATCAGAGAAAGAGTTGTGGAAGGGGGCCGGAGTAGGACTGGAACAAGGAATGTTTGACATACCCCATAAAGAGACAAGCATAGCTGGGGCCCATGCGGGTACCCATAGCTACACCTTTAATTTGGAGAAAGTGAGAGGAGTTAAAGGAGAAATTGTTCAGTGTGAGAACAAGTTCAGCCAGATGGAGAAGAGTAGCGGTGGATTGGGATTGTTCAGGCCTTTGTTTGAGGAAGAAGCTGAGAGCCATCAGACCATCCCGGTGGGGGATGGAGGTGTAGAGGGATTGGAGGTTCATGTGAGAGGAGGTGGTTGAGGCCAGAGAACTGGAAATTGTTGATATGATTTAGGGTGTCAGAGAAATCACGGATATAGGTGGGAAGGGATTGGACAAGGGGAGAGAGAATGGATTTAAGATAGCAAGAAATGAGTTCCGTGGGGCAGGAACAGGCTGACATGATCGGTCTGCCGGGACAGTCCTGTTGTAGATTATGGGTAGGAGGTAGAACCGGGCTGTCCGAGGTTGGGCGACTATCAGGTTGGAAGCTGTGGAAGGAAGATCTCCAGAGGAGATGAGGTCAGTGACAGTCCTGGAAACAATGGCTTGATGTTCACTGGTGGGGAAATGGTCCAGGGAGAGGTAGGAGGAAGTGTCTGTGAGTTGACGCTCAGCCTCCGCGAGGTAAGGGGTCAGTGCGCCAGACAGCAACAGCACCACCCTTGTCAGCGGGTTTGATGACAATGTTGGGGTTGGATCTGAGAGAGTGGAGTGCAGTAAATTCAGGGAGAGACAGGTTAGAATGGGTGAGAGGAGCAGAGAAATTGAGACAACTAATGTCACACTGACAGTTCTCAATGAAAAGATCAAGAGAAGGTAAGAATCCAGAGGCAGGGGCCCAGATGGAGGGATAATATTGGAGGTGGGTAAAAGGATCCGTTGAACGGTGAGAGGACTCCTGCCCAAAGAAGTGAGCCCGGAGACGAAGGCGGCGGAAGAGGAATTCAGCATCGTGCCGAGACCTAAATTAATTGAGATGAGCGTGTAAGGGTATGAAACTAAGTCCTTTGCGGAGCACTGAACGTATAGCGTCGGAGAGCGGAAGGTCAGGGCATATAGTGAATACATGGTGCTGGGATTGGAAGACGGGATGGGGACAGAGGGGACAGGCAGTGGTGGAGGGTCCTGGATGGGTGTTGGTGTCGATGAGTTGTTGGAGCTTGCATTCCTTAGTTAGCACTTGAGAGAAAGAGAAAAAGTTTCTTGTTGCGGCGTCGGATGAGACGAAGAATAAAATGAAACTGGGGGCACACGCAGCTTTGAAAAAGGGTACGGCGGTGCTGCTGGAGGGAGAGGGCAAGTGTGTTCATATGGCAGCGCACTGCACTGAGTGTGGATCTCAGAATATGACGGGAACAGCAGTTTGAGGAACGTTGTTTGTCCCGGAGATTCCTGTAATCATGGGTGGGTTCGAAACATGAGGGATGGCATTTCAGTTGAAATCCACGTGGGCTAAGTCAGAGAAGGAGACAGTCACTGAGAAAGGAGATATGGCTGTGAAAGCGGGTTTTAGTAAACACCTTGTCAAACCCCAGGAGAGAAATGGAAAGCAATGAAGGTGAACAAGGCAAAAGAGAGATACGAAAATCCTGACGGAGAGTTGCGCAAAACTTCTTCAAGCTATACATTTCTTGAAGAGAAGTGGCAGTCAATTAAACACAGAGATAAAAGCAAAGAACTGTGCATGCTGGAAATCCAAAACAAAAACAGAAACAGAAATACCTGGAAAAACTCAGCAGGTCTGACAGCATCGGTGGAGAAGAGCACAGTTGACGTTTCGAGTCCTCATGACCCTTCAACAGAACTAAGTAAAAATAGGAAAGAGGTGAAATATAAGCTGGTTTAAGGGCGTGGGGGTGATGGTGGTGGTGGGGGTTGTTGGGACAAAGAGCTAGGTGGAGATAACGAAAAGATGTCACAGACAAAAGGACAAAGAGGTGTTGAAGGTGGCAATATTATCTAAAGGAATGTGCTAATTAAGAGTAGAAAGCAGGACCTACAAGGTACAGATAGCTCTACTGGAGGTGGGGTGAAGGAATACCAAAAGGGCTAAAAGGTAGAGGTAAACAATGGGTGGAAGTATATTTAAAAATAATGGAAATAGGTGGGAAAAGAAAAATCTATATAAATTATTAGAAAAAAGCAAAAAGGAGGGGGAAGAAACGGAAATGGGGTGGGGATGGAGGAGAGAGTTCAAGATCTAAAGTTGTTGAACACAATACTTAGGCAACTCCCTCCCACGGCACCTTCCCATGCAACCGCAGAGGATGCCACACCTGCCCCTTCACTTCCTCTCTCCTCAACGTCCAAGGGCCCAAACAATCCTTTCAAGTGAAGCAGTATTTCACTTGTATTTCCCTCAACTTAGTCTACTGCATCCGTTGCTCGCAATGCGGTTTCCCCTGCATTGTAGAGACCAAACGCAGACTGGGTGACCGCTTTGCAGAATACCTTTGGTCTGTCCGCAAGCATTACCCAGACCTCCCTGTCGCTTGCCTTTTCAACACTCCACCCTGCTCTCATGCCCACATGTCTGTCCTTGGCTTGCTGCATTGTTCCAGTGAAGCTCAACGCAAACTGGAGGAACAGCACCTCATCTTCCGACTAGGCACTTTACAGCCTTCCGGACTGAATATTGAGCTCAACAATTTTAAATCTTGAACGCTTCTCCTCCATTCCCACCCCCTTTCTGTTTCTTCCCCCTCCTTTTTGTTTTTTTCCAATAATTTATATAGGTTTTTCTTTATTTCCATTATTTTTAAATGTATTTCCACCCATTTTTTATCTCTACCTTTTAGCCCTTTTGGTATTCCTTCACCCCACCCCCACTAGGGCTATCTGTACCTCGTGTGTCCTGCTTTCTACTCTTAATTAGCACACTCCTTTAGATAATATTACCACCTTCAACACCTCTTTGTCCTTTTGTCTGTGACATCTTTTGGTTATCTCCACCTATTACTGGCTCCTTGTCCCAACAACCCCCCACCACCACCCCCACCCCTCCACTGCCTTAAACCAGCTTATATTTCACCCCTTTCCTATTTTTACTTAGTGCTGTTGAAGGTTCATGAGGACTCGAAACTTCAACTGTGCTCTTCTCTGCCGATGCTGCCAGACCTGCTGAGTTTTTCCAGATATTTCTGTTTCTGTTTTTGTTTTGGATTTCCAGCATCCACAGCTCTTTGCTTTTATGTCTGTGTTTAATTGACTGCCATTTCTCTTCAAGAAATGCCTACCTTAAAGAAGTTTTGCGCAACTCTCCGTCAGGATTTTTGTATCTCTCTTTTGCCTTGTTCACCTTCATTGCTTTCCATTTCTCTCCTGGTGTTTGACAAGGTGTTTACTAAAACCCGCTTTCACAGCCATATTTCCTTCCTCAGTGACTGTCTCCGTCTCCGACTTACCCCATGTGGATTTCATCTGAAATTCCACCCCTCATGTTTCGAACCCACCCGGGATTACAGGTATCTCTGGGACATAAAACGTTTCTCGGACTGCTGTTCCTATCGCATTCAGAGATCCACACTCAGCGCCATGCGCCGCCATATGAACACACTCGACCTCTCCCTCCAGCAGCACTGCCGCACCCATTTTCAAAGCTGTACGTGCCCCCAGTTTCATTTTATTCTTCGTCTCATCCAACACTTCAACAAGAAACGTTTTCTCTTTCTCTCAAGTGCTAACTAAGGAACACAAGCTCCAACAACTCATCGACACCAACACCCATCTAGGACCCTCCATCCCTGCCTGTCCCTCTGTCCCCACCCTTTCTTCCAATCCCAACCCCAGCCGTGTATTCACTATACCCCCTGACCTTCCCCTCTCTGACGCTGAACATTTGGTGCTCAGCAAAGGATTTAGTTTCATACCCTTACGCCCTCATCTCAATGAATTTCGGGCTCGGCATGATGCTGAATTCTTCTTCTGCCGCCCTCATCTCCGTGCTGACTTTTTTGGGCAGGAGTCCTCTCCTCGTTCAACGGATCCTTTTACCCACCTCCAATATTCTCCCTCCACCTGGACCCCTCCCTCTGGATTCTTACCTTCTCTTGATCTTTTCATTGAGAACTGTCGGCGTGACATTAGTCGTCTCAATTTCTCTACTCCTCTCACCCATTCTAACCTGTCTCTCTCTGAACTTACTGCACTCCGTTCTCTCAGGTATAATCCTAACATTGTCATCAAACCCGCTGACAAGGGTGGTGCTGTTGCTGTCTGGCGCACTGACATCTACCTCGCGGAGGCTGAGCGTCAACTCGCAGACACTTCCTCCTACCTCTCCCTGGACCATGACCCCACCACTGAACATCAAGCCATTGTTTCCAGGAATGTCACTGACCTCATCTCCTCTGGAGATCTTCCTTCCACAGTTTCCAACCTGATAGTCGCCCAACCTCGGATGGCCCGGTTCTACCTCCTACCCAAAATCCACAAACAGGACTGTCCCGGCAGACCGATCGTGTCAGCTTGCTCCTGCCCCACGGAACTCATTTCTCATTATCTTGATTCCCTTCTCTCTCCTCTTGTCCAGTCCCTTCCCACCTACATCCGTGATTCCTCTGACACCTTACGTCATATCAACAATTTCCAGTTCCCTGGCCCCAACCGCCTCTTCTTCACCATGGACGTCCAGTCCCTCTACACCTCCATCCCCCACCAGGATGGTCTGAGATCTTTCTGCTTCTTCCTCGAACAGAGGCCCGAACAATCCCCATCCGCCACTACTCTCCTCCATCTGGCTGAAATTGTTCTCACACTGCACAATTTCTCCTTTAACTCCTCTCACTTTCTCCAAATAAAAGGTGTGGCTATGGGTACCCGCATGGGCCCCAGCTATGCCTGTCTCTTTATGAGGTATGCCGAACATTCCTTGTTCCAGTCCTACTCCGGTCCCCTCCCACAACTCTTTCTCTGGTACATCGATGATTACTTCGGTGCTGCTTCATGCTCTCGTCGGGACCTGGAAAAGTTTATTAATTTTGCCTCCAATCTCCAGCCCTCCATCATTTTCACATCGTCCATCTCTGACACTTCCCTCCCCTTCCTTGACCTCTCTGTCTCAATTTCTGGTGATAGACTGTCCACCAATATCCATTACAAGTCTACCGACTCCCACAGCTACCTTGACTACAGCTCCTCACACCTCGCTTCCTGTAAGGACTCCATCCCATTCTCTGAGTTCCTTCGCCTCCGTCGCATCTGTTCTGATGATGACACTTTCAAAAACAGTTCCTCTGACATGTCCTCCTTCTTCCTTAACCGAGGTTTTCACCCACGGTGGTTCAGAGGGCCCTCAACTGGCCCATCTCCCGCGCATCCACCCTCACACCTTCTCCTCCCTCCCAGAACCATGATAGGGTCTCCCTTGTCCTCACTTATCACCCCACCAGCCTCCGCATTCAAAGGATCATCCTCTGCCATTTCTGCCAACTCCAGCATGATGCCACCACCAAACACCTCTCCCCTTCAACCCCCCAGCGGCATTCCGTAGGGATCATTCCGTCCGTGACACCCTGGTCCACTCCTCCATCACCTCCTACACTTCAATCCCCTCCCACGGCACCTTCCCATGCAACCGCAGAAGTTGCAACACCTGCTCCATCACTTCCTCTCTCCTCACCGTCCAAGGGCCCAAACACTCCGTTCAAGTGAAGCAGCATTTCACTTGCACTTCCCTCAACTTAGTCTACTGCATTTGTTGCTCCCAATGCGGTTTCCTCTACATTGGAGAGATCAAACGCAGACTGGGTGACCGCTTTGCAGAATACCTTTGGTCTGTCTGCAAGGATTACCCAGACCTCCCTGTCACTTGCCTTTTCAACACTCCACCCTGCTCTCATGCCTACATGTCTGTCCTTGGCTTGCTGCATTGTTCCAGTGAACTGGAGGAACAGTACCTCATCTTCCGACTAGGCACTTTACAGCCTTCCGGACTGAATATTGAGTTCGACAACTTTAGATCTTGAACTCTCTCCTCCATCCCCACCCTCTTTCTATTTCTTCCCTCTCCTTTTTGCTTTTTTCCAATAATTTATAGAGATTTTTCTTTTCCCACCTATTTCCATTATTTTTAAATGTATTTCCACCCATTGTTTATCTCTACCTTTTAGCCCATTTGGTATTCCTTCATTCCACCCCCACTAGAGCTATCTGTACCTTGTGTGTCCTGCTTTTTACTCTTAATTAGCATTTTCCTTTAGATAATATCACCACCTTCAACACCTCTTTGTCCTTATGTCTGTGACATCTTTTCGTTATCTCCACCTATTATTGGCTGCTTGTCCCAACAACACCCGACCCCCCACCCCCTTAAACCAGCTTATATTTCACCCCTTTCCTATTTTTACTTAGTTCTGTTGAAGGATCATGAGGACTCGAAACGTCAACTGTGCTCTTCTCCGCCGATGCTGTCAGACCTGCTGAATTTTTCCAGGTATTTCTGTTTCTGTTTTTGTTTTGGATTTCCAGCATCCGCAGATCTTTGCTTTTATCTCTGTGTTCAATTGATTGAAGATTTCTTTTGCATATCACACCTACAGCACAGATTTTCCAATGCTCAGTTAAGATCAATGGCATGTTATAAGATCCTGAATAATGTATCGGTCATTCTTTTTAAGGTGACATACATTTTGGTATCCTAAGTGTGCAAGGCTGTCATCATGTTCCGAACAGAGTGTGAAGCTGCAGACACAGCCAATGTATCCATGGCCAATGACCTTGCAATTGCCTGTACACCAATGCACTACTGTTTGTGTTGAACTATTCCATCCTAGCCACTATTGTGAAAATTGTGAATGGCAACATGGCTGATGTCACTCCATCAGTCTCTTTCTCACTGACAGCCTCCAGGGTTCTTTATCTGTAGCCTGATGAGCATTGGAGAGGATTGTGCCATCCAATGTGGAATATTCACAGCTCTCCCTATCACCACTGTCTGTTTGTACTCATTTTTTGCCTCTGAATCACCAGGTGAAAAACCAAATAACTCTAACTGAACCCACAGAAGTGCAAGCATTTACATTGGTACAGGACTGTACATAGTGTGGCAGTACTCCTTCAGAAGGAATGAGTTCCTCTGAGGAATCAACATCATGCATCTCCAGCTACACTTGCCTTAAGTGTGAAGGCCCTGCCAGACCAAACAAAGATATATGAAAAAATATTGTGACAAAATAACAATCCTTTTAATCACTATAATCAGTCTTCTCATAGTTCAATCATTTGATGAAATATAGTCAACATGTGTCAAAGTTGTTTTTAATTAGGTCACCAGCCACCTGTGAGTTCCCAGTATCTCCAACTCTGATTAAAAGGCACAAATGTGCCACGTTTATCACCAGAATTTTCTCAGCTGCATCAGCTGTCCAATTTATTGGAAGTCACTTCAGACCCTCCCTCTCTTGTGATTTGCACTCATCTTCTACAGAGATGAAAATCTAAACCTGTGGGTGACTGAAAGTCAGGTATCCATCCAATGGATGTAGTGCATTTGGTGAGGATGACTATTATGTATAGTATGATAATCAGCTTGGAATAGGGAGAGAATTAGATTAATGCTGTAAGTTGTGCTTTACTGGAAACTGTAAGTTTCATGGAATGATTTAGGTAATGACAGGTATCCCAGGAGAATGCCAGAGCTGGGCAGATGCATGAATAAGTAGCTGTAATAAAAAGGCGTGTTAGGATTTCTATTTAACCTTGTTTAATAAAGATATTTGCTGAAATTTGTAAGTAAGAGAATAGAATAGGAGTTACCTTAGTGAACAGAATGGTCCATCCTATGGTTCAATAGTCTGATATAGAATTAGAACAGTTAGGTTGGATGGTTTATGGACAGTTCTAGGCAAAAAGAAGTGATAAAGGGAAATATGAACAATTAGATCCTGACTGAGTAAGCTTGAAGGCTATAGATGGTGAAAGTGAACATTTGGTGGGCTTTTAATTCATGGTTTAAAGAAATCAACGTTGGATACTTTGTGTAAAAGGGGAACCCTTATCAGAGACTGAAGTTGCGGCAATAATTAACCCCAGGTCCACCGATGTAAAAGGGTATAAAAGAAAAACTTTTGAAAAGTTCCAGTGCAGTGGATTGGAAGGCTCTCAATAGTGGATCCATGCCAACCTTGGTCTAACATTCTTGATTAGTTCAAGGAAAACTTTGAGAAGTAGCAAGGTACTGAGAAGAAAATAGGAAAGGAGAGTTGTTTGCACATGTCAACCTGCCTGCCTGACCTGGACCAGTACGTGCTACTTGCCACAGTCATGTTTTTTTTTGCTTTATAAGTAGTGTGTTATAACCATCTTAAACTCTGAGTAAACTCAACATATCCCACATACTGGTTGCAGTCAATCCTGATTGATTGATTGGATTGATTGATGACAACAATAGTCATCACATTGCATTAAGATCTGGGTGAGTGGCAGCAGTGGTTGGATAAATGGTGAGATGAGGAAATGCATAAAAAGTAAAGTGTGATGTGATGGAATTCACTTGGCAAGAAAGCGTGGGAGTTGGGAGTGGGGTTTGCACCACAGGATGTTTGTGAATCAGAAAATGCACTCACTTTTCCCGACTTGTTTAGGGATTAAACTGCTTCCTGCATTGTATCCAAGACTGGGGCATGAAGCACCTACCACTCACCTCCTCAACCACCTCCAATGCATCTTCTTGGTGAGAACCATTGGTTTCTACTCCCCATTCATGGGGAAAAGGATGCCCCTTTGACTTTTGATGCCATTCAGTAATCACTCAAGGGAAGCATCAATGAATCTTGGTGATATCCTGCTCTTTCTGAATTTATCCTAGGCAAATCCTGCATCACTCAAAATCTATTTCTGCATTAGCCCTTGAAATAATGGACCTCAGAATGTTCCTTGTAAATGTATATCACATTTGCTGCACAGCCTGGAGGCACAAAACCTAGGAGGGAAAAAAATGAAAGCACCACTACTGAGTGAGCTGACCAATTCTAAAGGGCATAGCTGCTAGATTAGGTGTGCGGCAGATGATGAGGGAACCAAGTGGAAAAACCTCCTTGACCTCATCTCACTAATTTACCCATTGCAGATGCATCTGTCCTTGACAGTATCAGTATGAATGACCAGCACATAATCTTTGTGCAAACGAAGCCCTGCCTTCACGTTGATGATACACTCCAATGTGTTGTTTGGCACTACCACCATACTAAATGGGATAGATTTCAAACAGACCTAGCAACTCAATGCTCGCCATCCACGTGGCGCTGTGGGCCATCGGCAGCAGCAGAATTGTACTCAACCACAATCAATAACCTCGTGGCCCAGCATATCCCTCACTGTACCATTACTATCAAGCTGAAGGATCTACCCCGGTTCAATGAAGAGTGCAGGAGAGCATACCAGGAGCCTACCTACAAATGAGGTGTCGCCTGGTGAAGCTACAACATAGGACTAATTGCACGCCAAAATGTGGGAGTAGCATGTGATTGACAGAGCTAAACTATCCCACAACCAACAGATCAGATCTAAGCTCTGCAGTCTTGCCACATCCAATTGTGAATGGTGATGGACAATTAAACAATTAATCAGTGGAAAAGGTTCCATAAATATCCCCATCCTCAATGATGGGGAGCCCAGCACATCAGTGGAAAAGACAAGGCTGAAACATTTGCGACCATCTTCAGCCCGAAGCGCTGATAAGATGATCCATCTCGGCCTCCTCCTGAGGTCCCCAGCATCCAGATGCCAGTCTTCAGCCAATTCAATTTAGTCCATGTGATTTCAAGAAATGGCTGAAGGCACTAGATACTGCAAAGGCTGACAACATTTCAGCAATAGCACTGAGGATTTGTATTCCCGAACTAGCTGCATGCCTAGGCAAGCTGTTTAACACTGGCATCTACCTGGCATTGTGGAAAACTGCCCAAGTATGTCCTGTACAGTAAACGCAGGACAAATCCAATCTGACCAATTACCAGCCCATCAATCTACTCTCCGTCATCAGTAAAGTGATGGAAGGGGTCATTGACAGTGCTATCAAATGACACTTGCAAGCAATAACCTGCTCATTGCTGTTCAGTTTAGCTTCTGTCAGGGTCACCTAGCTCCTGACCTCATTACAGCCTTGGTCCAAAAATGGACACAGGAGTTGAGTGACTGCCCTTGACATCAATGCAACATTGACTGAGTGTGGTATTAAGAAGCCCCAGCAAAACTGAAATCAATGGGAATCAGGGGAAAACTCTCCATTGGAGACATACCCGGCACAAAGGAAGATAGTTGTGGTTGTTGGAGGTTAATAATCTCAGTTCCAGGACACCACTGCAGGAGTTCCTCAGGGTGGTGTCCTCGGCCCAACCATCTTCAGGTGCTTCATTAATGACCTCCCCTCCATCTTAAGATCAGGACGTGTGCTGAAGATTGCTCAATGTTCAGTGCAATTTGTGACTCCTCAGATACTGAAGCAGTCCATCTCCAGATACAGCAAGACCTGGACAATATCCGGGCTTGAGCTGGTAAGTGTCAAGTAACATTTGCATCAAACAAACGCCTGGCAATGACCATCTCCAACTCAAGGGAATCTAACCATCTCCCCTTGCCATTCAATGCATTACCATCACTGAATCCCCCACTATCAACATCCTGGGGGTTACCATTGACTTGAAACTGAACTGGACTAGCCATATAAATACTGTGGCTATAAGAGCAGGTCAGAGGCTGGGAATTCTATGGCCAGTAACTTACCTCCTGTCTCCCCAAAGCCTGTCCACCATCTACAGGGTGCATGACAGAACAGTGATGGAATACTCTCCACTTGCCTGGAGAATTGCAGCTCCAAAACTCAAGAAACTCAGCACCATCTATGTCAAAGCAGCTCACTTGATTAGTACCACATCCACCACCTTTGCATTCACTCCCTTCACCACCGACACACAGTAGCAGCAGTGTGTACCCTCTACAAGATGCACTGTATCAACTCACCAAGGCTCCTTCAACAGCACCTTCCAAACCTGCAACCTCTACCACCTAGAAAGACAAGGGTATGCAGATACATTTCACCACCTGCAAGTTCTCCTCCAAACCACACACCATTTTGACTTGGATCTATATCGCTGTTCCTTCACTGTTGCTGGCTCAAAGTCCTGGAACTCAAACAGCACTGTGGATGTACCTACATTACATGGACTCCAGCAGTTCAAGAAGGTGGCTCATCACCGCCTTCTCAAGGGAAATTAGGGAGGGAAATTAGTCCTGGCAGTGCCAGCAACATCCGCATTCCATTGGTTCTTCTTTAAAACCAGCAATTTCACACATTCTAACGACTCTTTATGGTTTTCTGATTCTAATTCTTGAGGACTTCATATCCATACATGCAATTTCTAACTTAAAGCACTTTATCAAGACAGACTTGCTCTAACTATTATTCTTTAAAATTGGAAAAGAGAGAGATATCAATAAGTCTTCAGCGTTGCGAGATAACTAAGTGACATACCACTCAGTGATTTTCTTACCTTTGTATTCATAGCCATGAAGGTGATTTTAACTAAATCTGGTGGCATTTGATGCCCTTTACTGCAGATCACAGATTCAATACGTTAATCAAAAGTGTAGCACAGGGACAAGAGTCCTCATGAAAACCAATTTCTTAAATTCATTCATGGATGTGGGCATCACTGGCTAGGCCAGCATTTATTGCCCATCCCTAAATACCCTTGAGAGCCACATTGCTGTGGGTTTTGAGTCACATGTAGGCCAGACCAGGTAAAGGCATCAGATGGTGAACCAGATGGGTTTTTACAACAATTAGCAATGGTTTCATGATCATCATTAGACTTTTAATTCCAGATTTTTTATTGGGTCCAAATTCCCCCATCCGCTGTGGTGGGATTCAAACCCAAGTCCACAGAGCATAACTCTGGATCTCTAGTCCAGTGACAATACCACAATGCCACAACCTCCCCTGATATTCATAGTACCGCAATTCTTGTCTTTAGCTTGCCTTACGCCCTTCCCTTCCTATGTGACTACAATTATATAGAGCCTTGGTGAGACCACACCTGGAGTATTGTGGCCTCCTTACCCAAGGAAAGATATATTTGTCTTGAAGGGAATGCAACAAAAGTTGACTAAATTAATTCCTGAGATGGAGGGATTGCCCTATGAGGAAAGATTAACAGACTGGGCCTTTATTCTCTGGAGTTTAGAGGAATAAGAGGTGATCTCATTCAAACATACGAAATTCTTACAGGGCTCGACAGGATAGATGCGGGAAGATGCAGAATGTTTCCCATGGCTGGGGGCCTAGAACTGGGGAACATGGTCTCAGGATAAGAGGCAGGCCATTTAGGACTGAGATGAAGAGGAATTTCTTCACTCAAAGGGCGGTGAATCTTTGGAATTTTCTACCCCAGGGAGCTGTGGAGGCTCAGTTGTTGAGTATGTGATCAATAGATTTCTACATATTAAAAATATTAAGGGATATGGAGTAGAGCAGAAAAATTGTTGAGGTAGAAGATCAGCCATGATTTCATTGAATGGCGAAGCAGGCCGGAAGGGCTGAATGGCCTATCCCTGCTCCTATTTCTTATCATTTTATGTTCCTATGTGACTGTTTTAACAAGCTTTTAACTTAATTACAAGGGCCTAAAAAGAAGTGGCTAGTGAGATAACTGATGCATTTGTTTCAATTTTCCAAAACTACCTAGATTCGGGAAAGGTTCCATTAGATTGGAAGGTAGCAAATGTAACTCCATTATTCAAAAAAATAGAGGGTGACAGCAAGTGGGAAATGACAGGCCAGCTAGCTTCACATATGTCATAGGGAAAATGTTAGAAACTATTATTAAAGAAGCTATAGCAGGGCACTGGATAAGTTCAAGGTAATCAGGCAGAGTCAACATAGGTTGTGGAAGGGAAATCATGATTAACCAACTTAATGGAGTTCTTTGAGGAAGTAATATGTGCTGTGGATAAAGGGGAACCGCTGGATGTACTGTACTTAGATTTCCAGAAGGCCTTTGATAAAGTGTCACATTAAAGGTTATTGTGGAAAACAAAAGCTCATGGTATAGGGGGTAACATATTGGCATGGGTAGCAGATTGGCTGGCTAACAGGAAGCAGAAAGTAGGCATAAATGGGTATTTTTCAGTTTGGCAAGATGTAATGAGTGGCATGCCACAGAATCATTGCTGGGACCTCAACAGTTTACAATTTATATAAATTACTTGGATGATGGGATGGATGGGATAGTTGCCAAATTTGCTGATGACACAAAGATAGGTAGGAGAGTAAATTGTGAAGGGGACATACTTCTTCACAAAAATATATAGATAAGCTAATTGAGTGGGCACAGATCTGGCAAATGGAGTATAATGTGGGAAAATGTGAAATTGTCCATCTTGGCAGGAAGAATAAAAGAGAAGCATATTGTCTAAATGGTAAGTGATTGAAGAGCCCTGAGATGCAGGGTGACCTGGGTGCATGAATCACAAAAGGCTAGTATGCAGGTACAGCAAGCAATTAGGAAAGCTAATAGAATGTTATCATTTATTGTGAGGGGAATTGAATATAAAAGTAGGGAGGTTATGCTTCAGTTGTACAGAGCACCAGTGAGACCACCTCTGGAGCACTGTGTACAGTACTGGTCACCTTGTTTAAGGAAGGATGTAAATGCATTAGAAGTAGTTCAGAGAAGGTTTATCAGGCTAATACTTGGAATTGGTGGGTTGTCTTATAAGGAAAGGTTGCACGGGCTAGGCCTGTATCCACTGGAGTTTAGAAGAGTAAGAGGTGACTTAATTGAAACATATAGAGCAAAATTCTTAGCTTGGTGGGCGGGCGCATGCCCGCCAACTGAACAATTGCGCGACTGCGCATTGATGTCGCCACAATTGGTTGACGTCAACATGTATCATTTCATGATTGAGTGGGTCAGGCACGCACCCGCCCGCCGAGTGAAAATTTCTGCCCAGAGTCTTTGAATATTTTTAAGGTAGAGGTGGATAGATTCTTGGTAATCAAGGGGGTGATAGGGGGGTAGCCAGGATGCAGCTTTCAGGTTACTATCAGATCAACCATGATCTTATTAAATGGTGGAGATGGTTCGAGGGGCTAAATGGCCTACTTCTGCTCCTTGTTCATATGCAATTACCTTTTTTGTGCATGAATGTAAGATGAGTCAACATGTACAATTTGCTAAACAAAAACAGAGATACCTGGAAAAACTCAGCAGGTCTGGCAGTACCGGCGGAGAAGAACAAAGTTGACATTTCGAGTCCTCATGACCCTTCAACAGAACTGAGTAAAAATAGGAGAGGGGTGAAATATAAGCTGGTTTAAGGTGTGGGGGGGGGGGTTGGGGGGAGAAGTGGGGGGGGGGGTGGTTGTAGGGACAAGCAAGCAGTGATGGGAGCAGATAACCAAAATATGTCACAGTAAAAAGAACAAAGAGGTATTGAAGGTGGTGATATTATCTAAAAGAATGTGCTAATTAAAAATGGATAGCAGGACAAGCAAGGTTCAGATAGCTCTAGGAGGGTGGGGTGAAATAAAACTAAAAGGGCATAAAAGGAAGATGAGGGCTATTCCTCCAGTTGCATCTTCCGACTAGGCACTTTACAGCCTTCCGGACTGAATATTGAGTTCAACAACTTTAGATCTTGAACTCCCTCCTCCATCCCCACCCCCTTTCCATTTCTTCCCCCTCCCTTTTGTTTTTTCCAATAATTTATATAGATTTTTCTTTTCCCATCTATTTCCATTATTTTTAAATCTATACCTTTTATGCCCTTTTAGTCTTATTTCACCCCACCCCCCAACTAGAGCTATCTGTACCTTGCTTGTCCTGCTATCCATTCTTAATTAGTACATTCTTTTAGATAATATCACCACCTTCAACACCTCTTTGTTCTTTTGTCTGTGACATCTTTTGGTTATCTGCTCCTATCACTGCTTGCTTGTCCCTACAACCACCACCCCCCATTTCTCCCCCCACTCCCCTACCTTAAACCAGCTTATATTTCACCCCTCTCTTATTTTTATTTAGTTCTGTTGAAGGGTCGTGAGGACTCGAAACATCAACTTTATTCTTCTCTGCTGATGCTGCCAGACCTGCTGAGTTTTTCCAGGTATTTTTGTTCTTGTTTTGGATTTCCAGCATCCACAGTTTTTTGTTTTTATCTCTATGTACAATTTGCCGTTTCTCTCTAGTAGTGGAATTTTTATGGCCCTGTCACGACAGGGGTGGGGTTGTAAAATGCAGCGAGCCATTCAACAGTCCTTTGACTTGGTCGGGACCGGAAAATCTTGCTGGTGGGAGGGGCCGTAAAATTCCACCCTTGGTGACAGCAATCAAAACTTGATAGAATTTCACGCTCAGTTTGAAAGTGAGAAGTGCGGATCTAAGGCTAGTTTTGTTCAATCCAAAAAAGATGATTATAAGGGTATGATGGCAGAGTTGGCTAAAGTGAACCAGGACAAAGTGAAACTAGGTCAAGAGGTAAGATGGTAAAGATGCAGTGACAGGCTTTTAAGGAGATACTTAATAAGTCTCAGCAAAGATTTATCTCAGTAAGAAAGAAAGACTCTAGGGGAAGGATGGTTAAATAAGGAAGTTAGGGATATTATCAAATTGAAAGAAACACTGTTCAAATCTGCGAAGGTTAGTGGTAGCTCAGAAGATTTGACAGATTTTAAGAGCCAGCAAAGTATGACTTAAAAAAACAGAGGGGGAAATTAGAGTATGAGAGAAAACTAATAGTACCTACACCACATGGACTACAGCAGTTCAAGAAGGCAGCTTACCACCACCTTCTCGAGGGCAATTAGGGATGGTCACCTAATCAGCAATACCCACTTCCCATGAATGAATAAAAAAAGCTAGAAATATAGAAACCGATTGTGTTTCCAGAAGTATTTAAATAGGAAAAGAGTAACCAAATTGAGTGTTGGTCCTCTAGAGAGAGTGTCTGGGGAATTAATAATGGAAAACAAGGAAATGACAGAAGTGTTGAACTGGTATATTGTGTCTGTTTTCGTTGTAAAGTCTGAACTTCCCAAAGCTACTTAAAAACCAAGAGGTGAAAGGAGGGTGGAACTTGAAACAATCACCATCACTAGGGAAAAAATGATGGGAAAACTATTAGACCTAAAGGCTGACATGATAGGCTGTATCCTTGAGTCTTAAAAGAAGTGGCTGCAGTAATAGTAGAGTCATTGGTTATAATCTTCCAAAATTCCTTAGATTCTGGAGGTTCCCAGCAGATTGAAAAATGGCAAATGTAACACCTTTATTTAAGAAAGGAGGGAGACAGAAAATAGGCATCTATAGGCCAATTAGCCGAACATCTGTCATAGGGAAATTGCTAACATCCATTATTAAAGTGGTCGCAGCAGGTTACTTACAGGGCCTTGGTGAGACCCCTTTTGGAGTACTGTGTATAGTTTTGTTCTCCCTATTTGAGAAAGGGTATAATTGCATTGGAAGCAGTTCAGCGAAGGTTCACCCGACTCATTTCTAGGATGAGGGGCTTATCTTATGAAAAAAGGTTGGACAGGTTAGACTTATACCCATCGGGTTTAGCAGAAAAACAGGTGACCTTAGTGAAATATGTAAGATCCTGAGAGGATTTGATAAGTTGGATACAGGGAGGATTTGCCTCTTGTTGGAGAGACTAAAACTAGGGGCCACAGTTTAAAAATAAGAGATCTTCCTTTTAAGGCGGAGATGAAAATTTTTTTCTCTCAGAGGGTTATTAGTCTGTGGGATTCTCTTCCCAAGAAAGCAGTGGAAGCTGGGTCATTGAATGTACTCAAAACTGAGTTAGATTTTTAGTACACAAGGGAGACAAGGTTTATTGGGGGTGGGGGCAGACAGGAAAGTAGAGTTGAAGTCACAATCAGATCAGCAATGATCTTATTGAATGGCAGAACAGGCTTGAAAGGCCATATGGCCTACTGCTGCTCATAAGTTAGAAAGTTTCTAAAAAAATTTAGTTCTTAAAATTATGCTCTGGGGCAATGAGTATATACTCAATGTTTTTATCCAAAATTCTACTCTTCCAAGTTTTCCAGATCAGGTCAATATTCATCCACAAATGCTCTTCTGAAGGACATTTTAATTATAGAAAGGGTGGGGCAATTTTCTTTAAATTCTTATTCCCTTGCCTTGCACCTCCATATTGTTATATAAAAACAGGACAGTCTGATCCTTTGAATTCTCCAAATTCTACAGATAGATCTCTTGCTAATTATTTTGTGTGCTGAGCTGCAACCCTCCAATACTGCAAGTAAAACTGATCCATAGGCTGCAGCCAAACTTAGGTGCCAGGCTGAAACTGTATTTTGGATGCAGGACCTTGGAAGTCCAGTTTTCTACATTTCCTTACATCAAGATCTTTGGTATAATTTCCCATCTGCCTGGAACAGAAAATTATTTTCTTTAGGTCATGTTCCAACAAGCACTGACAAGCATGGCAGTGTCAGCAGTTTAATTTATCAGCACAGGATTGCTTTCTCAGTGGAATAAAGCACCTGCTAATTGTTTGTCATGCTGGTCTCAGGTGCCAACTGAGGAATGCATCTGAAGCTGACAGCAGCCAGTTGTGAAATCTAAATTTATCTATTGTGTTTCAAATGATAAATTACCAACAAAGCACAAAAGGTGATGTCAAGCGATGAAATGTACAATGCTGACTAATTCCACTCTCCTTACTTTGCTGCGTTATTTTCTGAATTTAGTGATCAGTTATGAATGGCCTTTATTTTGCTCCAACCTTAACATAGGCCTAAGAAGGATTGTGCCAAAGTGGACTGATATTTACAATGGTTCCCTCTATAAATGCATCGCAGAAAATTATTCCAACTTATCTCTATTCATTGTAAAGAACAGCATACATTACAGAAAATTTAAGGTGTTTGAAACTGAGATTTTTGTGCTAACTTTGGCCTGGTTTGGCATTAGGTACTGGAATTGGGGCATGTTAGATATACCAGCAGTCATGGCATGATCTAATTGAATGTTGGAGTAAGTTTGAGGAGCTAAATAGCCTATGTTTTCAATACAAAGTTCCTGTAGAATTGGTTGTGGGCGGATGATGAACCCATTCCATCCCAAAGTTGACAATATATGCGCATGACAGGACAATGAAGGCAAAAGCAGGAATTATTCCATTTACATCTGTAGATAAATTGTCAAACCAGGAGCTGATCAGTTTAAAAAAAATTCTGGGTGTGTGGTTGATGCTGATAATTCTGCATTTATTTTGTATCCCTATTTACTCAATTAGCCAAGAGCCAGGGATTCCACTGGTGCTTGGCTATGATGTGGCATAATAAGACCCTTGGGACCAATGTGGCCTTGTGTCAGTGCTCCTGAATCCTGGGAGGAGTTGACTGCAGGCTGTGTTGTCTTATATCTTGACATTTTCAGGGCAGTGGCTTAAAAGGTCTCATGATTAGAAAGGGATAGACGAGGAAATTACAGGCCAGTCAGTCTAACCTCAGTGGTGGGGAAGTTATTAGAAAGAATTCTGAGGGACAGAATGTATCTGCACTTGGGGAGACATGGATTAATCAGGGATAGTCAGCATGAATTTGTTTAAGGGAAGGTCGTGATTGACAAATTTGATCAAATTTTTTGAGGAGGTAACCAGAAGTATTGATGGGGATAATGCATTTGTTGTGGTCCACCTGGACTCTAGCAAGGCTTTTGGTAAGGACCCTCATGGCAGACTAGTGAAGAAAGTAAGAGCCCATGGGATCCAAGGCAAAGTGGCACATTGGATCTAAAATTGACTGCGAGGCAGGAAGCAGACGGTGATAGTAGAGGGATGTTTCTGTGACTGGAAGTCTGTGTCCACTGGGGTTCCACAGGGCTCAGTGCTGGGGCCTGGCTGTTTGTGGCATATATAATTGATTTGGGCTTAAACGTAAGGGGCATGATCAAGAAGTTCACAGATGACACGAAAATTGGTAGGGTGGTAATTAGTGAGGAGGATAGCCATAAACTGCAGGAGGATATCAATGAACTGGTCAGGTGGGCAGAGTAGTGGCAAATGGAATTCAACCCCAAAAAGTGTGAGGCAATGCACTTGGGGAGGGCTAACAAGGCAAGAGATTACACTATGAATGGTAGGACCCTGGAAAGTACTGAAGATCAGAGGGACATTGATTGGCATATCTACAGATCCCTGAAGGTAGCAGGGCAGGTAGATAAGATGGTTAAGAAGGCATATGGGATACTTGCCTTTATTAGCTGAGGTATAGAATACAAGAGCAGGGAAGTTATGCTGCAACTGTATAAAATGGTGGTTAGGCCATATCTGGCCATAACGTGCAGTTCTGGTCACCACATTATAGGAAGGATGCGATTGCACTGGAGAGGTTGCAGAGGAGATTTACCAGGATGCTGCCTGGGCTGGAGGGTCTGAACTATGTAGAAAGATTGAATAGGCTGGGGTTGTTTTCCTTGAAGCAACAAAGGTTGAGAGGGATACCTGATAGAGGTGTATAAGATTATGAGGGGCATAGATAGGGTGGATAGGAAGACACTTTTTTCAATACTAGAGGGGTCAATAACCAGGGGGCGTAGATTTACAATAAGAGCTAGAAGGCTAAGAGGGGAGTTGAAGAAAATTTTTTTCACCCAGAGGATGGTGGGAGTCTGGAACTCAATGCCTGAAAGGGTGGTTGAGTCAGAAACTCTCGTAACATTTAAGAAGTATTTGGATATTCAATTACATTGCCATAGCCTCCAGGGCAATGGGCCAAGCATTGGAATATGGGATTAGTATAGTCAGATCTTTGTTGACCAGTGCAGACACGATGAGCTGAGTGGCCTCCTACTGTGCTGTAGACGTCTATGAGTCTATGTATTTCTGAGACAGAGAGAGGGAGAGGACAGCATCAATCTCTTGAAACAATCTCCCAAGGCCTGAAGACCAGTGGCTAAAGCATCCATGCAGGATGCACTGACCTGCCTGGAGGACTCTATGTCAAGAGGGCTGGTGTTATTGGTTATCCAAGGTATTATGCAACCGTCCTCCAGTGAGTCAGTGCTAGTGGTATTGGATTCAACGATGACCCTTTCTATTTGTCTCAGTCCTTCTGGGATCACCTCAGGCTGTTACGTGTGACCCTCATCCAGCATTCTATGTTTCTAGAGCAAGACCCCAAAAATCTGAGTCTATAGACTCTAGAGCAAGTGGATGATTTACAGGTTCCCCCGTTACCCACTATCAGATCCAATTTCCACACCTGACTCTTCTGATATTGTGAGGAGAATGAATATAGGAGTGCCAGGTACAAATAAGGCAATAGGGAAGGTTCAGGGAAGCACATAGCTTGTTTTATCTGCTCTGGGGATCAAAAACAGAAGCATGTTGTCTAAATGGTGAGAAATCACAGAGCTCTGAGATGCAGAGGGATCTGGCTGTCCTCGTGCATGAATTACAAAAGGTTAGTATGCAGGTACAGCAAATAGTTAAGAAAGCTAACAGAGTGTTATAATTTATTGTGAGAGGAATTGACTATAAAAGTAGGGAGGTTATGCTTCAGTTGTACAGGGCATTGGTGAGATCACATCTGGAGTATTGTGTACAGCACTGGTCTCTTTATTTAATGAATTATGTAAATGTGTTAGACACAGTTCAGAGAAGGCTCACTAGGCTAATACCAGGAATGGGCAGCTTGTCTTATCAGGAAAGGCTGGACAGGCTTGGCTTGTATATGTTGGAGGTTAGAACAGTAAGAGGCGACTTGATCGAAACATAAGATCCTGAGGGGTCTTGACAGGGTGGATGTGGAGAGGATGTTTCATCTGTGGGAGAATCTAGAGCTAGGGGTCACTGTTTAAAAATAAGGGTCTCCCATTTAAGACAGATATCCGGAGAAACTTTCTCAGAGGGTCATGAGTCTTTGAAACTTGGGCCAGGATATTGAGGTCGGTGAGGCGGGGGGTGGGGGGGGAGGTGGGGTGGAGGGCGGGGGGGGGGCGCTCGCCGACGTATAAAACGATGCAGGATGATGTCAGGCGGAACTCCTGACATCACCCCGCCACATTTCAATTTTCAGGTTTGTGGGGGCGCAGCCAAATCAGCTGTGCGCCCGCTGACCTGTAAACGGCCAATTGAGGTCATTTAAAAAGTACTTGAACTAATTAATGGGTCTGCCCATCCAACCTTAAGGTTGGTTGGCAGGCCGGGAGCCCTGGTGAGCTTCATAAGAAGCATGAAAGCTCATCCACGGGTGGGATGAGGTTTCATGTAGGTTTTTAACTCCAAACCTTTCACTAGCTTTCCACCCCCACTCCATTTTGGTGAAGCAGTATTTATACAGTTTGCATGTCTCCTGGTCTTTAAGTTAGTTGAATCTATTGATAGAGTTAGTGCCACAATTTCAAGGCAAATGAAAGACCTGCTCCTCCTTAGTTCTAATTTTGTCATTGCACCATTTAAATTTAGGGCCAATTCTATTGGTTTTATAGGGTGCAATGTAGAAAGAGGCTGGTGGGGCGGGGCATGCAGTTGAGGAATTTTAGATTTCGATTACTTTTTAGCTTTGAGCTCATGCCCTCAATTCTGCTTAAAGCCAGGAACAATATAAAATGTACCCATCCTAGAAAAAGTACAGCATAAAAATGTTGACTTTAGCTACAGATGACACCGTCAGTACTAAATGTCATCATTTATGCTCTAAGAACTGCCTATTTAAGAATGTCACTCTAAAATTTGTACTGCAACTGAAGTGACTATCTTAAAAGGGGAATTCCTATGTTTCATCATGTGGTTACAGGGACTTGCAGCTTTACTTTCGATGGGTTTCCCGAACACATGACATGGCAAAAACATAGAATGCCCTGGTGAAAAGTACAATAAAACAGTTGCCAGAGGGCTCTGCAGTCTGCCAATGCTCAACTGTTCCATCATGCTGGGAGTGCAGTGCTGTTAAGATATATTTTAAGGCAACATTGTAAAATTAACCTAAATGTAAGAACAACCACATGGCAACCTGCAGAGAGAGACCAGCTAATTTGTTCCTCGCCTGCTCCTAACCTTAGGATACAGCTGAGACAGCATTCAGTCTATCAGCAATCTCATCCAGGCTACTCTGCTACTGCTTTTAATTGAAAGATGTCCCTAAATCCATAATAACCCATCTTTCTTTTTAGCATTTTTGAATTTGCTTTGTTAAATGGAACACTTCTGACTCATGCCTTTGCACTGACCATTTTGACTCCTCTTCAGTGTCTGTAGAAAATCATGCCCAGCGCATCAGACTGTAAAAATGTGCAACTTACTTTTGTGGTTTGCTCAGATAACCACTATTTGTTATATTCACCATGTTGATGCTGTCAAATGTCCCATTGACTAAATGTGTACCACTTAAAAACCACTCTATTCACTAAGGTAGATAAAACTAACGATTAGCATAAGGCAACCATCACAAAACCAACCAATTAAATCACTCATTTTGTTTTCAAAGCAACTAATTAGTAATTGGGAAGAACAACAAAACCAACCAATAAAATGTTTGAGAAGAATTTTGCTCGGTTCTTTTAGCGGGTACCTTGGTTCCTCTGGAAGCTCAATTATAGAGTAAGAAATAAATATATAAAAACTAAATACTCCTTTAAAAGTTAAATATATTCATAAATAATGTTTAAAATGGCTTCAAACATTTGTGTTGCATAAATCTGTCCACTGGTGTAGGATCAAAGGGTTGAATTTTATTCCAGTACTGGAGGTTGCTTTCTGGAGCTTTATAGGTTTAAACTCGGGTGATGGAGCTGAATGTCTGTGAATGGCCTGTCCTGCTGTCAGTAATACCAGATATTTGTGACATTTACAAACAAAAGAAAATTCTCTTTTGATTTTCTCAATGGAAATTAAGCTCAAGACATTTCTTCTCAGCTCAAATGTCATCCCACTTTTCTGCATCGATGAAGCAACTTCTAATGTTTTTCAAGGATCACGGGTTTTTATTTAAAAAATTTTGTGCTGTGTTACCTATCACTTGCTGTTTTCGTCTGAACAAACTTTTGTTTACCCCATTGTCGCTGCTTCACTCTGCTGTGATCCCAGCTCCTATTCTCCCACTCATGCTCTGCCACAGACTCCCAGATTTCCACTGTGCATTGCTTTTCAAACATTCTATGCTCCAATGTTGGCCTTGTGGTTTATTCCATGCCACTAGGCATGGAATGCCTGGGGGAGTTGGTGGCATAGTCGACAAGTATTCCAGAGAGCCAGGGTAATGTTCTGGGGAACCAGGTTTGAATCCCATTCAAATGGTGAAATTTGAACCTAATAAAAATCTGTAATTAAAAAAGTCTATTAATGAAACCATTGCCAAATGTTGTAAAAATCCATCTGGTTCACTAATGTCCTTTAGGGAAGGAAACCTGCCATCTTTACCTGGTCTGGCCCACATGTGGCTCCAGACCAACAGCAATGTGGTTGACCCTTTTAAAAAATGCCCTCTGAACAAGGGCACTTAGGGATGGGATGGGTAATAAATGCTGACCTAGCCAGTGATGCCCACATCCACAAATTAATAAAAAAAACATGCTTTGCTTTCAGGTCTTTTGTAGTTTTCTCCTCATCAATCCCTGATGTGCTGCAACAACTATACCGGGATCACACGAGCTGGTCCCTGTCCCCCTGCCCTCACCCCACTGCAGTACTAACTGTACCACAACTGGCAGGATCAATGAAAGTGCACCTCATTTACATGAAGCTGGGGAGGGGGAAGCAGAAATGCCACTTTGAGCATTTTCACACTGATGGTAAATTGAGATTGAGTGATATAAATCAATAATTTCGCCAGTTGACCAAAAGCATACTGAACTGTTTAAAAGGGACCTTTCCTTTAAAGACAAGACAAAAACACTGACTAAAGGTGGCTGCCATGAGTCACTTGATGTCTGGACATGTTAAGTTGACCACAAAGTTATTGTACGGGGCAGAATTTTCTATGCCCATTGGCATCGGGTGTCATGGCGGGTGTGAGCAGACAATGTGGCGGGAAGGCCAAAAATCACTTTCACGTTATCGTGAAACCAATTTGCAATTGTCCGCTCTGCTGTCAATGGTAGGCCATGTTTCCTGCTGCCACACATTGGGAACTTCACTTTAATACACCTCCATTTCATTATAAGCTCTGCTGACCGGAATCAACAGCATTCCACGTCAAGTTTACCGCTCATGTCAGTGGAAAAACGTGCCAATGCAGAACACATCTTGACAAGTGCGATGTGCAGAAGCTGGGACTTACCGTCAGGGCCTTGCTCACATCATGGACATCCGAGGATCAGAAGATGCTGAAGCCCTAAGCAACCAGGCCCTGGAGGAACATGTGTTGCATGCTGGGTGGATTCTGATGGACATGGCTCTGCCGTGAAGCAGCTCATGGAAGGTGAAAGGTCACTGTTGAGTTTCTGCTTCAGGACATCAGTATCTTGGCCATGGTCTGCTATGGATGATCATGGAGGGGGTGTAGAGGAAGGTGTAGGTTTGACCGGAAGGTGAAGGTGTAACGGCAGGGGTGAGGTTGAGCAGGGGAATGATGGTGTTGGGGGGGGGGTGTGAGGTTGGGAGGGCGGAAACGATGGTGTCGAGGGATGAGGTTGGGAGGGGGGAAATTATAGTGTTGGGGGGGGGTGAGGTTGCAAGGGAGAGGGAGTACAGGGGAGGACGGTGTAATGGGGAAGAATATGGAAATTGAGGAGGTTGGTTTAAAGAAGGAGGAAGGTGTAAGGGAAAGAAGTCAGAAGGGAAGGAATTTGGAGGTGGAAGGAGTCCAGAGGTACAGAAGGAGTCCAAAGTGGGGTATGGGTCCGGGGGAAGAAGGAATTTGCAGGGTGGAAGGAGTCCTGGGGCAGAAAGGAGTGAGTGGAGGAAGGAGTAAGGGTGGAAGCAGGAGTAAGGGTGGAGAAAGGAGTAATGGGGGATATGTCCAGATAAACGTGCAAGGGAGAGATCTGTGGAGTCGATGACTGCCTTCTGGTGAGTGAAATAAGGGCAGTGTGAGTCGGTAGGCTGGGAAAGTGAGGGTGCAATGGTAATGGTAGAAGGGATGGCGAAGGTGGTTGTTGGGGTCTCGGCGACAGACACGGATGCTGGGGATGAGAATGAGGAGATTGGAGAGGTCAACATGGATGGGGATGGGATTCTCGGGAAGGTAGGGAACATGCATGTTCACCTGGAATCCCAGAAAGAAAAGGGTTCAGGTTGGTAGGTGATGGTGGGGGGATCAACAATGATGGGGGAAAGGACATGGGTGACTGGGGGAGGCGAAAGGACAGGGGAGCTGAAAACCTTACAACAACCATGCTTCTGAAATCAAAAGTAAGCGGAGCCTTATGTTGGGCAGGAACAGGTGCTGCATGGGAGTGTGATCAGTGGGTGGGCGGAGATGCAGCTCAGCTCAGATGGCAACTGAAAGAGAATCCCAGCAGGCAGCATTGAAAATGCTCAGGACATTGAGATGAGGGTAATGGAGGAAGGATCTGTGTGCGAGGGAGAGTGATTGCACGAGGCTCCAAAAAGCCCTGTCACACACGCACTCATCCCTTCAGAATCACTCTTGGGCCAGCTGCATGCAGCGGAACTACTACTGGGGCAGGGGCGGATGGAGTGGGAGGACTCGCAAAGCCTGTTAATGAGGCTGAAAGACACCATTACACATTATTCAATGAAAGTGAATATGTTTTCAGATTATAAAGTGACAAAATGTATTCACCCATGCAACCATTTGAGATCAGAAATTCTTAACTTTTCAGGCCTGAATTTTCTAGGCACTGCCCTGATATCCGCAGCAGGGATGGACACACCCTGTGCAATGATTGGCCCTGTTGCCTCCTGTGGGCCAGCTGCTCCCTCTGCGGTGACAGAGGACAAGGTTGAAGGGGTCACAGGTAAAGGGGAGTGAGAGGACAGCCTCTGAGATTCCTGAGTGGATGACACAACTACTGCTTCTCCTCCTTTGGGTGCCCGAGAGCCCTGGCCTGACTCCTTGAGGGGAAGGAACACCTGGAGAGATGTCGAGGCGCTCCATTTCCCTTTCACATTGCCCATGCAGGAACTTGCATGGCTACAATGATGGATTGCAGGTCTGTGTGCATCTCTGTATTCTGCTGGACCAAGGTCTCCATGGAGTCTGCCATCCTTCCCATAGTGACCTCCATGTGCACACATGTGGGCACCACTTCATCACAGACACACTCCTCCGACTCGCGTGCCACTCAGTTGAGGGCTTCCAACAGCTCTGTGTGATGTTCCCCTGCCCTCTGCTAAATCTCCACGATAAGTTAGAAGACCGAATCCAGAGGCTCACCACCTGAGTCGGACCTCACAGATGTCTTTTCCTGAGTGATCCTCCGAGTGCCTAGGAACTTGGCTGAACCTGCTTCCTTGTGGATAAGTGTCCATGCGGCAACCACCAGATCATGAACCCGAGCCTGCTCTAGATATAGGTCCAACTGATGTGCTTATCTCTGTGCTGGTGGAGGGTGTGGGTAAGCGCCGTGATGGGTCTTCCAGGCTGCTTATTTCCAGCTCTTTAATGGAGGTGCCTTTTTGGCTGGAGGTGAGGACCTGGATGGAGCTGAGCGACCGGCTGGCTGAGTGTTTTGGTTGCTTAGCAGAGCTCCCTGTGAACCAAAGTAGAGACAATTAGTGCCTGGCATCAGAGTCAAAAGCTGGAGAGAGAGCTTTTGAGTGCATTGCAGTTGCATTGAGGGAGGGACGATGTGGTGTAGGATCCTCATGTGAGTATTCACCACCAACCTCACCATCACCGCAGGCATGGTCCACATCCCCAGCAGTCAGCACAATGGCCCACACCTAATGTGGGCCTCTCCATCTCCAGTCTGGGACCGCTCCCTGCTGTTGTGAGCCAGCTTCTCCTACATGAAAACAGATGGAGAGAGTTTGAGCAGGACACATGGCACTATGTGGAATGTTTGTGTGTAAACATGGGCAGGATGAGAACGTGAGCTTCAGAGGATATGAGCCTGATGGAGATGTGAGGGTGTGTGTGAGAGTTAGTGATGTTGTCCCTTGAGGTGTGAGATCCCTGTGGATGTGAGATGGGTTTGTGAGTGTGTGAGTTGAGAGTGATAAGCAGAGTGACTTACCCTGCCCAGTGTCTTTTGACACTGGGTGGCCGTCCTCTTTTGCAGGGCATTGGCGCTAAGCATCACTGCCACCGTCTCCCATGCTGGATTGGTGACCTTGCTTGTTGGCCTTCGCTCAGAGCCGGGGGGGGGTGGGGGGGGGCACGGTGGGGCTAGGGGACTTCACAGCGCACCGCCACTGCATCCAGTAGGCGCTTGAGGGAGGTGTCACGAAGGCTGGGGGCAGCATGTTTCCTCCCTTTTGCAGCCATCAGTTCATCTCAGCTTTCCATCCCTTGAAGAGAACCAGCTCTTTGCAGGGGCAAACTTTAAATATGGCACCTGGTTTATTGAAGGCCTGAGGTGATGGCGGGGCAGGCGGATGAGAGGCCGCCTGTCATGTTCTACTATGGGGTCGCTTTGCTTGTGAACCGGCTGCACGCTTATCTGTCAGCGGGTTAGTCAATTACAGTCTACTGCAGACACAGAGACCAATGTGAAATCAAGCACGTACTATTTATTTACATCAACAACAGAGCATTAACATGATGTGTGCTTCTCCAACCAGACCTTACTCTAGACAAACATTAACCTGGTAGCCCACATTACATAGCTATTGGGTTTCACAGTCACGTGGTAAATCTGCTCACATTCTCTTAAAGTTGTATTACACCTCAGATTACCACATCCCTCCCTCTTTAATTGAAAGTACATTTTACAATATGTTAACTATTTATAAAAATGAACCACTTACAAATTCAGTCTTTCAGGAGGCTTTTTCAGATGTGTCGATCATCATAGTTCTACGGCTTATAATGGTTCATCTGAGGTCTCCTTCTCAGGAGTTATCTGTCCATTAGGTTCCCCAGTAGGAACCTGCAAGTTTACCTCTTTGACTCTCTCAGGCTCAACAGGCCCTACAGGTACTTCCAAAGCAAGAGGAGTTCCTTCTACCTGTGGTGTAGACTCTAATAGGAATGTTCTTATGGATCTGTTTCCCTTTTCCTGAGGTGATTGACATGTCTCCTGATTATCCAACCTTAAACTAATATATGGTAGGATAGGGGTCCTGTCACTGCACTGACTTCACCTGATAGCCAATTAGGCCCATCTCCAAAGTTCTTTGCAAAAACTGCATCTCCTACAGTGAAGTTTCTTTCACGATTGTGATAACTGTGTTCATTTTCTGGACCTCTTGAATTCTCTCTACCCTCCCCGCTAAATTTGGCCTTATGAGGCTTAACCATGTCCTGAGACGTCTCATTAATAACATCCGTGGTGGCAATACCGGTGGCCGTATGTGGTGTAGTCCTGTAGCTGAGCAGGAAACATGATAACTTTGTTGCTATAGAGTCCCCCTCTAGTTTTTTCATTCTGGCCTTGAAGGGCTAGACTGCCCTCTCAGCCAACACATTGGATGCGGGATGGTATGATGAGGTCTCCACATGTGTCCCCGCTAGTGAATGCCGTTCCAATTTCAGACACTAAATTATGTATCGCAAAACTATGACAACAATCTGTCTATGGTGGTCGCAGATATGGGTGATCGCACCTTGTATACGTCCATCCATTTGCAGTGAGCATCGATAAGTAAGAAGAACATTATGCCCAAAAAAGTCCCACGTAGTCAATGTGGAGGTGGACCCATGGCCTTCCTGGCCATTCCCAAGGATGCAGTGAAGCAGAAGGAGGCAATTTCTGCACCAGTTGGCACTGGATGCAGCTCTTGACCATGTTTCTATTTCAGTGTTCATCCCTGGCCACCATAAGTAGCTGCGTGCCAACATTTTCATTCTGGAAATGCCAGGGTGAACGCCTTGCAATTCCATCAATAATGGTTGTCTGTCTTCCTCTGGGAGGCACAGTGACTTTCACTCCCCACAGTAAGATGCCATCCTGGCAGGTAAGCTCGTATCTCCTATTAAAATAGGGCTTAATTTCATCCGACTTTGGCTCGTTAGACCATCCCTGCAAGATTTGTTCCCTTGCGTGAGACAAAACTGGGTCGCAGTTTGTCCATTCACTGATCTGGTTGGAATTCACTGGTGTTGAATCCAGAAAGTTTAATAACAAGACAAGTTCTTGCGGGATGGGGACGTTCACATTGCTGTCCTTTAGAGGTAATCGGCTTAGCGTGTCAGGATTTGGAATCTGGCTTCCCGGCGGTAGATAAACATATATTCGTAAGCGGCTAGAATCAGTGCCCACCTTTGGATGCATACCAAGGCGATTGGGTGCATTGCCTTATCTTTCTCAAACAAGCCCAGTCGTGGCTTGTGATTGGGTACAATGGTGAAGTGGCGACCATGGATGTATGAGTGGAATTTCTTAATGCCAAATATAATGGATAAGCCTTCTTTCTCTATTTGTGAGTAACTTCGTTCTGCCACACTGAGTGTTATTGAGACATAGCCAACGGACTGTTCGGAGCCATCCGCCATCTCATGGGAGAGTACTGTTCCTACTCTATGAGGGGATGCATTGCAGGTTAAAATCAATTCTTTCTTTGGACCGAAATGTACCAACAGGGCTGATGAATGTAGTTACTGCTTTACTGCCGTAAAAGCCTGTCGTTGTGGAGCTTTCCAAGTCCACCTGTGGTTTTTCTTGAGTAACCCATATAATGGAACCAGCACTGTTGACAAATTTGGGAGAAAACGACTGTAGTAGTTAACCATTCCCAAGAAGGACTTGAGGTCTGTGACATTTTTTGGTGCTGGTGCCTCACGAATAGTTCTCACCTTGTCTTCGACTGGGTGAAAGCCCTGCGAGTCAACCCTATGACCCAGGTAAATCATTTCTTTTGCTTGGAAGATACATTTTTCCCTTTTCAAGCATACTCCATGTGAAAAATGCTTCAATACCTCTTCCAAGTTAGCCAGGTGTTCTTCATCAGTTAATCCCCCCGTTACTAGGACATCATCGAGATAAATTATCACATGGATTAGACCTTGGAGTAAATTTTCCATAGTGCGCTGCAAAATGGCACAAGCCAATGGGATTCTGAAGGGTAGTGTGGGACATTGGTATAACCTCCTATGTATGTTGATACTCACAAAATCTCAAGACTTTTCTAGTTGACTTGCTGGTAAGCATGGCTCATGTCGAGTTTTGTATATGTGATTCTCCCTATCAGCTTTGAGTACACTTCATCAATTTTTGGTATAGGCTGCCTACCAAGTCTGGCCACTTTGTTAATGGTCAACTTGTAGTCCCTGCATATTCGCACACTCTGGTCAGGCTTAGTACTGGAACTATGGGCACTGTCCCTTCGGAAAATTGTGCAGCTTGTAAGACTCCCAACCTTTCTAGCCTGTCCAATTCAATATTCACTTTTTCTCGTAATGCATAGGGGACTGACCTTGCCTTCAAATATCTGGGGGTTGCTCCAGGATTCACGTGGACTTTAGCTTGCAGCCCCTGAATCTTCCCAAGCTCTTCCCTGAACACAGGGACATATTTCTGTAATAATTCTTGCAGATCTTTCATCCTGATTTGAAAAATGTCAGTCCACTCCAAATTTATTTCCTAAGCCAGTTCTGACCAAGTAGAGTTGGACCCTCTCCTGTTCCCACTATCAGGGGTAGGCTAGCAATCTGACTTCTAAATTGTACTGGAACCTTGCATATATATACCTTTTGCTCATATGTTTTCGCCAGTATATGTCTTTAGTCTGGCATCTGAGTTTTCCAGCTTTAGTGAGTGGCCTCCTCCACTCAGATACTTAAACCTGTGTTCCCCTATGATTTCGTGGATGCACCTGTATCCATCTCTATTCAAATGGGTTTTCTGTTGACTTCTACTGTCACGTAGGTTGGCTTTGTTTCACCCATTTTTAAGTTGTGTAGCGAGCAAATATCTGACTCTGTTTCTCCTGGCTCCTCCATTATATAAATTTCATGACTTCTGCCTTTTTGTTTGAAATTTGGCCTCAATCTTTCTTTACAAAATCGCATACTGTGCCTCTTTTTTTTATTCGTTCATGGGATGTGGGCTTCGCTAGCTGGGCCAGCATTTATTGCCCATCCCTAGTTGCTGTAGGTACACCCGCAGTGCTGATAGGGAGGGAGTTCCAGGATTTTGACTTAGTGACAGTGAAGGAACGGCAATATATTTCCATGTCAGGATGGTGAGTGACCTGGAGGGGAACTTCCAGGTGGTGGCGTTCCCATCTATCTGCTGCCCTTATCCTTTTAGGTGGTGGTGGTCGTGGGTTTGGAAGGTGCTGTCTAAGGAGCCTTGGTGAATTCCTGCAGTGCACCTTGTAGATGGTACACAATGTTGATACTGTGCGTCGGTGGTGGAGCAAATGAATGTTTGTGGATGGGGTGCCAATCAAGTTGGCTGCTTTGTCCTGGACGGTGTTACGCTTCTTGAGGGTTGTGGGAGTTGCACTCATCCTGGCAATTGGGGAGTATTCCATCACACTCCTGATTTGTGCCTTGTAGGTGGTGGATAAGATTTAGGGAGTCAGGAGGTGAGTTACTCGTCACATAATTCCTATCTTCTGACCTGCTATTGTAGCCCCAGTATTTATATAGCTAGTCCACTTCGGTAGAACTGGCAGTAGAAACACTCGGTTCTTGTAAACTGTCATTCGTTTGTAGGCTGTCTGGTTCCAATTCTGCTATTATGAATGTGGTTTTTTTCTGTTAAGCCATTGCTTTTTGCTGGTTTGTTAATGGTGGCTGTTTCCCGCCTTTCCGCAGAGTCCTGCGCTTCTGTGCCATTTCTAGCTGGTGCCTCCCTTGCAATGTGAAGAACGGTGCCATTTTGTGCTGCCTTGATTTCTTCTAATGGTCCCTGACCGTGCTCTCCATTGTGAGGACCAACTCCAGGGCTTTGCTGAAGTCTAAATTTGTCTCAGATAGCAACCTATTTTGAACGGCATCTTCATTAATCCCACACAATAATCGCGACATCCTGAACTCACAGTGGTCTGTCAGTTGTTTTAAAGCTGCTACATAGCAAGCGACTGTCTCTCCAGGGGCGCAACACCTCAAATTGAACTTCAAACACTGCATTGTTACCAAGGGTTTCGGCTGGAAATGGCCTTTCACTAGATTCACCAACTCATCAAAGCTCTTGGAATCTGGGGTGTTGGGTGCTGAAAGACTACGAATTAGACCGTATATTTTACTGCCACATGTCGACAAGAGGACCGCCTGCCTCTTGCCCTCCCCCGATATGTCATTGGCCAGAAAGAAAAATATAACGTGACCAGTCATCAGTGGTCTGATCAAACGGTTCAAAGCTGCCAAATTGTGGCATATTGGAGGGCGATAGCCTCGACAACTACGGTAACAGTTTTCAGTTGTAATGTACTTACAATCGGCCTGCAGGCACAGCTAATTCACTACAGTTGAGTTTTCACAGTCAACTGGTGTCGTCGACTGGTCCTGTTTTGCCTCGTCACCAATTGTTATGTTTTAACTATGGGGTCGCTTTGCACGTGAACTGGCTGCAAGCTTATCTGTCAGCAGGTGAGTCGATTACAATATACTGCAGGCGCAGAGACCAATATGAAATTGAGCACATGCTATTTATTTACACAAACAACAGAGCACTAACATGATGTGTGCATCTCCAACCTGATCCTACTCTAGACTAACATTACCATGGTAGCCCATGCTACACAGTTATTGGGTCTCACAGTCATGTGGTAAATTGCCTCACATTCTTTTAAAGGTGCATTACACCTCAGATTACCACACTGCCCCACCAGTGACCCGACATGTTTCCCAGGAATACATGATTAATAAGGTGGGATTATGCCAGTGCAGCCTGAAAAGCTGCCATTGCGGCTAGCAGGTAAAATGTCCTTTTTCCCACCTGCTACCGCACACAGTGCAAATCTGGGACAATTCCACCCATGATTGCCTATGGAATGTCACTCCTGGGGGTGTCTAGGCCCACTTGAAGAAGGAACTATCAAGACAATGGGGAACTGCTGGCCAGCCAGGATATATAACCAACAAGCACTCAAACCTATGGTGGAGGATGGAAGGACCCCATCTCCTGTTGGTTTCTGCTATCTTGAAATTTGTCAAAGGTTTTTGAGACAAAACATCAAAATATTATTATTTGTTCTACAACAATGGCCACAGCAGACATGATAACTGGGTTTCTTTGGAATAAACAGCAAGCAGGACTTTAAGAATTGGGTTTGCCAAGCAGAGGCAGAGGAATCTGGAGAAGCTGCTAATGGAGCAGTAAGGAATCTCTCTCTCTCTCTTAATTAAGTAAAGCCCTATCTCTGCAGTCTAAAAACCAGTCAGAAAGAACCTCAGGAGAAACTCATTGATTTCTGGAAGACGGATGGATTTAAACAAAGGGAAATTGCCCCCAGCAGATGCAGTTATATGGAGGCCAATTCAACTCCAGGATTTTCCAAGGAACCAGATAACTCCAGTCGGTTGCAACATTTAACAATCTATACCTCAAAGACAAGCAGAGGACTTCTAACCATATATTCTTTTAACTTTTATTTTAACTCTTAACTTTTCTCACTTCTGATACCTGTGTGTATGACACCACATCCTTTATTACTTTTTTCTCAGGTTTAGTAGCTAATAAACTTTTTCTTTGACTGAAGAAAATTTTGTTGATTGACTCCTTAGTGTTTATGACATAGATATTAAAACATACATTTGAATTTGTAAAAGGCATGCATGGGGAAAAGTAATTTAAATACCTTTGTTGTGACCAGCCAAGATGGCTGCAAAGAGGGGAGCCAGTTCACTCCTCACCTGGTCGTAACAGCATATAAGTGGAAAATTATCCTTATAAACTTTTTGAAAACAGCCCTTACCTACAATATGTATGAAAGACTCTCTCATGTTTAATCCTTGAATTTTTATAGTGAGCACCAAGAAATATTAAACTGAAGAAGTAAGTACATTTATTTGTAACTTCCATTCTTTACCAAATATCCTTGGTGTTATTAAAAGGCTGTGTTCCAATGTATAATCAGGGGTTTATTTAGAATGCCCTTCCAAACAATGATTTAATTCATACACATGTTGCCATTTTTCTAGTTTTACTTTTGAGTTCTCAGTCAGAAGCAAATAAATAATGAAATGAAAATGCAGTGATTCGAAATATATTGGAATAGACCGCACCACAGGATAAACCATGCCAAATGTGAGGCTTTGCATGTATGGTCACGATGTGTCCAATTTTGTGAGCTGCAATTTGGGGCCAAAAAGAGCATCTCTCTCTACCAAAATACACTGCTTTATTAAAACATTTATACACATATTTAAGTGGCCTAGGTGAAGGTACCCCAAGGGCAAACCTTCCCTATGAACATAGGAACATTGGAGCAGGCGTAGGCCATTCAGCCCCTTGAGCCTGCTCTGCCATTCAATTAGATCACGGCTGATCTTCTACCTCAACGCCACTTTCCCTCACTATCCCCATATCTCCTGATGCCTTTAATATCTAGAAATCTATCGATCTCTGCCTTGAACATACTCAGTGACTGAGCTTCCACAACCCTCTGGGGTAGAGGATTCCAAACATTCACCACCTTTTAAGTGAAGAAATTCCTCATCTCAGTCTTAAATGACCTTTCTCTTATGGGACTATGTACCCTGGTTCTAGATCCCCATGTCAAGGGCCAATCCTTCCTGCATCTATTCTGTCGAGCCCTGTAAGAATTTTGTATGTTTCAGTGAGATTACCTCTATTCTTCTGAATTTTAGAGAATACAGGCCCAGTCTTCTCAATCTCTCTTCATACAACAATCCCGCCATCCCAGGAATCAGTCTGATGAACCTATGTTGCACTCCCTCTATAGTAAGTATCTCCTGCCTTAGGTAAGTAGACCAAAACTGTACACAATACTCCAGGTGTGGTCTCACCAAGCGTCTATACAATTGCAGCAAGATGTCTTTACTCCTGTACTCCAATCCTCTTGCAATAAAGGCCAATATACCATTTGCCTTCCTAATTGCTTGCTGCATCTGTATGTTCACTTTCAGAGACTCATGAACAGGTCTGTTTGGACATCAACACTTCCAAATCTCTCACCATTTAAGAAATATTTTGCATTTCAGTTTTTCCTGCCAAAGTGGATGACTTCATATTTTTCTGCATTATATTCCATTTGCTGTATTCTTGCTCACTCACCAAACCTGTCTAAATCCCCTGACAGCCTCTTTACATTCTCACAACTCACATTCCCACCTGTTTTTATGTCATCACAAACTTGGAAATATTAGTCCCTCCATCCAAATCATTGATATAGATTGTGAATAGCTGGGACCCAAGCACTGATCCTTGTGGTACCCCAGTTGCCACAGCCTGCCAACCTGAGATGACCCGTTTATTACTACTTTCCCATCACTCCCTATAACCTTGCCAGGTCCTTTCCACACGCAGCTATCTGCTTCTAAATTCCAACTTCCTGTATGAAAAACAAAAGGTTCCTTTATTCCTTATTCTCCACCAGAGGACAATACATCCAGGACTTAGCACACCCTACTGACAGGTTTTATATAACAACTCTTTTTAATGAAAATGTCCTTTTACATAAAAAGCATAAACATTAAACACAAACATCACATGTCCTCCCCTTTTAGCCAGGAACAAACCAGTAAGGTGGTTTGCAGATTCGCTTTGGTCTAGCGAGGACTGTTGGTTTAGGTATTTCAGTTTGTTTGCTTAGAAATGGAAGGTTCCACTGTTCCACTTGCTTCAACAGTTGCAGCTACAGGTGTTACAGGTTTGTCAGTTGAATCAAGTTGGGTTTCACCAACTGGAGCAGATGTTTCCCAGAAATCTTCCAATGTGACTGGAGAGCCATGGAAATTTGGTTCCCTGGATTTGGCTTCTATTGTGACACAGCAGTTGGTAAAGGCTGAATTATTTAAAACATCAGCGGAAAACTTTAAACAACTGTTATAACCTATATTTTCAATTGGTATGTTTCAGATGCAACTCTGAATTCAGAAATGAAACCATCAAGCCTCAAGAGATTTTTTTGTATAAATAAAATTAAACATTTATTAATTTAACAAGAAATTAAACACATACACGTGTCTACAAATTACTACTATAATAACTATTAAACAAATTCCCAAATTAATCACTCCCAGGTAAATCTTCACCAAGGCAACAATAACCCATAGACTTAAACAGACACCAGGCAAAGCACATTTTATCTTACAAATTTGAAACGAGGTACCTTTCAATTTGGTTCCTTCACACCGTTGTAGACTTACAGGCAGCTTAGATCTCACATGCACCTGACTTACACACACAAAACTCTTTTCTGTATATACCCAGCCTTCCCTTTGAATGCAAATTCTCATTGTATCAGCAGGCCCTTTGAACTCCACCTCTTCTAACAATAAAGCCCTTTCATAGTACCAATGTTATTAGTAATATAAACATGTTGCTTGGTGTCACCTAGCTAGGTGCAAGATTTCACCCCAGCTTCTGAATGGTTTATTCAACAAAATGCAAATGTACCCTTTACCTTAATTTCCTTACAGTTTAACATCTCAAAACTACTATACATCAAAGCCAAGACTATGTGGCTTTAATCCAATTAAGAGACACACACTCAAACCCACAGACACAGAACCTACCACAAGTCCAATTTAAAACAATTTCCAATAACATTATATATCATCAATATCTTCATGCCAGCTTCTCTAATCTGGTCAGTGTGTCTTCCAGATTCCACAGGAAGATTCAATATCATTGGTCAGTGGTCCTCGACTTGTTAAGGTACACACTAACCCTTCTGTGTGTACAGGTAAACTTTGGAGAGCACAGAATTCCTCTGTGTTTCAGTTCGAATTTGATCTGCTGTAACAATTAACATGTCTACCTGGTTCACATTGGAAGCAGTGACTTCACTTTGGGTTATGGAGCTGTGGTGTAATGAAAGTCTGGAAAGTGTGTCCACATTTCCATGATTCTCAGTAGCGTGAAATGAAATTTCATACTGGTAAGCAGATAAGATCAGTGCTTTTGTAGGCGTGCAGCGGCAAGTGTCACGGTTTTTGACCTCCGGCTATGCAACTAGGTCAAAGGCTTGTGGTCTGTAATTAACGTGAATTTACACCCATACAAATATTAGTGGAACTTCTTGACCCCATAGATTAGTCCAAGAGCTTCCTTCTCAATTTGGGCATAATTTTGTTCTGCCTTGGACAATGTACATGAGGAGTATGCAATGGGCCTTTCATTGACATCAGGAAATGTGTGGGAGATGACGGCTCTAACACCATGATGCATCACAAGCCAGGCTGACAGGTAACATTTCATTGAAGTGTGCTAGGACTTCAGCAGAAGTGAGTTATTGCTTGAGTTCCTTGAGACTTTCCTGACAGTCTTGTGACCAATCCCATTTTCCATTCTTCTTCAGCAGATTATTCAGTGGAGCTGCATTGGTAGCCAAACTGGAAATGAATTTGCTGTAATAATTCACAAGTCCCAAAAACGAACAAAGCTCCTTAACACTTTTGGACTATGGTGCATTCACCACTGCCTCCACCTCCCTGGGTGAGATTGAGAGGTCAACTTCATCGATCACATGTCCCAGGTACTCCACTAAGGGCTTCAAGAACGAGCATTTGGATTTCTTACAGCAGATGCCATATTTTTCCAGTCTACACAGGACTCTGCCTAGGTTCTCTAAATGAGTTGGGAGGTTTTTCCTGTTGATGAGCATGTTGTCTTGGAAGCAGGTTACACCAGGGAGGCCCTGCAATATTCTGTTCATGGCCTGCTGGAATAAGGCTGGTGATGTCACTATTCCAAATGGCAGTTGTTTATATTGAAACAAACCTCTGTGTGTGCTGATGGTTGTATACTTCCTGGAATCTTCACGCAGCTGCATTTGCAAAAATGCCTGTGTTAAGTCAAGCTTTGTGAATAATTCACCTCCATTCAGAGTAGCAAACAGGTCCTCAATTTTCGGTAGCGGTTACTGATGCACTTCCAGGAAAAGACTAGTGGTGATTTTATAATCATCACATATTCTGTTAGATCCATCATCCTTCACTTCTGGGACTATTGGAGCTGCCCACTCTGCATAATCAACTTTCTCAATTATCTGAAAGTTTTCAAGTTGTTCTAGTTCCTGCTCGATTTTCTGTCGCACTGAGTAGGGAACTGAACGTCGCTTGGAGGACCTTGGAGAAGCTTCGGCCTTCACAGCAAGTTTGGTTTCAATGTCTTTAATAACTCCAAGACCTTCTTTGAAGACATCAATTTGCTGGTCTAAAAAAGACGGCAACATGAGGTTGCAATGTACTTTGTTTATTTTATTCCGGTTCTGCCAAATTTCTTTTAGCCTGTTCCTGCCCATAAGCGATGGACGATCCCTTTTCACAATGATAAGTGGAAAATTTGCTATTTGGTTTCCATATTTAGCTTGAATGGACATTTTTCCAAGTATATTCACAGGCTCACCAGTGTAGGTACTAACTGGAGGAGGGTTTTCTCCAATGGGCATTTCTTGAAAATTTTCTCCCATGTCTTCTCTGAATAAATAGAAACAGGTGCTCCGTGTTAACCTCCATTTCAATCATTTTACCATTTAAGGCAATGCCAACTTTTAGTCCTACATCTAGTTTCAGGTTAGACTGAATGTAATACAATTGCGCTTCCTCATTGTTGCTGTTTCATTTTCTATCTCGTCTGAATTTGCAATACTTTTGTATTTTGTTTCAAATATTTTGTTTTAAATGTCTGTTTTCAAGCGTGACTTGTCCTTGTGCTCCTCGTGATGCACTTTTTTTGGTGGTACAGCTTTACTGTGATCAGCTTTTGATCTACATGCACGCCGTAAGTGTCCTTTTTTTCCACAGTGGCGACAATCCACTTACAGGCTTCTGCACTATGCCTTATTCCATTACAGCGGTAACATGTTTGAAAGCGAGTATATCCTGACTTTACTATTTTACTATAACATTGTTAGAATGTGCTTTCAAATTCCCAGCTTGTTTCTCTGCTATTTCTATGCTTTGCACAATCTCGAATGCTTTCTTCAGTGTCAACTCATACTCCGCTAACAATCTGCACTGAACTCTTTCAATTCGTAGTCCACAAACCAAGCGATCACGCAAAGCTTCATCCAAGTAACCTCTAAAGTCACAATGTTCTGCTAGTTTTCTCAATTCAACGAGGAACTGGGAAACTGACTCAACCTCGTGCTGTTTTCCTCGGTGATACTTGAATCTCTCAGCAATAATTGGTAGTCTGGGATCGAAGTGCTTTATCAAAACAGCCACAAGCTCTTTAAAGCTTTTATCTGCTGGCTTGTCAGGGGAAATGAGATTCCTCAATAAAGTGAAACTTTGCATTCCGATGACTGTAAGAAACATTGAGGCCTGCTTTTCCTCTTCAGTCTCATTCGCAATGAAAAACTGTTCCATTTGCTCGACATAAACTGCAAAGTCCAAAGTAGCTGGATCAAAAGCCTCTAATAATGATGATCCCATCCTTGTCGCCATTGTCACTTCTTAACAATTAAGAATATACACACAGCTATCTGCTTCTGAACTCTAACCTCCTGCCTGAAAAACAGAAGGTTCCTTTATTCCTTATTCCAGAAGGCAATACATCCGGGACTTAGTACACCCTACTGTTAGGTTTTATAAAACAATTCTTTTTAACTAAAATGTGCTTTTGCAAACAAAGCATAAACATTAAACACAAACATCACAGGCGAGTAGCTGGAATAGCACCTCCAATCGAGGTCAGTGGTGTTCCAGAGGTCATGGAATATGTTAGGAAAGCTCACCCTCCAAAGACAAAGGCCATGGCCAGGAAGCCAATGGTTGATCTCGCTGACCACTTTAATGCAAATTTAAATCTGAGCAGAAAAGTTCCCAAATTGGCCCAGAAAGAGTGAGGATGATGCCTCACCAAGTGGATAACAGCAAGAGCTGACCATCCCCCAGAGGACAGTAGTTCCCCAAAAGACACTGTATCTATCATGCAACTGACCAGCAGAGGGACCCCAACCAGATTGGACCCCATGCTCACTCACACATCATGTAGAATTGCAAGAAGACAGAGTTAACCACCCCCTTTAAAATGATCCATAACCCCCGCCAGTCTACAGCCCTGTAGCCATACCTGGCATGGATGCGGGAGAGGCTCCTGCAAGAAGGCCTCTTCCTGTCATCCTGGCCCAGAAACACTGGCCCAAATTCAGGGGCCAACTGCCCGCCAGATGCTGTGCCAAACAAAGCACCTAGCACCAGAAGCTGAAATTCTCAATTGTGCCAACGCCCGAACTGGAATCTCCTAAAGAGACCAAGGTCCTTTTAAAACACCACATTCTCCTGAATCTCAGCCAAACCCCAGCCTCTGGGTCTGAACACCTGAGCCCACAAGTTCTCAAATTGGACAGGCAGCAGCTGGGCTGGAAAAGAACAGCTCAGCCCTATGATCCCAGGGCCTGGCCTCCACAAAGTGAGATACCCAGCACTGCCCTGCGGATGGCCCAGAGCAGCTTGACCATCGTTTACATCCTGAGAGCTAAACACCCTGTAAAACATCCAAACTGTTTCAATCAGGAGTTTGGAATGCCTGACCCCAACAGAGGAAAATCAGAAGTCTAGCAGTGAATAGACTTCCCCATGCAGCAGGGATCTGCCTTTTCCCCTGCTAACTCTGTGTCTGATGTGCCAGATGAATGTGTGAATGCGTATATATTTCTGCATTTTCCATTCTTCCGTCCCTAAGTCCACATTAAAGAAAATAAAATGAAATGGATTTCATTTCATTTTTCTCCAATGGGGGAGGCGTGTTCTGGCCAGAAGACAGGAAGGAAAATACATATATGTATAACTACTTCAACTTGGTTACTCTATAAGATTATTATTATTATTCAAATAGACAAAAACTTTACCCTGATTAGCCATGACTCATACCAGGTGAATTTCCAACCTTTAGATACCAGCAGGGACCTTGTTATCTTTAAAGAAACGCGAATGTCCCTGTGACTGCAGAAAATCAAATTCCTAAGATCTGCACCCACACCCTTTTCATTTATAAGGCAGAGCTGTGGCCAATGGAGATGATATGTCTGCAAGGGCAAAAGGGACTCTGCCCCCTCTATTAAGCCTCTCAAGGTTCCAGACCTGGGAAGATACACCCTTTGTCCAACACCCAGGAGAAAAAGTGGGAGGTATGTCACCTGACCTTCCTCAAGCTGCTGGAACCTGTAATATTGCCTTGTGGAACTGAACCCAGGCATTCTACCATTTTACCATCTAACAAGTAGCTGCAAAAAGAGCTCTGTCCATGTCAATTGCCTAGCCCTCATCTACACTGTGAACTACTGGAACATTGGAACTTCTGTATCTGTGGCATCAGGACTAATTGATCTCTATGTGCCTTCTCCCTAGTCTTCGCTTCTGGGAAACTCTGAAAGAATATACCATTGGACTTTTGATTCTGGACTCACATGAAACCATAACTCTTATTTTTATCGTGGTCTTGCCCTGTACACCTTTCTTTCCCTTATCCCTCTTTTATTATATGAATGCAAACAGGGGCGGACGTTGTGAAACTTCTTCCTGCATTTTGTGTGTATGTAAAAATAAACCAACCCTCTGATTTTGCCTCTTCTTGAGTTTGCTGTGGGGTTATTAATAGAGGACTGGATAGCTCCAAGCTGAAGGGTTATAAGGGGGGAAATCAGAAATCAAAAATGCCCTTCTGTCTACAGATTGTAAGAGGAGAAATCAGAGCTGTTCTATATTAAACCCCCTCCTGTCCATAACAGGAATGTGAAACTGCACATCAATACAATTTAAAAGGAAGGGGAATACCATGAAGGAACATAAATTCTGAAAGCCTTTGCAAAGGCTCAGAAACCATTTTTGTCAAGGCTGGAGTAATGATGCAATTACGTGTTACTTCTGCAGATGGCACAACTCTGCATCTGCCTCCCTGCTGACCCAGATCCTGTGAAAACATTTTCCCATGGTCATTTCCAGGTCGGCTGTGAAGAGCCTTGGCTGCTGTGGCTAATTAGAGTGTGCAGCTGGTTGATCAGCCTAATGCTTTCTTTAATGCAGCAATACCATACTTATGACATACTGGAACTGGAATACTTCTAACTTACAGCTAGTTAGACATTCACAAATCTTAGACTCAATGACCCTCCCACCCCTGTGGTAGGGCCAGCGAGCCATTGAAGCCTCCATTCACATCGGCGGGACTGGTTCATTTTTTTCTTTCGTTCATGGGATGTAGGCCTTGCTGGCTAGGCCAGCATTTATTGTCCATCCCTAATTGCACTTGTTCAGGGGCAGAAAAGAGTCAACCACATTGTTGTAGGTCTGAAATCATTTATAGGCCAGGTAAGGACAGTAGAGTTAAGAACAAAAAACTGCGGATGCTGGAAATCCAAAACAAAACCAGAATTACCTGGACAAACTCAGCAGGTCTGGCAGCATCGGCGGAGAAGAAAAGAGTTGATGTTTCGAGTCCTCATGACCCTGCAACAGAACTGATCTTTCTTTACAAGGAGAGGGAAATATAAGTTGGTTTAAGGTTGGGGGGGGAGGGGGGAAGTAGTGGAGGGGGGGGTGGTGTTAGGATAGGAACAGATCATCAAAAGATGTCACAGACAAAAGAACAAAAGAACACAGAGGTGTTGAAGTTGGTGATATTATCTAAACGGATGTGCTACTTAAGAATGGATGGTAGGGCAATCAAGGTATAGCTCTAGTAGGGGTGGGGGAGAAAAAAAGATTTAAAAATAATGGAAATAGGTGGGAAAAGAAAAATCTATATAAATTATTGGGAAAAAAAAACAAAAGGAAGGGGGAAGAAACAGAAAGCGGGTGGGGATGGAGGAGGGAGCTCAAGACCTAAAGTTGTTGAATTCAGTATTCAGTCCGGAAGGCTGTAAAGTGCCTGGTCAGAAGATGAGGTGCTGTTCCTCCAGTTTGCATTGGGCTTCACGGGAACAATGCAGCAGGCCAAGGTCAGACATGTGGGCAAGAGAGCAGGGTGGAGAGTTAAAATGGCAAGCGACAGGGAGGTTTGGGTCATTCTTGCGGACAGACCGCAGGTGTTCTGCAAAGCGGTCGCCCAGTTTAAGTTTGGTCTCTCCAATGTAGAGGAGACCGCATTGGGAGCAACGAATACAGTAGACAAAGTTGGGGGAAATGCAAGTGAAATGCTGCTTCACTTGAAAGAAGTGTTTGGGCCCTTGGATGGTGAGGAGAGAGGAAGTGAAGGGGCAGGTGTTACATCTCTTGCGTGGGCATGGGGTGGTGCCATAGGTGGGGATTGAGGAGTAGGGGCTGATGGAGGAGTGGACCAGGGTGCCCCGGAGGGAACGATCCCTACAGAATGCCAACAGTGGGGGTGAAGGGAAGATGTGTTTGGTGGTGGCATCATTCTGGAGTTGGCGGAAATGGCGGAGGATGATCCTTTGAATGTGGAGGCTGGTGGGGTGATAAGTGAGGACAAGGGGGACCCTATCATGTTTCTGGGAGGGAGAAGAAGGCATGAGGGCGGATGCGCGGGAGATGGGCCGGACACGGTTGAGGGCCCTGTCAACGACCATGGGTGGAAAACCTTGGTTAAGGAAGAAGGAGGACATGTCAGAGGAACTGTTTTTGAAGGTAGCATCATCTGAACAGATGTGACGGAGGCGAAGGTACTGAGAGAATGGGATGGAGTCCTTACAGGAAGCGGGGTGTGAGGAGCTGTAGTCAAGGTAGCTGTGGGAGTCGGTAGGCTTGTAATGGATATTGGTGGACAGTCTATCACCAGAGATTGAGACAGAGAAGTCAAGGAAGGGAAGGGAAGTGTCAGAGATGGACCACGTGAAAATGATGGAGGGGTGGAGATTGGAAGCAAAATTAACAAAGTTTTCCAAGTCCCGATGAGAGCATGAAGCAGCACCGAAGTAATCATCAATGTACCGGAGAAAGAGTTGTGGAAGGGGACCGGAGTAGGACTGGAACAAGGAATGTTCCACATACCCAATAAAGAGACAGGCATAGCTGGGGCCCATGCGGGTACCCATAGCCATACCTTTTATTTGGAGGAAGTGAGAGGAGTTGAAGGAGAAATTGTTCAGTGTGAGAACAAGTTCAGCCAGACGGAGGAGAGTAGTGGTGGATGGGGATTGTTCAGGCCTCTGTTCATGGAAGAAGCTCAGACCATCCTGGTGGGGGTTGGAGGTATAGAGGGATTGGACGTCCATGGTGAAGAGGAAGCAGTTGGGGCCAGGGAACTGGAAATTGTTGATGTGAGGTAAGGTGTCAGAGGAATCATGGATGTAGGTGGGAAGGGACTGGACAAGGGGAGAGAGAAGGGAGTCAGGATAACGAGAAATGAGTTCCGTGGGGCAGGAGCAAGCTGAGACGATCGGTCTACCAGGACAGTTCTGTTTGTGGATTTTGGGTAGAATCGGGCCGTCCGAGTTTGGGCGACTATCAGGTTGGAAGCTGTGGGAGGAAGATCCCCAGAGGAGATGAGGTCAGTGACAGTCCTGGAAACAATGGCCTGATGTCCACTGGTGGGGTCATGGTCCAGGGAGAGGTAGGAGGAAGTGTCTGCGAGTTGACGCTCAGCCTCCGCGAGGTAGAGGTCAGTGCGCCAGACAATAACAGCCCCACCCTTGTCAGCGGGTTTGATGACAATGTCAGGGTTGGACCTAAGAGAACAGAGTGCAGTAAGTTCAGAGCGAGAGAGATTAGAATGGGTGAGAGGAGCAGAGAAATTGTGACGACTAATGTCGCGCCGACAGCTCTCAATGAACAGATCAAGAGAAGGTAAGAATCCAGAGGAAGGGGTCCAGGTGGAGGGAGAATATTGCAGGTGGGTAAAAGGTTCTGTTGAATGGGGTGAGTACTCCTGCCCAAAGAAGTGAGCTAGGAGACGAAGACGGCGGAAGAAGAGTTCAGCATCGTGCTGAGCCCGAAATTCATTGAGATGAGGGCGTAAAGTTATGAAAGTAAATCCTTTGCTAAGCACTGAACGTTCAGCGTCTGAGAGGGGAAGGTCAGGGGGTATAGTGAATACACGGTTGGGGCTGGATTGGAAGACGGGGAGGGGACAGAGGGACAGGCAGGGGTGGAGGGTCCTAGATGGGTGTTGGTGTCGATGAGTTGCTGGAGCTTGCGCTCCTTAGCACTTGAGAGAAAGAGAAAAAGTTTCTTGTTGAGGCGTAGGATGAGACAAAGAGGCGAATTATTTCCAATAATTTATATAGATTTTTCTTTTCCCACCTATTTCCATTATTTTTAAATCTTTTATGCTCCCCCACCCCCACTAGAGCTATACCTGGAGTGCCCTACCATACATTCCTAATTAGCACATTCGTTTAGATAATATCACCAATTTCAACACCTCTGTGTTCTTTTGTTCTTTTGTCTGTGACATCTTTTGATGATCTGTTCCTATCCTAACAACGCCCCCCACCTCCACTTCTCCCCCCTGCCCCCCCCACCTTAAACCAGCTTATATTTCCCTCTCCTTGTAAAGAAAGATCAGTTCTGTTGAAGGGTCATGAGAACTCGAAACGTCAACTCTTTTCTTCTCTGCCGATTCTGCCAGACCTGCTGAGTTTGTCAAGGACAGTAGATTTCCTTCCCTAAAGGGCATTAGTGAAGCAGGTGGGTTTTTACAATAATTGACAATGGTTTCATGGTCATCATCAGACTTTTAATCCCAGATCTTTTATTGAATTCAAATTTCACCATCTGCCATGGTGAGATTCAAACCCGGGTCCCCAGAGCATTACCCTGGGTCTCTGGAATACCAGTCCAGTGACAATACCACTATAGTGACAATACCACTATGCTACTATCTCCCTGTTCTGTTTCTTTCTTTAGTTGTGTTAACAATTAGCTGATATCTTTATCTTTAAAAGTACTCCTGTTACTCTATTGTGGTACAATTTGTTACATTTTAAAGCTAACTATGTTTAATATTAAAACAGTTGGCTTACTGTCCAACCTTCACATTCTCAGCTTTGTGGCCCACAATGATCTCGGATCATAGAATGACACAACATTGACCCATTTGGCCCATCCTGCCCATGCCTGTGCTGGCTCTTTAAGGTATCAAATTCTTCTCCTTCAAGGATTTATCCAATTCCCTTTGGAAAATTATGATTGTTTCTGCTCCAACATCATTTAATTCAGTGAATTCCAGATCATAACAATTTGCTAACATAACAGAATATGGTCTGACCATGAACATAATCACCATAAACCAAGAAATTCTCCATTTGATGCACACCAACAGCAAATCTGATCTGTAGCATATATTCTCATTTATGGGCTCCAAAAACCACTTTGAACAAATACACATGTTATGCTTAGTTGAAAGATAAAAGCAAAAAACTGCGGATGCTGGAAATCCAAAACAAAAATAAAAATACCTGGAAAAACTCAGCAGGTCTGGCAGCATCTGCGGAGAGGAACACAGTTAACGTTTCGAGCCTGTATGACTCTTCAACAGAACTAAGGAAAAATAGAAAAGAGGTGAAATATAAGCTGGTTTAAGAGGGGGGTGGGACAGGTAGAGCTGGATAGAGGGGCAGTGATAGGTGGAGATAGCCAAAAGATGTCACAGGCAAAAGGACAAAGAGGTGTTAAAGGTGGTGATATTATCTAAGGAATGTGCTAATAGGTGACATTAAGGGTAGAAAACAGGACGAGTAAGGTACAGATAGCCCTAGTAGTTGGGGGGGGGGGGGGGGGGGGGGGTGGGGAGAGAGGGGGGGTGCGTGGAGGGATCGGAATAGGCTAAAAAGTAGAGATAAAATAATGGATGGAAATACATTTAAAAATAATGGAAATAGATGGGAAAAGAAAAATCTATAAAAATTATTGGAAAAAAGGGGGATCGGAAAGGGGGTGGGGATGGAGGAGAGAGTTCATGATGTAAAATTGTTGAACTCAATATTCAGTCCGGAAGGCTGTAAAGTGCCTAGTCGGAAGATGAGGTATTGTTCCTCCAGTTTGCGTTGAGCTTCACTGGAACAATGCAGCAAGCCAAGGACGGACATGTGGGCATGAGAGCAGAGTGGAGTGTTGAAATGGCAAGGGTGGTCAGGGTAATGCTTGCAGACAGACAGAAGGTGTTCCGCAAATGGGTCACCCAGTCTGCATTTGGTCTCTCCAATGTAGAGGAAACTGCATTGGGAGCAACGAATGCAGTAGACTAAATTGAGGGAAGTGCAAGTAAAATGCTGCTTCACTTGAAAGGAGTGTTTGGGCCCTTGGACAGTGAGGAGAGGGGAAGTAAAGGGGCAGGTGTTGCACCTTCTGCGGTTACATAGGAAGGTGCCGTGGGAGGGGGGTTGAGGTGTAGGGGGTGATGGAGGAGTGGACCAGGGTGTCCCGGAGGGAACGATCCATGCGGAATGCCACCAGGGGGGTTGAAGGGAAGATGTGCTTGATGGTGGCATCATGTTGGATTTGGCGGAAATGGCGGAGGATGATCCTTTGAATGTGGAGGCTGGTGGGGTGATTAGTGAGGACAAGGGGTTGCTATCATGGCTCTGGGAGGGAGAGGAAGGTGTGAGGGCGGATGCATGGGAGATGGGCTGGTCACGGTTGAGGGCCCTGACAATCACCGTGGGTGGAAAACCTCGGTTAATAAAGAAGGAAGACATGTCAGAGGAACTGTTTTTGAAAGTGGCATCATCAGAATAGATGTGACAGATGTGAAGGAACTGAGAGAATGGGATGGAGTCCTTACAGGAAGCGGGGTGTGAGGAGCTGTAGTCGAAGTAGCTGTGGGAGTCGGTAGGCTTGTAATGAATATTGGTGGACAGTCTATCACCAGAAATTGAGACAGAGAGGTCAAGGAAGGGAAGGGAAGTGTCAGAGATGGACCATGTGAAAATGATGGAGGGGTGGAAATTGGAAGCAAAATTAGTAAATTTTTCCAGGTCCAGACGAGAGCATGAAGCAGCACTGAAGCAATCATCAAAGTACCGGAGAAAGAGTTGTGGGAGGGGGCTGGAGTAGGACTGGAACAAGGAATGTTCCACATAACCCATAAAGAGACAGGCATAACTGGGGCCCATGTGGGTACCCATAGCCACACCTTTTATTTGGAGGAAGTGAGAGGAGTTAAAGGAGAAATTGTTCAGTGCGAGAACAAGTTCAGCCAGATGGAGGAGAGTAGTGATGGATGGGGATTGTTCAGGCCTTTGATCGAGGAAGAAGCTAAGGGCTCTCAGACCATCCTGGTGGGGGATGGAGGTGTAGAATGATTGGACGTCCATGGTGAAGAGGAGGCGGTTGAGGCCAGAGAACTGGAAATTGTTGATATGATGTAGGGTGTCAGAGGAATCACGAATGTAGGTGGGAAGGGATTGGACAAGGGGAGAGAGAATGGAGTTAAGATAGCAAGAAATGAGTTTCATGTGGTAGGAACAGGCTGACACGATCGGTCTGCCGGGACAGTCCTGTTTGTAGATTTTGGGTAGGAGGTAGAAGCAGGCTGTCTGAGGTTGGGAGATTATGAGATTGGAAGCTGTGGAAGGAAGATCTCCAGAGGAGATGAGGTTAGTAACAGTCCTGGAAACAATGGCTTGATGTGCAGTGGTGGGGTCATGGTCCAGGGGGAGATAGGAGGAGGTGTCTGAGAGTGGACGATCAGCCCCCTCTTAAACCAATTTATATTTCACCTCTTTTCTCTTCTTCCTTAGTTCTGTTGAAGAGTCATATGGACTCGAAATGTTAACTGTGTTCCTCTCTGCAGATGCTGTCAGACCTGCTGAGTTTTTCCAGGTATTTTTATTTTTGTTACGCTTAGTTGACTTTTTTTCCCCCTGAACCAGCTAAGTAACTGTTTTCTTCAGTGTTCTCTTTACCCACAATTGCAAGTAATCAATAATATTCCATAAACTAATGCGCAGATACAAATTTTACCTGACTATCGCACATACCATACCAGGGCGAATCAGCAAACGGCATGAGACTGAAAGGATATCTTAACTGATGTTCAAGCAGTGAGAAGGGAGATGCAACTTAGTACCAAAATTCTGGAAACTTTTTGAGTTAGCAAATGTAACTCAATTCCCAGATCCCTGGCTGATTTGTAATAGGTTTGCATGCATTTCAAAATATAATAGCACTTCAGGGAAGAAGCTATAAAACAAATGACAACTTGTATTCCTACCTGGAACAATGAAGGATGCAACGTACCAAATTGTGGAGTTCTTTTAATTTGCAAATGCGTGGGATTGCTTGTGAACAACATGCTCCCAGGAAGCAAAGAGTTAAGTATAAGAGCAAAAACTAATATATTAAATTAGGCATGGTCCAGCAATGGCCACTTAATTGGTTGTTGCTGGGAATATGCCTCCCCGAATCCCGACGCCCACTGAAGCAGGGTCACATCCACCTTCAGCTCTGGCAGTCAGATTTCTTCCTCCTGCATAAAATTCAGCCCATAGAATCATAGGATGGTTGTAGCACAGAAGGAGGCCATTTGGTCTCCATGATGGCTCTCAGCTAGCCTCACTCCCCTGCTTCTTACCCTAGCCTTGCAAATGTTTTCTTGTCAAGTAATTACCCAATGCCCTGTTGAAAGCTATGATTGAACCTGCCTCCACCATGGTCTCTATCAGTATATTCCAGATCCTCACCACTCACTGTGTGAACATTTTTTCCTCATGTTGCTATTGCTTGTTTTGGCTATTACCTTAAATCTGTGCCCCTTGGTTCTTGACCCTCAACGTAAAGAATTTCTCCTTAACTACGTTGTCCAGATCCCTCATGATTTTCAATACCTCTATTAAATCTCTTCTCAACCTTCTCTTCTCTAAAGAGAGCAGACTCAGCTTTTCCAATCTATCCACATAATTGAATTTCCACATCCCTGGAACCATTCTCATGAACCATTTCTCTGCATCCTCTCTCTAATGCTTTCATATCCTTCCTTAAATGTGGTGCCCAGGGATGGACACAATGCTCCATTTGAGGCTGAAACAAAGTTTTATGCAGCTTTCTCATAACTTTCTTGCCCTTGTATTCAATTCCCCCATTTATAAAGCCCAGGTTCCCGTATGCTTCATTAACCATGTTCTCAACCAGTTCTGCCACCTTCAATGATTTGTGCCTATATACACCCAGATATCTCTGCCCCTGCACCCTCTTAAGAATACCCCCTTTATTTTATTGTCTTTCATCATGTGCATATTATGCAATAATCTTTCCTCTAAATTATGTGCAATATCAGTATCTGAGCTGGTGGTACCTTGTGACTCTTCCATCTTTTGCTCACTGCCTGAACAGGTTGCAATTTCAGATGAAAGGAGAAAGGCACATGGGTAGAGTAGTGGTGAGGGAAGGGAGGACAATGTAAGAGGCACAGGCTTACACCATCTGCAGCTTATAAGTCAGAACAGACTGTGGGATGAGGGGGAAGTGGGATGTGAGAAGGAGGATTGCGGATGAGGAAACTGCTTTATTATGGCCTCAACAGTGGGTGCTCCAATGTTGGTAAGCACTGTCTCCTCCATGGGGGTCTGTCTGCCTCTCATTAGCACCTGCTGCTTTCAGCTGTGTGTCACCTTGTCCTGCAAGAAAGAGGGACATGAGTCAGTGAGTATTGTGCAATCTGTCCTCATGATGTGACTGTCATGGATGGACAGCTCGCAGTGTGTGCAAACTATATGGTGTTAGTGTGAGACTTACATTGGTGCTCAGTGTGAAGGTTCGGGGAAGCTATGAATATCAGGTATGAGTCCTGATTGATATAGGTTGTTGGTAAGTTAGTGACTTTTGGTTGTGGTGATTTGAGACAACTGGTACGCTTAGTGAGAAATGGTATTTGAAGATGCATTCATTAGCCTTGCCAATTTGGGTTAGGTTATTGAATTATTTGCCACACTGCATCCAGGTCTTTCGGTCTTGGCCCCTGGCATTGACCACAATGGTTAACTGCTCCCAATGCCTTCCTCAAGTTTGTCTGGAGGGCTTCATGGTCCTCTGTGGACAGAGAACAGCTCTCCTCTGCACCTCCTCAACCAAGGCCTCCAGTACTGCACTAGAAAGTCTTGGGGCCCATTATCTCATGCACTATTATTGAAAGTGTCCCTATCATAATCAGTTTAGAATGACTTCCAGCACTTTCTCCAGCCACAATGCACCTCCACTTTAAGAGGTGGAGGCTAACTTTAACTGCTGCTAATCTCTCATGAATTTGGATCACGTCCTGAGGCAAGCAGCCACTCAACAATGCAGTCAGTACTGGCTGCATGCTGTAAACATGTTAATTAGCAGGCAGCATGAAGTTGGTGTACTACCTGCATTGGAAACAACTGGTTTGGTTAATCCTGCATCTCAATCTCCACTTTTAGAGGCAATCAAATTTTGTTCCCATATGTTGGAACTATATGTGTGTTCAGATTAATAAGTGGTAGGCTGCATCCTGCACATCATTGCACAGCAGAGAGGATTGCAATAGAGGAGGACAAAGGGATTCATTACTCATCTTCAGCTGAGGAAAACATATAGAAGCAGGAGAATCAGCAAGATGAAAAGGATAAAGATGGGGCACCACCAATTTACATTGATGTCAGGATGCCAGGGATACTTTAATATCACAAAGGTTCACTGACTGTAAAATGTAAAATCCTGTGGTTCACTCCCACAAACCGGAACAGCCCACACTATTCCCTTTGCGCTAACCCATCAATCAACCACTTCAGCCACCCATTCCACAATGGGTGCTGTCACGTGTTGACATTCATCATGAAACAGCTGAAAGGGTGAGTGGGTATTTGTGGAATAATAATGGGCAAAGCAAATCAAAAAACTTTATGTGTCATTACAAGAAAAAGTAACTTAGCAATATAGCATTTTGGCAAACAGCCATGTGCATGCCCTTGGTGAACTGCCATTTCTTGAAGTTACGCTTCCTATCACTTCTATGTGGTGCCAGACTTGCAGTTTTAGCGGGGTAGAGACAGGCAGCTCAAATCACTGCCCTAACTGCTGAGATGTTTTTGGTCTACACCCTTTGGATTTTGGAGCCTTAATGACTTTGCTAGAGATTGTTCCACCTTCACCTGCACAGGCCAAACTTGGCCACTGGGAGATTAGCTGCATGTTGAATAATGGCTGACAGGGAGTGGGTAATAGATCAGAAATGGGAACGCTTCGAGTAGTGTTTCCATTTCCATATCTCCTTTCATATCTTCCCTCTGCTTGATCAGTGCCAAAACATCTGTCAATCAGGAGGCGGCAGTTTGCCATGAATAAAACTTGGGGTCAGCCATGAGGGCTCAGAGGGTACGGTGGGGGTGGAGGTTGCAGAAGTGGGGAGGGAGAGGCAGAGATGGGCAGAAAGAACGTTGAAGTCTTTCTTGAAGGGCTGTTGGCAGGCGGTGGGGGTCATGTGAGGGAAACATTCCTGCTCCTCTTAGTCCACAAGGAGTGCTATAAAGGCATTTACCTTTTGGAGCCGACAGCTCCTACCTCCCTTTCAATGTTGAGGTGCTTTTGACCTATACTGTTTGGAGTTTGAAGTGATTTCCCACCCCTGTAAAATTTCAGTTGGCTCCCAATTAGATTGTGGGTGTCCAATTTTAATATATCAATGAAGTGTACATCCTCTCTACAGCAGAACATTCAGTCACCTTGATATCTTGCAATGCAAAAATGGCAAAGGGCATGCATGTGGTATGAAAGGTCCAGGATTCCCACTTTTTCAGTTTTAAACACCCCAAAATCCTTTCCCAACTGTCGTAGGAGTGTTAATGTCATGGCAATGGATACAGCAATGGATACTTATTTCATTTTTAAGAAGATGAATGACATTTTTAAACAAAACAAATAATAAAAGCAAAAAAAAACTGTTATTAATAACACTGGAAGTAAGCACCATATAGTTAGCTATTTTAGGTAGTACGATTTGATGGATGGTGGAGATGACTATAATGCAATTGGAGATCCATTCATCTTTCTCTCCCCTGGGAAAATACATACGCACTACAAGATAGTTCTTTTGTATAATTGCAGAGCTGTGCATTTGCTATTGGATGAAGTGTGATCACATGGGCCTCCTTGCCCTAAATGCTTCTTCATCTTTTTGCAGCTGCACTCATAGACTCATAGACATTTACAGCACAGAGGACACCATTCGGCCCATGATGTTCGCGCTGGTCAACAAAGATCTGACTACACTTATCCGATTTTCCAATGCTTGTCCCATAGCCCTGTTACGAGAGTTTCTGATTCAACCACCCTTTCAGGCAGTGAGTTCCAGACTCCCACCACCCTCTGGGTGAAAAAATTTCTATTCGACTCTCCTCTTAACCTTCTACCTTATATCTTAAATCTATGCCCCCTGGTTAGTGACACCTCTACTAATTGAAAAAGTGCCTTCCTATCCACCCTATCTATGCCCCTCATAATCTTATACACCCCTTCAGGTCCCCTTTCAACCTTCGCTGCTCCAAGGAAAACAACCACAACCTATCCAATCTTTCTCATAGCTCAGAACCTCCAGACAAAGCAGCATCCTGGTAAATCCCCCCTGCACCCTCTCCAGTGCAATCACATCCTTCCTGTAATGTGGTGACCAGAACTGCACACAGTACACCAGATGTGGCCTAACCAGCGTTTTATATAGTTCCAACATAACCTCCCTGCTCTTGAATTCTATGCCTCAGCTAATAAAGGTAAGTGTTCCATATGCCTTCTTAACCACCTTATCTACCTGCCCTGCTATCTTCAGGGATCTGTGGATATACACGCCAATGTCCTTCTGATCTTCAGTACTTTCCAGGGCCCTACCATTCATAGTGTAATCCCTTGCCTTGTTAGCCCTCCCCAAGTGCATTACTCACACTTTTCCGGGTTGAATTCCATTTGCTACTACTCTGCTCACCTGACCAGTCCATTGATATCCTCCTGCAGTTTACGGCTATCCTCCTCACTATTTGCTACCCTACGAATTTTCATGTCACCCACGAACTTATAGATCATACCCCTACATTTAAGTCCATATCATTTACATACACCACAAACAGCAAGGACCCTAGCACCAAGCCCTGTGGAACCCCACTGGAAACAGACTTCCGGTCACAGAAATATCCCTCTACAATCTCCCTCTGCTTCCTGCCTCTCAGCCAATTTTGGATCCAACGTTCCACTTTGCCTTGTTCACATGGGCTCTTACTTTCTCGACCAGTCTGCCATGAGGGACCTTATCAAAAGCCTTGCTAAAGTCCATGTAGACCACATCAAATGCATTACCTTCATCAACACTCCTAGTTACCTCCTCAAAAAATTCAATCAAATTTGTCAAACACAACATTTCCTTAACAAATTCATGCTGAATTTCCCTGATTAATCTGTGTCTCCCCAAGTGCAGATATATTCTGTCCCTCAGAATTCTTTCTAGTAACTTCCCCATTCCCGATGTTAGACTGTCTGGCCTGTAATTTCCTGGTCTATCCCTTCCTTCTTTTTTTAACAATGTGACAACATTAGCAGTCCTCTAGTCCTCTGGCACTTCACATGTTGCCGGAGAAGATTTGAAAATTATTGCTAGGGTCATTGATATCCCTCCCCTTGCCTCCCTCAACAGCTTGGGATACATCGCATCTGGACCGGTGGACTGATCCACTTTTAAGGCCACTAAACCCGCTAGTACCTCCTCTCTATGTTAATTTCCTCTAATATTTCACAGTCCTCTACCCTGATGTCTATACCTGTGTCGTCCTTTCTCCATTGTGAAGACCGATGCAAATCATTCATTGAGGACTGTACCCATGTCTTCCGGGTCCACACACAGATTACCTCTATGGTTCCTAATTGGCCCCCCTCTTTCCATGGTTATTCCCTTGCCTCTTTAAATATTTAAAAAACCCCTTTGAGTTTTCCTTTATTCTACCCAACAATGCTTTCTCATACATTTTCTTAGCTTTCCTAATTTCCTTCTTAAGTTCCCCCCTGCACTTTTTATACTCCTCTAGGAACTCTGCCCTATTGAGCCATCGGTATCTGCCATAAGCTTCTCTTTTTCTCCTAATCCTAACTTTAAGTTCCTTGACACCCAGGGTTCTCCAGACTTGGTCCCCCACTTTGTCTTTATGGGAACATAGTTGCCCTGTACTCTCACTATTTCCTACTTGAATGCCTCCCACTGCTCTGACACAGTTTTATCTGCAAGTCGCTGCTCCTCATCCACTTGGGCCAAATCAAATCTCATCTTAGTAAAATTAGCCTTTCTACAGCTTAGAACTTTTATTCCCGGCCCAACCTTATCCTCTTCTATAACTATCCTAAATCTAACTGAGTTATGGTCATTTTCTCCAAAATGCTCCCCTACTGATACAGCTTCCACCTGCCAGGGCTCATTTCTGAATATTCGGTTTAGAATTGACCCCTCCCTTGTTGGGTTTCCTACGTACTGGCTAAAAAGGTTCTCCTGGATGCAACTTAAGAATTTTGCTCCCTCCCTCTCTTGCACACTAAAACTATCCCAGTTAATACTTGGGTAGTTAAAATCCGCTACTATTACTTCCATATTATTCTGACAAAAACAAAAACAGAATTACCTGGAAAAACTCAGCAGGTCTGGCAGCATCGGCGGAGTAGAAAAGAGTTAACGTTTCGAGTCCTCATGACCCTTCGACAGAACTAGACAGTTCTCTGAAATTTGATTACATATTTGATCCACTATCTCTCCCAGACTGTTTGGGGGTCTATAGTACACACCCAACAGTGTGTTTTGTGTTTTTTTACTTCCACCCATATGGCCTCATTTGATGATCCTTCCAAAGTATCATCCCTCTTCACTGCTATGATTGATTCCTTGATCAATATTGTGACCCCCCCTCCTCTTCTATCCCGCTCTCTATCTCACCTAAATACTCATAACCAGGAATGCTAAGCTGCCAATCCTGGCCTTATTTTGGCCAATTCTCGGTCATAGCTATGATAATATATTCCCATGTGCCTATCTGTGCCCTCAGCTGATCTGTCTTATTCCTCAGGCTCCTTGCATTAAAATATATTCCATTTAGCCTTGCTAAACTCACTTCTTTCTTATCAAGCCTATGTTTCCTCTGCCTTCCAGACTCACTTACCAGCATTTTAGCTTCTAATTCCATCTCAGCTTCTCTTCCCTCTGAACTACTTGTTAGGATCCCATCCCCCTGCCAGTTTAGTTTAAATCTGCCCCAAAAGCACTAGCAAACCTCCCCGCAAGGATGTTGGGCTTGTTGCTGTTCAGATGTAACCTGTCCAACTTATACAGGTCCCATCTCCCGCAGAAACAGTCCCAATGCCCCAGGAATTTAAAGCCCTTCCTCCCACACCATCTCTCCAGCCATGCATTCCTCTGCTCTATCCTTCTGTCCCTATACTCACTACTGTGTGGCACTGAGCGTAGTCCAGAGATTATTACCTTTGAAGTCCAGCTTTTCAATTTCCTACCTAACTCCCTAAAGTCTGCTTACAGGACCTCATTTCTCTCTCTTCCTATGTCATTGGTCCCAACAAGGATCACGACTTCTGGCTGCTCAACCTCCCCTTTAGGATGCCCTGCAACCATTCCGTGAAATCCTTGATCCTGGCACCCGAAAAGCAACATACCATCCTGCAGTCATGTCTACGGCCACAGAAGCGCCCTTCTACTCCCCTCACTAATGAATCCCCTACCACTATTGCCATTTCACACTTCTTCCTCCCCCACCCCCCCCCGAGCAGCTGGACCATCTACAGTGCCATGGCCTTGGCTCTGGTTGGCCTCCACAGAGGAACCATCACTCTTGCCATTTTCCAAGGCCAAAAAACAGTTTGCGAGCAAGATGCACTCAGGGGATTCCCTCACTATCCGCCTGACCCCCTTCTTCTATCTGGCGGTCACCCATTCCTCCTCTGCTTGCACTTCCTTGATCTGACCATGTCCTGAAACATGCTATCCACAAACCTCGCACCATCAGGATGAATGGAGAGTAGTCCATCACACTTTTTACGTGCTTTTTAATTAATGGAGAGGCACTGGGGAGTCAGAAGGTGAATCACCTGCCACAGAATACACAGCCCCTGACTTATTCTTATAGGCATTGCATTTATGTGTCTGCTCCAGTTATTTTTGGTCAATGGTGATTTCCAGGATGTTGATGGTGCAGGAAGTTGGCAATGTAATGCCACGGAATGTCAAATGGAGGTGGTTAGACTCTCGGTTGTTGGAGATGGTCATTGGCTGGCACTTGTGTGGTGCACGTATTACTGGAGCTGAGTGGTCCTGGCTGTCACCACATAAAGGCTCTGTGAGGGGATTTTTTTTTTCCTCTGTATTTTTTCATGGGATGTGGGCAATGCTGGTGAGGCCAACATTTGTTATGCATCCCTAATTAGTTAAGTGTCAACATGCTGCTGTGGAACTGGAACCACATGTAGGCTAGGCCAGATGAGGTAAGGATGACAGATTTCCTTCCCAAAAGGACATTAGTGAACCAGATGGGTTTTTACAATAATCAATGATAGTTTCACAGCACCATTACTAAGACTAGCTTTTTTTTAATATTCCAGATTTTATTAATTGAATTTAATTACACCAGCTGCCATAGTGGGATTTGAGCCCATGTCCTTAGAGCATTAGCCAGGTCTCTGGATTACTAGTTCAGTGATATTACCATGATGCCTCAATCTACCCCTAGTAAATTAGCATTGTTTGATAGCACTGTTGTTCATGACTTTCTCCACTTTTCTCATGGTTGGGAGTAGGCTGTTAGGGTGGTAATTGGCTGTTTTGGATTTGTCATGCCTTTTGTGGATTGGACATAACTGGGCAATTTTTCACTCAGCCATTTCTTGATGTCATGTAGAGTAAATGGATAAAAGCAAAAAAACTGCGGATGCTGGAAATCCAAAACAAAAACAGAATTACCTGGAAAAATTCAGCAGGTCTGGCAGCATCGGAGGAGAAGAAAAGAGTTGACGTTTCGAGTCCTCATGACCCTTCGACAGAACTTGAGTTTGAGTCCAAGAAAGAGTTGAAATATAAGCTGGTTTAAGGTGTGTGTGGGGGGCGGAGAGATAGAGAGAGAGAGAGGTGGGGGGGGGGGTGTGGTTGTAGGGACAAACAAGCAGTGATAGAAGCAGATCATCAAAAGATGTCAACGACAATAGTACAATAGAACACATAGGTGTTAAAGTTAAAGTTGGTGATATTATCTAAACGAATGTGCTAATTAAGAATGGATGGTAGGGCACTCAAGGTATAGCTCTAGTGGGGGTTTTTTTTATAATTTTTAAAAAAAATTTTTTTAAATAATGGAAATCGGTGGGAAAAGGAAAATCTTTATAATTTATTGGAAAAAAAAGGAAGGGGGAATCAGAAAGGGGTTGGGGATGGGGGAGGGAGCTCATGACCTAAAGTTGTTGAATTCAATATTCAGTCCGGAAGGCTGTAAAGTGCCTAGTCGGAAGATGAGGTGTTGTTCCTCCAGTTTGCGTTGGGCTTCACTGGAACAATGCAGCAAGCCAAGGACAGACATGTGGGCAAGAGAGCAGGGTGGAGTGTTAAAATGGCAAGCGACAGGGAGGTTTGGGTCATTCTTGCGGACAGACCGCAGGTGTTCTGCAAAGCGGTCACCCCGTTTACGTTTGGTCTCTCCAATGTAGAGGAGACCACATTGGGAGCAACGAATGCAGTAGACTAAGTTGGGGGAAATGCAAGTGAAATGCTGCTTCACTTGAAAGGAGTGTTTGGGTCCTTGGACGGTGAGGAGAGAGGAAGTGAAGGGGCGGGTGTTGCATCTTTTGCGTGGGCATGGGGTGGTGCCATAGGAGGGGGGTGAGGAGTAGGGGGTGATGGAGGAGTGGACCAGGGTGTCCCGGAGGGAGCGATCCCTACGGAATGCCGATAAGGGGGGTGAAGGGAAGATGTGTTTGGTGGTGGCATCATGCTGGAGTTGGCGGAAATGGCAGAGGATGATCCTTTGAATGCGGTGGCTGGTGGGGTGATAAGTGAGGACAAGGGGGACCCTATCATGTTTCTGGGAGGGAGGAGAAGGCATGAGGGCAGATGCGCGGGAGATGGGCCGGACATGGTTGAGGGCCCTGTCAACGACCGTGGGTGGAAAACCTCGGTTAAGGAAGAAGGAGGACATGTCAGAGGAACTGTTTTTGAAGGTAGCATCATCGGGACAGATGCGACGGAGGCGAAGGAACTGAGAGAATGGGATGGAGTCCTTACAGGAAGTGGGGTGTGAGGAGCTGTAGTCGAGATAGCTGTGGGAGTCGGTGGGTTTGTAATGGATATTGGTGGACAGTCTATCACCAGAGATTGAGACAGAGAGGTCAAGGAAGGGGAGGGAAGTGTCAGAGATGGACCACGTGAAAATGATGGAGGGGTGGAGATTGGAAGCAAAATTAATAAATTTTTCCAAGTCCCGACGAGAGCATGAAGTGGCACCGCAGTAATCATCAATGTACCGGAGAAAGAGTTGTGGAAGGGGGCCGGAGTAGGACTGCAACAAGGAATGTTCCACATACCCCATAAAGAGACAGGCATAGCTGGGGCCCATGCGGGTACCCATAGCCACACCTTTTATTTGGAGGAAGTGAGAGGAGTTGAAGGAGAAATTGTTCAGCGTGAGAACAAGTTCAGCCAGACGGAGGAGAGTAGTGGTGGATGGGGATTGTTCGGGCCTCTGTTCGAGGAAGAGGCTAAGGGCCCTCAGACCATCCTGGTGGGGGATGGAGGTGTAGAGGGATTGGACGTCCATGGTGAAGAGGAAGCGGTTGGGGCCAGGGAACTGGAAATTGTTGATGTGACGTAAGGTGTCATAGGAATCACGGATGTAGGTGGGAAGGGACTGGACAAGGGGAGAGAGAAGGGAGTCAAGATAACGAGAAATGAGTTCTGTGGGGCAGGAGCAAGCTGAGATGATCGGTCTACCGGGGCAGTTCAGTTTGTGGATTTTGGGTAGGAGATAGAAGCGGGCCGTCCGAGGTTGGGCGACTATCAGGTTGGAAGCTGTGGGAGGGAGATCCCCAGAGGAGATGAGGTCAGTGACAGTCCTGGAAACAATGGCTTGATGTTCAGGGTGGTGCTGTTGTTGTCTGGCGCACTGACCTCTATCTCGCGGAGGCTGAGCGTCAACTCGCAGACACTTCCTCCTACCTCTCCCTGGACCATGACCCCACCACTGAACATCAAGCCATTGTTTCCAGGACTGTCACTGACCTCATCTCCTCTGGGGATCTCCCTCCCACAGCTTCCAACCTGATAGTCGACCAACCTCGGACGGCCCGCTTCTATCTCCTACCCAAAATCCACAAACAGAACTGCCCCGGTAGACCGATCGTCTCAGCTTGCTCCTGCCCCACAGAACTCATTTCTCGTTATCTTGACTCCCTTCTCTCTCCCCTTGTCCAGTCCCTTCCCACCTACATCCGTGATTCCTCTGACACCTTACGTCACATCAACAATTTCCAGTTCCCTGGCCCCAACTGCTTCCTCTTCACCATGGACGTCCAATCCCTCTACACCTCCATCCCCCACCAGGATGGTCTGAGGGCCCTTAGCTTCCTCCTCGAACAGAGGCCCGAACAATCCCCATCCACCATTACTCTCCTCCGTCTGGCTGAACTTGTTCTCACGCTGAACAATTTCTCCTTCAACTCCTCTCACTTCCTCCAAATAAAAGGTGTGGCTATGGGTACCCGCATGGGCCCCAGCTATGCCTGTCTCATTATGGGGTATGTGGAACATTTCTTGTTGCAGTCCTACTCCGGCCCCCTTCCACAACTCTTTCTCCGGTACATTGATGATTACTTCGGTGCCGCTTCATGCTCTCGTCGGGACTTGGAAAAATTTATTAATTTTGCTTCCAATCTCCACCCCTCCATCATTTTCATGTGGTCCATCTCTGACACTTCCCTTCCCTTCCTTGACCTCTCTGTCTCAATCTCTGGTGATAGGTTGTCCACCAATATCCATTACAAACCCACCGACTCCCACAGCTATCTCGACTACAGCTCCTCACACCCCGCTTCCTGTAAGGACTCCCTCCCATTCTCTCAGTTCCTTCGCCTCCGTCGCATCTGTCCCGATGATGCTACCTTCAAAAACAGTTCCTCTGACATGTCCTCCTTCTTCCTTAACCGAGGTTTTCCACCCACGGTCGTTGACAGGGCCCTCAACCGTGTCTGGCCCATCTCCCGCGCATCCGCTCTCACGCCTTCTCCTCCCTCCCAGAAACATGATAGGTCCCCCTTGTCCTCACTTATCACCCCACCAGCCTCCGCATTCAAAGGATCATCCTCTGCCATTTCCGCCAACTCCAGCATGATGCCACCACCAAACACATCTTCCCTTCACCCCCCTTATCGGCATTCCGTAGGGATCGCTCCCTCCGGGACACCCTGGTCCACTCCTCCATCACCCCCTACTCCTCAACCCCCTCCTATGGCACCACCCCTTGCCCACGCAAAAGATGCAACACCTGCCCCTTCACTTCCTCTCTCCTCACCGTCCAAGGACCCAAACACTCCTTTCAAGTGAAGCAGCATTTCACTTGCATTTCCCCCAACTTAGTCTACTGCATTCGTTGCTCCCAATGTGGTCTCCTCTACATTGGAGAGATCAAACGTAAACTGGGTGACCGCTTTGCAGGACACCTGCGGTCTGTCCGCAAGAATGACCCAAACCTCCCTGTCGCTTGCCATTTTAACACTCCACCCTGCTCTCTTGCCCACATGTCTGTCCTTGGCTTGCTGCATTGTTCCAGTGAACCCAACGCAAACTGGAGGAACAACACCTCATCTTCCGACTAGGCACTTTACAGCCTTCCGGACTGAATATTGAATTCAGCAACTTTAGGTCGTGAACTCCCTCCCCCATCCCCAACCCCTTTCTGTTTCCCTCTTCCTTTTTTTTCCAATAAATTATAAAGATTTTCCTTTTCCCACCGATTTCCATTATTTAAAAAAAAAATTAAAAAAAAACCCCCACTAGAGCTATACCTTGAGTGCCCTACCATCCATTCTTAATTAGCACATTCGTTTAGATAATATCACCAACTTTAACTTTAACACCTATGTGTTCTATTGTACTTTGTCGTTGACATCTTTTGATGATCTGCTTCTATCACTGCTTGTTTGTCCCTACAACCACACCACCCCCCCCTCCACCTCTCTCTCTCTCTATCTCTCCGCCCCCCACACACACACCTTAAACCAGCTTATATTTCAACTCTTTCTTGGACTCGAACTCAAGTTCTGTCGAAGGGTCATGAGGACTCGAAATGTCAACTCTTTTCTTCTCCGCCGATGCTGCCAGACCTGCTGAGCTTTTCCAGTTAATTCTGTTTTTGTTTTAGAGTAAATAGAATTGGCTGAATAATGCCATCGGTGATTGTGGGAGAAGTATCATCCACTCGGCATATCTGGCTGAAAATAGTAGCAAATGCCTCCAGTCTTTCACACTCATCATGAGGATAGGAACGCTTATAGAAACTCTTCTGTCACTAGTCACTTAATTGTCTATCACAATTTCAGTTAGAGCAGGCTGCAGAACTCTGACCTGACTCATTTGTTGTGGGTACACTTAGATCTGTCAGTGGCATGCTACTTCTGCTGTTCAGCATGTATGTTGTACTGTGTTGTATCTTCGCCAGGACGCCTCATTTCCAGTGCGGCTCTCATCATGCTCTCTTACCCTCATCATTGAACCTGGGTAGATGAACAGGTTTGATGGTGATCGAAGGGTAAGGCTTCCTCCATACCTCCCTGGTGAGTTGGTGCTTTTGAGGGAGGTGACATAATCCCTAAGGTTATTAATATTTGCATGGTGGTATTTCTTTCAGGAATTCTAAGTTCCAAGTCCTAATGCATGATCTTCGAAGAAGGCCAAGGGCATTTGGCAGTTTGGGATGCGACCAAACCATGTTCCTTTTTATTATAGTTGGCACCTCGTAATAGATGCGTATGGGGCAGTAGAGTTAGATCAGCACATTCCTTTTTTTTTAGACTGGGCGCACTTCTGAAATATTGAACATTTTGCAAAGATGCTTTGTTCCCTAGAGCTACCGTTTTGCACAGTCATTTTTTTTTGTATTGTTCCATTTTTCCGTAAAACAGCAAATGGCTATGTGAAAAAAATAACATTCAAGAAGGTTAGGATGACGGGACTGTTCATTTTCATACTGTGATGCAACCTGGATGAGGAGATCCTTTTCATGTTGGGACATGCTCTTCAGGTATCAAGACACCTTGAGCACTATTTGCACTCTTGCCATTACGCAATACCCATGTACTTGAACCACTATACCCCTAGTTAGGCATATGAGAGAGGTTCTATCTCTGGCGCCTCCAATCACTGCCACTGCCATTTGCTGCAGCCTTGACCTGCAGATAATATTAAGGAAGCTTTTCTTGTTGTTGTCAAGGCCACCATAACACTAACACTTCTGTAAAATCTATGCTTCTAAGCTTCTAGGCCATCTAAGGGGACATCTGCCAGATAAGCCAGAATGAAGTTCATTCCTGCAAGAAATGTTGAATGGTGTCATGATTGCCAGAGAAAGCACCTTTTATTCACTTGTCCTGTAAGAAAGGAATCTCCAACAGGAAAGAGCACTAGTAGGAATCCGTAAGTCTGGGGCATGAAAGATGGGATCAACGTGACCTTCAGCGCTCCACATGACAACTCCAAAGCATACGCAAACAGGAAGGGATACTGTACATAAATACACATGGCATTTCTGACCATTAAAAATGTTGTCCTAAATGTTAATGTCCTGATCAATGGAGCACCTCAATGCTTCTGTTCTGAAGTAGCAGTGCCTGTATTATTTAAAGGTGCCAAGAGAATGAATAAATGCCTCTTCAGAGATTTTGCGCCCATGATTCTAGTTGGACACTCCCACGCTACAGAAGCATTGAGGTCCTTAGAACTTCTGAGTTTCTGTGAACACACTATTGGACACTGAACCAATTACCTCACTTCTTTGACTGCTCCACTGCTGTTATATGGTAAGTGTACATGAGATTGCCCATCACAGAATGATGACCATGCAGCTAGAGGATTAGAAGCCAATACCACTACAGGCTCACATGAACAGCAGAGCCGGGAGGATAAAAGAGCGTGAGAAAGAGCGAGACTGAAAGCGGAGCTGGGAGGATAAAATGGCTAGCTGCTGCTGCTTCTGGAGTGGATCTCAGTGGACTGACCAGATTTGGAGAAAATCAAGTGTGACATCATAGGGAACTAGGTAAGTGATATTTTACTTATTTCACTTGGTTTGCTTATTTATCCTTTAATACTTTTAATTTATTGGCAATGGTAATGTTGTCTTCATAATAAGATTGATTTAGTTTAAGTAGTGTTTATAGTATAAGAAGTAAAGTTAGGTTCCTAGTATATATTTTGTATTCTTTAAACTAGAGGAAGTAAAACTTAAGGGAGTAATTTTATGGCAGGGCAGCTTAGCCACGTAGAATGCTCCTCCAGTGTGATGTGGGAAGTCAGGGACACTTCCAGTGTCTAGGGCAACCCTATGTGCAGGAGGTGTCTCCAGCTGCAGCTACTTTGGAGGTGGTCACACCACAGGTAAAACGGGCACAGGCAAAAAGGGAATGGGTGACCGTCAGACAGAATAAAAGAAATAGGCAGGCAGTGCAGGAGTCCCCTGAGCCCATCTTCCTCTCTAACAGATTTTCCGTTTTAGATACTTCTGGGGGAGATTGTTTCTCAGGGGAATGCAGCAAGAGCTAAGTCCATGGCACCATGAGTGGCTCAGCCAGACATGGGGGAGGGAGGAAAAAGAGTGGGAGAGCAATAGTGATATGGGATACTATCATATGGGGGACAGATAAATGTTTCTGCAGCTGCAGACGTGACACCAGGATGTTACGTTGCCTCCCTGGTGCTAGGGTTAAGGATGTCACTGAGCAACTACAGGACATCCTGAGGGGGGAGGGTGAACAGACAGAGGTCGTGGTCCATATTGGTTCGAGTGACATAGGCAAAAAGTGGAATGAGGTCCTGCAAGCAGAATATAGGGAGCTAGGAAATAAATGAAAAAGCAGGACCTCAAATGTAGCAATCTTAGGATTACTCCCAGTGTCACATGGCAGTGATATCAGGAATAGGAGAATAGACCAAGTGCATGCGTAGCTGGACAGATGATACGGGAGGGAGGGATTTAGATTCCTGAGGCATTGGGACCAATTCTGGGGAATATGGGACTTGTACAAGGTGGACATGTTGCACCCCAGCAGGACCAGGACCAATATCCTCGCAGGGGTATTTGCTAGTACTGTGAGGGAGGGTTTAAACTAGACTGGCAGGGGGATGGGAACTTAAGCGGGGGGACACAAGAGAGGGAAACAAAGATAGGAATGAAAGACAGAAAAGTAGAACGCAAAGAGGAAGGCAGAGGAAACAAGGGGCAGCAGCAAATAGGGCCATAGTGCAAAAAAAAGTGTCAAAATGTTAAAAAGGCAAGTCTAATGGCATTGTATCTGAATGCATGGAACACTCGCAATAAGGTAGATGAATTAACAGCCCAAATAGATGTGAATGGGTACAAAATGATTGCAAAAACAGAGAGATGGCTGCAGGGTGACCAAGCTGATGGGCGGAATTTTCCCAGAATTGCACTAAGTGCGGTAGTGGGCAGGTAAAATGGAGTCCTAACTGCCGATGAAAATGGCAGGTTTTCACACTGTATTGTCCTGACCCCGCCTCATTATATATTCACTCCTGCAATGCCATTTCCATGGCGAGTGGGCTGTCATTCGCCCACCTGCCATCACCCTGCTGTTGCATCATGCCGGCCACCATCTTTAAAAGGCAGCTGCCAGCAAAACATTCATCGCCACCAGCTCAGCACCGCTGTCCGGGAGACATGGCCAGCAAAGGCAAAAAGACTGCAGCCCCCTGCTTCAACAACAGCTCCCTCGAGCGACTGCTGGATGCCATGGAGGCCCGCTGGGATGTGCTCTACTCCCACTCTGGCTGCAGGGTGGGTAGCAACGTCACCAGCCCGGCTTGGGAGGCGGCGGCAGCGGTGGTCAGTGCAAGCGCCCTGCAGAGGAGGACAGCCATCCAGTGCCGCAAAGGGATGAATGATCTCCTCTGTTCCACCAGATAAGTCACTCTTTTCATCACTCACAACTCACACACTCATAATCCCATCATACATCCACAGGGCCCTCCAAGTCTCAGCCCTCCAGAGGATGCTCGCCAAAGTCATCACACACAGGACATCATGGTCAGCAGCCTGTCTCTATCTCTGCTATGGATGTCTGGGAAGCACCAAGACATAACGGCAGAGTTAGGAAAGTTAGATAAAAGTAGTTGCACAGCCTGGGCACTGGTATTGATTATTTGTATGTATTGTTCACTATTGTCAGTAAACTCCCAAAAATGTCAACCTGCCTGTGGCTCCTTGTTCTGATGAGCAGTGTTCTTGTCACTTAGATGTGAAACATTTCTGCACAAGATAAAAGGCAGGTGTCTCAATCCAGGGCCTCTTCCCTGTGTTCTGTGCAGCCTTCAGACCACAGTGAGGGTCCAGTCTCACACTCCCTAGAAACAACACTGATACCTGCTTCTCAGCAGTGCTGGTCATTGCTGTCAGAATGTAGTGGGCAGGCACCACAGAGTTTTCTCATTCTCTTTGTCTGCTCTCAGCACCTTTAAAGGGTGGCTGGCCCCCATCACACCAGCATCTGCGACCAGTGATGCTGTGCATCATCTCCTGAAGGGCTGAGGTGCTGAAAGCAGACACAGCATCAGATGTGTCTAAAGTTTCATAGCTGTGTCTCTGAGATGGCATTGATCATGGAGCGCAAGTGAGCTGTCCTCGGCCAGACAGGAATCAGGTATTCTCAGAAGCCATGTGAAGATTTATGGAGTGTCCTTACTGCATGTTGTATCATCCTCCTGCAATCAATCAGGACCTCCACTGCATCTCCATGACAGAAGCATTCTCACAGTAGGTACTGGTGCTGTGATAAGCCAAACTGGAGTCAAACATGCACAATGTGATGTGAGGATCTATGGGGACACCTCACTGCATGTTGTCATCATCTTCCAACATCTGGCAGCTATGAGGGCCTCCCAAGCATGCCTGCCTTGTCTAGCCGGTGCAAGAGCCTCATCCCCCTCGTCATCACCGCCGAGGACCTCCTCACCCTCATCTCTGTCAGTTTCCTCCTCATGGCAGGAGATGTGCAGCTCCTCCATCTCCTCCTCAGCCAGCTCGTCTCCCTGTTGCAGTGCCAGGTTGTAAAGGGCGCAACAGACGATGACAACGCGTGACATCCTCTGCGGACTGTATTGCAGGGCTCCACCAGGCCACTCCAGGCATGGGAACCGCATCTTCAGCATCCTAATGGTCTGCTCCACCAAGCTGCAGTCTGAGGCCGCCGCATGGGTGTCATCAGCCACGGCCTCTGGGGGTAACTCTTGTCCCCAAGGAGCCAACCCTGCAGTCTCTGTAGACCCTGGAAGACTGAAGGGATGTGCAAGCGAGTCAGGATGTAGGCATCGTGCACACTCGCTGGAAACCATGCACACACCTGCAGGATGCTTTTCTGGTGGTCACATGTTCAGTGAGTGAAAGCCCTTGCGGTTGATGAAGTCCACCGAATGTAGCTACGGAGACCTGAGTGCCACATGAGTGCAGTCAATTGAACCCTGCGCTTGTGGGAATCCCAAGATTAGGGTGGATCCAATGGTCCTTGCACTCTGGCTGTCCTGGTCCCGGGCAAAATGCACAAGGTTGTGTGCCATGAAGAAGATGGCATCCGTGACCTCATGGATGCATTTGTGGGTGGCTGATTGTGACATCCCACAGGGGTCACCTTTGGAGCCCTGAAAGGAGCCACTGGAATAAAAATTCAGCACTACGGTCACTTTCACGGCCAGTGGCAGTGGATGCCCTCCATGTCCCCTTGGCACTAAGTCCTGCAGTAAGTGGCAGATGTGAGCCACCAGTTCCCTAGATATGTGCATTCATCGGTGACACTGGTTCTCGGTCATCTGTGGGAATGGCAGGCAGCGTCTATAGTCCCTGGGTGTCGCTAGGCGCCGACCAGCCCTGGCTCACTGTCGCTTCTGGGCAGCACGTGCAGGAGCCTCTGCTGGTCCTTCTTCATGAGCTTGCTGCTTCTGCCTTTGCACAGCCAGGAGCCTGAGTCGCTTTCTTCTCCATCTTCAACAGTCTCTGTAAGCTATCAGGCATACAGCTAGGTCACCAGGATCCATCATCCTGACATGGTCCTCTTGCAGCATGAAAGAGAGAGAGGCATGGTTAATATGGCTATACTTAGTATCTTTCCTGGCCCTGTGTGACTGCCCCTTAATGCTTCCCAGAGAGTGCTGGTCACCCCTCAGATGGCCAGAGATGAGTGGGCTGCATGACTGCCCTGTCAACCTGTGACATAGAGATTGCAAGGGGCCGTGAGCACCTCCAGCAGTGACTGCTACATGGCCAGAATTGGCGAGAAGATTGTACAATGTGTGCAGTCCAACAGCTCCGCGGTCCAATAAAGAGTTGGCGGACTCGTAGTCTGTGCTAAGGGGATGGGGGGGCATGGAGCGCTTGGTGGTCCTTTGGTGCCTCCGCATTGCTTGCATGGGCAGGCAGGCTTGGGCCCCGACACCAATCAAATCACTATGGCTGTGCCTGATCTGTCTCAGTTGCCTAGACATGGTCAGTTTATACAGGTGTCCCTAATGCATGGCCACTTCCCACTTACCGATTACTTGATTGTCTGTGCACGGGATGCAGTGCCAGGGCAGCACTTGCTGCACCCCCTCCACTCCAACAATGGTCACCTCCGAGGCTGGCCAGCATTTGCACCCAGACACCGCCCCCCTCCAGGGCCAAGCATCAGTTGCCCCCTCAGCACCTCTGAGCCCTGTAAACAACAGGCAAGCTGTGGAGAACGCTACTGCTCACTCACCTCAGTTCCCCCAAAGTGAAGGCCACCAAGTGCATGTTGCCTGTGCGCTGTTGTGAAACATATTGGCATGATTTCCCGCCGACATGGATGGACTATTCGGCAGGGTTCCAAGAGCCTGGCAAGATGGCCTTTTAATCATATGCTGAGGTATTACAATTAGCTCCCTACCGACTGATGACAGGAAATGCCGCCCACCATCGGCAAGCTGAGCAAGTCGTGCCTTACTTTCCACACATACCACCTATCATGCCCGCTGTCAGCGGGCTCAGAAAATTCTGCTCGTAGAATCAGTCTGGGTGGAGCTAAGAAGAAACAAGGGGCGGAAAACATTAGTGGGAGTTGTCTATAGGCCTCCAAACAGTAGTGGGAAGGTAGGGGATGGCATTAAACACAAAATTAGAGATGCATATAACAAGGGTGCTCCAGTAATCATGGGTGACTTTAATCAGCATATAGACTGGCGCATGAATTCCTGGAATGTGTACGAGATGGCTTTTTTAGACCAATATGTCGAGGAACCATCTAGGGAACAGGCTATCCCAGATTTGGTATTGTGCAATGAGAAGAGGTTAATTAATAATCTTGTTGTGCGGGGTCCTTCAAGGAAGAATGATCATAACATGATGAAATTTTTCATTAGGATGGAAAGTGAAGTAGTCCAATCTGAAATGAGTGTCCTTAATCTAAACAAAGGAAACTATGAAGGTATGTAGGGTGAGTTGGCTACGATAGATTGGGGAACTTCATTAAAAGGCATGACAGTGGATTGGCCATGGCTAATATTTAAGGAATTGCAACAGTTACACATTCCTTTCTAGCATAACAACACATCAGTTAAAGTGGCCCAATCATGGTTAACAAAAGAAATTAAGGATAGTATTAGATCCAAAGAGGAGTCTTATAAAGTTGTTAGAAAAAGTAGCAAGCCCAAGGATTGGGAGCAGTTTAGAATTCAGAAAAGGAGGACCAAGAGATTGAGTAATAGGGGAAAAATAGAGTATGAGAGTAAACTTGCAAGGAACATTAAAGTGGACTGTAAAAGTTTCTATAAATATGTAAAAAGAAAAAGACTAGTGAAGGCAAATGTAAGTCCCTTACTGTCCGAAATGGGAGAATTTATAACAGAGAACAAGGAAATGGCGGAGCATTTAAACAACTACTTTAGTTCTGTTTGATCGGTATAGTATATAGACCACCAACTAGTGGAAGGAAAGAGATGTAGAGAAACAATTTTGCAAAGAAATTACAGAGAGGTGCAAGAATTATGGAGTAATTATAATGGGGGACTTCAATGATCCAAATATAGACTGGGATAGGAACAGTGCAAAGGGAGAAGAAGGATGAGAGTTCCTGGAGTGTGTTCAAGATAATTTTCTGCAGCAGTATGTTTCTGGCCCAGCGAGAGCGCAGACATTGTTGGACCCAGTTCTGAGGAATAAGTTGGCCCAAGTGAATCAAATAACAGTGGAAGAGCATTTACGGGGCAGTGACCATTGTATCATTCTGGGTGACGTGCAGGTGGTGGGCCCCGCATGTCAGCGCTTAAAATGGCACGCATTGACATCGGGCGAGTGTTCTGACGTCACCGCACACCATCGTGATATTTAGCTGGGCTGGTCGGCGATGAAGTGCGACGCACGCCTGCCATTAATTAAAGGGCTTGTTAAGGCCCTTAACTCGACAATTGTTGGGGATTTTGATGTGCCCGTGCAATCTTTGGCTCGGCACACGGGCCCAATGGGCAGGCGGGTCAGTGACTTTTTAACAAAACTCATCCACAGGCGGGATATGTGGGCTCAGTGGGTTTGTCAATGTTTTATGTGAAGTATTTATTGCAGCGTTTTAAACTTGTCTGTGTGATCTGTAGCAGTTCAGAATGAATTCCAACAGCTTTCTCTGTACTTTGAATCTTCAGCTCACCAGTCTGCAGTCAGGAATCTTTATCGGGCCTGCAGCTTTCGGGAGGCCTCCATTTAGCCTGGGTATGGGCTCTGACATGTCCACTGGAGGCAGCTCCTCTGAGGAGGAAGGGAGGGCTAGAATAAAGAGGAGGCCAAGATTCGACAATCAGCCTCCAGGGGAGCCGGCTTTGGGAGGCCAGGCACAGGCACAAGGGGCATAGGGCCAAGAGGTAGTCCAATGTGGAAGATGCCACAATCCTGTTGCCAGGGTATACAGGTGGCGAAGTAGTTACCTCAATATGACTAAATTGCAGTGCCAAAAGAGGCTCCGACTGTCAAGGGAGACAGTCACCTATATCTGTCAGATGGTTGGCCCTGAGATCTCCCCTAACTGTGTGAGTGGAGACCCCATGCCAGCGGCTCTAGAGATCACAGTTGCCCTCCACTTCAATGGATCTGGCTCCTTCCAGGAGAGTGATCTTTGCGGTGTCTCCCAATCAGCTGTCCATGCTTATGTCAAGCAGGCTACAGATGCTCTGTTCAGACGTGCATTGACCTTCATCCACTTCTGTTGGGACCAGGCAAGCCAGACACAGTGAGCCAGAGGCTTCGCAGCCATTGCTGGCTTCCCCCATGTCCAGGGTGCTATAGACTGCACACATGTGGCCACCAAGGCACCAGTAGGTGAGCCCGGTGCCTTTGTCAACAGGAAGGGCTTCCACTCCTTGAACGTGCAGATAGTCTGTGATCACAGGATGCAAATTCTGCAAGTTTGTGCAAGGTGCCCTGGCAGCTCCCACGACGCCTGCATCCTCAGACACTCCCAGGTGCAGGGGCTCTTCAGTGCTTTGGCTTGGCTAGATGAATGGCTGCTGGGTGACAAGGGCTATCCTCTCAGAAGGTGGCTCATGACGCCTCTCCGCCATCCAAGAACAGAAGCTGAGGAGTGCTACAATAGGAGCCACGGCTCCACAAGGGATGTAGTGGAGAGAGCCATTGGTCTTCTCAAGATGCACTTCCGATGCCTGGACCACTCAGGGGTGCGCTCCAGTACCCCCCCAGATCGTGTCTCTGTGGTAGAGGTAGCACTAGCTCTGCACAATCTTGAGCTGGAAAGGGGGGACTTAGTGGACGATGAAGACTTTGATGCCCTGAATGCGGCTTCACACGATGACTCCAGCAGTTGTTCAGAGGATGAGGAAGCACAGGGCAATGATGAGGGGCAGCACGCCGACCCGCAACTACACCAAGGAGGTAGGGATATCTGGGAGACTTTAAGCCAACAAACCTTCAGCTAGCTCCACACAAATGGATCTGCAGGACCAGAATTGCCTGGCGCATTCTTACGCGACACTTAGGTGCTACATCTTCCACCTCATCAGCAGCAACTTAGGGCTTAGCACAGAAACATCAATGTCCGCTCAAGCACTCATGAGATATCTGTGAAACATACAAATGCAGCACAAAGGAAACACCCTCAGCCAAGATAACAAATATGGACTTTATTCCCAACCATAAGGTGGTGGCACAAAAAACAAAACAAAATGTTGCTCCGATGTTGACAAATATAAATTCCCTAATCTAGGGGCAACAGAAAATCACCAGTGAGAAACCCATGGAGTGCCTAACATGCCTTATGCTTACGTTTGCGGGTGCTACGTCTAGGTGCCGCCCCATTGCTCAGAGTGGCTTGTGAGACAGCCTGCTGACTCTGCTGTCCTGAGGGCCTTGATGACCTTGGTGGCCGTCCTTTGGCTTGTGGAGCCTGCGCTGGCCCCGTCTGGGAGGGAGTGGCCAGTTCCAGAACTGGCACCTCCCCAGTTATTGCAGCCTCAAAGGATGCAACGGTCACTGGCAGAGGGGTGGAGGAGCTGCTGCCCTCATCTGAAGCGCCCTGAGAGAAGCTCGCAGCAACAACAAGCAGCTGCTGCCAGGGCACCTTGCATAAACTTGCAGAATCTGCATCCTGTGATCACAGACTATCTGCACGTTCAAGGAGTAGAATCCCTTCCTGTTGACAAAGGAACCGGGCTCACCTACTGGTGCCTTGGTGGCCACATGTGTGCAGTCTATAGCACTCTGGACATGGGGGAAGACAGCAATGGCCGCGAAGCCTCTGGCTCACTGTGCCTGGCTTGCCTGGCCCCAAAGGTCACATTGGGCCTCCCTGCTGACCGCAGATGGATGGGCACCGAGCGGCGACACTTGGTGCCCAGAACATCTCCCACATTGGGAATGACCACCTGTGGCCATTAGCGCTGTGAGGGCTTACAGGTCAGTGCGTAACCCAATCAGCTGATTCTCAATCCGATCGAAGCCCCTCTCCATGAGAGTCGCCAATCTCTCCATGGAGGAAGCCTGACGCTCCGACATGAGGTTCATACCATCACTGACACTCTGCCTGGATTCCTTCACCACAGAGACCAAGTGAAGCACACTCTCGTGTAACACTGCCAGATGCTCCCGCGCGCCCTGCCGCTTGTCCTGCAGCTGCTGCATGGCTGACATCTCCAGAGGCATATCATCACTAGCGGACTCAGCATGTACCTGGTCCCCTGCAGTCCTCCAGCTGCTGGCGCCATCGGCACTCTCTGTCCGTGCCATCTCCTCCAGCGATTGTGAAGTGCCCTCTCCACTGTGCCCCGGGACACTAACCGATATTATATTCCCCACTGATGTGGTAGTTGCTGTGCTGGTGCCTGGCTTGCCGAAATGATGTGATGCTCATGCCAATTGACGCCCCTCAGGTGTGGAAGGGGGACTCTGGACATCCTCCTGGTGGCCATGTGGTGGTGATGCTGAAATTAACTTCAAGGACAGTGCATCAGTTAGCATTTAGTCAGTAACACCTTTCATCCCTTTCCCCCCAGGCTCATAATGTGCTCAACCTTCAAGAACCTAAGGAGACAAACATTGGTGGGGTGGTAAATAGTCAAGAGGAGGCCCAAACATTACATGTGCATACAGATAGGTTGGTCAGATGACCTAAGGAATGCTACGTGGAATGTTCTGTGGATAAGTGTGAGGTTATGCACCTGGGCAAGACAAACAAGGTACGGGAATACAGGAGAAATGGTAGGACCATGGAACATAAGGATGATTACAGGGACCTTGCTGGGCAGACCTGTTAAGGTAGCAGAACAGGAACATAAGGCGTTTAACAAGGTCGAAGCCAGACTTGCTTTTATTAGTTGAGGAATAGAATGTAGGAAAAGGGAGGTCATGCTGCAAGTGCAGAAAACGCTGTCGAGGCCACAGCGACACTTCTGTGTTCAGCTGTGACCTGTGCATCATGGGAGGGATGGCATTGGAGTGGAGAGAGTGCAGAGGCCCTTGACCTGGATACATGCTGGCCTGGAGAGTTGGGGTTATGAGGAAACATTGCAAACACTTGCGACATTTGCAGTGGAGCACAGGAGATTGACAGGTTACATTATTGACCTTCATACTGTTATGAGGGGCATAGAATGGGTGGACAGAAGGCAACATTTCCCCTTGGCGCAGGGATGACTAACATGGTGGCATTTATTTAAGTTGAGTGTCATGAGGTTGATGAGCTGCTGAGGATCTTTTGGACAGAGTAATGTGGGATGCACTGGCTGAAAGGGTGGTGGAGGTACAAGCCTTCCGAAGATGCAATAAGTCTTTCGATGTGCAGCAGTGATGCCATGGTATGTTAGGCCATGGGGATAGTGGTCAGAAATGGGATAAGGCGACTTTGGAAGGTGCTAGTGACACACAGCCTTAAGGGGCCAAGGAACCTTTGTGTATGACCCACACGTCTGACTGTATCAGTCTGTGAATGAGCAGTGTTGCTGCATTAATGATTGCAGCAGTCGTCAGTGCTTTGGATGGTGGGCAGACAGAGTGGATGGGACTGTGGTCCTCAAATACCTGGCTGCTGCGCCCCAGCCTCACCAACACCTGCCGACTTGGCCACTTGGCTCCTTTCCAGCTCCATGGCCTGTTCTTTGAAGTGGGTCAGTGTGTGCAGCATGGCCTGGCCATCACCAGTGCGCAAACACTTTTGGGTGTTGTACGCAGTTTTCGCCTGCAGAACAGAGAACACCATTTATTGGGGCTGATTGCTCATGTACTCTGCACGCGCACGGCACACCCCAACCACAAGGCCCATCTGAGGCCTCCAGCGGCTCCTGTCCACAATACTGGTGATCAGGCACCAAAAAGTAGTATGGCTGCTCCCAACTTCCTCCCCCAACGGCCACCTTGGACACATTTGGCATCCATCACTTTGAATAGAGATTGACGACTCTCATGGAGAGGCTCCTCCAGGAAAGCAATCAGAACCTCCTGGGGTTGCATTTGGACCTGCAAGCCCTCACAGCAGCATTGACCTCAGCTGTTCAGTGCCAGTGTGGGGGATGATTTGGGCACCAAGTATCCCAGCTCAGTGCCGATCCATCTATGGCTAGCAGGGAGGTCTGAAGTGACCTCACATCAGCGCAGCAGCTGCCTTTCGTCTCTGCTGGCTCCAGATGAGGGAAGCAGCTCGTCCGTCCCTCTTCCAGTGACCATGTAATCCCATGAAGCTGCAGCGACTGGGGAGATGCCAGCTGTGGAACTGGCCGTTCCCTCCCAGGAGGGGCCAGCACAGGCTCCACAGCCGCCAAGGTCATCAAGGCCAACAGGACAGCACAGTGAGCAGGCTGTCTCAGATGCCAGTGCCAGCGAGGGGACAGCACCTAGACGTAGCATCTGCAAGCGCAAACTTAAGGCACCTTAGGCACACCATGGGCTTCTCACTGGTGGTTTTATGTTGCCCTGCTGTTAGTTCATGACCACTTGGTGTGATGCTTAACACCTTGGTAATTATTTCTTTCTGAACTTCATTTTGTAATCTTATTAAATTTTGATATGTGAGCGTGGCTCAGGGTGACTCCTTACTTCTGCAGGTGAACGGGAACCCATGATGTTATGAGTGAGTTGTTTGACATTGAGCTTTATTGACAAGACCCTTACTTAATGTTCCTACCCAGGCAGAATTTGAACTCAGGTATCAAGTATGGAGCCTGTAGCCCTGGCTTGTGTTGGAGGTCCATCTGTGGTGTGCTGGTTGAAGGTTCATTGGATTAAAGCCTCCCAGGTATCCCTGCCTCCCTGGAGTATGCCCGGGTTGGTGTCTACCCCCTCAGCATTTCCCTGTGCATGCTCACCCTCAGACTCACTGGTGGATTCATCATGTGCAGCCGCAGCCACTGCGTCAATGTCTTCATCGTCCTCTGCGTTCCCCCCCACCCCCCACCTTTCCAGTGCCAGGTTGTGGAAGGCACAGCATGCAACCACTATCAGCAACACATGTTCTGGGGGGTATTGGAATGCACCCCCTGAACAGTCCAGGCATTGGAACTGCATCTTGAGAAAACCAATGGTTCTCTCTGCCACAGCCGTTAATGGGTAGAATGGGGTGTTTTGGGGAGTCAGTTGGTCATGCAGAGGAGGGGGGTTGGGTGGCCTGTGAAGGGATGGTCAGAGAGGGTAGTTGGGAGGTCAAGAGGGCAGTCAGTGGGTATGGTGGTAGTCAGGAGGTTGAGAGGGTTTTTAAGAACTCGTTCATGGGATGTGGGCAACACTGGCTAGGCCAGCATTTATTGCCCATCCCTAATTGCCATGTTCAGAGAGCATTTAAGAGTCAACCACATTGCTGTGGGTCTGGAGACACATGTAGGCCAAACCAGATAAGGACGGCAGATTTCCTTCCCTAAAGGACATCAGTGAACCTGATGAATGTTTATGACAATTGGCAGTGATTTCATGGTTGTCATGGGGAGAACTTTCTCTCCATCGGAGGGACTGAGTGGGAGCAAGCACAGGCAGGCATGCAGCTGATCGCCGCCCGTGATCGGCTATGCACCACCATTTTACATGGGGGGGCCAAATAAGGCCTGCCCAGTGTGATGTACACCCGGAAGCGCTGAGTGCTCCCTGTGTGGATGGGGGGGATGAGGCTGTATCGGGGCCTGCGCTCTTTCGTGCATGCAGGCGTAAGAGTGCAGAAATCTCCCTTATGCACAGAGCTGCCTCAGGGAGATCGGTTTCATTATCAATAATTTATCAAAAAAAATTTTAAGACATGTCCCCTCGTGTGACAGTGGCAATGAGCATTAATGAAAACTTTTATTCCATTTATAAACACTTCATGAAACCTCGTCCCACCCGTGGACGAGGTTTCATGATAAATGCGAAGGCCACCTGGGATCTTCGCCTGCCTGCCAACAGGCAGCTCCATTAAGCATTTTTAATTGATATTTAAATGGCCTTAATAGGCCTTTGACAATTCGGTGGGCGTGCAGCCGACTCCACTGTGCGCCCACAGAGCTGAAAATCAAAGTGACACACGGTGATGTCAGGACGCACACCGAATGTCACCGAGCGTCATTTTACACGTTGGTGAGCGGGGCCAGTCCCTGCATGCCGACCCGAAGATTCTGGCCCATCAGACTTTTAATCCTAGATTTTATTGAATTTAAATTTCACCATCTCGAACACAGGTCCCCAGAGCATTATGCTGGATCTCTAGAATACCAGCCCAGTGACAGTACCACTATGCTACCACCTACCTGTAGTCAAGGGTCAGCAGCGTAGTCAGGATCAGTGGGGAGATGGTTGGGGTTTGGGGTGTATTCAGGGGAGGGGTTATAGTTGGGGGCAGGGGTGTAGTCATGGGAGCTGTGGGGTACCTGGAAGATACATGGGGGGCTGGGGTTGTAGTTGGATGGTTACCAGTGCTGAGTAATGGATGTTTGAACTTCCCAGGCGATTGCTGTGCAATCCTTACATGGGGACTTCCAGAGTGATACCCCAGCACATCTTTGGGGTACCCCCTGGGTGCAACGCCCTGCAGATTGGAAATTATGGGCTTATAACTTATTTATTGCATTAGTCGTTTTTTTTGATAATTAAGTTTGCTGATGCATTTAGGAAATGATATAAAAGCTGTGTAGAAACAACACTATCATTAAAGGGGATGGAAAGCTAAGGGAAGACCTGCCATTGCATGTCTCCATTCATTCTTAATGCTAATGTGACAAAGACCAATGTGGAGCACAGCTTCACTTACTTGTACATGTGAACATATGAACATTCAAATTTGGAGCATGAGTAGGCCATTTGGCCCATTGAGCCTGCTCTGCCATTCAGTAAGATTATGGCTGATCTAATCCTAACCTCAGCTTCACATTCTACCTATTTCCAATAGCCTTTCACCCCATTGCTTATCAGGAATCTATTTACTTCTGCCTTAAAGATATTCAAAGACTGTGCCTCAACCACCTTTTGAAAAAGGGAATTTCAAAGTCTCACAATTAATCCTCTGAGAGAAAAAAATTTTCCATCCCTGTCTCAAATGGACGACCCCTTATTGTTAAACAGTGACCACTAGTTCCAGATTTTCCCACAAGAGGAAACATCCTTTCCACATCCAAGCTGTCAAGACCCCTCAAGATCTTATCTGTTTCAATTAAGTTCCCCATTACTCTTCTAAACTTCAGTGGATACAAACCTAGCCTGTCCTGCCTTTCATCACAAGACAACCTACTGACTCAAGGTATTAGTCCAGTAAACCTTCTCTGAACTGCATTTACAGCTTTCCTTAAATAAGGAGACCAATACTGTACACAGTACTCCAGATGTGGTCTCATCAATGCCCTATATAACTGAAGTAGATCCTCCCTACTTTGTATTCAATTCCCCTTGCAATAAACAATAACCTTCTAATAGCTTTGCTAATTTCTTACTGCATCTGCATACTAACCTTTTGCGGTTCATGCACTAGGACACCCAGATCCCTTTGCATTTCAGAGCTCTACAATCTCTCACCAAATAGATAATATGCTTCTTTTTTTATTCACTTGCCAAGATGGACAACCTCACATTATCCTGCCTTATATTCCATTTGCCAGATCTTTGCCCACTTACCTAACCTATCTATATCCTTTTATAAGCTCATTATGTCCTCTTCGCAACTTACTTTCCTGCCTATCTTTGTGTCACCAGCAAATATGGCAACCATACCATCAGTCCCTTCACCCAGTTCATTTACATAAATTATAATGAGTTGAGGACCCAGCACTGATCCATGTGGCACACCATTCATCACATCCTGCCAACCAGAAAATTACCCATTTATGCCTATTCTGTTTCCTGTTAGCTAGTCAATCTTCTATCCATGTCAATATGTTACCCCCTATACCATGAGCTTCTATTTTCCACAATAAACTTTGATGAAACAGCTTATCAAATGCCTTCTGGAAATCTAAGTACAGTATATCCACTGGTTCCCTTCTATCCACAGCACCTGGTACTTCTTCAAAGAACTCCAATAAATTGGTTAAACATGATTTCCCTTTCAGAAAACCATGTTGACCCTGCCTGATTACCTTGAATTTTTCTAAGCACCGTTATAACTTCTTTAATTGTAGCATTGAACATTTTCCCTCTGAAAGATGTTAAGCAACCTGGCCTGTCTCCCTTCCTTTTTGAGTAAAGGAGTTACATCAGATACTTTCCAATCTTATGGAACCTTCCCCAAATCTAGTGAACTTTGGAAAATTCAAACCAACATATCACCTAGCTCTAGAGCCACTTCTTTTAAGACCCTAGGATGAAATCCATCAGGACTCAAGGACTTGTCAACCCACAGTTCCAACAGTTTGCTAAATACCACTTCCCTGGTGATTGCAATTTTCCTGAGTTCCCCCTTCCCTTCCAGTTCCTGATTTACAGCCATTTCTGGATATTACTTGTGTCCTCTAAAGTGAAGACCAATGCAAAATAACTGTTCAATTCATCTGGCATCTCCTTATTTTCCATTATCAACTCCCCAGACTCAATTTCTATAGTACCAACGTTCACTTTGTTAACTTCTTTTTTAAAATATCTACACAAACTCTTACCATCTGTGTTTAGCTTTTTCTCTTAATCTAATTTTTCCCTCCTTATTAATCTTTTAGTCATTCTTTGCTGTTTTTTATAATCTTTCCAATCTTTTGACCTACCACCTATCTTTGCCCCTTAATATCCCCTTAAATGGCATCCCATTGCATCTCTATTGACCTATCCCTGAACCTAAATTGCCAGTTTACTTTAGTTAGCTCCGCTTTCATGCGCACATAATTCTCCTACTTATGTTTAAACTACTAGTCTTAGACCCACTCTTCTCTCTGTCAAGCTGAATGTAAAATTATAATATTATGATCACTGTGATATTGGGACACCTTCACTTTGAGGTGGTTAATTAATCCTATTTCATTGCACAATACCAGACTTCTCCCTGGTTGGATGGAGAATGTGCTGATCTAAGAAATTACCCCCAAAACATTCTATGAATTTGACATCTATACTACCTTTGCCCATCTGATTATTCCAGTCTATATGCACATTAAAATCCCCCATGATAATTACTGTACCTTTCTGACAAGCTCCCACTATTTCTTCTTTGATGCCCTGTCTTACCATGTAATTATTGTTAGGGGGCCTGTACACCTTTCCCACAAGTGACTTCTTGTCTTTATCATTCCTCATTTCTACCCAAACCACTTCTGTATCCTGGTTTCCTGAGCTTAGGTCATCCTTCTCCATGGTGCTAATGTCATCTTTCATTAACCCAACCACCCCACCACCTTTTCCTAACTTCCTAAAATTCACATATCCTTCAGTATTCAGGTCCCAATCTATGCCATCCTGTAGCCCTGTCTCTACAATGGCTGTTAGGTCGTACTTATTATTTTCTATTTGCACTATCAGTTCATCTGGGCTTTTTTTTGAGTGCTACGTGCATTCAGATATAGAGCCTTAAGTTTTGTCCTTTTAATATTTTTGTAACATCTAACATTAACTGTTGATTTACTCAGACTTGTGTATGGAATTTGAGATAGTTTATGTAAGTTATTTTTGTATTTTTGGGTATAGGAGTGAGTTTTAGCTTTACGTTTGATCATTGTTTCTGTATTGGTCTTTGAAGAAAGGGATGAATTTGAGTTTTAGTTTCATTTTAAAAAACGCCTACATTCTAATGCGTTTTATGATACTTGAAGGGAAGTTAAAAGAAACACAAGGTAGAAAAACTGGGTTGTTGCCTAGCAAAAAGGGTCCAGAGACAGGGACCCTAGAGACAGAGGAAAATAGAAAACTAGTTTCAGTCCAGTTGAAAGGCGTTGTCAGCAGAAGTGGCATAAGAGAGGGACAGAAAGCAAGTGCCAAGCTAAAATTGGAAGCCAGGAGCCAGGAGAGGCTGGACACAACAGAGGGAACTGCAGAGAGAGCAGACATCCCAAAAGAACTGAAAGGTCCCAAAGCCAAGGAGGGAATAGAAAGGAGATAGGCCAAAAGAAGACCTTTTAGGTCAAAGGAAAAGAACAGGAATCTGGAAAAAGTTCTGTTCAGTTGAAGTGAAAGCAAGAGCAGAGAAAGGTTCCAAGCTTAAAGGGAGAAAGTTGCAGGAAGCAGACTTAAAGCAAAATAGGCTTGTGAAAAGCCAGAAGATCCAAGGAGAGAGCCAAAGGTTGGTGATTCCTTATTATGGGCATGTGAAGCTGTGTGTTCTGTTTGCACAGCTGAGTATCTTGGGGGAGAATGCGTGGAAGGCAAAGCTTGAGTATACGTGGTAATCCAGGGGATAATCCATTGGAAAGAGAGTTCGAAACCCTGGAGGTGGATCCTTGTGGAAGGCATCTGAGAGAAAGCATTGTTTGGGAGAAGATACCAAAGTAGGTTCTTTGGAGCTTGGAAACCTCATGTGAAAGATGGAGTTCAGTGAGAATGGTCGGTGCACAGTATGACAAGTGTCTGGGAGGAGTTGATGACAGAACCATAGCATCTGTTTGCGGTGGCATCTGTCACTTGGTTTCAGAATGTGGTGTACCCGACCACAGGTCACCTATTGATTTACATGGACTGTGTACTTATGGTGAACATGAGAGTATAAGATAGCTTTTGTAACTTGTGTTTTCTAACCTGTATTGTCACACGATACAGTGTCATGGAATACTCTCCACTTGCTGGATGAGTGCAACTCCCACAACACTCAAGAAGCTTGATACTGTCCAAGACAAAACAGCAGACTTGACTGGCACCACATCCACAAACACTCACTCCCTCCACCACTGACGCACAGTAGCGGCAATGTGTATCATCTACAAGATGCACTGCAGGATCTCACCAATGCTCCTTCAACAGCACCTTCCAAACCCACGACCACTACCATCTAGAAGGACAAGGGCAGCAGATAGATGGGAAAACCACCACCTGGAAGTCCCCCTTCAAGTCACTCACCAGCTTGACTTGGGGGTATATTGCCATTCCTTTACTGTTGCTGGGTCAAAACCCTGGCACTCCCTTCCTAACAGCACTGTAGGTGTTCCTACAACACATGGACTGCAGTGGTTCAAGAAGGCAGCTCACCACCACCTTTTCAAGGGCAACTAGGGATGGGCAATAAATGCTGACCCAGCCAGTGACACCCACATCCCGTGAATGAATATATATATTTGTAATATTGTCAATCTTTTTTTTTTTAATGAATGTTTTATTCTTTTGTTAAAAGTTCATCAGCTGACTCCCATGACTCTGTTCAGTAACTGCCCTCCATGTTTCTAAACAAAAGATAAAAGTTAGGATCTATCAAGCTGGGTTCCACCCTGGGACCTGGCTTGTCCAGTAGTAAAATCAGCTAGGATCATAACACTCATACTCTGTGTCCCTTCCTATCATGGTCTGTTTATCATTTCCCATATTAATACCTTCCCCTTATCCTTTGTCTCTACTCTTTGCTAGACCACATCTGGCCACATTTGATCCCTTGCCCTCACTATTTAGTTTAAAACCCTCTCTACTTCCCTAGTAATGCAGTTTGCAAGAACACTGGTTCCAGCCCAGTTCAGGTGAAAACCATCCCAATGGTACGACCCCCACTTTCCCCAGCACTGGTGCCAGTACCCAATAAACTGGAACCCACTTGTCCCACACCAGTGTTTGAGCCATGTGTTCTTCTCTCTAATTTTATGCACCATACGCCAATTTGCAGGTGGCTCGGATAATAATCCAAAGATTATTACTTTTGAGGTCCTGCTTTTTAATTTACTGCCTAGTTCCTCATACACTCTATACAAAGCCACTTTCCTTGTTCTACCTATGTTATTGGTACCTACATGGACCATGACAACTGGATCCTCTTCCTCCCACTGCAAGTTCCTCTCCAGCCCTGAGCAGATGCCACAAACGCTGGCACCGGGCAGGCTGCACTGCCATCTGGACTCTTGCTTTTTGCTGCAGCGAACAGAGTCAATCCCCCTCACTATACTGTTCTCTACTACCATTACATTCATTTTGCTCCCTCCACTTGAGCGGCTTCCAGTACCATGGTGCCATGGCCAGCCTGTTCATCCACCTTGCAGCCTTCACTCTCATCCAAACAAGCTGAGAGAGCCTCACACCTATTGGACAATTGCAGAGGCTGACACTCCTGCACTTCTGCCCTCTGGATCCCCTTACCTACCTCACGTGTGGCCACACTCTCCTATCACTGACTGCTGACCAAATAGCTAAGTGGTGTGGCTGCCTTCTGTTAGAAAGCATCCAGGTAACTTACCCCCTCCTTTATGTTTTGCAGTGTCTGCAGCTCAGACCCCAGCTCAATGATTCTGAGCCAAACCTCCCTGAGCCGCAAACACTTATTGTGGACATGTTTGCCCTGGATCACACCAGTATCCAGGGGCTTCCACATGATGCAGCCTTGACACATCACCTGTCCTTCGATCCTTAATATGTTTAGATTAATTACTTAATTATAATATTCACTTATTTATGTTGTTTTAGAAAATATATATTTTATTAACTTTACCAACAGTTCATATACTATTCTAAACCTTAGGACTGGAACAGACCTTAACCACTTACCAGATACTCACCAAACAGCTAGCTTCTTTCCCCATAGTAGAATAAGAACCAATGCCTACAAGGTGAGAGAGGTAGAAACAGCAAAAGGAAACAAATACCTCCTCCCCCTCACCTAACTCCCCCACTCACCAAATTCTCAGGTATGCACTTATTTCCTCAACTGCACTCGTTTGTATGGGATTTCATGTAATGATTAGACTGTGTAAACATTTTTGCCAGTTCAGATATCATCTTGATTGCATTTCCCTGCCTGAGACGACTATAGATTCACAAAAAGGCTGAGTGTTTACTTGTATTAGATGTTGCACAGCACAATGGTGAGCAAAACAGATAAGTATTTAAATTTGAATAAATATAAGAGCAATCAATGGTGCATGACTCTCAAATACTACAGATTCATAGTTTAAGAGGCAACATGCATAATTAGAAATACAGAGAGAAATTTTCTGGACTGATAAAATTCTCGTGTGTTGGGACCATTTCCTGGTCCTGACCCTGCTCATGTCTATAGTGCACACTCAGGTACAAACTTACTGAAGGTACTGTTCAAATATGATGTTGAGATTGTTATGATGTGGGACTGTGCCATTAACTTAGGGCAAGATGGAGGAATGAAGGGGGCCATGTGGCTTGTACTGAATTCTGCTGACAACAAGCTTGGGTGGCTTGAATGTTAATTGTCAAAGGTTGGGGTGGGGGTGGGGTGGATGGACCATGGGTTGTTTGAACAGGGAGAAGATTCAAGATATTCATACCTGTAAATAACGACTAGGACAGCTGTGTTGATGGTGGATAGACTTTTACTCTTCAAGTCCCAGGGGTGTGTGAGGAATACAAGGTTTTTTAAATGGTTTTTCTTTAAACTGTCTACTTAATCCCAAGGTATAACGTATTTGACGGGGCTGGGGGCTGTGTAGAGGATATCTAATGAGCATTTCTCTCTGTATATAAGTCACATGTGATTCACATTGCCCTGGAGATGGGTTTTGAAAGGGGGAGGGTCCATAGGAACCAATGTAGAATTGGGTTATAGGTTTTCCTGAAGATATCCCTGAATTCCACAGACAAGTCAGTCAGCAGGAATCTGAACGAGAGAGAGAAAGAGCAAGAGGCAGCAAGTCTCTGTTGTTCACCATACAAAATGCAGGTGGAAGCTTATGATCAGATTGAAGATACCAAGGTTGTGAGGCTTTAAATTAATCTGGAATATTCACCGAGCTTTGGCTAGAGTGAAGGATGTCCAGGGTAACCCACACTATGGAAATCTGTTCGGAAATTAGAAGCTATCCAGCTAGAAAAGGGAAAAGGAACTAAGGATCACTTTGGAGTGTTTCCTGGAGCAGAAAGGGACACAGTAAAGTATAACTGTGGCTAGAGAACTTCAGTTGTTTTAAATGTTAAATGGGTGTTCATTCCTACCATTTTAGGCTATACCTTCCCCACTGAAATAGTGTTTATTCAGTGTTGCCTTTAGTTTGTTACAGTCAAAATATCAAAACTTATTTTTTTTTATTCATCCAAGCCACCCAAGCTTCACTGGCTGGGCCAGAATTTATTTCCCATCCCTAGTTGCCCTTGAGGAGGCAGTGGTGAGCTGCCTTTGTGAACTGCTACCGTCCTTGTGGTGTAGGTACACCCACAGTGCTGTTAGAAAGGGAGTTCCAGGATTTTGACCCAACGACAGCGAAGGAATGGCAATATATTTCCAAGTCAGGATGGCAAGTATCTTGGATAGGAACTTCCAGGTTGTGATGTTTCCACCTATCTGCTGCCCTTGTCCTTCTAGGTGGTAGTGGTTATGGGTTTGGAAGGTGCTGTCTAAGGAGCCTTGGTGAATTCCTGCAGTGCATCTTGTAGGTGGTACACACTGCTGCTGTGCGTTGATGGTGGAGGGAGTGGATGTTTGCGGATGTGGTGCCAATAAAGCAGACTGCTTTGTCCTGGACAGTGTTCAGCTACTTCACTGTTGTAGGAGCTGCACTCATCCAGGCAAGTGGGGAGTATTCCATCACATTCCTGACTTGTGCCTTGTAGATGGTGGATAGGCTTAGGGGAGTCAGGAGGCGAATTACTCGTTACACGTTTCCTAGCCTCTGACCTGCTCTTGTAGCCACAGTATTTATATACCTAGTCCAGTTCAGTTTCTGGTCAATGGTAACCCCCAGGATGTCGATGGTGGGGGATTCAGTGAAGGTAATGCCATTGAACATCAAGGGGTGATGGTTGGATTCTCTCTTGTTGGAGATAGTCATTGCCTGACACTTGTGTTGTGTGAATGTTGTTGGCCACTTGTCAGCCCACGCCTAGTTATTGTCATGCAATTTCCTTAAGTTGGTCACTAGGAATTTGAACTTCTTTTTAAAAGTTATTGGTCTGTATGGGATCGTAACAGCGTAACATCCCAATTAACAATTAGGGATGCTGGGTGAATTCCAAAGGTGGGAGCCCAGGACAGTGCAGACACTGCAATGGAGGCTGGCAGCCCTCACTGTGTGACACATGAGAGTATTGCTGAGGCCAAATGGCAGGGAAGAACTGAAGTTGCATCACCTTCAGGGAGTGGCTGAGACATCATGAGGCTCATAGTGATTAGAATCATCCATCTCCACGAATTCTGCATTCAAGGGCAAGGCTGTGAGATGGGTAAACAACAGCCTTGCCATTTGCTATCACTATCAGCTAAGTCTCAACTTCATGCAATGTTGCCTCCACCACTCACTGTGCAGCTGCCTCCCCTCACTTACTGGGATGTGAACACAGCAGACAGCCTACATGACGTTAGCCAGAAAGCAGAACACTCATGAAATGCCTCAATGATTGGCCTGCCCACTCCCACCCCATGTGTTGCCATTGCTGGTGTGCCCCCATCACTTGGAAAAGTGCGAGAAGGCAGGACCACGTCCAGAAGCTGATAAATTTCTCAAATTCCCAGCCCCATACCACCTCCAAGACTACATCCATGGGGCTGGGAAAATTCCATTAAAATTTGCAGTTATACTCAATTATGAGGAAATAAAGATGAATCTAAGCAACCATTGACCTTGCTCCAGCACTCCCCAAAATAAATAAATAGGTCAATGCCTTTGGTGCAGGTCAAACATTTGCTTCTAAGGAGTCAAAGCCTTTAACTAATTAAGATTCATCAATTAAGACCAATAGGCTGGACTATTACATAAACATCAACCATTTATAGCATGTATTAACAAGAGACACACACAAAAGACAAATGAAAGAGCTTAGGCTTGTATTAAATATATGTTTGCCTTGATTATTCCTTGTTGAGTCTCTTGTATCTGTGCAAAGATGGTAAATAATAATTCACATGATTGTTTAGTGCATGCAGGACAACCTCTAACTATTCTCATTTTTCAAAATACTAAACTGTTACACAGAATTAGAACTTTACAGGCCTTTCTGTCCAGCAGGTCTATGCCAGTCTTTATATTCCACACAAGCCTCTTCCCATGTTACTTCATCTCACCATATCTGCATACCCTTCTAATTCTTTCTCCCTTATGTACTTATCTAGCTTTCTATTCAATCATCCACGCATTGGAAAGGAAGTCGAGATTGGAGATGGAATGGTAATTTGCAAGGATGGTGGGATCAAGGATTGGTTTCTTTTGAGGAGATGAAGTGATGACGGCAGATTTAAAGGAGAGAGGGACAAGTACCTGAAGAGACAGAATCATTTACAATATCAGCTAACTTGGGGACCAGGCGGAGAAGGTGGGTGGTCAGCAGTTTAGTGAGAATAGGGTCATGGTAGTAGGAGATGGGCCTCATAGACAAGATGAGCTTGGAGGGGACTTCACCTCATCCAACCTAGCCCTAGCAACACTCACATGCCTGGACTTACTTCATTGCTGGCAGCCTTCACCCTTGATGAAGACCAGTGGCCTCCACCCTGCATGATCTTCACCATCCCCCAGCTGTGGCCTTTCACCTAATTTGTGTGAGCAGATGGTCAGTGGTATTCAAAGAAACACTCAGGCATCTGACAGGTGGTGTTATCCTTGAATACTGTCAGCTTTCATTTTTCAAGGTGTATCTTTAACGGAATGAGGGGATTTGCATAAGTTCACACATGTTAATTATTTCTTTAGGCATAATTATTTCACTCTTATCACAGTTATAGAGTCATAGAGTCACCGAGTCATAGAGGTATACAGCACAGAAAAAGTCCCTTCAGCTCATTGGTTAAACAAATACCTAACTATTCTAATCCCATTTTCCAGCACTAGGTCCATAGCCTTGTATGCCATGGCATCACAAGTGCACATCCAAGTAATTCTTAAATGTTATGAGGGTTTCTGCCTTGACACCCTGTCAGGCAGTGAGTTCCAGATTCCCACCGCCCTCTGGGTGAAAAAATTCTTCCTCACATCCCCTCTAAACCTTCTGCCCCTTACCTTAAATCTATGCCCCCTGGTTATTGATCCCCTCACCAAGAGGAAAAGTTCCTTCCTGTCTACCCTATCTATGCCCATCAATCATGTCCCCCCTCAATCTCCTCTGGTCTGGGGAAAATAACCCCAGTCTATCCAATCTCTCCTCATAACGAAAACTCTCCAGCCCTGGCAACATCCTGATAAATCTCCTCTGCACTCTCTCTCGTACAATCACATCCTCCCTATAATGCAGATTCCAGAACTTCACGCAATACTCTAGCTGTGGCCTAACCAGCGTTTTATACAGTTCCAGCATAACCTCCCTGCTCTTATATTCAACGCCTCGGCTAATAATGGCAAGTACCCCATATCCATTTTAACCACCTTATCTACCTGTCCTGCTACCATAAAGGACCGGTGGACATGCACACCAAGATCCCTCTGACCCTATATACTTCCCAGGGTCCTACCATTCATCGTGTATTCCCGTGCCTTGTTTATCCTGCCCAAGTGCATCACCTCACACTTATCCGGATTAAATTCCACTTCCCACTGATCAGCCCATCTGACCAGCCTATCTATATCCTCCTGTAATCTAAGTCTATCCTCCTCACTATTTACCACCCCACCAATTTTTGTGTCGTCCACAAACTTACTGATCAACTCTCCACATTCAAGTCTAAATCCTTTATATATACCACAAACAGCAAGGGACCCAACACCGATCCCTATGGAACCCTACTGGACACAGGCATCTTGTCACAAAAACACCCTCGACCATAACCCTCTGCTTCCTGCCACTCAGCCAATTCTGGATCTAATTTGCCAAATTACCTTGGATCCCATGGGCTCTTACCTTCATTATCCATCTCCCATTCGGGACCTTATCAAAAGCCTTGCTGAAGTCCAAGCAGACTACGTCAAATGCATTGCCCTCATCCACAGACCTGGTCACCTCTTCGAAAAATTCAATCAAAGTGGTCAGACATGACCTCCCCTTAACAAAACCATGTTGCAATCCTTGATTAATCCCTGCCTCTCCAAGTATAGATTAATTCTGTCCCTCAGAATTGCTTCCAATAGTTTCCCCACCACTGAGGTCAGACTGACTGGCTTGTAGTTCTGTGGTTTATTCCTTCCTCTCTTCTTGAATAATGGTACCACATTGGCTGTCCTCCAGTCCCCTGGTACCTCTCCTGTGGCCTGAGAGGTATCGAAAATTATTGCCAGCACCCCTGCTATCTCCTCCCTTGCCTCACTCAACAGCCTGTGATACATTTCACCCAGGCCTGGAGATTTATCTACTTTAAGACCACTTACAACCTCCTCCCTTTCTATGCTAATTTCTTTAATTATACCACAGTCCTTCTGCCTGATTTCCACACCCACGTCATCCTTCTCACTTTTGAACACCGACACAATGTATTCATTTAGAACCCTACCTACGTCTTCTGGCTCCACACACAAATTACCACTGTGGTCCTTAATGGGCCTGACTCTTTCCCTAGTTATCCTCTCATTCTTAATGTACATGTAAAATAACTTTAAATTTTCCTCTATTTTACCTGCCAATGTTTCTTCATGTCCCCTTTTTGCTCTCCTAATTTTCTTTTTAAGTTCCCCCTGCCCATTTTCTTCTAGGGCTTCCGCTGTTCTGAGCCCACGGTATCTGCCAAAAGCTTCCCTTTTTCCCTTTATCCAATCTTGTATATACCTCATTACCCAGAGTTCCCTGAATTTGTTGGTCCCACCCTTTGCCTTTGCTGGAATATATTGACCCTGCGGTCTCCCTATTTCCTTCTGAATAAGTTCCACTTTTCTGAGGCAGATTTACCTAAAAGTAGCTGCTCCCAGTCCACTCTGGCCAAATCATATCTTTTCTTATTAAAATCGGCCTTCCCCCAGTTTAGAACTCTGATTTCTGGCCCATCCTTGTCTTTTCCATAATAACCTTCAATCTAACAGAGTTATGATCACTATCTGCAAAATTCTCCCCCACTGATACCTCTACCACTTGCCTGGCTTTATTCCTTAAAATTAAGTCCTGGACCACCCTCTCTATTGTAGGGCCTTCTACGTACTGGCTTAAAAAGCTCTCCTGGATGCATTTTAAGGATTGCGCTCCCTCTAAGTTAGTCACACTATGACTAACATGGTTAATGTTGGGGAAGTTGAAATCCCCCACTATTACTACTCTATTATTTTTACACTTCTCTGAAATTTGCCTACATATCTGCTCTTCTATTTCTCTCTGACTGTTTGGGTGCCTATAGTAGACTCCCAGAAATGTGATTGCTCCTTTTTTGTTTTTAAGTTCTGCCCATATAGCTTAATTTGAGGAGCCATCTAAGATGTCATCCCTCCTTACTGCTCTAATTGATTCCTTGATCAATATTATGATACCCCCTCCTCTTTTACCTCCTTCCCTGCCTCGCCTGAAGACCCTATATCCAGGAATATTGAGCCGCCAATCCTGCCCCTCTCCCAACCATGTCTCTGTGACGGCAATGACATCATACTTTCATGTGTTAATTTGTGCCCTCAACTCATCTGCCTTATTCGTTTGAATCCTTGCATTAAAATAAATACCAGCCAACTCCCTTGTGCCTTAACTGGCCTATAATTTCTTTGCCTTCCAGACTCACTTGTTCTTTCTTCTAATTTTGGTTGTGCATCTCCCCTTGCTGAACCTCCTTTCAGGATCCCATCCCCCTGCCTGTTTAGTTTCCCCAACAGCACTAGCAAACCTCTCTGCAAGGATGCTGGTCCCATTCTGGTTCATTTGCAACCCTTCTATAGGTCCCACCACCCCCAGAAACTGTCCCAATGTCCCAGAAATCTAAAGCCCCCCCTCTTGCACCATTTCTCCAGCCACGCATTCACCTGGACTAACCTCCTATTTCTATACTCACTAGCGTATGGCACTAGAAGCAATCCAGAGATTACTACCTTTGAAGTCCTGTTTTTTAATCTGTTTCCTAGCTCCCTAAATTCTGCTTGCAGGACCTCATCCCTCTTTCCCCCTATGTCGTTGGTACCAATATATATCACGATCTCTGTCTGTTTGCCCTCCCCCTTTAGAATGCCCTACGGCTGTTCAGTGACATCCTTGACCCTGGGACCAAGGAGGCAACATATCATCCTGGAGTCACATCTACAGCTGCAGAAAAGTCTGTCTGTTCCCTTTACTATTGAGTCTCCTACCACTATTGTTCTTCCCCTCACAGAAAAACAGTTCTCGAGCAAGATGCACCTTGGGGATTTCCTGACTACCTACCTGACACCTTTCTTCTGACCGACGGTCAGCCATTCCCTCTCTGTCTGCACCTCCGTATGCTGTGGGGTGACCACATCTAAAAACATGCTATCCACGAAACTCTCAGCCTCGTGGATGCATCTCAGTGCCTCCAGCTGCAGCTGAAGCTCTGAAACTCAGAACTCAAGTAGCTGCAGCTGGTGGCACTTCCTGCACATGTGGTCAGTCAGAGCGCAAGGAGCATCTAGGACTTCCCACATGTTGCAGGTGGTACATAACACAGGACTGAGCTGCTCTGCCATGCCTCTAGTTGAAAAAACTCACTTACTTTAAGTTAAATACAGTAAAAAATGTTAACCTATTTATGTACTTTAAATAAAAACTAGAACTCTTACCTTTCCTCAGCTTAATCTATCTTAAACTGGTTTTAAAATCCTTTTAATAAACATGATGAACAGAGCTCAGTACTGGGGAATTGAGTGAATTTGAGGCAACTAAGACCATTGCAATAAATTTCTCTTTCACTTGTTCTCATTGGATCATGGAAGTAAATTTTAACACCCGAAAGTGGGTGGGTTGGGGTCAAGTCAAATGTGAAAATTTTTAATTATTATCAACCTCAACCTACCTTCAAACCAGCCACTTCCAGGTTTAAGAAAATGGGACTGAGGTAGGTACCATCCCACTCCCCAGAGATGGACTGGCAATTTATATATTTTAATGAAGTTGATGGCCTAAGATTTAACCTGCTTAAGTCGCAGTCACCCAGATTTCCCAGGCCTCAGAAAACCCAGCAGCTGAGAGGAGAAACCAACAGCTTCGGAGAGACAGTAAGTGCCTTTACAACACTGCTGGCCAGGAGAAGCTTTGCCTCAGCACCTACCCCACACCCTGCCCACGCCCCCCCCCCAATCTGCTCCTCACAATTAACCTCACATACAAAGTCATCAGGGATCAGAACCCTCCCCCCCGCAAACAGACTCCCAGAGTTCAGAATCACTTCTTGTGTCTCAGTGGCAGGGATTGGATTTACTTGCTCCTGCACCCTGGAGCCTCCCTCCCGACTGGAAGCCTCTCGGCAGGGATTTAAGCCAAACGTCACGCACCGTGGAATTAAATCCCCACAGCATGGACTTCTGAGTTTCCCATCCAAAATTTACAAACCCGCCCTGTCCTCCTACCACCAGCCTGTGTTGCCTGACTGCATTAATATTCAGGCCAAAGGAATTTAGAATCCCATAGCACAGAAGAAGGCCATTTTGGGCCATCATGCTTGTGCCAGATTTTAGAAAGAGCAATCCAATTAGTCCCACTCCCCAGGCCTGCAAACTTTTCATCTATTCCAATTCTCTTCTGTATATTGCCATAACCAAGCTGCAGACTAAAAAGGGTTTACCATGATGAATCACTTCCTGCAGCTGTTTTTAAAACATTGTGTGACGATTAGGTTCGATATTTAATAGTGTTTTAGGTTTTATAACTTATTTAGCATTTATAGATATCTGTATGAACTTATTCTTGCTTCTGATATTGTATTTCTAATACAACCTGAGTTCATTACCATTCCACATGGCGCATTGCTGTTTTTTTGTGATGATCTAAATGCATATTTGCTTCATTTTGTCTATTCTTGATTTTTCTACTTTTTTTCTGAACTGGGAAAGATTTTGGTTGAAGCACAGATTCACAGAACAATAAAAGGAAACAGTTAATCCAGCAAGTGAACACCACAGTGAAAGCACAATCTGCAGTGACCTTGAATTATTCCAATCTAGTTACGTGCAGATTATATAAATCCAGATGATTTAAATCCTAATCTTATTTTAGTTTTACATTGCAACATTGATGAAAGCTTTGCAAAACACCAACAAACGGAAGCAGCAAGCAATGGAAATATGTTTCAACTTATATACCAATCAATGGATGGTTTTAATGGATGGTTCTGCAACCCAGGTTGATTGAAAAGGGTTTACCATGAGATCAAAATAAACTGATTACTCTAAGGTTATAATTCGTTCCAATTAAATTTCAATGTGACTTCCACAGCAACATTTGCATTGGCTACATGCTCTCTTTAGATCATTGGGCAGGATTTTACATGGAGACAATGGCACCGCCCACTGGCAGTGGCAAGCAGCACTTCAGTCTCAGCAGCGCCATTTGGAGGGGTGGCCACTTCTGGGACTGCAGTCAGTCCTCACCGAGGTGTCATGGGGGAGGCTGGACTGGAAGGTAAGGGGGATGGCCTCACCGGGGCCAGTCAGGTGGGCCCTGATGAGGCCGGAGAGGGACAATGGCAATTAGGAGGACAAGGACAAGCGAACAAGAATGGACGACCTATCCTGCCACTAGGAAAATGCAGCAGAGGCAGGTAGGTGATGAGCACAGGGCCCCTGCAACGCCAATTAATCTTAAGCCCTTCCTTTCGCACCTGCCAGCCAGCTTCTGCAGGGGGTGAATGGGGAGGGGTGGGGGTGGGGAGAAATTCCAGCAATTATCTTTGTAGCTTTTGACAATTGTATTTAACTGTTACAGCATGCTTTGTTAGCATATGTAGGAATTGTCTTACTCTTTTAATATCCTGGTTCAAACATGGACAAAAGAGCTGAACTCCTGAGGTGAGGTGAGAGTGACTGCCCTTGATGTCAAGGCAGCATTTGACCAAGTGTGGCATCGAGGAGTCCCAGCAAGACTGGAGCCAATGGGAATTAGGGGGAAAATTCTCCGCTGGTTGGAGTCATACCTAACACAAAGGAAGAAGGTTGTGGTTGTTGGAGGTCAGTCATCTTAGTTCCAGGACATCACTTCAGCAGTTCCTCACGGTAGTGTCCTCAGCCCAACCATCTTCAGCTACTTCATCAATGACATTCGTTCCATTAAAAGGTCAGAAAGGGAGATGTTGGCTGATGATTGCAGAATGTTCAGCACCATTCATGACGCCTCAGGTGCTGAAGCAGCCCATGTCCAAATGCAGCAAGACCTGGACAATATCCAGGCTTGGGCTGACAAGTGGCAAGTGTCAGGCAATGACCATCTCCAACAAGAAAGAATCCAACATCACTTCTTGATGTTCAATGGCAATACCATCACTGAATACCCCACTATCAACATCCTGGGGTTCACCAATGACCAGAAACTGAACTGGACTCGCCATATAAATACTGTGGCTACAAGAGCAGGTCAGAAGCTAGGAATCGTGTGATGAGTAACTCACCCTCTGACTCCCCAAGGCATGTCCACCAACTACAAGGCACAAGTCAGGAGTGTGATGGAATATGCTTCACTTGCCTGGATGAGTGCAGCTCCAACAACACTGAAGCCATCCAAGACAAAGCAATCCGCTTGATTGGCACCATACCCACAAACATTCACTCGCTTCACCACCAACGCACAGCAGTGTATACCATCTACAAGATGCACTGCAGGAATTCACCAAGGCTCCTCAGACAGCACATTCCAAACCCATGACCACTACCATCTAGAAGGGCAAGGGCAGCAGATAGATGGGAACACTATCACGTGGAAGTTCCCCTCCAAGTCACTCACCATCTTGATTGGAAATATATTGCCATTCCTTCACTGTCTCTGGGTTAAAATTCTGGAACTCTCTTCCTAACAGCATTGTATACCATGGACTGCAGAGTTTCAAGAAGGCAGCTCATCACCATCTTCTCAAGGGAAACTAGGGATGGTCAATAAATGATGGCCCAGCCGGTGAAGCCCACATCCCATGAATGAATTAAAAAAAAGATAATTATGCCAAAATCTAACAGATGGTGTTACATATAAGTGATTTATAGATAATGTCAATGGCTTATGTTAATTGCCTGGGCTTTTGCAGTCAGTACCAAAGTGATAGAGCTCGCCCCTGGTCTCAACCTTGAAGAAAGGGCCCCATTAAGATATTGCGATCCTTGTGGTCGGAATTTCCCCTTTTCCTGATTGCACTTTAAACCTGGTGCCAAGTCAAGGGGATGTCAGCAAATAGTTGGCGGCCAATCACAATGAAGTATTCACTCACATTAAGCCAGGAAGTTAAAAACACTTAATATCCTTCACTTTTAATTTAAATTTCCAGATAGTGAAGTAAATGATTTTGACTGAATTAAGATGGAAGCTAAAATACATTTTAAAAATAACTTTGTTAAAAATTATTTAATAAGTTATGTGAAACTTTTTCTCATTCTGCAGCAAGAACACATTCCACATACATAAAGTTAGCTTTTCAAGGCCAGTGAGGGTATTTTATAGAAATTATGAAGTTCCTGCAATATTAAAAACCCAGTTGCACTTCATTCAACAAACTGTAAACTTTTCAAGGAATTTTACAGCAAAATTAAGAGTGGAATTTCTCACCAATTCATCAGATTTCACATTGATTACACTCTAGAGATGCCTCAACCATGCACCTCAGGAAAAAAGAATCACTGACAGCAGCTTTTGGACCTCTGTTTAAATTTTTTAAAAAATCATTCATGGGATGTGGGATGTGATCAGTTCTGTTGAAGGGTCATGAGTTGAAACGTCAACTCCTTTCTTCTCCGCCGATGCTTCCAGACCTGCTGAGTTTTTCCAGGTAATTCTGTTTTTGTTTTAGTATTCCATCACAGTCCTGACTTGTGCCTTGCAGATGGTGGACAGGCTTTGGAGAGTCAGAAGGTGAGTTACTCGCTGCAGGGTTCCTAACCTCTGACCAGCTCTTGTAGCCACAGTATTTATATGGCTAGTCCAGTTCAGTTTCTAGTCATTGGTAACCCCCTGGATGTTGACAGTTGAGGAATCAGTGATGGTAATGCCATTGAATGTCAAGGGGTGATGGTTAGATTCTCTCTTCTTGGAGATGGTAATGGCTTGGTGCTTGTGTGGTGTGAATGTTACTTGCCACTTGTCAGCCCAAGCCTGGATATTGTCCAGGTCTTGCTGCATTTGGACATGGACTGTTTCAGTACCTAAGGAGTCACAAATGGTGCTGGGCATTGTGCAATCATCAGCGAACTTCTGATTTTATGATAGAAAGAAGGTCATTGATGAAGCAGCTGAAAATGTCTGGGTCTAGGACACTACCCTGAGGAACTCCTGCAGTGATTGTCCTGGAGCTAAGATGATTGACCTCCAACAACCACAACTATCTTCCTATGTGCTAGGTATGACTCCAGTCAGTGGAGATTCTTTCCCCCTGATTCCCATTGACTCCAGTTTTACTGAGGATCGTTGATGCCACACGGTGTAATGTTACCTTGATGTCAAGGGCAGTCACTCTCACCTCACCTTGGGAGTTCAGCTCTTTTGTCCATGTTTGAATGGAGGCTGTACTGATTTGGCATCTCTGAGGATGAATACAATGATTTTACTATTTTCTAATTTATTGGCAAGAATTGAGTGAAAGAATAAGACTGAATTCCAAATTTGCATTCATGTTGAAATTTTATTAAAATCATTGATTGGAAGCACTTACATTATTCTAGCTTTTCTGGTAGTCTTAGATGGCCATCTGTTCATTTGTCCACTTTCTCTGGTGTACTAGGAAAACTCTATGGGCAGATCCTGATAGACAAGAACTAAATTTTTTGTAGACTTTAGTAATCAGATAATCTGCATATCAAGAGATTTGGCCGTGGAGTCTAAAAGAAAATGTCTAAAATAATCCAAATGCTTATGCTTGGTTATGAGATGAATTTGTCTTATTTCAATGCTACATGGTGAGAACAGCAGCTGGTAAAAGCAGATATGCAGTAAATAGGTGCATAAATATTACTGATTCTAAGTTGATGAATGCAAACATAATGAGGAAAGGAATTGTATTAGGCCTGTTTTTGGCACAGGGATCGTGATGCGTGATTATCCCGATCCAGGTTGTATTGAGGCAGGCAGCATGCAAACTTTGTCTGCCTGCTCATCTACATAATTGTAGCATGCAGCCCAATGCAAAATGTGCTGCAGGCTCAGAAGGAGAGTCAGAAGTGTGCATAGCTAGCACGGTGTACAGCCAGTCTCAACCTCTTAAAGGCAGCCTGACCCTCTTAAGGAGAGCTGCACTCATGCTGCAGGATTTGATTGATGGGTCTCAAGCAGACTTTGGTCAAAGATACAGGATGACAAATTAAGCAACAGGCCAGAGAGAGGGCTCCCAGGCTTTCACATGTGGCTCTGGAGGCCCTGATGGTGGACGTTGAAAGGAGGAGCGACATCATGTACCACAGAGGGAGCAAGGAGGCTTTCAAAGCATACCCTGCAAAGAAAATGGAAGCAGGTGGCCAGTGAGTCCAATTCCTGGTGTCTGGCCCCGATGATCTGGCTACATCTCTGGAAAAAAATCAATGACCTCACACAGGGAGACAAGGCCAGTGAATGCAACTTCAAAGGACACCATCTATCCACTGCACTACTAACCTCTCACACTGCTGAATGAACCATGGCCCCTTCATTCACCCATCGGCAATCAGGACTCATGTCAAACATTCAGATACTCCATCTCACTCACACACACATACCAGGCTGCTAGTCTCACACCCATCTCCAGAAGGTTTCACATATTTCCAGCTGTTCAGCTATGGCAGACACATCACCCAAAGACAATGCTGACAAATCCTGCTTCGGACACCATGAAGTAGGCTTCATAGTCTTGTATACGTTAATAGCAAGTCTTTATTAACAACTCGTAACTATACACATATATACAGTAGCAGGTACAGGTATGGAGCTGACTTCATCTTAGACCTTTACACATCTCTGTCCATCTCTACACTGCCCCTGGCTCTGGGTCACGTGCCTTTTTACACCACTGTGTGTCAGTACTGTACTCAGTCCCATATTAACTATGTATGTACCAGACTCTATTACTATAAATGCAACACATTCACCAGCACTCTTCCCTCCCTCATAACCCCAGGGATCAGCCTTAACCACCCAGGGACAGGCACAGCTGGATCTTCTGAGCCCTTTAGAGGAGATGGTGCTTCGCGTCATGGAACTGCCTGTGACTGAGATGCCTGCATCGTGCATTGTTGAAAAGATTCAGGATGATAGTATGTTGTTGTCTTTTGTCCCTCATCCACTTCACCCTCATCTTGGTACCTGTCATGAAGTGCAAACTGCAGTTGGTGTGACAATGGAACTCTTGCTTTCCACCCCACTTCACTTCCCTCAGCCCAACACTCCCTTCTTCATTTTTGATTTCAGAAGCCGAAGAACAGCCTCCTGACCAGCTGGAAAAGCAGGAGCAACACCAGACTTGTGATGAAGGATCACCATCACTCCAAACACTGTTTGATAGGATGGCATAGAGGAGGGCGCTGTTGCTCATGCACAATGAAATGCTTGGTGCATTGACATCAACAGGGCCTGTTGGCACTATCAAGGAGCAGGGAGTAGTCTGGCTACAACTTGGTACAGGACTTTGCTAGGAGCTTGGACCCTATCCTTTCCAGTGTGGATAGGGTGACCAACTCCAGGACCGAACTGTGAATGGCAAACGTCTTAGCTTCCCCTGTAGCAAAGGCAGAATCCACTCAAACATTTCAGTGCTGCAGTGAAAGCTCAGACTCAGATCATGAAATCAATACTTGCTTCCATGTAAAACCAACCATCGTGGCAGCAGGAACCAATGCTTAAAGGGGCTTGCAAGGTTTCGCAGTAGTCCAGCAATCTGTGCACCAGCAGATTAGTGGGATTGCTGAGGCATCACCCCGGGGGAGTGACAGTGGCTTGGGAAGCACAAACCTGCTGTCTTCTCTCATACAACTGCCATTCCACCAGAAACTTTGCTGTTGCCTGTCAGCCAGTCCTCCTGGGCTGCTGTTGTTCATGCCGAGGTGGTACAGTCCAAAGTTAAGCCCTGAGGATCCAGGGGTGTTCGAGGGCATCCTGAAAAGTCATCTGTAGTCTCCTGCAGTGAAAGGCAGCAGCCTTCCGTCGTGGTGCAGCCACTGGGTACATAACATTGAGCAGGAGCATTAAGACAGCAGCAAGACAGGCATTAACGGAAAGTACAAGAGTGAAAATTTCAGTTTTGTATATGTAAAAGTCTTGTTTTCAGGTGCTTTTGAGGTGAATGAAGTAAATTTTCCATCAAGCATGCCAAAATTGCCACCTGTCTGGAAACTGCCCCACTGCATGTAAATGGGACAGATAGATGTGCCCAATGTCCCCACTGCCATTTTCCCCCGCCGTCTAACTCTAACCCAGCCTCCCAGAGAACTTACCCCATTTTACAGCCTGCATGAGCAGCAAAATGATATCCCTGAGATGGATGCCACACATGACATTGAAATCCTCATACAAGAACCCATCACTTTCATTAATAGGAAAAGCTTTCATTCAGTGATCAGCTTTCGTGATTCCTAATGATTAATGGCCACTTAAGCACCTCTTCCTTCTGTCGCTTGGACATGCAAAGTGTCCAAGCCACCTGGAGGCTGTATGACCAATATAGTGCTTGTAGGTAAAACCTTTCCTACTGCGTTTAGGGGTCACATGATTGTACTGATGAATCAACCCTAAGTGCAGGTAATCTTAGGGGCGGAGTTTTCTAGTCATGGACCTGGTTCAAGCATGTAGCTTCTACAAGAACTCTGTAAATAAAGTTATCTGTTTCAAGTAAGAAAGCTGTCCAGTGCATCAAGCTTATTACAATTGACAATGAGGATAAATATCTCTGAAGCTGCACCTCGCCTCGTGAATGTGAATACATCAATTATTATGGAAAGAAAGAAAAGTATACTCACCAGTCATGCCACTCTTCAGCAGAATCGATCCTTATGACTCATCAATGGAAGACTGGAGCCAGTATATAGAACGCTTAGGTTTTTGTTTTGTGGTGAATGAAAGGACAGCGGAGGAGATGCAGAAAGTAATTCTTTTAAGTGCCTGCGGGAGCAAGACATATAACCTCATCCATAGTCTGACAGCCCCGAACGCACCCAATTCTAAATCTTTTAACAAGCTGGTAGACCTTGTGAAGACACTTTTTCAACCAAAGTCATCAGTAATTATGCAGAGGTTTAAGTTCAACTTCAGAGTAAGGGTGAATAAATTGCAACTTATATTGCAAAATTAAAACAATTGACTGAGCACTGTGACTTCAGAGATACACCCAATGACATGTTGCGAGATCATTTGGTTTGCAGCATACATGCCATTCAGCACTGTGTACTTTCAGAAGTTAATATTGATCAGAAACGTGGCATGGAAACAGCGCTAGCAATGAAGAGTGCTGAGAGGGACTCGCAGCTTTGCAGAGTGTGCAACATGGCACCATTTTTCAGTTGGGGTGGGAACCTACTGCTGGGCGTGGTGCAAAAACCAGAGAGACAAATGCGATGCGGGAGACGGTCTCTACTGCTCAAAAAACAAATAGGCATACTGGGAGCATCTCACCAGTGATTCAGAAATGAATTTGTTACTGATGTGGGGGTAACCATGTATCAGAAACCTGCAGTTTTAAAACGGCAGAATGCCACTACTGTCACAAAAAGGCAAGTAATAAAGCAATGGTGGAATCGAGGTAGCCAATCAGCTAGTAGTCCAAGGTGATTGAAGTGCACAATATAACTGAACCAGAAGCTACTGATACTGATAGTTATTCCCTATACAATGCCAAAACCGTAAAAACTGAACCAATCACCATCACCCTTCAAGTGGATGGGAAGCTTCTAGTCATGGAGGTGGACACAGGAGCATCAACCACAGTGGTGGGAGAACACATATTTAAATACCTAAGGGGAGGCAATGGCATAGTGGTATTTTTGCTAGGCTAGTCATCCAGAGACCCAGGGTAATGCTCTGGGGACCCATGTTCAAATCCCACCATGGCAGATGGTGGAATTTGAGTTCAATAAAAGTCTAATGATGAAGCCATTGTTGTAAAAACCTGTCTGGTTCATGAGTGCCCTTTAGGGAGGGAAATCTGCTGTCCTTTCAAGTGAAGCAGCACTTGCACTTCCCTTAATTTTGTCTACTGCATTCGTGGCTCCCAATGAGGTCTCCTTTACATTGGAGAGACCAAACGCACTCTGGGTGACCGCTTTGTGGAACACCTTCAGTCTGTCCGCAAGCATTACCCAGACCTCCCTGTCGCTTGCCATTTCAACACACCACCCTGCTCTCATGCCCACATGTCCGTCCTTGGCCTGCTACAATGTTCCAATTGGAGGAACAGCACCTCATCTTCCGATTAGGCACTTTACAGCATTCCGGACTTAACGTTGAGTTCAGCAACTTCAGATCATGAACTTTGTCCTCCATCCCCACCCCCCTTTCCAATCCCCCTTTTTTCTAATAATTTATATATTTTTTAAATATATATTTTTTTCCCACCTATTTCTATTATTGTTTTTAAATTTATTTCCATCCATTGTTTTATCTCCACCTTTTAGCCTATTTTGATCCCTTCCCCCTACCCCACCCCCACCAGGGCTATCTGTCACTTGATCATCCTGCTTTCTACCCTTAATGTCACCATTAGCACATCCTTTAGCTGATATCACTACCGTCACCACCCCTTCGGCCTTTTGTCTGTGACATCTTTGGCAATCTCTTCTTTGCCTCCACCTATCACTGGCCCTCTACCCAGCTCTATTTGTCCCATCCCCCTCAACCAGCTTATATTTCACCTCATTTCTATTTTTCTTTAGTTCTGATGAAGAGTCATTCGGGCTTGAAACATTAACTGTATTCCTCTCCGCACATGCTGTCAGACCTGCTGAGTTTTTCCAACTATTGTTGTTTTTGTTTTTTAATCTGCTGTCCTTGTCTGGCCTACTCCAGACCCTCTGAACAAGGGCAATTTGGGATGGGAAACAAATGCTTGCTTAGCCAGTGATACCCATATCCAATGAATAAAAAAAAAGTGAAGGTAACAGTCACTGAATCTGGAGCAAACCATGGCTCAACTGTAGGTGTAGATCGAGGTAATACATGTTAAAGGCACCTGCATATCCCACAGTGAAGGACCTAGTCTTTTGGACTGTGATTGGTTACAAAAAATTAAGCTCAACTGGTCAGAAATTTTTCAATTGAGAACAGGAGGAATTCCTGAGTTGTTAAGGAAGTGTGACAGCGGATTTCATGACGATCTGGGAAAGATAAAAGGCCTACAAGCAAAAATATATGTAGATTCAGAGGTAATACCCTGGGGCAGAATAGTGCGCTTGAACGAGCATAAAATGACAGGCAGTGACATTGGGCGAGCATCCCCACGTCATCGCGCACTCACGCAATATTTCGGTTGGTGGGCACACGCAGGAGTCAGCAGAGCACCTGCTGGCAATTAAATGGCCTATTACGGCCCTTAATGAACTAATTGATCGAAATTTTTCGCTGCCCGTCCAACTGCTCAGTTGGCAGGCAGGCAAAAAGGCCAGGCGGCCTTTGCATTTCTGGCCAACCCTCATCTACGGGCGGGATGAGGTTTCGTCCAATGATTTAAAAAAAAAAATTTTTGCACTCATCTCTAATATGTCCCTGTTCGTGTGACAGAGTCACATGAGCGGGGACGTGTTTTTAACATTTTAAATTCTTTATCGTTTATTTGGAAAATCTTCAGCTCTGCCTCAGGGAGCTTTACGGCTCGCACGCGCGTGCACGCGCGAACTTCCGTGCTCGCCCTCATCCCATCCCCCCACACGCAGGCAGCACTGAGCGCTGCAGCGCAAGTTTCTTGCTGGCTGGCCGTTAATTGGCCAGCCAGTGTGAAACTGCAGTCAGGGCCCGATTTCAGGTGGCGGTCCATTTCACGGCATCTCCTGCTTGCCCCCTACCGAGCCTGCATGATGAGAGGAAAATCCTCGCCCTGGTTCTTTAAGGCCAGACCTGTGACCTATAACTTAAAGGAGAAGGTGGATGCAGAATTGTGGCGCTTAGTGAAGCTAGATATAATCCAGCCAGTCCAACGTTCAGAATGGGCAATGCCCATAGTCCCTGTGATGAAACCAGATCAAACTTGCAGAGACTACAAATTAACTGTGAACAAGGCTACTAAACTAGATAAATATCCTATTGCGAGGATTGAAGATCTGTACACTAAACTTGCTGGAGGAAAATCCTACACCAAACTGGACATGAGACATGCATACGAACAGCTGGAGCTGGACAGCACACCTAGAGGGTATGTAACAATCAACACGCACAAGGACCCTTACCAATATACACACCTGCCCTTTGGTGTATCACCTGCCTGTGCAATCTTCCAAAGGGCCTGGAAAGCCTATTGCAAGGACTTCCTTGAGTACTTTTGTACCTGGATGATGTCCTGATCATGGGATCAATGGAAGCCGAACATTTGACCAACCTAGAAAGAGGTATTAAGAAGATTTTTGGAAGCTGGGGTATGATTGAAGAAAGGGAAGTGTACTTTTTAAGTGACTGAAGTCACTAACTTGGGTCATGCAGTTGATGCCCAGGGGTTGCATCCAGTAGAGGAGAATGTCAGGGCAATCAAGGAGGCACCCTGTCCTGCCAGCGTCACTGAACTCAAATCATTTTTGGCCATGATAAGTTGTTGCAGTCACTTCTTGCCAAATTTGTCAACAGTGTTAGCCCCTATACACTTATTATTGAAAAAGAACCATTGATGGTTATGGAAGGTGCAACAAGAAAAAGTCTTCATAAAAGTCAAGGAGCTTTTACACTCATCATGTCTATGAGTACATTATGACCCATCAAAAGAATTAATATTAACCTATGATGCATCTCCCTACAGTGTGGGAGCAGTGTTGTCACACAGGGTGGAAGATGACTTTGAAAGGCCAATAGGCTATGTCTCCAGAACCCTCTCTGCAGCCAAGAAGGGTTACTCACATTTTGAAAAAGAATGTTTGTCTGTAATATTTGGAGTAAAGAAATTCCGTCAATATCTGCACGGTCGACATTTCTCTATAGTGTTGGATCAAAAGCCAGGGTTTATTTAGTGAAGATAAAGCAATTCCATTGACAGCCTTCACCAGAATTCAATGTTAAGTTTTGATTTCACCAGCACATGAAAACACCTTTATGCATAGTCAGGGTGTGTGTTGCAAATGCAGATATACTCAGTTCTGTCGAAGGGTCATGAGGACTCGAAACGTCAACTCTTTTCTTCTCCGCCGATGCTGCCAGACCTGCTGAGTTTTTCCAGGTAATTCTGTTTTTGTTTTGGATTTCCAGCATCCGCAGTTTTTTTGTTTTTTACTCAGTCATCGTCTGTTACCAGATAGCAATGTACATGCTCCAGTGTCACAAGAAGTTGTAATTGTGTTGAATTTTTTGCACTCTTCACTGGTCTGTGTGAAGCAAATATGGAATTAGACAAACAGGGATTCAGTTTTGTCAAAAGGCCAAGAGCAGGTATTGCAAGGATGTTGAATACACCAGTCTCTGAAGAGATAAGACCATTCCATGCCCGTAAAGCTGAGTTAAGTTGTCAAGATGGAATCTTATTGTGGGGATCAAGAGGCATCATCCCTTCACAAGAAAGAGAACCACTCTTGACAGCTTCACAGTGCACATCCAAGCAATTCGAAGCTTTAGATAGCGATATGGGAAAAATGGTTAAGCACTGTCTCCAGTGTCAGTAACAACAGACATTGCCTGCTCAGCTCCACTGTGTCCTTGGGAGTGGCCTGGTTGACCGTGGGTTAGACCACATATAGACTATGTAGGTCCATTTTTAGGCACCATTTTTTTAGTGATCATAGATGCGCATTACAAGTGGATGGATGCGTATGAAGTGAGATCACCAACATTGCGTGCAACTATTGAAAAGCTGCACCATTGTTTTAGTGTACATGGCCTACCAGAAGTAATTGGCCAGAATTTTTCCGTTGGCGAGTTGGGAGCAGGTCCTGCTCGCCAACGCAAAAATGATGCTGCATGATGTCGGGCGGAGCCCCTGACATCATCCTGCCCCATTTAAATAATCAGGAAGGCGGGGGGACAGCGAAGTCAGCTGTCCGCCTGCCAACCTGTCAATGGCCAATTGAGACCATTGACAGGATAATTAAGACAATTAAAGGCCCTGCCCATCCAACCTTAAGGCTGGCGGGCAGGCCAGGAGCCCCAGCTGGCTTCTGAAAAAACATGAAACCTCATCCACTGATGGGATGAGGTTTCATGTCTGTTTTAAAAAACTTTAATAAAGTTTTAGTTATATTTATTAACATGTCCCATCTTGTGTGACATTGTCACATGAGGGGGACACGTTAATAATGTTTTTATTTTTCTATTTTTTAAGTTTATCGAACTATCAGTGCCCTCCCTGAGACAGCACTTAGTCTCAGGGAGCAGTGTGCATTTTGACAGTTGGGGATACCTCCCCCCCGCCTGTACAGGAAGCGCATTTCCCGTCAGATGGCCTGCTGGGCGGGCCTTAATTGGCCCGCCCATTCAAAATGGCGGCGGGGCCTGTTTCGGTGGTGGAGTTTGGCTGCCCACCTGCCGCCAAGCCTGTGGGGTCCACCCGTCCATCGGGGGCTAAATTCTGCCCATTGTTTTGGATAATGAAGCTGCCTACTCTAATATGGAATTCCAGAGATTCATGAGTTTAAATAGAATTGACCATATTAAAACAGCACCAAATCATCCTTGATCCAATGGGTTAGCAGAAAGAGCAGTGCAAACCTTCAAAACAGGAATGAAGAAGTTATCCGAAGGAACGTTAAAAACTCAAAATTCGTGTTTTCTTCTCAATTATCGTACGAGTCCTCATGCAATTACAGGTTCAACACCATCTGAATTACTGATGAAATCCCGCCTTTGTATAAGGTTAAGTCTGGTGTTTCCAAACTTAGAAGGGAAGGTAGAGAAGAACCAGAGTAGTCAGAAAGTTAATCATGATATTCATAGCAAAGTTCAAAAATTTACTTCGGGAGATACAGTTTTTGTGCGAAATTTTGGAAATGGACCTGGTTGGGTTCCCAGTATAATTGTCTCTGAAACTGGACCTTCATCACACCAAGTGGAAGTGGAAGATTGGAGTGTTCGAAAACATGTGGATCATCTGAGAAGTAGAGACACTCCAACAACCAGTTATTCTACCTGAAATTGATGTCTTTAATCCCTAAGGTGATAGATCAATCTAGAATAGACATACCTGATGTCTCTGTTTAACTACCTAATTCTGAACTGCCATTGTCTAAGGATGTCCCTGATGCTGCAGCTCCTGATCATGCCAATTCTGTGGGACAATCTCAAGTAGTAGAGCTATGTCACTCTAATCGAATTAGAAAACCACCTTAGACGCTTCATCTATAATCGCACGACCTGCATATATATGTAAATGTTCTTGATTAAGACATTCTTTGTAAATAAAAGATGTAAAAAAACTAAAAGGGGAGGAATGCAGTGATTGTAGGTAAAAGCTTTCCCACTGCTTTTAGGGGTCATGTGATTGTACTGAAATATCAGCCGTATGGTGGGTAGTCTTAGAGGTGGAGTTTTCTAGTCGAGGATCTGGTTCATACGTGTAGCTTCTACAAGAGCTCTATAAATAAAGTTATCTGTTTCAAGTAAGAAACCTGTCAGGTAGATTAAGTTTATTACAGCCAAGCTGGGGGAATGTTTCCTTTTCAGGTATTGTGCCATTCAGAGATCCCTACCGATCACAAGACATTCACCCTCTACATTTCCTTTTCCCCCATCCTCAACAATGTCAAAGATCAGAAATATTAATATAACGGTAAAATCCTCAATTCATACATGTCTGTCTTAAAAAATACAAGCTTTAGAACCAGGGATTCCATCACACATGAAATCACTTCATAGCAAATTGGCAGCTTATTCTACATCGTGCATGATTTTGTTGCTCTTTGGTGTTCATGTGGTGTATAAGCACATTATTCATTTGGGGAGAATGGCCTATGTCTGCAGTATAGATTCTAAATAATTCTAGTTTGGATTTATACTGGAGTTACACTGCATGTGGCATCAAACTGCAATGGCGTGCATTAGCTCCCTCTAGTGAGTTTACTTCTCTCAAGCTAGTTGGGCCTCCGTGCAGATAAACTGGAAGCTTCCTAGACTTCAGTCTCTTGGGTGGGAGACAACAACCTAGGCCTGCAGTTAAATAGTTCTGAGCTAAAATAACTGGAAAGCAGTAGGGCTGAAAAATACAGGAAAGCAACAGGTTGAGACAGGATCTTTACAGAATACAAACTGCAGGATGTTCTAACCGAAGCAGGTTTACTTTATTTGAAAGTTTATAATGAAATGCTGACGATTTATCATTTTCTGACTGTGAAACACAGCTCTGATTTCTGTATTTTGAATAAAAGTCTTATAATCATGAAGTGTAATTGAAAAAAAATTGAATACAGAAAACTCATCCCTAGTGACCGTGTTTATTGAAAATCAAATAAATAGAATTTTCTCTGCTAACCCTATGTTCATGAAGAAAATCATCTCATGGTACTAACCAGGTGAAATTACACTGTTTTCATGTGAAATACTTCATTGTCCTATGGCCCTGCAGCTCTTCATGCCCAATCAGGTCATTTTTAAGAGAGGGCCTGAGGAGAGAAAAGCATTTAATCTATTCAGTGATAGCCAATATAGAGAAAGTAGTTTAACCACTGGTTTAATTTAGACTTAATTAATGTCATAAGATTAATTTTGAACAAATGGAAAAATGTGAGTTCCACTTGAATTATAGATTGAATGCAATAATTATTTTAACCCCTTGGGAACCACTGACCTCTGAGAATTGAGAAAGAACACAGAGGTATTGAGTATTTGCTTTGGCCGCAGTTGGGAAATTGTGTTCAGAATGTGCTGGTAAGATAGCATTTTAAGTTTCTGTAAAATGCATTTGTATAATCGCAGAAGTAAAATTTTCCACAAGACCTGCAACTGAGCAGTGGAATAGGAGATCAGGTCATAAAAGTAAGGATGTTATACTTCAGTTATACAGGCCATTGGTGAGACCACACCTCAAACATTGTGTGCAGTTTTGGCCTACTTATTTAAGGAAGGATATAAATGCATTGGAGGCAGTTCAGAGGAGTTTTATGAGATTGATAAAGGCAAAATACTGCAGATGTTGGAGATCTGAAACAAAACCAGAAAATACTGGAAAAACCTTTGTCCATGATATCTCTGGAAATCTTTTCTTTGCCACTACCTATCACTGATCTACCATCCAGCTTCACCTGCTCCACCCCTCCCTTAAACAGTATAAATTTCATTACGTTTTTACTTCTCTTTAGCTCTGAAGAAGAGTCATAAGGAGTCGAAACGTTAACTTTTTTTTTCTTTCCACAGATGCTGTTAGGCCTGCTGGATTTTTCCAGCATTTTCTGTTTTTGTTTACTAGATTGACTCCTGGAATGAGCGGGTTGTCTTTTGAGAAAAGGTAGGAAAGACTGGGCTTAGAACCATAGAAAGGTTACAGCACAGAAGGAGGCTATTCGGCCCATCTTGTTCATGCCAGCCCGAGGACACCCAGGTGCCCTTTCTAATCCCACCTTCCTGCACCCAGCCCATAGCCCTGCAGCTTACAGCACTTTAGGTGCAGATCCAGGTACCTTTTAAAAGTTTCTGCCTCTACCACCAACTTGGGCAACGAATTCCAGACACCCAGTACACTCTGTGTAAAAAAAGTTCTTCCTCATGTCCCCCCTACACCTTCTGCCACTTATCTTGAATCTATGTCCCCTGGTTCTAGAATTCTCTGTCAAGGGAAACAATTTTATCCTGTCCAGTCTATCAATTCCCCTCATAATTTTGTGTACCTCAATCAAGACACCTGTCAGCCTTCTTTGTTCCAAGGAAAATAACCCCAACCTATCCAATCTCTCCTCGTAGCTACACTTTTCTAACCTTGGCAACATTCTTGTAAACCTCCTCTGCACTCTCTCCAGAGCTATTACGTCCTTCCTGTAATGTGGTGACCAGAACTGCACACAATGCTCCAGTTGTGGCCTCACCCAGTGTTTTATACAATTCCTACATTATATCCTTACTTTTATATTTATTACCTCTACCAGTGAAGGAGAGCATTCCATATGCCTTCTTTACAACCGTGTAACACTTAAACTGCTGCCTTCAAGGACCTGTGTACTTGTACGCCAAGATCTCTCACTTCATCTACCCTTCTTAGTATATTCCCATTTATTTTGTAATCCCTGTAACTGTTAGAATGACCTCACACTTCTCTATGTTAAAATCCATCTGCCACTTTACCAACCCAAGGATATCGTTTTGGAGATTACGGCTATCCTCTACACTATCCACTACTCAGCCAATCTTTGTGTCATCTAAACTGGAGTTTATAACAGTGAGAGGTGGCTTGATTGAAGTATACAAGATCCTGAACAGTATTGACAAATGAATGTAGAAGGAATGTTTCCTGTTGTGGGTGAGTCCAGAACTAGGAGGCACTGTTTTACAATTAGGGGTCGGCCTTTTAGGACAGAAATGAGGAGAATTTCTTTCTCTCGAGGGTTGTGCAACTTTGGAACTCTCTGGATCAGAAGGCAGTGGAGGTGGGGCCATTGAATATTTTTAAGGCAGAGGTAAATAGGTTCTTGTTAGGTAAGGGAATCAAAGGTTTTTGGGGTTAGATGGGAATGTGGAATTCGAAACACAAACAGTTCAGCCATGATCTTATTGAATGGTGGAGCAGGCTTGAGGGGCCAAATGGTCTACTCCTGTTCCTATTTATTATGTTCTAAAATAATGGGCCGTGTTGACCAACTTATTGGAGTTTTTTGAGGAAGTAACATGTGCTGTGGATAAAGGGGAACCGATGGATGTACTATACTTAGATTTCCAGAAGGCATTTCATAAAGTGCCACATCAAAGGCTATTGCGGAAGATATAAGCTCATGGTACAAGGGGTAACATATTGGCATGGCTGACAGGAAGCAGGGAATAAGCGTAAATGGGTCTTTTTCAGGTTGGCAAGATGTGATGAGTAGAGCAGGACTTCAACTATTTACAATTTATATAAATGACTTAGATAAAGAGATTGAAGGAATGGTTGCCAAATTTGCTGATGACGCAAAGATAGGTAGGAAAGTAAGTTATGAAGAGGACATCAAGAGGCTACAAACAGATAGAGATAGGGTTAAGTGAGTGGGCAAAGATCTGGCAGATGGAGTAGTGGGCAAAAATCTGGCAGATGGAGTAGTGGGCAAAGATCTGGTAGATGGAGTATAATGTGGAAAATTGCGAAATTGTCCACTTTGGCAGGAGGAATAAAAGAGAGGCATATTATCTAAATGGTGAGAGATTGCAGAGGGATCTGGGTGTCCTAGTGCATGCATCACAAAAGTATGCAAGTACAGTAATTAGGAAAGCTAATAGAATGTTATTTATTGTGAGGGGAATTGAATACAAAAAGCAGAGAGGTTATGCTTCAGTTGTACAGGACACTAGTAAGACCACATTTGGAGTACTATGTACAGTATTGATCACCTTATTTAAGGAAGGATGTAAATGCATTGGAAGCAGTTCAGAGAAGGTTTACCAGACTAATACCTGGAATGGATGGGTTGTCTTATGAGGAAAGGTTGGACAGGCTAGGCTTGTATTTGCTGGAATTTAGCAAAGTAAGCGGCAATTTGATTGAAACATTTAAGATCCTGAGAGGACTTGACAGGATGGATGTGGAGATGTTTCCTCTTGTGGAAGAATCTAGAACTAGGGGTCATTGTTTAAAAATAAGGGGTTTCCTATTTAAAGAAGAGATGAGGCAAAATTTTTTCACTTAGAGGGTTGTGAGTCTTTGGAACTCTCTTCCTGAATAGGTGGTGGAAGCAAAGGCTTTGAATATTTTTAAGGCGGAGGTGGTTAGAATCTTGGGAAGCAAGGGGGTGATAGGTTATCGGGGGTAAGTGGGATGCTGATTTCAGGTTAGTATTAGATCAGCCATAATCTTATTAAATGGCAGAGCAGGCTCAAGGAGCTGAATGGCCTACTCCTGCTCCTTATTTGTGTGAACTCCAGGGCTGTGTATCTAGAAGGTATCCCACAGATGCACTGGGCGACGCCCCTGAGAACTTTCCAGGTAAGGTTTGCACGGCAATTGCTGGGAATTTCAAACATCCTTTGGGCAATTGTCCTGCACTGGGAACCTTCTGACACTACGATTTACATCGCAAACTTCGATTGTTCCGACTGTGTTACATCAATAGTTACCTGGCAAAAGTTGGAAGAATGAAAACCACCTCTAGCCTCTGGGTAACTATTATACTGACCCACACAGACCACTGCCCCTCACCCTAGGACTCTCCCCAACCCCCTACTTCTTCCCTGAACCTCCATGGGACTCCCATCACCCTCCCCATATACCCCCCCAATATATGGGACTACCCCCATCCTCAAATCCCCCACGGGTCTCCCCCTCCCCACCCCCTGATACCTTACCCCTAACCTGACCCCACCCCACCACACAGGGCCTATTCGACCCTACCCGCTCTGACCCGAACCCCACCACCCCCAGGCCTGCCTGACTCAACCACCACACTGCACTACCTGACCTGACACCCCACTCCTCCTAACCCAACCAGACCTGAATACCTCTCGAATCATCCGGCCCGACCTGACCCCAACCTCCCTTGCCCGACACAACCATACTTGAGCCCCACCCCCCCCTGCACCCAGCCAATCCCCCCAGGCCCAATCCAACCTGATTTCCCACCCCCCAACAAGCTGGACCTGACCTGACTGCCCCACATCGCCCAGGTTCACCCTGACCTGACTGGAACACCACACGCCAGGTGCGACCCGACCCCTGTCCCCTATGACCATCACTCCACTCCCCCCTCCCCAAATCTTGCCCACTTACCCTATACACTTACCTTCTCCCTGGCTTGTTAAAATGGCTGAGCATCTAAACTTACCTGGTTTATGGGAGCTAGTGCTGTATAAAGGAGACATGTCTTACTTATGTTCAACTGAACTGCTCTCGACTGTAGGATTCAGGAACTCGTTATGCTGGAGTGATCTCGTTTGACCTGAGTCAGAAGGTCAGGCAAGATGGGAGTGACTGGATTTCAAGGTAAGTAATTATGAGCGGAGTGGCAATCCAACTCAATTGCTACTCCACTGGAAGTTACAGATCAATATTTTGTGCTTTGCTCTGTGCATTAAATAAAATGACGTATTTAAGATTGGTAACGATGTAGTTTTATTAATGCAGCTGAATATAGGATGAACACAACCTTTTCTTGAGAGTGTGAGTAACCTCAATATGAACCACAGAAAATATTGAACAATTTACTGGTTTCATTGGAGTACACCAGTCAGCTTCTTAGTAAATTAAATATTTTTTTGCTAGGTAAAAACTTTTAAAATATGCCTGTGCACCCAAGAAGCTGAGTATAGTTTGAAAAGCCTTCCCTAAAAAGCACAATCAGTGGAAACTCATATTGTTGGGTGAGGTCTGATCTGGGCAAATTAAATCTTGAACCGGTGTAAAAGATCACGGAAAACCTAAAGTAAATGGGTGTGACTCATTTAGATTTAAAATTCCCTGATCTTTTCTGCTATTTCACCTAACTGCACTGGAACTTGGATGCAAATGTAATGGAAACAAACAGAACTCTACCCCAATAATTGAAGATGTTTTTGGTACAAAGAGCCCAACATAATAACAATTCCAGTAATAGTTTCAGCCTATTGAAATACTAGTTTATGGATCTTCTTGACTGTGTACATGCAAAAATACAACAACCTTACCAAAATTAGTTCAAAATGTAATGGATTTGTACAATCTATTAAACCAAGAATCAAGATGCGTGTACATTATTCCAATAAATAGATAATGTTAGCTTATGTGGTTTGTAACAAAATGTAATAGCAGCACATGATAGTAATGGTTTCAGTTATTCCATAGAACATTTGCTTCCATATTTTGCTTCATCAAATATTCCATTTAATAGAAAAACACTGAAGCAAAAATTAATGGGGTGATGCCCTATGTGTATAACAAGTAGTTAAGTTCTGAGCCTATTCTCCATAAATGGATGAATGATTTTGTTGCACATCCAGCAATGAGGAAAGGTTTCACATTTAAAACCAATGTTAAGAAATACTTCCTAACACTCTGCCATGGAAAATTGGAATGTTATTGTTTGAGTTTTAAACTGCAATCATTACGAGCTTGCCATAGCCATGTGACCTCTTCCATGGGAGAATGTCTGGTGACAGCCATGTTACATTCAGTTCAATAAAGACATTACACTAGAAAGACTATGGTCTTTGAGCTCAGAACATGGTGTCAGAAGTGGAGCTGAGATTGAATTTTGAAAGGCTGGAAGAGAAGCCACAGCTACTAAAAGAGGAACACTGAAATGTTCCAACCTACTAAAAAAACACAGACCAGGAAAAGCTAACACAAACTGAAGGCTGCAAGTAATACACTAGGTGAAGCAAAAAAAGGCTGCAAAATTTTCACTCCTAGCTCCTGCCGAAATGAAAGGAGATATGTGAAAGAACTGGAAATTTTTCCACTTGCAATGGCAAAACTGAGATTGCAAACAGATTTAATTAGCAAGCTGGAGCTGATAATGAGTAGCAACACTTTTAACACTTTGTGGGAGAGACTGCTACAAATTGTATTTCACCCTAAATCTATCTGAAGAACAGAAAAAACAGACTGCAGAAATTTTGAAATCCTTGAAGGCACGCTTTGAACTCCAAATGAACATAACTTATAAATGGTAGGTGTTCAACATTAGGGTTCAAGGTATAAAAGAGTCAATTGATCAGGATGTGACTACAGTAACACAGCTTGCAGAATCATGTGAATTTGGGCAACTAAAAGGTGATCTCATTAAAGATTGAATTGTCTTAGGTATAAGAGATGCTACAGTGAGAGCAAGTCTACTGAGGGAGGAGAAACTTACTGTCAGGAAAATGATAGACATGTGCAGAAGCACATGCTGTAAAACATCTGCTAGAGCACATGTATGGCAGAAGAGACTAGGAGATACACTATTGCTGAGAGACATTCCAGGGCAGGATGCAAATACTGTGGAGCACATCATATAAGGGAAAAGAAGGGCTGTCCAGTGTGGGAAAGCAGTGCTTAAGTGCAAGATGCAGAATCATTTCGCACACAGGTGTTTGGCTAGAAAAGAGCAAAAAGGAGCCCATAAAGATGGTCACTGGAAAGATATCAGCCCAAGAGTCTGATGAATCAGTATACACAATGCAACAGGTTGGTTCCGTCAAGCCTATAGGTGATAAATTGTTTGTGACTATAAGAATGATAACCACTGAAGGCGAACATCAAATGAACAAGAAGTGTCAGATAGATACTGGTGTGTCGTGCAGAATCATGACCTTCACAGACCTGTGTGAAGTGGCTCAACATGGCAATCCAAAAATGAACCCCTCAAAAGTAAGGTTGAGGCTATATGATGGCATGATAATCATACTAAAAGGAGAAATTAGTCTGAGAGCCTAATGCAATGGCAAGAATGAAGATTTGGAGTTCCAGATCATAGGCGGTACGCAACAGCCAATCATCTCAGCTGGAGCAAGTCTAAAGCTCAGATTTGTAACCCTTAATGTGCCAACAAAAATTTACAATGTGTCACAGAACGCAAAACCATTGGCTGTTGAACAGATTCTAGCGGAGTACAAAAGATGTGTTTACAGGGTTGGCATGTCTATCAGGAGAATATCATTTAGAAGTAGAAGAGAGTTTAAGACCAATTCAGCATCTGCCGAGAACAGTTCCAGCTGCCCTCCAGGTCAAGCCTAAAAAGTAAGATAGAGCTGGAAAAGAGCAATCAAGAAAGTGACAACCCCTACAGACTGGATTAGCAGAAGGGTAGCAGTGAAACAACCTGAGAAGCTCTGAGTATGCTTAGACCCAAAGGATCTAAATAAAGCAATGAAGAGATCTCACTACCCCATGCCAACCATTGAAGGAATCTTGCCACAGCTTACCAAGGCAAAGATCTTTACTACCCTACATGTGAAGGATGGTTACTGGCAAGTGAAGCTGGATGAAAGCAGCAGCTTTCTAATGACATTCTGGACGCCATTTCGGAGATACAGGTGGTTGTGGATGCCATTTGGCATTTCTATGGCTCCAGAAAAGCAGGCAACATGAGAGAGTCAGCGATCTTCCTGGGGTGAAAGCCATAATGGATGATCTGGTTTATGGATGTGGAGACACAATGGAAGAGGCCACAGCTGACCATGATCAGAATTCAATATGACCTCTAGAGAGAGCCTGCCAGATGAACCTGAAACTAAACAAGAAAATATTGTAATTGAAGATGTCTGAAATCAAGTACATAAATCATGTACTGACAGCAAAAGGTCTCCACCCAGATCCTGACAAGGTGAGAGCTTTAACAGTGATGTAGCGAAATGATTTGTTGAATTTGTGAACTATTTAGCAAATTTTTGCTTAATTTGTCATTGGAGTGTAAGCCATTATGCAAGCTCACTGCCAATGATGTGCAGTGGTATTGGGAACAGATCAAGAAGCAGCATTCAGTAAAACCAAACAACTAGTGATGACAACACCAGTGCTGTAGTACTATGGCGTTAATGATGAAGTCACCTCACTGTGTGACATCAGCGAGACAGGTCTTGGAGCAACTCTAATGCAGCCAGGATAACTGGTCATGTTTTGCATTCAGGGTATTAACACAAATGGAACGTGGCTACACTCAGATTGAGGAAAAGTGCCTGGTTATTGTTTTTGCCTGTGAGCATTTTCATCATTATTTGCCTGGGTGAGACAAAGTAATCGTGGAGTCCAACCTCAAGATCCTTCAAAGCATTTTTCTCAAAACACTACCATCTGCTCTAAAGTGCCTGCAAAGAATGTTACTTTGTTTACAAAGATATCATCTGGACATGACATACAAGCAAGGGGAACAGACATACATCACAGTCAAGCTATTGAGAGCAGTGCTCCCCATGAAGAAAGTTGAGGATGCCACACAGAATGTGAAATCTTCCAAATTCAATGTGAAGCAGTAATTCTACATGCTCTGGAAGTCATCAACACAGTAGAGACATTGGCCAGAATTTCCCAGCACCGCTCTGGTGAGTTTCCCTGTGGCGGGGCTGGCAAGCCATTGAAATCTTCATTCACATTGGCAGGACTGGAAGATCTTGCCGGTGTGAAGACCTGATAAACTTTGGTCATTGAATCTGACAGACAAGCACTTTGCTCAAAGCAAGTGAACTACCCGACAAAGTGCAACTCACTGAGTGCTGCAAGAATTATTGATGAAAGGATGGCCTGAGAGCATTAAGGACACACTTGTGGTCACAAGACCATATAGGGCACACTGAGATGAAGTGACAGCCCAAGATGGCACCTTGTACAAAGGAAATAGTCATTATCCCTAAGAAGCTGAAGGGAGAGATGCTGAAGTGCATCCATGCAAGCCATCAAGGAATTGAACTGAGCCTGAGAAAGGCAAGAGAATTGCTCTACTGACCAAACATGAGCAATTAAATTAAATACCACATAGGCCAGTGCTGTGCTTGTTACGAGCACCAAGCTAAACAAGCTAGAGAGCTGTTGGTGACACATGACATCCCAGACAGATCATGGATGAAGCTGAGAATAGACCTCTTCACTATAGCAGGAACTGATTATCTTGTCACTGTAGACTACTATTCTGACTACTGGGAGTTAGATCAGCTGACTTCAGTGATGACAGGGGAGATAGTAGGATGCCTGAAAGCACACTTCAGTCATTACAGCATTCTAGACATTGTGCTGATTGACAATGGCCCACAGTTCATGAGTTAAGAATTCAGCTTCACATAGCATTGGAAAACTCAACACTGTCCATTCCACTTGGGCTAGTGCAGAGATAATGTAAAGGCTGAGGCGGCAGTGAAAATCTCCAAAGGAATCATCAAGAAATTGAGCAAATCTAGCAGATATACACAAGATAATATTCAATGGAGAGACACACTGACAGAAGGCATGGGAAGTAGTCTGGTCCAAAATCTAAAAGCTACTCTTCCAATAGCAAAAAAGCTACTGAAGTCAGAAGAAGTAACAGATGTGAGTGAAAACATCGAGGTGGAATGGTAGAAAGCAAAATTTCATTTTGACAGCACTGCCAAACCATTGCCAGAGTTGAGCATTGGAAAGCCCATCAGTGTACAAACCTTCAATGCTCTCAACAGGGCTCAGCTCATGTGGCAACTTGGGACAAGCATAGAACGTTGTCACCTCGATTGTAAGCGTTAGAAGTGAACAACCAAATATACTGGCGTAACCGCAGGCATATAGGAACAACTAGAGAAGCTGTTCGTTCACTACAGTTGGCCGATCAGGAAGTTGGGATTTCACTAGCTGCACAGAATACAGAACTATCATCACTCTGAGGTCCACCGGTACCCTACAATGGAAATGGAAGATGGAACAACAACAACAACAGTTACCATGGCAACAAAAGCACCATGGGAATGATACCTATGGAGAAGGAACATCATCCAGATGAACATCCAATGACAATGTGCAGACACGTCATTAAGAGACCTGCACGATTTAATGACTGTGTGCAATGCATGTGCAGAGATTGATGAGAATAACTAACAGTTTTTTAATGCATGACAATAGTTGTGGTGCAGTGGGTATCTTGGGTAACTTGGTTACACATGATATTGCATGCAATGCTGTCTGCTGTTCATTATGGAAAGGGGGACGTTTGGGTTTTGAAATGCAATAATTACTAAGTGTCCAGTCAAGTAGCTTGCCTAGTTATGTGACCTCCGCCATGAGGGAATGTCTGTGGGCAGCCATGTTACATTTAGTTCAATAAAGAAACAAAGAATGTAGCCTTTGAACTCATAACAGTTATGATACTTAAAATCTGGTGTATGAGAAAGTGAAATATATGCAAGTAATTGTATAACATTTTTACACACTTTGGGATACTTTTTCCCATGTGAAAGGAAAACAACAAATTCTTTTGACTGAACTGCAGTTGACTTAGAATAGTGGATAATGTCTTTAACAGTGCACTGCAGGAATTCACCAAGGCTCCTTAGACAGCACCTTCCAAACCCACAGCCACAATCATCCAGAGGGACAAAGGCAGCAGATAGATGTGAAACACCACCACCTGGAAGATCCCCTCCAAACCACTCACCATCCTGACTTAGAAGTATATCGCAGTTCTTTCACTATCGATGGGTCAAAATCCTGGAACTCCCTTCCTAACAGCACTGTGGGTATACTGCAGCAGTTCAAGGGGGCAACTCACCACCATCTTCTCAAGGGCAATTAAGGGTGAGCAATAAATGCTGGCCCAGCCAGCGCTGCTCACATCCCATGAATGAATAGAAAAAAAAAACATTTTACACAGGAAATATAGTGCACTCTCTCAAAATGTTACTTTAGTATCAACACTGTTGTAAGAGTTTGTCCAGTAGATCTCACAAAGAGGTTCAGTGGCCTGTAAGGTTGAACAGTAACTATCTATTGGTAACACATAACTATATATATATGTATAAAGTATAGCCTAGACCATTAGCTAACGCCATGCTTACTTCCACACAGGTCTCTGGGTCATGTCTGCTCCATGTCCTAACCTGTCTACTCTCTGTGAGCAAGCCTCTTGTCATGTGACTTTTTACATCACACTGTGGGCACAACCGTTCTCCAGTCCCACATTAATCCTTGCTGTCCCAGACAGCCTTATACCACAAAGGCATGGGTCATATTCAATGGATAATGAGCTAAAAATGTTTAGTAAAATGCATTGCATTTGAAAAGATTAAGTTGAAAAAAATTACCTGATATTTTGACATGACATGGGAGAGTGCGGGAGGAGGACTCTGGGATGGGCAGTCAGCAGCACCTAGAGGAGAGTGCGAGAGGAGGACTCTGGGACAGGCAGTCAGCAGCATCTAGAGGAGAGAGCGAGAGGAGGACTCTGGGACAGGCAGTCAGCAGCACCTAGAGGAGTCGGTGTAGACTCGATGGGCCAAAGGGCCTCTTTTGCTCTGTGATTGTGAGTCAGGAGTTGAAGAGGAGCGCGAGAGGAGCCGGGAGTTGAAGAGGAGCTGGAAGAGCAGGGGTAACTGAGGGAGTTTGGTGCAGAGGGAACGAGGTGATCCTTTGAGTACCATGAGTACGTCTGGGTAAGCATTTACTGGTTTTATTGCTTATAGTTTTTAAGGTCTTATATGTGGGAAGCCAGGAACATTTCCAGTGCCCGGGGCCAGCATTTGTGTGGGAAGTGTCTCCAGCGGCAACTCATGGAAGCCCAGGTTTTGGAGCTGGAGCGGTGGCTGGGGACACTGTGGAGCATCCGCGAGACAGAGAGTATCATTGATAGCATGTATAGAGAGGTAGTTACACCGCAGGCTAAGAGTCCACAGGCAGGAAGGGAACGGGTGACCACCAGGCAAAGCAAGAGGACGAGGCAGGCAGTGCAGGAATCTCCTATGGCTACTCCTCTGCAATACAGATATACCACTTTGGATACTGTTGGGGGCAATGGCCTCTCAGGAGAAAGCAGCAACAGCCAAATTCGTTGTACCACAGATGGCACTGCTGCACAGGGGAGGAGTAAAAAGTGTGGGAATGCAATAGTTATAGGGGATTCAATTGTAAGGGGAATAGATAGGTGTTTCTGTGGGTGCAAATGAGACTCCAGGATGGTATGTTGCCTCCCTGGTGCTAGGGGCAAGGATGTCTCAGAGCGGCTAGAGGACATTCTGAAGGGGGAGGGTGAATAGCCAGTGGTCATGGTACATATTGGTACAAACGACATAGGTTTAAAAAAAAAGTGATGAGGTCCGAAAGGCAGAATATAGAGAGTTAGGAAGTAAGTTGAAAAGTAGTGATCTCAGGATTACTACCTGTGCCATGTGACAGTCAGAGTAGAAATAGCAGGATCTATTGGATGAATACATGGCTGAAGGCATAGTGTGAAAGGGAGGGTTTCAGATTCCTGGGGCATTGGGACTGGTTCTGGGGGAGGTGGGACCTGTACAAATTGGACGGGTTACACCTGGGCAGGACCAAGACTGATGTCCTAGGGGGAATATTTGCTAGAGTGATTGGGGAAGGTTGAAACTAAAATGGCAGGGGTATGGGAACCTATGCAAGGAGTCAGAGGAAGGGGATTCAAAGACAAGAACATAAGACAGAAAGCTGAATAAGAAAAGTGATAATCAGAGAAATCAAGGGCAAGAATCAAACAGGGCCTCAGTGAAAAATAGTGGGAATGGGACAAGTAATGTTTAAAAGACAAGCCTTAAGGATTTGTGTCTTAACGTGAGGAGCATTCAAAATAAAGTGGATGAATTAACTGCGCAAACAGATGTAAACAGCTATGATATAGTCGGGATTATGGAGACATGGCTGCAGGGTGACCAGGGATGGGAACTGAACATCCAGGGGTATTCATTATTTAGGAAGGACTGACAAAAAGGAAAAGGTGGTGGAGTTGCATTGCTGTTAAAGAGGAAAGATATTAGCTCCAATGATGCGGAATCTGTACAGGTAGAGCTGAGAAACACTGAGAGGCAAAAAACGTTAGTGGGGGTTATATATAGACCCCCAAACTATAGTGGTGATGTTGGGAATGGTATTAAACAGGAAATTAGAGATGCATGCAATAAAGGAACATCTATAATTATGGGTGACTTTAATCTGCATATAGGTTGGGCATATAAAATTAGTAACACGACCATAGAGGAGGAATTCCTGGAGTGTATATGGGATGTTTTTCTGGACCAATACATTGAGGAATCAACGAGAGAACAGGCCATCCTTGACTGGATATTGTGTAGTGAGAAAGGAATAATTGGCAATCTAGTTGTGCAAGGTCCCTTGGGAATGAGTGACCATAATATGATAGAATTCTTCATCAAGGTGGAGAGTGATGTAGTTGCTTCTGAGACTTGGATCCTGAATCTTAATGAAGGAAATTACAATGGTATGAGGCGCAAGTTGGCTATGATGGATTGGGAAATGTTACTTAAAGGGATGATGGTGGATAGGCAAAGGCAAACATTCAAAGAGTGCATGGGTGAACTGCAACAATTGTTTGTTCCTGTTTGGTGCAAAACTAAAACAGGAAAGGTGGCCAAACCATGGCTTACAAGGGAAATTAGAGATAGTATTAGATGCAAGAAAGAGGCATACAAATTGGCCAGAAAAAACAACAGACCTGAGGATTGGGAGCAGTTTAGAATTCAGCAAAGGAGGACCAAGGGATTGATTAAGAAGGAGAAAATAGAGCACAAGAGTAAGCTTGCAGGGAACATAAAAACTGACTGTAAAAGTTTCTATAGGTATGTGAAGAGAAAAAGATTGAAGACAAATGTAGGTCCCTTACAGTCAGAAACACGGGAATTTATAATGGGGAACAAAGAAATGGCTGACCAACTAATACATACTTTAGTTCTATCCTCACAAAGGAGGAAGCTAATAACATACCAGAAATTTTGGGGAACACAGTGAGAGGGAGGAATTGAAAGAAATCAGTATTAGTAGGGAATTGATGTTGGGGAAATTGATGGGATTGAAGGCCGATAAATCCCCAGGGCCTGATAATCAACATCCCAGAGTACTTAAGGAAGTGGCCCTAGAAATAGTGGTTGCACTGGTGGTCATCTTCTCAGATTCTATAGACTTTGGAACAGTTCCTACAGATTGGAGGGTAGCTAATGTAACCCCACTATTTAAAAAGGGAGGCAGAAGGAAAACAGGGACCAGTCAGCCTGATGTCGGTGGTGGGAAAATTCTAGAGTCCATTATAAAAGATTTAATAGCTGAGCACATGGAAAACAGTGGCAGAATCAGACACAGTCAACATGGATCTATGAAAGGGAAATCATGTTTGACAAATCTACTGGAATTTTTCAAGGATATAACTAGTAGAGTTGATGAGGGGGAGCCAGTGGATGTGGTTTATTTGGGCTTTCAGAAGGCTTTCGACAAGGTCCCACATAGGAGATTGGCGTGTAAAATTAAAGCGCACGGGGTTGGGGGTATTATATTGAGATGGATAGAAAACTGGTTGGCAGACAGGAAACAAAGAGTGCTATAAACTGGCCTTTTTCCAAATGGCAGGCAGTGACTAGTGGGGTACTGCAGGGATCGGTGCTGGGTCCCCACTTATTCACAATATATATTAATGATTTAGATGAGGGAATTAAATGTAATATTTCCAAATTTGCTGATGAGACAAAGCTGGGTGGGAGGGTGAGCTGTGAGGAGGATGCAGAGATGCTTCAGTATGATTTGGACAAGTTGAGTGAAAAGGCAAATGCATGGCAGATGCAGTATAATATGGATAAATGTGAGGTTATCCATTTTGGTAGCAAAAACAGGAAGGCAAATTATTATCTGAGTGGCTATAAATTGAGAGAGGGGAATGTGCAACAAGACCTGGGTGTCCTTGTACACCAGTCGCTGAAGCTAAGCATGCAGGTGGTAAAGAAGGCAAATGGTATATTGGTCTTCATAGCAAGATTCGAGAACAGGAACAGCGATGTCTTGCTGCAATTGTACAGGGCCTTGGTGAGACCACACCTGGAATATTGTGTGCAGTTTTGGTCTCCTTATCTGAGGAAGGATGTACTTGCTATAGAGGGAGTGCAGCGAATGTTTACCCGACTGATTCCTGAGATTGCGGGACTGACATATGAGGAGAGATTGAGTCGCTTAGGATTATATTCGCTGGAGTTCAGAAGAATGAAGGGGGATCTCATAGAAACCTATAAAATTCTAACTGGACTAGACAGGGTAGATGCAGGAAGGATGTTTCCGATGGTGGGGGAGTCCAGAACCAGGGTCACAGTCTGAGGATATGGGGTAGACCATTTAGGACTGAGATGAAGAGAAATTTCTTCACCCAGAGAGTGGTGAGCCTGTGGAATTCCTTACCACAGAAAGTAATTGAGACCAAAACATTGTATGCTTTCAAGAAGGAGTTAGATATAGCTCTTGGGGTGAAAGGGATCAAAGGATATGGGGAGAAAACGGGAGCAGGCTATTGAGTTGGATGATCAGCCATGATCATAATGAATGGCAGAGCAGGCTCGAAGGGCTGAATGGCCTACTCCTGCTCCTAGTTTCTATGTTTCTAAGAAAATTTAATCATGCCAAAACAAATCCATTGTCTCACAGAACTTGAAATTTTCAAGTCAATTCAAATATGATTTGCTCTTCAGCATAAAAGAATTCCCATACCTCACCAGTATGGTCATAGCTTTTATGTGAGCCTTTACTACGAGGAATGTCAAGTGTTTTCACTGTGGTGTAGGGAGGTATGACAGACAAGCTTGATGCTATTCTTGCCTAACATCTGCAGAACCAGGTGGCTTATAGGACCAAGCAGCCTTTCTTGGTTTTGTTTTCTTCTTTAACCTTTGTGCTATTGAGGCCAATAGTTATAATGTTCTCACTGCTGTCCTGGCTGGGGTTGGCACAACCAAATGTTCTAATTGGGATTTCCCTCATCTGGATGGTTCAGTTCAACACCATGCAGTCCATTTATTCAATGAGCTGTCAGGGATACTTAAATTACTCTACACAACAAACATAAAATGGAAACCCAGAGAAAACAGGAAAAGCATAATATGCATGCAAGTTTGTTAATTGGACAGTGACTAAAAAAACATGCCTGTCACGCAGCTATTCCAATCTGTGATTCCATCTTTAATAAGATGTTGATCTTAATATGATTGACAGAATTTTTCCAGGTAAATCAATTACCTGCTAATTTGAGATTATTGAAAGATGAATTCACTTCATATGGAATTTCTGTGCTCTCCCTGTTGCAGATACCTCTGATTGCTGCCTGCTTTCTAACATACAAGGTAAAGCTTGGTCTCTAATCAACACACAGAACAATATCCAGTCAGTTTTGCTCATGACATTTAGCTAGTTTAGTATTCAAATTCTGTGTCATGCCTACCGGTAATTTTACTGAATCTTACAATTGTTTGGAATATAAAATAACCTAAATTCAGCAATTCTAGCCATGCTGGAATGTAAATTAAATCACTGAGCATCTGATTTCTGCCATATCACCTGGATCAGTGCCAAATGGAGGCTAAGTACTTCTCCACAAGGAATAGGAAAATCAGAAGGAAAGTTATCAGACCACAGAAAAGCACTTCATAAAAGCAGCCAAGGGCAACATTGAGCAATAGTAACAGGGTAAACAAGAATTTGCATTTATGTAGTGACTTTAATGTTGTAAAATGTCCCAGGGAGCTTCACAGGAGCATTATCAGACAGAACATGACACTGAGCTACATAAGGAGCTATTAGAATAGCTGACCAACAAGCTTGGCCAAAATGGTAGGTTTTAAGGAGCATCATGGAGGAGAGGGAGGGGGAGAGGTTGAGGGAGGGACTACCAGAGCTTAGGGGCAAGGCAGCATAAGGCACAGCCACCAATAGTAGCGTGAAGAAAATCAAGGATGCAAAAGAGGCAGAATTGGAGGAACACAGAGTTTTCAGACGGTTGTAGGGTTTGCGATGGTTATAAATGTAGGGAGTGACTAGGTCTTGGAAGCATTTGAACACAGGATGAGAATTTTAAATTTGAGGTGTTGATGGACTGGGAGCCAATATAGATCAGTGAGCTCAGGGGTTATGGCTAATCAGGATTTGGTGTGAGTTAGGACACAAGCAGTAGAGTTTAGGAACAGCTAAAGAAAGTGGATACCTCATTCTTGATAAGTGCCTCGATCCACATTCTTCAAATACATGCACCTAGCACAGTCTCATCCAACAGAACTTGGATGAAACTGTTGTTTCTGTTGTCGCTGTTCCTTCACTGTTGCTGGGTCAAATTCCTGGAACTCGTTCACCAACAGCACTGTGGGTGTACCTACACCACATGGACTGCAGCAGCTCAAGAAGGCAGCTCACCACCACCTTCTCAAGGGCAAAGAGGGATGGGCAATGTATGCTGGCCTAGCCAGTGAAGCCCACACCCCTTGAATGAATAAAAAATGTATATTGTGAAAAATTACAGGCAGGCAAAATTTCGTACAGTAAATTTTCGATCTTTACTGTGAACATCATGATTCTCTTCCTGACTACTCTGGTTCTTCTCCATCTTCCCCTCTAAACTAGGGAATACTAGACTCAATCTTGTATGAAGTTGGCACTTCATTAGCAATCCCGTCAGTGTTGAGCCCATGGTTGCATGAGATAGTTTAAAAGAAACCTTGAAATTCACATTTATAATGTTTGTTCGGATACTTTCTTCATACCTGCTTTAAAGGTTTGTATTGCTCTTTCTGCTAACCCATTGGATGAGGGATGATATAGTGCTGTTCCAACATGTTTAATCCCATTTAGATTCATTAATCTCTGGAATTCCGTACTAGTGAAAGCAGTACCATTATCCAACACAATAATTTCTGGGAGGCCATGTACGCTAAAACACTGGCGCAATTTTTCAATAGTTGCACACAATGTGGGTGATCTCACTTCATGCGCATCCATTCACTTTGTGTGTCAATGATCACTAAAAACATGGCACCTAAAAATAGACCTCCATAGTCTATAAGCAATCTAACCCAGGGTTGACCAGGCCACTCCCACAGATGCAGTGGTGCTGAAAAAGGCAACTTCTGCTGTTGCTGACACTGGAGACAGCATTTAACCACTTTTTCTGTATCACTTCTTCTATACCTGGCCACCAGGTATAACTTTGTGTGAGCATCTTCATTTTCAAAATACCAGGACGTGCACTGTGAAGCTCTATCAATAGTGGTTCTCTTCCTTGCAAAGGGATGACGACTCATGCCACCCCCCCACCCCCCGCCGTAACAAGATACCATCTTGATAACTCAGTTCAGATTTATGGGTATAGAATGGTTTTAATTCTTCAGAGGCTTGTGCATTTGACCATCCTTGCAATAGCTGTTCTCGGACTCTTCGTAAAATTGAATCCTGGTTTGTCCAATACTTTATTTGTCGCACACAGAACGGTGAGGAGACCAGGAAATTCAACACAAGTACAACTTCTTGAGGACTGGAGCAAGTGTGACAAAGGAAGATGACTGAGGGCACCTGCATTTGCTATATGCACACCAGGACAGTGCATAAAAGTGTACTCATACGCCAACAAAATTAAAGCCCATCTTTGAATTCTAGCAGAAGCTATCGGTGGGATTGCCTTATCTTCATTAAACAACCCCAACAGTGGCATGTGATCTGACAATATGGTGCAGTGTCGTCTATGCAAATAATGCTGGAACTTCTTTACTCCAAACATGACAGATAAGCCCTCTTTTTCAATTTGTGAGTAACCTTTCTCGGCTGCAGAGAGGGTTCTGATGATATTTCTTATTGGCCTTTCAGACTTGATTTCTGTTTTTTCTTCTTGTGTTTGCCACAGGGTTTTGTCTCATCCTTCATTTTGATTTCACAGTCGGCCAAATTTTTCTCTGGTGAAATCTTAACTTAGTTCAGTTTGGGGGTTGAGTTATCCATTTGCATCTTGGAATGTTCCATGACTTTTCCTTCTCGTACCTCTTTTGTCTCAAACAACTGATTCCTCAGTTCTTCTGAGTCTTTTTGTATCTTTTGGTGTCCTCTTGCAAGATTGAACATTGTGGAGTTTTTTTTCTTCCAGCTGTTTCTTCAGTTGGTTCAGAGTGGCACTGTATTTGTTTTGCTTCTTTTCATGAATTTTTGCTTTTGGCTGTTTTTTCACTCCTTTGAAACTGTTAAAAAGGTTTATTTTCTTTTACTGGAATATCAATCATTGAAGAATGCAATCATTAAACTAAATAAAATGTACACAAATGAGAATTACTGGAAGAGGCACAAGAGGTGGATTTTATGCCTTCTGATGTGCTTGAATTAATACTTCCAGTCTGGCACTATTTACATTTCCTTCTGGACCTAGGTGCTCAGATAATAATGGTGAAGGCTCTCTCTCTTTAGATGCTGCATATTGTTAAAAGAACCTCAATTATGAACGCATAAACAAACTGAAAACAGTTTTTCTAACACATTTGAGAGGTGTGATTCACAGGAAAAAAACATGCCAACAGACTGCATAGCACATCACCTTAGCACACTGCAATCGTATCCTGAAATGGGGATCTAAATGTAATTTGTTTAGGTTACATTAACTTGAAAGAATAAAAAACAACTCTCACTGCTGCAACTCCAAGTCCGGGGACAGATGACTAAATAAAGCCAGTTAATGCATCAGTTTCAGGGAAAATCCTCCAAATCTTTACAAAGTGGTTGTAACAAGTCTTGAAGAAAATAAATCTTCGCATAAGATAGCAGTGGGTCAGGCACCAGGAAGTTCTTCTAATGAACGTAATAAAGTGTTCAAATTTGCATTTTATTCACTTCATTGTCATATATCATTTCTTTGGGGACAAGCACAAATTGAATAAATATGTCACTGTGACTCTGAGAAACTGTCAATTCATCTTAACACTTTTCTGTTTTAGTTTTTGCAAACGCAGTAACATAAAAGCAAAATACTGCGAATGCTGGAAATATGAAATAAAAGCATTCGATTGACTGTAATAACCTTCAATCCCGCTTTCAAACTGATCTGTTTGGTTATATCCTGATTTGGCTGGTTTATAAATAATGATCACTATTCCTGGTGAAAAACCTGTTTTTTCTTTTAAAATGTGTGCACTCAAATTTCTAGGTGATGGTGCTCAAGATCATACTCTGGGTGGAATTTTCCTAGCTTTGCACCAAGTGCGGTAGGGGGCAGGTAAAATGACATTTCACCCGGCAGCCATGATGACAGGTTTTCACCCCGTATTGTCCCAAACCCGCCTCATCATTTATGCACTCCTGGGAAACATGCTGTTTCTATGGCGGGTGGGGTCTTACTTGCTCGTTGACCATCACCCCGCTGCCGCATCACATCCGGTGCCGTGTTTAAAGTCCAGCCACAAGCACAGCGCTCATTGCTTCCAGCTCACCACTGCTGCATGGAAGACTTGGCCAGCAAAGGCAAAAAGACCGCAGCCCCCGCTTCAATGACAGCTCCCTCGAGCGACTGCTGGATGCTTTGGAGGCCCGCCGGGATGTGCTCCACCCCCCACTCTGGGCACAGGATGAGCAGCAACATGGCCAATCCTACTTGGGAGGCGGCGACAGTGGTGGTCGGCGCCAACGCCCTGCAGAAGAGGACAGCCACCCAGTGCTGCAAAAGGATGAATGATCTTCTCCCTTCTTCCAAGGTAAGTCACTCTCAGCTCACACACTCACAAATCCAGCACACATCCACTGTGCCCTCACTCACTGCCAGTTCAAAGGTCATCACGATTCACTCTTGGACACACACTGTCACTCTCCTCATCCCATCCATGGGACCACTTACCACCCACACAGGCCAGGCATACTTATCACATCACCTGGCCTGGCAGGCGTCTTGTTTATTCTTTCTCCATCTCTATCCATGCAGCACAAGCTGGCACACAGCAAGAGGGAGAGGTTGCAGACCGGTAGCGGAATGCCACTGCGATGCACTTATTATCTCCCCTTGCTTTCACAGGCACATTTGCCAAACAGCCGGCATAGTCCATGACCCAGGGCCTCAAATCAAGCCCCAAAGAAGCCTCTGGAGAGGAATCTGGAGGCACCCTCCCTGAAGTCCCGTCACAGTGATCACCCACACCCTCCACCAACAACACACCCTAGTGGAACCTAGCTTTACAATAGCCCCAGGATCACAATCTGGTGAGCACATTGCATCTTCTGATCTACAGCAGGCAATGGCAGGGACTTCCCAAGTGTCCAGCACTTGAAGGACGGCTGGAAACCAGAATGTTGCTGAATCCGAGTGAGATTATGAGCCTCTGGACTTGGTCATGTCACAGTTGCTGGAGCTGCAACAGTAAGCTCAGGAACATCAAGAAGGGATATCTGCTACACTCTCAGGTTGCAAGGCACGATAGGTGTGTCTATCTGCCTCCAGGCTGAGGTGATAGCAGGTGCTGAGAGCACCGAGGTCAAGGCTGGTAGGGTGGCAACTGTCATGGAGACCTTGGTCCAGGACATTGCTCCTGCATTGCTGCATAGGCTCAACTATGCTGATGCCGTAGTTGGCCTCCAACAGTGTGTACACGAGAGGGGATCCGGGCAGCTCGATCTCACTCCAGCTACCCCTGTTCCCCAAGGAGTCAGCCTGGGGCCTCGGGGCACCCATAGGGAGGAGGATCAGCAGGTACATGCTCCAGGGCCATCCACTCAGGTGACTCTGGGAGTGACTGGCCCATCTGACTCTCCTCTTCCTGTGACCTCTGCAGATCCAGCTTCACAGGCTTAGGAGGGTGCCACTGCCACACAGCAGGACCCCGAAAACAGGTCAGGGCCCTCTAAGTCTGGGCCCTCCAGAGGACACCCACCAAAGCCATCACAGACAGGGCGTCACAGTCAGCAGGCTGCCTCCACCTCCGCTATAGATGTCCAGGAAGCAACAAGACATAGTGGCAGGGTTAGGAAAGTTAAGGAGCCTGGGCATGGGTGTTAATCACTTGTACATACTGTTCACTGTTGCCAATAAATTCCTAAGAATGTCCCCCTGCCTGTGGCTCCTTGTTCTGATGAGCAGTGTTCTTGTCACTCAGATGTGAAACCTTTCTGCACAAGATAAAGGCAGGTGTCTCAGTCCAAGGCCTCTTCCCTGTGCTATTTGGGGCCTTCACACCAAAGTAATGACCCAGCCTCACACTCCCTGGAAATGTTACTGATGTCTGTACCTTGGTGGTGCTTGTCATTGCTGCCAGAATGTAGTGGGCAGGTTTCACAGAGTTCCGTCATTCTCTCTGTATGCTCTCAGCACCTGTAAGGAGGGGCTGTCCCCCATTTCTTCAGCATCTGTGACCACTGATCCTGTGCACCAGCTCCTGAAGGGATCAGCTGCTGAAGGCAGACAAAGCATCAGAACTTCTAAAGTTTCATGGCTGCATCTCTATGATATAACCCTGATCATGGAGCACAAGCAAGCTGCCCTCAGCCAGACAGGAGTCAGACATTCTCAGAGGCTATGTGAAGATTTATGGAGTGTCCTCATTGCATGTTGTCATCATCCTCCACAAATCTAGCAGTTATGAGGGCCTCCCAAGCACCTGCCTCAGCTATCCAGTGCGAGGGCCTCATTCCCATCATCATTGCCTCCGAGGACCTCCTCACTCTCATCCCGATTGGCGTCCTCCTCATCGGAGGTGACGTGCAGCTCTCCATCGCCTCCTCAGCCAGCTCATCTCCCCGTTGGAGCGCCAGGTTGTAAAGGGCGCAGCAGATGACAATGATGTGTCACACCCTCTGTGGACTATATTGCAGGGCTCCACCAGACCGGTCCAGGCACCAGAACCTCATCTTCAGCATCCTGATGGTCTGCTCCACCAAATTACGAGCCTTATTATACCTTTGCTCTGCCACATTCTGAGGCTGTCGCAAGGGTGTCATCAGCCACAGCCTCTGCGGGTAGTCCTTGTCCCCGAGGAGCCATCCCTGCAGCTTCTGTGGACCCTGGAACTCTCCAGGGGTCTGTGACCAACCGAGGATGTAGGCATCAGGCACACTCCCTGAAAACCATGCGCACACCTGCAGGATGTGTTTCTAATGGTCGCACACCAGTTGTACATTCAGTGAGTGGAGCCCTTGCTGTTGATGTGGTCCACTGAGTGTAGTGATGGAGACCTGAGTGCCACATGAGTACAGTTGATCGCACCCTGGCCCTGTGGGAATCCTGAGATCCAGGAGAATCCCATGGCTCTTGCATCCTGGTTGTCCCAGGCAAAATGCACAAAGTTGTGTGCCCTCAAGAAGATGGCATCCATGATCTCATGGATGCACTTATGGGTGACAGCTTGTGATATCCCACAGAGGTCACCTGTGGAGCCCTGAAAGGAGCCACTGGCATAAAAATTGAGTGCTGTGTTCACTTTCAAAGCCACTGGCAGTGGATGCCCTCCACGTCCTCTTGGTGCCAGGTCCTGCAGTCAGTAGCAGATGTGAGTGACATTAGACATGCGCAGTCGTCGGTGGCACTGGTTCTCGGGTATTTACAGGAATGACAGGCGGTGTCTGTAGACCCTGGGTGTCTCTAGGCGCTGGCCAGCCATGGCTCACTGTCACTCCTGGGCAGCATGCGTGGAAGCCCCAGTAGCCCCTTCCTGAGGTTGCTGCTCCTGCCTTTGCGCAGCCAGATACCTCAGTCACTCTCTCCTCCGTCTTGTCCTGTCTGCATAAGCCATCAGGCATACAGTTAGGTCACCAGTCCCCATGCTCCTGATGCAGTCCTCCTATGGGATAGATAGGGAGACGTGGTTAGCATGGGTGTACTTAGCGCCTTTCCTGGCCCTTTGTGACGCTTCCCGGAGATTGTTGGTCACCCCTCGGATGGCCACAGACAAGTGAGCTGCATGGTGCCCTGTCAGCCTGCAACATGGGGGAGACAGTTGCTAACCAGGGTGCTGAGATTGTAAGGGGCTGTAAGCTCATCCAGCAGTGACTGCTACATGGCCAGCTGATGAAGAGATTGTGCAGTCCAGTTGCTCCGTGATCTACTAAAGTGGTCGCGGAATCTCAGTCTGTGCCGGAGAGGGGGTAAGGTCTGGAGCACTTGGTGGCCCTTTCGTGCCTCCGCATTGCTAGCATGGGTGGGCAGGCTAGGAGTCCGACCTTAATCATATCACTGTGGCTGCTCCTGAACTGTCTCAGTCACAGAGGAATGGTCAGTTTATACAGCTGTCCCTACTTCGTGGCCACTTCCCTTGCCTACCCTGCCCCCCCCATCACGATTTCCTGTGTGTGGGATCCAAAACCAGGGCAGAAGTTGACCCCTCCCCCACGTTAGTCACCTCCGAGGTTGGACAGCAGTTGTCCCTGGACACCCCCCAGCAACAACAGTCACCTCCGAGGGAGGGCGGCACTTCATCCTGGCCACCCCGCGCCACTGAAGCCTGCAAAGCAACAGGCGACCCTGGCGAGCTATGTAGAACATTGCTGTTCACTCACTTCCAGTTCACCCAAAGTGCCCGCCACCAAGTGCACATCACCTCTGTGCTGTTGTGAAACACGTTGACATGCTTTCCCGCCAACATGGACGGACGATCTGGTAAGGTCCAAGAGCCTGGTGGGATGGCCTTTTAATGAGATGCTGATGTATTACAACGAGCTCCCTGATAACCATTAGCAGGAAACGGAGCCTGCCGTTGGTGGGCTGAGCGTACAATCATGACCTGCCTTCTTGCCGTCATGAAACTCATCGTGCCATATTGTCCGTGCCCAACTGCTGCCAGTGGGCAAGGAAAAGTCCGCCCTCTGTTCATGCAGCAGGAAAATTTACAGGGTAATTCTGTGGTAGGCCTTGTCTGTAAGTTGGGGTCAAGAAGGTCGCCTAACTCCATGAAAGCTTTCTTTTTGAAGGTCTTTTCACACATGTTTAAGTAGGTATTATGTTTATAGCCAGTGAATCACTTGCAATGCATGTTATATTCCCATTCTCAGACTATTACCTCTGACATTCATCAAGAATCTACCCTTAGCCCCCTCCTATTCCTTATCTTCATGCCGCCCCTAGGTGACATTGGCCAAAAACATAGGACAGATTTTCCGTACTCATTGATGTCGGGTGTCATGGTGGGCATGAGCGGACAATATGGTAGGAAGGCTAAAAATCGGTTTCACGACGTTGTGAAACCAGTTTGCGATTGTCTGCTCCACCCATCAATGGTGGGCCATCTTTCCTGCCACCAGATGTCAGGAACTTGATTTTAATACATCTGCATATCATTATAAGCCCTGCTCGTCAGAATCATCCCCCATGCTAGATGATCCAGGCACGCCGACGTGTTTTGCAACTGAACATAAGAGATTTGCAACTGGCAAGCTGCACTACACTCGGGACTTTGAGGCTTGTTTGTCTACCCTGCTTCAAGCAGAACTCGCAATCATCAGCACCAGGATTTGCAGGCAGCACCACATCAATTTTAGGGAGGGGGGTCATGAGCAGGTCTCTACTTCCAAGACCAGCCATAAGGCAGGGGTGGCTTTTCAATGGCTGCAGGGCTAGGGCTTGCTTGGGGAAGGGGGAAAAGTGGCCTCAGGCAAGGGAAGAGGCTGTAGGACGAAGGCTGTACTGGGGAAGGGGGGGTATCCCAGGTTGTCTGTGGGACATATGTTGATCTGTGCAAGTGGCCTCAAGATGGTGAGGGTTGAGGAGGCAGTCTCCAGATGGAGATATGAGGGTGTGTGTGAGAGAGTGAATGGTGATGTCCACTTAGCTGGCAGGAGTGAGATGCCAGTGAATATGTGATTGGCTTGTGAGTGTGACTTTAGAGCGATGAGATGATTGCCTTACCCTGGCATCGTGGATGAGATTATTCATCCTCTTTCTGCACCGGATGGCGAACCCCTCCTGTGTAGCATTGGCACTGACCACCACTGCCACTGCACCCCAAGCCAGAATGGTAACATTGATGGGCCTCCTGTGGCCAAAGCGAGGGTAGAGGTCAGGCGTGTGCCTGACCCAAACGGGCAAGCGTCCCTATGTCATCGCTCACTCATGTGATATTTCGCTCAGTGGGTATGCGTGGCAGTCAGAAGAGTGCCCGCCAACAATTAAGTGGAAAAGTAAACCAATTAATGGTACAACTGCCAGCAATTTTTCGTGGCCCATCCAACTTTACGGTTGGTGGATGGGCCAATCAGCCAGGTGGCCTTTACATTTTTCATGAAACCTTATCCAAGGGTGGGATGAAATCTCCATTAGGAAACAAAGTAAAAAAAAATCTGGGGACAACTTTTCAGGTGCTTGATTGTGCTGCATGGACATTTTTGCAGCTTTTTTTGTGTTTTATTTTATTATTTGGAGATCTGCAACTCCTTGAGGCAGCTGCCTGCCTTCAAGGAGCTCAATGGAAGCGCGCACCAGCACCCACGGTGACATCAGCGCCGAGCCTCCTCCAGCCCACACCTTGGCAGCGCTGAGCTATTCAGCACATGTTTCACACTGGCTGGCCGTTAATTGGCCAGCCAGCATGAAATTGCAGTTGGTGGGGGCGGGGGGGGGGGTTGGCGGGGGGGGTCCGATCATGATCGGGGGCCCATTTCGCAACTGCCCCCGGGCCCGCTGATGGCACGTGCCCAATGAGGGAAAAATTCAGGTCCTAGTTCTAGATTCTCCCACAAGAGGAAAAATCCTCTCCACATCTAAAACAAAAACAGAATTACCTGGAAAAACTCAGCAGGTCTGGCAGCATCGGCGGAGAAGAAAAGAGTTGACGTTTCGAGTCCTCATGACCCTTCGATAGAACTTGAGTTCGAGTCCAAGAAAGAGTTGAAATATAAGCTGGTTTAAGGTGTGTGGGGGTGCGGGGGGGGGGCGGGGAGGGGGGGGGGGCGCGGAGAGAGAGAGAGAGAGAGAGAGAGAAGTGGAGAGGGTTGGTTTGGTTGTAGGGACAAACAAGCAGTGATAGAAGCAGATCATCAAAAGAACACATAGGTGTTAAAGTTGGTGATATTATCTAAACGAATGTGCTAATTAAGAATGCATGGTAGGGCACTCAAGGTATAGCTCTAGTGGGGGTGGGGAGAGCATAAAAGATTTTAAAATATTTAAAAATAATGGAAATAGGTGGGAAAAGAAAAATCTATATAATTTATTGGAAAAAAAGGAAGGGGGAAACAGAAAGGGGGTGGGGATGGGGGAGGGAGCTCAAGACCTAAAGTTGTTGAATTCAATATTCAGTCCGGAAGGCTGTAAAGTGCCTAGTCGGAAGATGAGGTGTTGTTCCTCCAGTTTGCGTTGGGCTTCACTGGACCCGCAAGAATGACCCAAACCTCCCTGTCGCTTGCCATTTTAACACTCCATCCTGCTCTCTTGCCCACATGTCTGTCCTTGGCTTGCTGCATTGTTCCAGTGAAGCCCAACGCAAACTGGAGGAACAACACCTCGTCTTCCGACTAGGCACTTTACAGCCTTCCGGACTGAATATTGAATTCAACAACTTTAGGTCTTGAGCTCCCTCCCCCATCCCCACCCCCTTTCTGTTTCCCCCTTCCTTTTTTTTCCAATAAATTATATAGATTTTTCTTTTCCCACCTATTTCCATTATTTTTAAATATTTTAAAATCTTTTATGCTCTCCCCACCCCCACTAGCGCTATACCTTGAGTGCCCTACCATCCATTCTTAATTAACACATTCGTTTAGATAATATCACCAACTTTAACACCTATGTGTTCTTTTGTTCTATTGTTGGTGACATCTTTTGATGATCTGCTTCTATCACTGCTTGTTTGTCCCTACAACCAAACCAACCCTCTCCACTTCTCTCTGTCTCTCTCGCTCTCCGCCTCCCCCCCCCCCCCCACCCAACATACCTTAAACCAGCTTATATTTCAACTCTTTCTTGGACTCGAACTCAAGTTCTGTCGAAGGGTCACGAGGACTCGAAACGTCAACTCTTTTCTTCTCCACTGATGCTGCCAGACCTGCTGAGTTTTTCCAGGTAATTCTGTTTTTGTTTTGGATTTCCAGCATCTGCAGTTTTTTTGTTTTTACCTCTCCACATCTACTCTGTCGAGACCCCTCAGGATCTTATATGTTTCAATCAAGTCACCTCTTATTGTTCTAAACTTCAGTGGATACAAGCCTAAACTCTCCAATTTTTTCTCATAAGACAACCCACCCATTCCAGGGCAAAAACAAAACATGCTGGAAAAGCTCAGCAGTCCGTGCGGACTCAAAACGTTAACTCTGTCTTTCTCTCCACAGATGCTGTCAGACCTGCTGAGTTTTTCCAGCATTTTTTGTTTTTATTTCAGATTTCCAGCACCCGCAGTATTTTGCCTTTATCCACCCATTCCAGGTATTAGTCTGGTAAACATTCTCTGAATTGCTTCCAATGCATTTACATCCTTCCTTAAGTAAGGTGACCAATACTGTACACAGTACTCCAAATGTGATCTCACTAGTGCCTTGTACATCTGAAGCATAACCTCACTACTTGTGTTTTCCATTTCCCTCGTGATAAATGATAACATTCTATTCGCTTTCCTAATTACTTGCTGTACTTGCATATTAGCCTTTTGTGATGTATGCACTAGGACACCCAGATCCCTCTGCACCTCAGAGCTCTGCAATCTCTCACCATTTAGATAATATGCCTCTCTTTTATTCTTCCTGATAAAATGGATAATTTCACATTTTCCCACATTATACCCCATCTGCCAGATCTTTGCCCACTCACTTAACCTATCTATATCTGTTTGTAGTTTCCGTATGTCCTCTTCACAACTTACTTTCCTACTTATCTTTGTGTCATCAGCAAATTTGGCAACCATCCCTTCAATCCCATCATCCAATTCATTTATATAAATTGTAAACAGTTTAGAGCCCAGCACTGATCCCTGTGGCACATCTTGCCAACCTGAAAAAGACCCATTTATACCTACTCTCAGCTTCCTGTTAGCCAGCCAATCTTCTATCCATGCCAATATGTTACCCCCTATACCGTGAGCTTTTATTTTCCATGATAACCTTTGATGTGGCACTTTATGAAATGCCTTCTGGAAATCTAAGTACAGTACATCCACCGGTTCCCCTTTATCCACAGCACATGTTACTTCCTCAAAGAACTCCAATAAGTTGGTTAAACACGATTTTGCTTTCACAAAACCATGTTGACTCTGCCTGATTACCTTGAACTGATCCAAGTGCCCTGCTATAATTTCTTTAATAATAGCTTCTAGCATTTTCCCTTTGACATATGTTAAGCTAACTGCCTTTAGTTTTCTGCCTTCTGTCGCCCTGCCTTTTAGAATAATGGAGTTACATTTGCTATCTTCCAATCTAAAGATAGCTTCCCCAAATTTAGGGAGTTTTGGAAAACTAAAACCAATGCATCAACTATCTCACCAGACACTTCTTTTGAAACCCTAGGATGAAGTCTATCAGGACCCAGGCTCTTGTCAGCCTGCAGCTCCAAAAATTTACTCAGCACCACTTCTCTGGTGATTGTAATTTTCCTGACTTCCATCCCCACTTCCATTTCCCGGTTGTAGCTGCTTCTGGGATGTTACTTGTATCCTCTGTAGTTAAAATGATGCAAAGTACCTGTTCAATTCATCTGCCATCCCCTTATTTTCCATTATCAATTCCCCAGACTCACTTTCTATAGGACCAATGTTCATTTGGTTAACTCTTTTCTTTTTTGAATATTTATAAAAACTCTTAGTATCTGTTCTTATATTTCTGACTAGCTTTCTCTCATGCTCTAATTTTTCCCTTTTCATTTTAGTCATTCTTCGCTGCTTCTTATATTCTGTCCAATCTTCTGGCCTTCCACCTCTCTTTGCACAATTATATGCTTTTTCTTTAAGTTTGGTACTATCTTTAACCTTTCTAGTTAACTATGGATGGTGTGTCCATCCCTTGGACTTTTTCTTACTCGTTGAAATGTACCTATTCTGTGCATTATGAAATATCCGCTTAAATATTAGTCACTGCCTCTCTATTGACCTATCCCTTAACTTAATTTGCCATGTGAAATGGAGTCAGAGAGGCATAGAGTTTTACAGCACAGAAAGGGGTCCTTCAGCCCATTATGTTCACGCCGGTCATTAAGCCCCTATCTATTCTAATCCCATTTTCCAGCACTTGGCCCATAGTCTTGTATGCTATGGTGTTTCAAGTTTTTGTCGAAATACTTCTTAAATGTTGTGAGGTTTCCTGCCTCTAACACCCTTTCAGACAATGAGTTCCAGATACTCCCACCCTCTGGGTGAAAATTTTTTTCCTCAAATCCCCTCTGAACCTGTTGCACCTTACCTTAAATCTATGTCCCCTGGTTATTGCCCCCTCCACTAAGGGGAAAAATTTCTCCCTATCTAACCTATCCATATCCCTCATAATTTTGTATACCTCAATCAGGTCCCCCCTCAGCCTTCTCTGCTCTAAGGAAAACAACCCCAGCCTATCTAGTCTCTCTTCATAGCTAAAACACTCCAGCCCAGGCAACATCCTGGTGAATCTCCTCTGCACCCTCTCCAGTGCAATCACATCCTTCCTACAATGTGGCTACCAGAATTGCACACAGTACTCCAGCTGCAGCCTAACTGACACTTTATACAGCTCCATCATAACTTCCCTGCTCTTGTACTCAATGCCTCGATTAATAAAGGTAAGTACTGCATATGCCTGCTTAGCACCTTATCTACCTGTCCTGCTGCCTTCAAGGATCCATGGACTTGTACAACAAAGTCCCTCTGATCCTTTGTAATTCCTAAGGTCCTACCATTCATAATGTACCCCCTTGCCTTGTTACTCCTCCCATAATGCATCACCTCACACTTTTCAGGATTAAATTCCATTTGCCACTGTTCTGCCCATCTGACCAGCCCATCTATATTGTCCTGTAGTCTAAGGCTTCCCTACTTGCTAGTTACTACACCACCAATATTCGTGTCATCTACGAACTTGCTGATCATACCTCCTACATTCATGTCTAGATTATTAATGTACACTACAAATAAGAAGGGACCCAGCATCGAACCCTGTGGTACACCACTGGACACAGGCTTCCTGTCACAAAAACAACCTTCGACCATCACCCTCTACCTCCTGCCACTAAGCCAATTTTGGATCCAATTTGCCAAATTGCCCTGGATATCATAGGCCTTCTTGACCAGCCTCCCATGTGAGACCTTGTCAAAAGCCTTAATGAAGTCCATGTAGACTATATCAACTGCACTACCCTCATCTACATGGCCAATAGTTCCCTGGTTTATCCTTACCACCCTTCTTGAATAATGGTAATTAGCTGTCCTCCAGTCCTCTGGCACCTCTCCTGTGGCCAGAGAGGATTTGCAAATTAATATCAGAGCCCTTGCAATCTCCCTCCTTGTCTCCCACAGCAGCCTGGGATACATCTCATCTGGACCTGGGGATTTATCCACTTTTAAGCCTGCTAAAACCACTAATACCTCCTCCCTCTCAATGCTAATTTGTTCAAGTATATCACTGTCCCCCTCCCTGATTTCTATACCTACATCATCTTTCTCTATAGTGAATACTGGTGCAAAGTACTCATTTAAAACCTTCACCTACGTCTTCCAGCTCCTCACACAGATTGCCACTTTGGTCCCTCATGGGCCTTACTCTTTCCCTTGTTATCCTCTTGCCCATAACATACTTAAAACACACCTTTCGATTTTCATTTATTTTACCTGTCAGTGTTTTTTCATGGCCCCTCTTCACTCTCCTAATTTTTTTTTAAATAACCCACTGAACTTTCTATACTCCTCTAGGGCTCCTGCTGTTTTGGGCCCTCGGTGTCTTTCATAAGCTTCCACTTTTTCCTTATCCAATTTTGTACATTCCTCAACATCCAGGGTTCTCTGGACTTGATGGTCACACCCTTCACCTTTACAAGGAGTCATAAGCAGGGAGACATTCTTGGGACAAAACAAAAACAGAATTACCTGGAAAAACTCAGCAGGTCTACATTCTTGGGAGCTTATTTACAATAGTGGACATTATGTGCAAGTGATTAATGCCCATGTCCAGGCTGTGCAACTTAAAGTGGTTTGATTTGATGTTTGTAAGTTTTCTTTAAACTTTGTCTTTGGTTTTTACAGCTATCTTAATTTAGGGGCTGTGTTTACTTTATCCATCATTTTATTAATTTAGTTTAATTTTTTGACTCCAAAAAAGAGTTAAAGGGAGGTGGTTTGATTTGATGTTTGTAAGTTTTCTTTAAATTTTGTCTTTGGTTTTGCAGTTACGCTAATTTAGGGGCTGCGTTTATTTTGCCCTTCATTTTGTTATTTTAGTTTATTTGGTTGACCCCAAAATAGTTAAAGGGAGGTGGTAGCATTGTGGTATTGTCACTGGACTGATAATCCAGGGATCCAGAGTAATGGTCCGGGGACCTGGGCTCAAATATCACCACGGCAGATGTGGAATCTTAAGTCAATACAAATCTGCAATTAAAAGTGTTGAATACCATGAAACCATTGCCAATTGTCATGAAAACCCATCTGATTCACTAATGTCCTTTTGGGAAGGAAACCTGCCATTCTTAACTGGTCCGGCCTACATGTGACTCCAGGCCCACAGCAATGTGGTTGGCTCTTAAATGCCGTCTAAACAAGGGCAATTAGGATGGGCAGTAAATACTGGCCTAGCCAGCTATGCCCATATCCCATGAACTAATTTAAAAAAATGACATTTCCTTAACTTTCCTAACCCTGCTGCAATCTCTTGGTGCTCCCTGGATATCCACGGTGGAGGTGGAGGTGAAGGCAGCCCTGTTTTGCCCTGTCTGCGATGACCTTGGAGGGCCGAGACCTGTAGGGCCCTGGCCTGCTTTTGTGGTCCTGCTGTTTGGCAGTGGCATCCTCTTTGACTTGTGGAGCTGGAGCTGCTGGGGCTACATAAAGACAGGATTTAGATGGGCTGGACGCTCCAGGAGTCACCTGGGTACATGGCCCCGGGGTATGCACCTGCTGATCCTCCTCCCTATGGGTGCCCAAGGGCTCCTGGCTGACTCTTCGAGGAAAAGAGGAAGCTGGAGTGAGATTGAGCTGCCCTGCACCCCTCTCGTGTTGACACTGTTGGAGACCAACTATGGTGTCAGTGATGAAGTAGAGCCCACACAACAGTACAGGACCGACGTCCTGGACCAAGGTCTCTATGGTGCCCGCTATCCTACCGGTGTTGACTTCGCTGTGTTGGCACGCCGGCGGTATCATCTCAGACTGAAGGCGGACTGACTCCTGCATTGTCCCTTGCAATCTGAGGAGTGCAGCTGACATCCCTTCATGACGCTCCCAAGCTTGCCTTTGCAGCTTCAGAAACTGAGGTCTGACTGAGTCCAGAGGCTCCTCATCTGACTTGAACTGAACAGATTTCTGGCCTCCAGCAGTCCTCCGAGTTTCATAAACCTGGGACCCCTTCCACCGCCTCCTGTGGATCAGGCAATGTGATGTTCTCACCAGATTGTGACCCCAAGGCCACTCTAGAGCTAGGTCCCACCAAGGTCTGTGTCTCTGCTGTGGTGGAGGGTGTGACTGAGCGCTATGATGGGTCTTCAATTAGGGTGCCATTAGATTCTTCTTCCGAGGTGTCTCTGAGGCTTGAGTCAAGGACCTAGCTCATGGACCCACTTGGCTGCTTCCCAAATGTGCCTGCAAAAACAAGGGGAAATAATTAGTGCATGGTACAGGACTCACTCATAGCGTGATTGTCTGATTGATGTTGCACTGTAGGATCCTTACTTGGTTAGTCACCACCAACTTCACTGCCAGCACAGGAACAGTCCAGATCATCGCCAGCCAGCTGGATGCCTCAATTTTCAAAGCCTGTGAGAACCTTGATGTCACGCATTCCTCCACCAGTCTGCAACCTCTCCTTTTTGTTGCGTGCCAGCTTGTCCTGTATGATAAAAACAAAAAAACTGCGGATGCTGGAAATCCAAAACAAAAACAGAATTACCTGGAAAAACTCAGCAGGACATGTCCTCCTTCTTCCTTAACCGAGGTTTTCCACCCACGGTCGTTGACAGGGCCCTCAACCATGTCCGGCCCATCTCCCGCGCATCCGCCCTCACGCCTTCTCCTCCCTCCCAGAAACATGATAGGGTCCCCCTTGTCCTCACTTATCACCCCACCAGCCTCCGCATTCAAAGGATCATCCTCCGCCATTTCCGCCAACTCCAGCATGATGCCACCACCAAACACATCTTCCCTTCACCCCCTTTATCGGCATTCCGTAGGGATCGCTCCCTCCGGGACACCCTGGTCCACTCCTCCATCACCCCCTACTCCTCAACCCCCTCCTATGGCACCACCCCATGCCCACGCAAAAGATGCAACACCTGCCCCTTCACTTCCTCTCTCCTCACCGTCCAAGGACCCAAACACTCCTTTCAAGTGAAGCAGCATTTCACTTGCATTTCCCCCAACTTAGTCTACTGCATTCGTTGCTCCCAATGTGGTCTCCTCTACATTGGAGAGACCAAACGTAAACTGGGTGACCGCTTTGCAGAACACCTGCGGTCTGTCCGCAAGAATGACCCAAACCTCCCTGTCGCTTGCCATTTTAACACTCCACCCTGCTCTCTTGCCCACATGTCTGTCCTTGGCTTGCTGCATTGTTCCAGTGAAGCCCAACGCAAACTGGAGGAACAACACCTCATCTTCCGACTAGGCACTTTACAGCCTTCCGGACTGAATATTGAATTCAACAACTTTAGGTCGTGAGCTCCCTCCCCCATCCCCACCCCCTTTCTGTTTCCCCCTTCTCTTTTTTTTTCCAATAAATTATAAAGATTTTCCTTTTCCCACCTATTTCCATTATATAATATAAAAAAAAAACCCACTAGAGCTATACCTTGAGTGCCCTACCATCCATTCTTAATTAGCACATTCGTTTAGATAATATCACCAACTTTAACTCTAACACCTATGTGTTCTATTGTACTATTGTCGTTGACATCTTTTGATGATCTGCTTCTATCACTGCTTGTTTGTCCTTACAACCACACCGCCCCCCCTCCACCTCTCTGTCTCTCTATCTCTCCGCCCCCCCCACACACACCTTAAACCAGCTTATATTTCAACTCTTTCTTGGACTCGAACTCAAGTTCTGTCGAAGGGTCATGAGGACTCGAAACGTCAACTCTTTTCTTCTCCGCCGATGCTGCCAGACCTGCTGAGTTTTTCCAGGTAATTCTGTTTTTGTCCTGTATGATGACAGATAGGAGTGTAAGTAGGACACCTGCCAGGCCAGATGAGAAGGATGTCTGGAATGTGTGGGTGGGGAGTGGTGCCATGAACGGGTGAGGATATGATCCACTGGGCAGGTGAAGGTGTGTGCGAGAGTGAATGGTGATGTCCCTTGAACTGGCAGTGAGCGAGGGCCCTGTGGATGTGTGATGGGTTTGTGAATGTGTGAGCTAAGATTGATGAGGAGAGTGACTTACCCTGGCAGAAAGGAGGGCATCAATCCTCCTCTTTCGGCACTGGGTGGCTGTCCTCTTGTGCAGTTCATTGGCACTGACCACTGCTGCCACCGCCTCCCATGCTGCGTTGGTGACCCTGTTTGCTGGTCTTCACCCAGAGTGGGGGTAGAGGACTTCATGTTGGGCCTCCACTACATCCAGTAGGCGTTCCTGAGAGAGGCATCACTAAATTTGGGGTCAGCATGTTTCCTCCCTTTGGCAGCCATGACTTTCCTGCAGCTTCTGATTCCCTTAGGAAGTGCTAGTTCTGTTCAAGGGCACTCTTTAAAGTGGCGCCTGGAATGCTGAGTTAATGGCAGGGTGGGCGAATCAAAGGCCACCACACCAGCGATCCAGCATGTTTCCCAGGAATGCATTATTAATGGGATGGGCACGCGAGGTATGGGATGTTATGGTGTGAAAGCCTGCCATTGTGGACTTTTACCGGCCCGCTACCGCACTTTGTGCAAATCTAGGATAATTCTGCCCATTGTGTCTACCATGGATGAACTTGAGGTATCCTTCAATTATTCATTTGGTAGTTTTGTTGAAGCTTTTCGTCATGCACTCATCAGGACAATTCGCAAGAACATACCAATGTCAGGGGAAACAACAACTTTAACTGGTGCATTCTCCATGGCAACGTCTCTACCAATCAGAGTCCACTCGCCGATCAATAAGCACTCTCTTCTATACAGTATAAAGTTGTTGTTAATGACAGTTAACTGCCAAGCATTGTTTGAAAGTTAAACATGGCAGCTTAACTCTGATTGGTCAAGATGTTGCCCTGGAGAATGAACCAGTGAATGCTTGTCACTTATTTTGTTTAGCTGAAGTAGGCACAACTTGTGTACATGTTCTTTCTGTCTGCAAAGAATAGGAACCTATGAATTATATATGTAGCTTCCAGTACAAGCAAATGCACCACACTGCGAGCCCAACTGACAATCTTAAATTGGTTGTCAGCCTAATTCTTAGCACAGAGGATTATTTAGCAAATGCTGTCCAATCATGGAATCACATCTCATGTTGGATATTGTGTTTTGAGTTTTGCAAACACAGGCTGGTTGGGTATGGTCTGTGCCTTGCGTGTTGGAAACAATGGCTGGGGCATGCTGTTTGATACAATCTGCCAGCCTCTGGGATGTACAGCCTACATGCCTAGCATCACACTGGCATTGAAATTCAAAACTACATTACTCATTTGTGTGATACGTAAAATGTCTTTTTGGCTTGACGGCAGCATCCTGTTAGTGGCAAATACCATTTGTGTTCACCTGTTGCTCCGGTTTCCAGGGTAATCTGAGGTAGACTGCACACATTTCAGGGCTGAAAGTGATATACACCATGAAATGATCTGATTAGGGTAGCCATTATCCTGCAGGATGCCTTTGATGCATCCTATTTCAGCATCAAACTTGCATGGTGAGTAAATGGCTTGGGCCCTATTTATGAGGTTGTCCATAAGACCAATCTTTTAGCGCATGGAACTGTAAAAATCCCAACGTCTGTATTGACCAGTGAAGGTATGCTTGCAGTAGACTGTAGTAGAGAGCCCCTTGGCAGATTTCTCTTTTCTCTTTTTCAGCAATATCCTTTCAGTTGTCTGATAATTGGAAACCTGGAAAAGTACTCAGTGACTAGGAGAAAGTCATTGCCATAAATAGTGAATAAACCTGTTGTGATTTTAGACCAAGGGTATGTAAGATGGAACTCCTTGAGGGTGTAAAGGTTCTTTGGGTCAATGTGGTTGGTGTCACTGGCATGCTTCACACAACATTACTGCCTTCTTGATATTGTTGTTGATCCCTGGCCAAGACACAGTATACCTTGCTAAGCGCCTTGTTTGCTCAATGCCCATTTGCCCTTAGTGTAACTGTGACAATATACCCTGGCGAAGGGATTCAGGTACAAGCACCAGTTTTCTTTTTAAAATTGCACCTCTTGAAATACCTTGTTCATCTCTGCATGGCCGCAATATCTGAGGGTGTCTGGCACCACTTGTATTGATCAGGCCAACCTTCTACAATCAAACCCCATAATGTGATCAATCGTGGATCATTTGCTGTTTCCTCCTGAAGTTGGTTGCACTTATATTGACCAAAATTCATTGGATCAACGTTGAACACATCTATGTCAATGTCTATACTGTCGACTTGTAAGTCTAGCGAGACATCCATAGTTTTTTTTGGATTGGGTAACCTGCTCAGTGTTTCGGAAGTAGCCGTTATGTTACCAGGTTTGTAATAGGCTTTGAAGTTGTAGCCCTGTGTTTTTATCAAAGGTCGCTGTTGTCTGGGTGGCGCACTGGTCAGAGGCTTGTGCCAATGGTTTGTGGTCAGTTTCCACAATGAATTGTTTACCAAATAGATATGTGTGAAATCTTCTGATACCGAATGTTAGAGTGGATGTCTCACACCCTATGTTTGAATAATTGGATTGCGCTTGTGAAAGACTTTTGGAACCAAATGCAGTGGTTTGCAATCTTGCATAATGCATGCCCCAACCCTTTTTGAGATGCGTCAACCTCTAAGATCATCTCCTTATTGGGTCCTGATATTGTCGAACACGTGTTGATGGTCCTCCTGTCATACATATAGAACACTCTTCCTTAGCAGCTAAGTGGTGATGCTCTATTGGCAAAGATGGGTATGTATGGTGTCAAGAAGTTGAAAAACCCAAGGCATCTCCGCAAGTCCTCTTTGTCCGGGGAGTAGGCATATCTTGTACATCTTTGAGTTTGCATTTGTCAGGACGTATCCCGAAACTTGAATTTTGATTTTATTCATTTATGGGATGTGGGCATTGCTGGCTGGGCCAGCGTTTATTGCTCATCCCTAATTGCCCTTGAGAAGGTGGTGGTGAGCTGCCTTCTTGAACCATTGCAGTTCATGTGGTGTAGGAACACCCACAGTGCTGTTAGGGATGGAGTTCCAGGATTTTGACCCAGTGACAGTGAAGGAACAGTGATATGTTTCCAAGTCAGGATGGTGTGTGGCTTGGAGGGGAATTTCCAGGTGGTGGCGTTCCCATCTATCTGCTGCCCTTGTCCTTCTAGGTGAGTTACTCACCACAGGATTCCTAGCCTTTGACCTGCTATTGTAGCCATGGTATGTATATGGCTGGTCCAGTTCAGTTTCTGGTCAGTGGTAACCCTTAGGATGCTGATAGTGGAGGATTCAGCAACTCAATATCCACGATTATTCTACCAACTCCAGCATGATGCCACAACCAAACACATCTTCCCCTCACCCCCATTGTCAGCATTCTGTAAGGAACATTCCCTCCGAGGCAACCTGGTCCACTCCTCCATTGCCCCCAACACCTCGTTCCCTTCCCATGGCATCTTCCCATGCAATTGCAAAATGTGCAATTTACATCCTCCCTCCTCACCGTCCAAGGCCCCAAACATTCCTTTCAGGTGAAGAAACGCTTCACTTGCACCTCCTTCAATTTGGTCTGCTGCATTTGCTGCTTCCAATGTCATATTCTGTACATTGGGGAGACCAAACACAGACTGTGTGACCGCTTTGCAGAACACCTTCAGTCTGTCCGCAAGCATTACCCAGACCTCCCTGTCGCTTGCCATTTCAACACATCATCCTGCTCTCATGCCCATCCTTGGCCTGCTGCAATGTTCCAGAGAAGCCCAACACAAATTGGAGGAACAGCACCTCATCTTCTGACTAGGCACTTTACAGCCTTCTGGACTTAACATTGAGTTAAACAACTTCAGACCATGAACTCTTTCTTCTATCCTCACCTTTTTAATCCCCTTTCTTCTACTTTCATTTTTATTTTTTAATCCACCTTTTACAAATTTTTATCATTTATCCATGGTTTTATCCCCTTTTTTTATCCCTCCCTTCTATCCCATTTTCTATCCTTTTACCCCCACCAGCGCCATTCCCCCCTACCCCATCCCCAAAAGGGCCACTCATTCGTGTTTTTTATTTCAGAGTGCTTGCCCTTGTTCTGCTATTATCATATTCTGCTTTCTTACCTTTGCCCCTATCAGCACCTTTTTTAGCCCCTACCACTACCATTAACACTCCTTTTGTCCTTTGGTTCATGGCATCTTTGTCAATCTCTCCTTTGTCCCCATCTAATGCTGGCCTTCTATCCCGTTTCAGTTGCTCCACCCTCCTTAAATAGTATAAATTTCATCACATTTCCACTTCTCTTCAGCTCCAGAGAAGGGTCATACGGACTCGAAACATTAACTCTCTTTCTCTCTCCACAGATGCTGCTAGACCTGCTGAGTTTTTCCAGCATTTTCTGTTTCTGTTTCAGATTTCCAGCATCCACAGTATTTTGTTTTTATCCCCGATTATTTGTCTCTCTTCATCATTGAATCAATCATTGAATTTTACAACTTGTTTGAGATAATTAAATTCATAATAATGTTATGTGATGAACTGTGTAGCAACCAGCTTCAAAATTTTTATATAGGCATGCAATTTCCTGGAATTACATGTTCGGCAAAGCTACAGAGTAAGAGTGGATTTGCACCATGTCATTTCAAGGAGTTCTCCGAGATATACATTCCTCCAATTCTGTCCTCTTGAATGTCTCCCATTTTAAGTGCTGCAATATTGCTAGCTGTGCCTCCAGCGTTGTGTGCCCTAAGCTCTGGAATAAACTCTGTAAATGTCTCTGATTTTCTACCGCTCTTTCTTTCTTTAAAACACTCCTTAAAATTTAATCTCTCTGAGCAAGCTTTTGGTCATCTGCCCTAATATCTCTTCATGTGTTTAGGTGCCATACTTTGTTTTATAATATCCTTGCGAAGTGCCTTGGGCATTTTATTGCAATAAAGATGTTATACAAATACAAATTGTTATTCTTGTTGCAGTGAGTGCTTTCCAGAGAATTATTAATGCCCATACTGAGAGTGAGCAAATGTTATTTTCTGTTGTAGATGGGTTGTTTGGGTGTAATGTGTTTTTTAGGTCCATTTACCCTCGGTGCACTATGAGCCTTTATATGTTGTTTCATCCATTATTTCACTACAATAATCCCGAGTCACATGTGCCAAAGAAATTAATTCCATGTATCTGTAATTAACTCAGGTGCAGCTGCATCAATATCAAAGGTTTCCTTTGATGGATTTACTAGGAGTTAATTGATTCCCAAGATTGCTGAAATGGGTGCCAACTGGTTGCTCATGTGTAGCCAATGCATACACCTCAAAAGGATAGCTCCTCACCCTGCCAACTTATTTATATGTATGTGGAGCATAGCTGCCTGTAACTGCTCCACAAGAGAAGTCAAGTCTTTGAAGTCTTGCCATAGTCTTCAGAATGACAGTGACACATTGAGAGATGCTTCTGGTGAGGCCAAAAATCCAGAGCTGCTGTGCACTGAGAAGCATTGGGGTGTGCCCTCTTTGACCTCCTTTGTTGACCCTGCAAGACTGCAAACTGTGCTGGATTTTAGCATCTAAAGCCCCTTCATGAGGTGACTGGAAAATTTAGTTTCAGTTTCTTATTTCTTCAGTGAGCCAGGTCAGGATCCATGTATAAACTCCTCTGTGAGCCCCACATATCTACTGGGCACTGTAAGACACTACAGACACACACTATCAGATGATTATGAACAATAAGTGTCATCATGTTGTGCAAGTAAGTCGAGCATATGAATAATGTTGTCTATACCTTGACCTCTACACCCACATCTAATCCATGAGAGTCTCTTATGTTCCAAGTGTTTTGTCTCCAACTATTTAACTGTAGCTCCCTTCTAAGAATTCAGTTTCGTTGAAATTTCTCTGGGTCCCTTCACTTTTTTCAATCTGCAACTTTCAGCTGTATGCTGGTTTAGCCTTTAAAGATAAAAGCAGAGTGAATTAAGTAATTGGGCACATGAAAATTTATTCCTGAAATATATTTTGTTTATCACTGTCATGTTTTGTGCAAATTGTATATTTCTGATACTTCCCGTTCGATTACTTTACTTGCTTATACTTCCAGTTTGATTATCTTGCTTGCTTTGTGTCTAACAGGTCAATGTGACGAGCATGTGTGTGAATGAAGAGAGTTAGGCTTTTGCATTTGTCTGCCAGTTTGCTTCTCATTTTCAGCCCACACCATTGGCTAGCAATAATGTGAAAAACAGAGCCAAATGTGTAAGTCTTTCCCTGTCAGTACACAGCCTCTCCATCAGCAATTCCTTAGCTGTGCCTCTCCGTAGTGACTCACAGAAATTGAGTTCCTCATGGCCCAGGCTAAATCTTCAAAGAAGCTCAGAGGAGGTATGGCCCCCAGATATGGAGTGTGCAGGCCCAGCAGCATGTGGACACACCTTGACATTTATGAACTAAACTCTCAGCTATAGATGAATAGCTCCGCTGCTTTGTGAATACCTTGGGAGAGTTGAAGGCCAAGAGATTGAATCCTGTCAAAAGCTGGGTTTCGATTGTAGAGCTTTACATTCCTTTGTAATCAACTGGGGATCTTGAGAGGGGTGCCCAGGATCTCCATAAACTGCTCCCTGGAGAGGTGACTCCAGTTTCACTGCAGAGCATTAACAGCCGTTACGAATGGTAAACCCAGCTCGATTGGCATAGAGAATAGGTGCTACAAGCTGTGTCTGATGGTGAGATGGACCATCATATCCCATTGGTCAGCTACCACCCAGGCAGCCCCTGACTAGTAAGGTGCTGACCCACCACGGTCCATCTGCTTCAATGGGTGCTTGAAGCTTAGAGTCTCTGCTCAACAATTGGGAGTAATCCATCACATCAGGCAAACAAAAAAAAACCCAAAAAGATAGAAGATGTCAACTCTTTGATTGGCAAGCTGGAACGCCAGAAACATGTGCACAGGATTGACAAATTACTTGCAACTGGTTGATAATGTGCGCTAAACAGCTGTGATCAACATGGAGATTGATAGACTGAACAGTGACATAACCTCCCTACATGAGACCATGCTCACCGAGAGCAAATCACTGAAAGAGAAACATTACATGTTCATCTGGAAGTGGAAGACCTCAGGAAAAATGCACAAGCATGGTGTAGGCTTTGTTGTAGTGGACTCACTACACTCAATGATAGAAGCCCCACAAGTGGTTCAGAACATATTCACTCCATCCACTTCTCAAGTCAATCAGGGCTAGTTAACCTCAGGCGTATCTACGTTCCAACACTGTGCTCCACTACAGAGGCAATAGGTCAGTTCTAGGAGAAGCTTTACATTGCTTTCAGCAAAATCTCCAAGACAGAATGCCTTTACCTACTAGGGGATTTCAATGCAAGAGTTAGTGCAGACCATGAGGCATGGTCCATCTCCAATAAGAGAATCTAACCATCTCCCCTTGAAATTCCAATGCCAATATCACCACTGAATCCCCCATTATCAACATCCTGCGGGCTACCATTAACCAGAACTAAGCTGGACTAGCCATATAGGGGAGGCAGTGGCATAGTGGTATTGTCATTGGATTAGTACTCCAGATACCCAGGGTAATTTCCTGGGTTGAATCCCACCACAGCAGATGGTGGGATTTGAATTCAATGAAAAATCTGGAATTAAAAGTCTAATGATGACCATTCTCGACTGTCAGAAAAATCTGATTCACTAATGCCCTTTAAGGAAGGAAATCTGCTTTCTGGCCTACATGTGACTCTAGACCCACAACAGCTCTTAAAAGCCCTCTGAAATGGCCTAGAAAGCCATTCAGTTCTCAAGGGCAATTAGAGATGGGTGATAAATGCTGGCCTAGCCAGCAATGCCCACATCCCGTCACAAATAAAAGAAAGACCATCAGAGCATTGGCACCAACTGATCTTCACCAGATATGGCTCTCTGAAACTCATTCTCAACACATGCAGCTACCACAGCACTGACACTTGCTGCATCAGTGTCAGTGTACAAACTTGCTGGTTTGCAATAAGGTTAGGATGTAGCCCTTGAAGATTTTTCATTCCAAGCAGAAATGCCTTCCTCATATCAACATCAGTCATACTGCCTACACGGATAATGAACAACAGTTCCATGACTCAATTGAACGGTTGCTCTCTGACATTCCCACACAGAATGCAGAAGTGAAATGGAACATACTTTGAAACATCATTTACAGTATTCCACACTCAACATATGGGAATCAAGAGCAGAAAAATGCTGACTGGTTTCAGGCTAACATGGATAAAAGCAAAATACTGCGAATGCTGGAAATCTGAAACAAAAACAGAAAATGCTGGAAATATTCAGCAGGTCTAGCAGCATCTATGAGAGAAATAGAGTAAACGTTTTGAGTCTGTATGACCCTTCTTCAGAGCTGTGATGGAAGCTGTCACTGAAGCCAGGCTGTCTGTTCTCATTAATTGCAAGAGAGATCCAAGCAACAAAACTCTATGCACTAAAAGCTGCTCAAAGTGGGCGATGCACCAAAGAGTACTGGTTATAATTCTGCAAGAATATCCAGATGTCCTTCAACGCCGGGAATGTCAGAGGCATGTATGAAGGGATCAAAAAGGCAACAGGTCCATCAGCAAAGAAAACAGTTCCACTGAAAACAAAGGCAAGGGAGGTCATCAACAACAGCAGCAAATAGTGGCAGAGATGGTTGGAACATTATCTTGAGAACACTTGTCACCAAGGAAGCTCTGGACACCATAGGGAGCTAGTCTATCATGGCAGAGCGGGATATCGAACCCACAGTGTAGGAACTTAGCAAAGCTACTTACTCACTTGCCATGGGCTAAGCTCCAGGTGCTGTTGTTCTACCACCTGAACTCATCAAGCATGGGAAACTAACACTACTGCAGCATCTGCACGGATCTCTCTGTCTCTGGTGGAGGAAGTGGGCAGTGCCCCATGATATGCATGATGCCAAGATTGTAACCTTGTGCAGAACAAGGATGGCCATAGTGATTGCAACAACCATCAAGGCATCTCCCTGCTGAGCATTGTGGGAAAGGCATTTGCCTGTGTTGCCCTTGTTGGGCTGCAGGATCTGGCTGAACACATCTATCCCAAACCCCAGTGTGGTTTCAGAACTGGAAGATCTATAATTCACCATGAATAAAGGAGACCACAATGGGTGGGATTTTCCGGTCTTGCCAGCGGCGGGATTGGGGTTCGATTTCCTCCTGATCCATGTTGGGAACCCCTTTTGCGTGTGTTAGCATACTATAAATACGCATTAAAAACACAACTCGCTAGAATCACAAAATTAGACCAATCTCATTCACGGCCGGATATAAATGACATGCAGCAGTCCGTCCCCACTTTGGTCATGAGTGCAACACTCAGAGTGTACTTGAAAAAGCGTTGCTCTGGGTCCTCATTGATGCCAGTGTCAGCACAAATTGGTGGGTGTTTATGCTTCTACCGCTCAGTGAGTGCCCCGGGTGTTGAGCTGGGTTGCGCACAGTGAGTGCTCTGGGTGTTGAGCTGGGTTGCACACAGTGAGTGCCCCGGGTGTTGAGCTGGGCTGCGCACAGTGAGTGCTCTGGGTGTTGAGCTGGGCTGCGCACAGTGAGTGCTCTGGGTGTTGAGCTGGGCTGTGCACAGTGAGTGCTCTGGGTGTTGAGCTGGGCTGCGCGCAGTGAGTGCTCTTGGTGTTGAGTTGGGCTGCGCACAGTGAGTGCTCTGGGTGTTGAGCTGGGCTGCGCACAGTGAGTGCTGTTTGAGGGTGGGGGGGGTGGGGGGGGGCGGCATGATGGCAGGCCCAGGGAAGATTGGGGGTGAGGAAGCTGGAGCCCAACATGGACACTGGAATGCAGACACGTTAGGGAGGCAGATAGGATGCAGATTGCAAGAATGTGAGGGGATGCACACAGACTGAATTAGGAGAGTGAGGTTGTTAGTGTGGCATGAGAGGGAAGGGTTGCACAGAGACTCACGGAGGGGAAAGAAACAAAGTCTTATGGCCAGTCTTGCAGGAGCCGGAGAGCTGAGTGAAAGACAGTCTTAGTCCCTGGACTGGCGCTAAGAGGTCTGTTTGAGAGATTAAAGGCAGTCCTGGGGTTCTGTGGGCCATGGTACAGGCTATGCATAGCACGCACTTTGTCTTCCCGTTCCAGGGAGGGGAAATGCCTGTGTGCTCAATCGGGATCAGGCACAGCTTGGTGTGCAGGGCATGATCATTATCTCATTATTGGGAGTGATGGGGGTGTCTAGCTTGGTACTGAGCTGCAGATGGGACCATCATGGTCAGTGCAGGCATCTGCAGCCTATAAATGAGGAAATGGTAATAGAAGTGTGAGCCGGTACTTGAAGCTAAGGGCGGGGTTGGGGTCACCTCTGCATGTCACCGTGCACACAACCTCAAGATGGGGAGGGGTGAGGTCCGCATGGGGCAAGGGGACACCAACAGTAATGGGTTTAAGGAAGAGGGCTGGAATGTCCACCACAATGACAATGGGATACTGGGGGAGGTTGGAGAGTAACCAAAGGAAGGTCTACCTGCACATTGTGAGGTTCCAGGAAGATTGGAGGGACCCGATCACTGACAGGGGGAGGGTTGAGGCTGTTCTCAAAGTAGAAATGCAGCACCACCATTTTGAGACCTCAAAGTTATGACACAGTTTAAAATCCAAACTGGGAGAGAACAGGAAGGGTCTGAGGCAGTGTGAAAGGAGCCCACAGCTGAACTCCGGGGCCACCCTCAAACTGCTTAGAATAACATTGAAATAAACTTTGAGCTGATAGAAGTCTGGAAAGGTTATTTGGGAAGGTGCAATTGGAAGCACTGACATTTGGAGCACTTTAACTTGAGCGTGCAGGACTCATTGAGATCACAATTTGAGCATTAACAGAGAGGAATGTGAGAATGGAAGATGCAGCCAACCATGAAGGGAGCACAGCTGCTGAATATCTGCAAGATGATCAATGGAAGCCTCTAAGGGTTTTTTTCCAATTGGCATGGTGACAGGCCGAAGGGCATCCAGTCATTCCAAAAGTGCAGGTTAGGCATAATCAGTATACCAGAGCAGATGTGGTAGGAGTGCCTTTGGTAAGGGTGAACATATCATGGATGCGCTGAAACCTCTTCCAACCTCAATCAGCGATTGAGATGTCCAGTATCTGGGGTGCCATCTTGGCCAACTAGATCTGTGAGGTAGTGCCTTAGCTGGAAAAGCGAGTAAAACTGATGCAGCTCTAGGGCATGACCGTGGCTTTCTGGTTGCGAATGGGAAGTTGGCTACAGTTACCTCTATCTGTCCACAGGGAGGAGGAGGAGTGAATAATGGAGCCTGTGCTCAATGCTGCCTTCTTGATGGCTACATCCCAATCGAGGAGGAGAGGAAGGGCCTGGTGCCACTTAGCACAGCTTCAAGAGGAGGCCCAGCCTGAGATCCATGGCCCAGGGAAGCCCCAGCAACACCCTTGGATAAGGAGGTCAGACTCATCTCACAGATGACTCGCATGACCAAGGGTCTACTGAAGGTGCCGTTCCTATCTGGAGATGAGCGGGAGACAATGCTGCACACATCAACGCTTGTTAAGAGGTGTGATGGATCAGGTCTGCCACATTCTGCAGGACGGGCTAATGCTATGTGGACTGGGACGACACCCCCTGCCAGTGTCCCTGAAGGTCACCGCCACACTCAATTTTTATGCCAGCGGGTCATTCCAGGGATCAACAGGGGACCTATGCGACATTTCTCAGTCCTCAAGGAGGAGATGGATGCCCTTTCAGTAATGATCATAATTAAGTGAAGTTCACGATGGATGATGCCAGCCAGGCTGCTAGATTTCTGGTCTTCGCAGCTATCTCAGACTTCCCTAGAGTACAGAGCACTATTGATCACACACATTCACTTTGAGAGCTCCATGGCTGCAGCCCCTGATGTTCATTAACTGGAAAGGGATCCACTCCCTCAACATTCAGCTGGTGTGTGATTATCAGAGGCACATCATACACATTTATGCCAGGTACCCTGGGAGTTCCCATGTCTCCTACATCCTGAGCCACTCTCAGCTGCCTCAGGTATTTGAAGGGCTGTAGCGTTACAGCGCTGTCTGCCTGGTGATAAGGGGTACCCGCTGAAAAGATGGTTCATGACACCTGTGCATCATCATCAAAGTGCCTTGGAGGAGAGATACAACATGGTGCATAGCTCGACCAGATCCATCATAGAGCAGACCATCGGGATCCTAAGGATGTGCTTCCGATGTTTGGACCACTCAAGTGCAGTACTCTCCACAGAGAGTTTCCTCCATAATTGTGGCGTGCTGCGCTCTGCACAACCTGGCGCTTCAAAAGGGAGATGACTTGCCAGAGGGAAACATGGAGAAGGCTGAGAACTCCTCGGACAATGTAGACTTGGAAGGGCATGAAACTGAGGAGTAAGATGATGCCATTGAAGCAGCTTGGCACAGAAGATGTGCCCATGAGACACTGATAGCCATACAGTTCCAGGAGTGTAAGGTGCAGGAAAAGGGGCCTGAGTGCATTTCCCCGTCCCTTAGTGGTATGCCTGTGATCTGAGAGCCTTTACAACCATTCACATCGGGAAAGAGGTCAGCATTCGGCCTTGGACCTCCAAACCTCAGGTTTCAACAGGTCCTAATGTTTGAGAAGGTCAGCAGCCAAAGCCGCAGTTATCCACTCTGGGATGTGAAAGGAAGCACACCAGGGCAAACCGTGCATCAGCTGGACTTGATGCAAATGTGGCCTCCTGAATGAGACACTTCTTGTGGCCACAGAGATGGGCACATGGCTGGAGAGATCATCATTGCTGCAGGTCTTGTGCACTGGCACCAACAATGAAGACAGTTATTTGAAGATGAGTCAACACTTCTATTATCCTTAAATGCAATTCAGCATGCATAACTTCAGAGTATCTTGAAAGGAATAAAAGTTAATAACACAATTTACAAGTCATTTTCAATAGAGAGCTTTACATTTCTCTGACATTACACATTGGGCGAGTAACTTAAATGAGTCAGCTAGATATCACATGAATATGAAGCTCACAAAAGGAGGTGATCACGGAGTGGGAGCTTGGGTCAACCTCGCAACAAGGAGGGCACATAGATGCACATGAATGACACATTCAAATGCCAATAAATGTATTTACAAAGGTACATGAGATAAACAGTGAATGAACACCCATGAGCCAAAAGCGATATCGTCTTCTTAATCTTTCTAAACCTACCGCTATGCTTTGGTAAATCCTTGACATCCACTGCAGAGGTGGAGGCAGCATTTTCACAACAACAATACTGACACCTCCCCTGTTAATATTGGGCAGGATTTTGAGGTTGCCAGGTGGGCGCAGTGGGCAGGATCGGGAGCAGCTGGGAAATGGTCCATCACTCGCGATCAGTACCCAACGCGATTTCATGCTGGTGGGCCAATTAAGGCCCGCCTAGTGTGAAACGCGGTTCCACACTGGCCAGGAAGGGGCGGGCAGGGATGGGCTCCTGTCAGCTGCCATGTTCAATGATGAACCAGTAGCCAGGTTAAAAACGGCCCTGGAAGGCTGCCACAGAAGGACGCATGCTCAGTGTTCCCAATGGAGTCAAGTGTGGCTGGACACAGCAAGCAGGGAGGTGGGGGGGGCGGGGGGGTGCGGGGGGAGGAGCTGCTCAAGTGGCATAGGAGGAGATGACAGCAATAGTGAGCAGCCATGAGATGGTGCAGCACATCTGGGGTCCAGCGCCAGAAGCGCTTCAATGACCTGCTGCATTTAGGAAAGGTGAGTACCATGTTGGCATGAGTCAACGTGCAGAAGTGTTAAGGTGTGGCCATTCCCCCATGGACCTCAGTGGTGTTAGTCTGATTACCGACTGTTAATGACGCCAGGGCCTGCCAAGGGGGTGAGCTGCTTGGACTGAGTGACTTGTGGAAGGGCCATGACTCGGATGTGCCGTGTGAAGTGTTCCTCAGCTGGGGTTGGCCAGGCTGCAGGAGCGCTGCAGGTAGAGAGTAGGCTAATCAATGTTCCTCTGTCCTTTCAGGAGATGACAAGCCATAACCAGACAGAGAGGGCACGTACAGGCAGAGGACAGCCCAACCTCTTGCTGCTCAGCAGGTTCAAACAAAACACCCTGGAGGTCGAGAGCTGGCACGGGCAACCGGGAGTGGAGAGGTGGGGGTGTCAGACGAAGGCAAGAGTGCAGTGCACAGAGGTGAGGGTTTTGGATTGTGCAACCATTTTAGTATAGTGTCTTCACTGATGGGAGCCTCAAACCTGGAGACCCCATTGATCATTGAAAGATGATGGCACCCTGATGCAGATCTCCATTGTCTCACCAGGGTGCTTGGTATGCACAGTGACAGTGATAAAGTGATAACTTTAACTAACGACATATCCTTGTTCTCCCTTTTAGGTTTGCCGGCAGGCGTTCGCTCTGCAGACTCTGAAAGGCCACCCCTGATGCCGGAGGACCACCGAGCTTCGATTGGGCCTGCGACACACCCGCTCTCCGAAGCTGGCATCAGCTCAGATACCAGCACTTTGATGGGCATTAGTTCGATGGCTAGCATCTTGGTGCACATTGGTGAAGGCACCTCACACTCGCTTGAGTTGCAAGTGGAGGCAGAGAATGCCCAGGGCGCCGGCAGTTGAAGGACTGCTAGGGACAGGACAATGCTCAGTCGAAGGCTGATGATGGGCCCCTGGAGTCGTCCATTAGATGCAGGATGTATAGAGGGATGTGTGGGAGGATCTTGCAGAGATCCATGAGGCAATGCATGCCATGGTCCCTGTGCTGGTGGAGTCCATTCGGAGTTTGAGTACCGCGTTGACCCTCATGGCTGAGCGCAATGCCACTTCCATTGAGAGAGTGGCGACTCTCATGGAGAGGCAGCTCCAGGGATAGAATGAGAGGTTTCTGGGGTTGTGCTCAGACCTGCAAGCCCTCACACAAGCAACGACCTTAGGTGGTCAGTGCCAGTGTGGGAGATGGGTGAGGCACACAATATCCCAGCTTGGTGCCTGTCCATCAATGGTAAGCAGGGAAGTCCAGAGTGACCTCAGGTTGGCATAAGAGCTGCTTGTTGTCCCTGCGGGCTCCTCTCAGTGTGCTCTGGATGACAGCAGCAGTAACCATGGCATCTGATGAGGATGCGATGACTGGGGAGATACCAGCCATGGCACCGGTCACTTGCTCCCAGGTAGGGCCAGCACAGGCTCCATTGACCAGTGGACGACCGCTAAGGTCATCAAGGCCAACAACACAGCAGAGACAGCAGGCTGCCTCCAATGCCACAACCAGTGATGGGGGGAAGGGTGCACCAAAATATAGCTTTCGCAAACGTAAGTTAAAGACACCAGGAGCACAAGAGGGACAAATGGAGGTCACATATTCAGACATATTCAGGTAACTGTATCGCTGCCTGTAAACTCTGACAGCAGGATAGTGGTGCCTTCTGCAGCCCTTTCCGCCTTGGCCTTCCTGCTGGCCCTGCGCCCCTTGTGCCTGTGCCTCTCCTCCCACAGGTCCCTCCCCTGGAAGCAGCACTGGGACACCTGGCCTCCTTTCCCTTTTGCCTCTCTCTTCCTCCTCAAACAAGGTTCCACCAGCAGAGACCACAATCCCCATTACCAGGGTAAGGGAAGGCTGGAAGGGTCCACATGGTCTCTTTCTTCCGGGGGCCTTGCAGATACCAATAAGTCCTGAAATGAAGCCTGGAAATGCTAAGAATGAAGCCCCAAATGGAGATGAAGCTGCTAAGTCACCAGCAGCAAACTATCCACCAAACCCCTCACTGGTCACACTGACGATCTTGCTGACCCTTTTCATCCCGCCCTTGGATGAAGTTTTGAAAATGTCGGCTGGCTGCCTGCCCGAAATTGCACAGGCAACAAAAAATCGCTGTCAGTTGGACTGTTCATGGCCTGAAGTGGCCTGTTAATTAACGCTGGGTGCGGCTCCAGCACCCGCTCGCGCACGCCGAGTGAAATTTCGTGCGAGTGTCCGATGACCCCAGGACACTCGCCCAACCGCATCGTGTGCTATTTTACACCTGATCAGGTTGGGCACGCGCCCGCCCGCAGGACTTAAAATTCTGCCCATTGTGTGAGATCTCTGAGCTGTGTGATACTGAGTAATGCCATAATGACAGTGTGTGTTTGCAGTGAGTTTGGAGTGAGCTGAAGGTTGACTTACCCTGGTGGTGTGGATGAGATCATTCCCCCTCTTCCTGCACTGGATGGCATTTCTCTGGTGGTTACCATGGAGTTTACCTCTGTTGCGACCACCTCCCAGGCTGGGGCGGTGATGTTGGTGGATATCCTGGATCCACCTCTGGGGAAAAAGAACCTTCTGGGTGGAAGACACCTCTAATTAAAGCCTCCAGGGAGCCATGGCTAAACCTTGGTGCACTCCTTTTGTTCCTTGAGGCTGCCTCCGGAACTTACGACCACACAGCTGGGCCACAGAGAGTAATGTGTGTCTTAGGCTGTCATTTAAATATGGTGCCAGGAACTTCGACCCTATGAGGTAGCGGCAGGCGGACAAATTAGTGCCCGCTCCGCCACTATATTCAGTGAGCAGCTTGTCTATGTATAGTCAATGAGGTTTCAATTGTAAGATGGGAATGAGAACCTGACCCACCAACCAGCAGGAAACTCGCTGCTAGTCCTGCCTGCCACCTCACGCATTCTCTGGAATGGAACCTTCCGCCCTATAGTTTGCCTTCATCTCACCAAGGCATTTCACCACGTGAGCAGAGGTGGTCTATTTAAGCTGCTGGAGAAAATTGGCTGCCTGCCAAAGCTGGTCAACATGATTGCTTTTTCCCATGACAACGTGGTGGAAAAGGTCAACTATAATGGAGCAACATTGGATCCATTTGAAATCCGTATCGAGGTCAAACAGGGTTGTGCTCTGGCGCTGACGTTCTTTGGCAAATTCTTCTCTTTGCTGCTGTCAGATGCCTTCAGGTCCTCTACAGATGATGTCTACTTACATACCAGAACTGACGGAAAGCTGTTCAGCTTTGCTCACCTGAGATTTCAAACAAAGGTGCATCATGTCCTCATCAGAGCAGCTCGATACCGACAATGCTGCACTAACACTCCAAACTGAGGAACACCTTCAGCAGCAAATGGACAGACTCTCTCATACCTGTAAAGAGTTTGGTTTGACCAAAAGCTTCAGTAAGACAAATTTCATGGTCCAGGATGTTGCCATACTGTCATCTGTCAATGACAATGTGATGCTGGAAGTTGTTTATAGCTTCACATATCTCAGTTCCACGATCACCAGCAATCTATCACTTGATTCTGAAATCAACACACACATTGCAAAAGCTGCAGTGGTTATGTCCAAGCTGAGTAAGAGAGAGTGTGGAACAGCAGTAACCTGACTGAGAACACAAGCTGCGAGTCTACCAAGCCTACATCCTCGGTGCACTGCTCGACAATGGGGAGCCCTGGACAGCATATGCTAGGCAGGAGAAAAGGCTGAACAGTTTCCACCTTCACTGTATCATTCCTTTCCTTGACAAGGATACCAACTCAGGTGTCTTGGAACGTGCCAATTCCATCAGTATACACTCATTGCTAAGCCAACAATGCCTGTGCTGACTCAACCATATTAATCGGATGGGTGGTGGCTGTATACCCAAAGACCTTCTGCACTTTGCATTGGCCACTGGGACACAACCTCCTAGATGTCCATTCTTCCACTACAAGTATACCCACAAGTCATATATGGAGATGCTGGACATTGATACTGACAACTGGGAGTGAGTCACTGATGACCGTGACCTCTGGACACTGGTTGTTTGGAAGGGCTTTGGAAGTGATGAACAGAAACGAGAAGCTCAGCTGGTCAAGAAAAGGACCAGGAGAAAACAAAGATCTGTGAATCATGCACCTTCTCAACCCATTGTCTTCTTCTATAGCAAATGCAGCAGAGACTGCCATGCCAGAGCAAAGCTCCTGAGCCATACCATTGATACTTAACATCAAGTTGACCACTGTGGTACAACCCATTGTCTTATGAGATGAAAGGCTACCAACAACGTACTTGCTGTATCTATAGTTTTTATTTGCAAAACACTTAGGGCTGCATTTTTAGTTCGGCGGGCGAGCGTGTGCCCAACTCGACCAAGCGTAATATGTCGCACGATGACGTCGGGTTAGCATCCCGATGTCATCGTGCAGTCACACGAACTTTTGGTTGGCAGGTGCGCACCGGAGTTGCAGCACGCCAGCCAACAATTAAAAGGCCTATTAATTCCATTAAAAAGGTAATTAAAAGAAATTTTTCACTGCCTGTCCAATCTTACGACTGGAGGGCAGGCAAGAAGCAAAGTGGCCTTTGCGTTTCTTGGAAAACTCATCCGCGGGAGGGATGAAGTTTCCAGCAGCAAATAAAAATAAAATGATTTTTTTTAAATTTCACTAATAACATGTCCCTGCTCATGTGATGTTTTATAACATTTTTAACATCTTTAGTTTTTACTTTGAAAACTGTTTATCTCCCTGTAGCAGCCCTGCATCTCAGGGGGGATTTTCAAGTGTGCACCTGTGTGAAGTTCATGCTCACCCTCCTCCTCCCCCCCATACAGGCAGTGCTAAGCACTGCCACTCACATTGCACTCTGGGCAGGCTTTAATTTGCCCATCACAGTGAAATCGTGGTTTGGCCCCGATCGCGGGCAGCGGTTGGCTTCTCAACTGCCCCCACTGAGCCCGCCCTACAAGGGGTAAATTCTGCCCTTAGAGAAACTGTGACAAAAACATTCTATGAAAATGGGTTTGTAGAATGTTTTTGTGACAATTTCTTGGAGCAGTACATGATGGAACTGTGAAGCGATAAAGCTATCTTGGATCTCGTACTGTGTGATGAAGCAGGGTTAATTGGTAATGTCACAGTAAAAGATCCACTGGGAAATAGCGACCATAACACTATTCAATTTCGTGTTAAGTTTGAAAGTGACATATTGCAATCGCAAACAAGAATCTTAAACCAAGCCAATTACATAGACAGGAGGGGAGAACTCGCTAAGGGCAAATAGACTAAAAGGTTTGGAGATAAATGAACAGTGGGAAACAATTAAAGAAACAATTCAAAATGTTCAACAAAATTACATTTCATGGAAGAATAAAACTCAGCAAGAAGGACCCATCCATGACTCATTCAGGAAATTAAGGATAGTGTTAGGTTAAAAGAAGAGGCATACAATGTTGCAAAAACACAGTAGCAAGTCTGAGGATTGGGAATGTTTTAGAAGCCAGGAATAAGAAGTTGATAAAAAGGGGAAAAAAAAAGAATGAGAGTAAACAAGCCAGAAATATAAAAACAGATTGTAAAAGCTTTTATAAGTATATAAAAAGGAAGAGAGTAGATAAAGTAAACGCTGGTCCCTTAGAAGCAGGGACAAGAGAACTTATAATGGGGAACAAGGAAATGGCAGAGCCATTGAACAAATATTTTGTGTCCGTCCTTACAGTGGAAGACACAGGTTCTACACCAGAAATAGATGGCAACAAAGAGTGAGGAAATTAGGGAAATTAATATCAGCTGAGAAAAAGTATTGGAGAAACTTATGGGACTAAAATCCAACAAAATCCCCAGGACCTGGATGGCCTACACCCTAGAGTTCTAAAAGATCTAGTTGCAGAGACAGTGGATGTGCTAGCAAGTATTTTCCCGGATTCCTTAGATTCAGGAACAGTCCCATCTGATTGGAAGTTGGCAAAAGTTACACCACTTTTCAAGAAAGGAGGGAGAGAGAAAACAGTGAACTATAGGGCAGTTAGCCGAACATAAGTTGTTGGGAAAATGCTGGAATATGTTATTGGGAAGTCTTAACAATGCACTTGTTAGTGCGGTTAGAACAAGTCAACATGGTTTTACTAAAAGGAAATCCTATTTGGAAAATGTATTAGTCTTTTGAGGATGTAACTAACCAGTAGATGCAATATTCTTGGATTTCAAAAAAGCATTTGATAAGGTGCTGCACAAATAGTTGATAGGCAAAATAACACATGGGGTTGAATTTTCCCCCATCTGGGGAGGGATGTTGATGGGCGGGCATGTATGGGCGCACTTCCGATCGGCACCTCCGATTGGGAACGCACCGCCATTTTACGTGGGCGGGCTAATTAAGGCCGCCCAGCATGATGTCCGCACAGAAGCGCTATGCCTGTGCAGGCGGGGGTGGGGGGGTGGGGGGAGATCCCAAAATCAAGAGTGCGCTCTTTTGCGCATGCCCACGAAAGAGCACATTCATCTCCCTGAGGCTAAGTGCTGCCTCAGGGAGACTGATTCTACAGTAAAAAAGATAAAAATAGAAAAATAAAATTTCCCCAACATGTCTCCTCATGTCACATGAGTTGGGACATGTCCATAATTATTACAAAATCTTTATTAAAATTTTTAAAGCCTACATGAAACCTTATCCTGCTCATGGATGAGGTTTCGTGTTTTTTCTATTTCCCACCAGGGCTCTGGCCTGCCTGTCAACCTTAAGTTTGGACGGGCAGGTCCTTCAATTACTTAACTGACTCTGTCAATGGCCTCAATTGGCCATTGACAGGTCTGTGGGCGCATAGCTGCCTTCCTGAAAATTTAAATCGGGCACGGTGATGTCGGGAGTTCCACCCGTCGTCACCGTGCATCATTTTACGTGTCAGCGAGTGGGCACCGGCCGCGCTCGCCAACTCATAAAATTCTGCCCATGGAGTTGGGGGTAATAAATTAGCATGGATAGAGGATTGGTTAATGGATAAAAAATAGAGAGTGGGCATAAATGATTTTTTCAAGTTAGCAGGCAGTGAAGGAGAGGAGTGCCGCAAGGATCAGTGCTGGGGCCTCAACTATTTACAATCTATATTAATGAATTTAGATGAAGAGACAGAGAATAATGTAACTAGGTTTGCTGATGATAGCAAACTAGGTGGAAAGGTAAGTTGTGGGGAGGACACACAGAGGCAAAAAGACAGATTAGTGAGTGGGCAATAAGATGGCAGATAAAATATAATATATGGAAGTGTGCAGTTATTCACCTTGGTCATGAGAATAAAAAAGCAGTGTTTTTTAAAGGGTGAGAGACTTGTAAGTGTTAATGTCCAAAGAGACTTCGGTGTGCTCGTACAAGGAATGCAGAAAGTTAGCATGCAGGTTCAGCAAGCAATCCGGAAGGCAAATGGAATGTTGGCCTTCATTGCAAGGGGATTGGGGTACGAGAATAAAGAAGTCTTGCTCCAGTTGTACAGGGTTTTGGTGAGACCACGTTTGAAATACTGTGTGCAGTTTTGGTCTCCACATTTAAGAAAGGGTATACTTGCATTGGAGGCTGTACAATGAAGGTTCACTAAATTGGTCCCTGGAATGGGGAGGTTGTGCTATGATGAGAGGAATAAATTGGGCTATGTTCTCTGGAGTTTAGAAGAATGAGAGGATCTCATTGAAACCTACAAAACTCGGAAGTGGTTTTATAGGATGGACGCTGAGAGATTGTTTCCGCTAGTCAGGGAATCTAAAACACAGGGGCACTGTCTCAGGATAAGGGGCAGATAATTTAGGAATGACATGAGGAGAAATTTCTTCACTCAAAGGGTTGTGAATCTTTGGAATTCTCTCTCCCAGGAGGCTGTGGATGCTTCATCACTGAATACATTTAAGGCTGTGATACACAGATTTTTGGTGTCTCAGGGAATTAAGGGATATGGAAAGCGGGTGGGAAAATAGAGCTGAAGCCCAAGATCAGCCATGATCATATTGAATGGAGGAGCAGGCTCGATGGGCCATATGGTCTCCTCCTGTTTCTATTTCTTAGGTTCTTAACTCTTCAGTGAACTTTTCTTCATCCATTCAAAGCTGCTAAATTACAGCAAAATCCATGCCTTAACTCTAGATTATGGAACATCTTCTGAAACCCCTGCTAGGTCACTGGCAGTACTTCTTCTCTGTGTGAATGTCTACCATGCTTTATCATGCTCTTGAATTGCTGAGGCTGTTTCCTTTCACCAAAATCTGCTCACGTCACTCTGATTTTCTTTATAGATTGTAAACCCAGGTGCAAAATCGATGTTTCACCTATTTTCATCAAATGGAGCAGAATATTTCTCCTAAGGGTAATCTAACCATAGGAATACATGGAACATTTTCCTATAATACATAGAGCCTGAATTGTATCACTGCTCGATAGCAATAGTTTCTTTAATTTACTGAAATGAGTCTATAGAATCCTGCTTTTATTATACACAGAATTCAAACTTGTAAAATGTATTCTATTTAAATACTTTAAGCACTGCTATTCAAGTATCTTGTTCATATAATTCTTACATGTAGGGGCATGTTTAATTGCTAAGTTAAAAATAAAGTGGTCTGCAGCTGGCTTCCCAAGGGAGCCCTTGCAATCAATGGATTCTCCTGTCGCTTCGATGGATGAGTAAGAATGTAAATAGCAGAGGATGGTTTTGATCCATTTACCACTGGGTTATCGGCCCAGCATGCTTCAGCTGCACCACTTCCATTAATAAAGCTGCAATTTCAAGAGATTTTGGTTCCAATTGCCAATAAGATGTCTATTATTATTAGCTTCCAATTCATGGGCCATTTGACTTAATCTATGGAAAATATATATTATTTTCAGTTAATAAACTCTCCACCTGTCAATCAGGATGGGAAAAAGTATCATAGGTGACATTAACGGCACAACAATTATGAAAATGCCTGATTAATAATTAACTACAGCTGTGCTCAATTATTGATGTGATAGTTGATAATTTATCTATATTTGACAAGAGGTGAGATGCTACCATATTATCTTAATTTAATTGACAATGACATTTTTGCTGCAACAGAATCTTGCTTTTTTCACACTGAATAACAAGAGGACAGTGGCATGACGGTGAAAACAATACAACGCAAGCCAGAAAAATGATTATGATTGCAATTGTTCAAATTACATTGTGTGATATTATTGTGTGAAAGCTTAATGCTTTATATTGAATTGTTTTGTCCTTTTCTTTAAACTGATAATAAACAGTTTATTTATTTATGTATTTATTTATTTGTCTATTTATTTATTTCCAATAGGTAATTTCAACCATTGCCCTTGGAATGTTAATGGTGCAAAGACTCTGGAGGACAAGGATTGAATATAATCAATTAAAAACCACAGAATATCGCAAAACATGAATTTCTGGGTTTCCAGTCCATAGGGTGGAATTTTACTGTGGGTGTTCCTTCATCATGGCAGGGTTGGGGCTGGAAAAGGTGGCAAGCCACCGAATTCAGCCGGACCAGAAGATCCTGCTGGTGGGAGGGGCCGTAAAGTTCCACCCATAATTCCTATCCTCCTATTCTGAAATGTGGCTCAGTAAATAGTGGGACCAGGTTCCCAGTTTCTATGGTCGTTATTATTTCCATTCTGTATCCACTATCTGTCCTGCTTTTGCTCAATGGTAGCCATTTCACCTGAGAGTCAGAAGATTGTTGGTTCAAGCCCAACTCCAACACTTGGGCACATAGAGCAAAATTTCTAGCTTGGCGGAAGGGAGCGTGTCGGACCCCACCGAGCATGAGGTGACACGCGTTGACGTTGGTCGAGCATGCCGACATCAATGCGCAGTCGTGCCATAGTTCGCCAGTTGGCGGGCATGCTGCCAACTCTGACAAGTGCCTGCCAACAATTAAAAGGCCTACTAAGGCCATTAAATAATCAATTGTGCTTAATTTTTCACTGCCTGTTCAACCTAATGTTTGGCGGGCAGGCTAAAAGTCCAAATGCCCTTTGCATTTTTTTGGAAACTTCATCCACAGGCGGGATGAGGTTTCCAAAATCAAATACAAATGAAATAAAAACTTTAATTTTTAATGAAAAACATGTCCCTGCTCATGTGACAGAGTCACATAAGGAGACATGTTTCATTAAATTTTTCAGTTCTTTAATAATTTTTTCAATATATTCTGAGATTATTCAGCCATCTTTCACACGCATGTGCGAAGTTCGCGCTAGGCCGGCTCGCCCTTCCCTCCCTGCCCTCACAGGCAGCACTCAGTGCTGCTGCTCACGTATGCTGGAGGGGCCTTAATTGACCCGCGCACATAAAATCATGCAGCACTGCTGATCGCGGGCAAAATTCTGCCTATAATCTTGCCTGGATGAGTGCAGCTCGAACATCACTCAAGATGCTCAACACCATCCAAGACAAAGCAACCCACCTGATCAGCACCACATCCACCATTTTAAACATTCACTCCCTTCCCTATCAGTGCATCATGGCAGCAGTGTGTACTGTCTACAAGATGCAACTCACTGAGGTTCCTTCAAAACAGCACCTTCCAAACCTGTGATGTTTTCCACCTAGAAGAACAAGGGCAGTAGGCACATGGGAACACCATCACCTCCAAGTTCCCCTCCAAGTCACAAACTACCCTCCTGACTTGGAACTGCATCACTGTTCCTTCATCGTTGTTGGATAAAAATCCTGGAACTTACTCCTTAACAGCACTGGAGGTGTATTTATATCAGATGGACTTCAGCGGTTCAAGAAGTTGGTTCATCACCCATACCTTCAAGGGCAGTTAGGGATGAGCAATAAATGTTGGCGTTGCCAATGACACTCACATCCTATAAATTAATTTTGAAAAATACTCTCAACTTGTGCTCCAGAGTGGTATTGAAGGAGCACCTCACTGTTAGTGGTGCCAGTCATTGAATGAGATGTTTAGCCAGTTCCTATCTGTCCTCTCAAGTGGACATAATATATCCTAAGGTGTTTTTTGAAGAAGGGCACGTGAGATCGCTTAGCGTCCTGGCCAATATTATTCCTCAATCATTGCCTCTAAGACAGTTTAATTGGTCACTTACATCATTGCTGCTTGTGGGACCTAGCTATGCAGAAAGTGGCTGTTGCAGTTCTCCAAATCAATCTCAATCCCTTGGTGTCTCTCTGGATATGATATTTTGCAAGAGAAGGAACATTTTTGATAGACTTAAGCAGTGATATACAGACAAATGAATGTTACTTTAAGCATGCTAATAGTGTTTGAATAAAATCCAGTCTGAAAAGGTGCAAGTTTTCTCTTATTCATAATGACACTGAGTTTTTAATGAAGTAAATTCAGCAGTTTTAATCCAGATCCCATTGAGCCCAAAGCTTTAATTGAATCTCACTTAGTCTGCTGCAGACCAATCATGTATTAACAATTGGCAAGTGTTTTTAAAAATTGCAACCTAGCACAATTATGGAGTTTGACTGCAAAACTCCATGAAACCCAATGCATACTTTAAAATTCAAAATTTAGACGGGAAGATTATCAGGCAACACTTGTCACATAGCCTTTGCCTGAAACAGCATCTGTTCAATGTGCCAGTCAGAAAATGGAGTATGAGTGAAAATTAATCATAGTGAACAGCTTAGCTGCATGCTGTTGTTCCACGGTTCATTGCTCCTTGCTGCTTCATCATTAACAAGAAGGAAAGTGGAGACTCTTCTGAGAATTGATAGTCTAAATAAATTATGGAGGGAATTTTAACCCTTGCCGCTGGGCAGAAACAGAGCATGTGAGAGATAAAAATCCAGCAGGATTGGTTCTAGTGTCTGCAGGTTTTAAAACAGTAGTGAGCTTCA